>NC_079189.1:167567530-168302530 GCF_029499605.1 Hyla sarda
ACAGGATCAAAACTGTAGCATTGGATAAAGATTGTATGTAGACAAACTAATTCCCCTCTACGCATTTCACATGAGGATTTACTTACATGAAATCTGCAGCATATACGCTATGTGTGAATATACCCTACCCCTTGTATGCTACAATCAATACTGATTTCGACATCTAAAGGGAAAAACTTTAATAGGAGGAGATCTTTTCATCTACTAGAAGCCACAATACAATTACAAAATGCTTGTAGGTTTGATATCATAGTTTCGCACACAAATTAAAACTATTCCTCCACCCATATTCTACTTTACAAGCAATAAAAGAAAGTTACCTTCTTAGAAGCAGGTTTTCCAGCCCGTACAATTTTTGCTGAACACTGCAAACCTGGAATAACATAACATCAGGTTATATCATGTCCAAGCATTGTTACCCCACAGTTAACACAACTTTTCTTTAGCAATAATAGGTTTCATCGTGTTGTAAATTTATAAAGGTATATTAGGCCTGAGGTATATATGGACATCCTATATAAGAACAATTCAAAGAAAGGTTAGCCAACCCAAAACACGTAGCCTATATGCTCTGGATCATGTATATTCTTGAAGAATCACCTATTAACCGATTAAATACATATATCTTTCATGAATGTATCTAGATGGGTGCATTGCTGCCTCTTCCAGGACTTTTAAATACCTTTTTAGTACTACAATATAATGTGATAGTAATAAGAGTGACTCATTGGTACCTCTTTGTATACACATGATAAAACATGCCTTTCACAGTCATTCCATAAACCACTGGTCTTCAACCTGCGGACTTCCATATGTTGCAAAACTACAACTCCCAGCATGCCCGGACAGCCGTTGGCTGTCCGGGCATGCTGGGAGTTGTAGTTTTGCAACATCAGGAGGTCCGCAGGTTGAAGACCACTGCCATAAACTATGCCAGTTTACTTTCCTAGCATTATAATCTGCACCATATAATCTGACTAGTATCACACAGAACCCTTATGAAGTGTATTTTGAAAACCAACAGGTCCAAAATACCCATTTTATGTATATATGCAGCTGGCAAGATGCCCTTTCACAGACAAGAACGTGCACAGTCTATCTAATGCTGACCATAGAATTGGCACAATTTGACCATTCAATTGCACAACGTAGTGAATAGGTTTAATAAAAGGATTACATGTGATGGAAATACACACTGCATGGACTAAGTCTAAAGCATGCTGCAGAATTTACAGTCCACAGCATGTCCCACATAGCTTTCTTCTAGCTTCTGGTCACAGCAGTAAAATGAGAATCTCACCTGTGCTACCAACATGGCTTCAATCTAGGTAACCTTCTGTGGACTACAAGGTAATACATTGTAGCAGTCCCTATAATGATCTTCGCTTGCACTATTAGTCCCCAAGCCATACACATTAGATAAAAGTTGGCTACAACCTTCAATTCTGCAAATACAGGTTGACAGTGTAGTTTGGGCAGATGTTGCTAGAAAGAAGTGTCGGCCAGACATGTGTTGCCAACATTACCCAACTATGCATGCTATAATTAGGGATGTCCCAATACTATTTTATCAAGTACTCACCGATACTTTAAAAAAAAATGTTTTATGTCATGTGACAGCAGAGGTGGCTTTACACTTTGTAAAGCCTTAGGTGAAAGTCAAACATGAGGACCTCACTGACACTAGTAGAAAGGTAGGGAATCCCCCCTCCCCCACTAATAAGTATAAGCCCCCTACTAGGTAGAAAATGCCAGTGGGTAGGTAGGGATCCCCCCCATTAGGTAGGAGCCCCCAGTAGATTGGTAGGGAATACCCCCTATTAGGTAGAAGCCCCCCAGTAGGTAGGGAACTGTCCCTTTTTAGGTATAAGCACCCAGGAAGTGGGCAAGTAAGAAATCCTCCTTATTGGGTTATAGTGCCCTGTTGAAACGGTAGGAAGGGAACCTCCTAACCGGTAGATGCCCCTATCAAGTAGTTTCCCCCCCAATAAATCCTCTCCAAAATAAAATAAAAATCCCACTTACCCTCCCTTCACTCCTACACTGAGGCCTCTGCATCCTCAAACTCTGTTAGTGGTGCAGCACCTTCTCTGTAAGGCTAGGTTTCCTCTTGGTTTTTTTTTGTACACCTAAAAAAACACCAGCAAAAATGCTAGAAAATCTGCCACAGGGCTGTCTGGGCATGCTGGGAGTTGTAGTTTTGCACCAATTGGAGGCTCCCTGTTTGGGAAGACATTGCAATAAGGGCACTCTACCCACGGACAGCGACAAAAATGAACTAACAAATACTTTGTGTTTTTTTCTTCTCGTTTCAGATCAGTGTATGCAGAGGATTACGGCGGATTCGATGGGTTACAACGGATAAACTGGATTTTTTTTATTTTAATAAAATGGTTAATGAGGGCTGTGGGGGAGTGTTTTTTTAAATAAAATAATTTTTCCAATGTGTTGTGTTTTTTTTTATTGAATTTTCAGGCTTAGTAATGGAGGCACTCTAACAGACGGAGTCCATTACTAAGCCGGGGCTTAGCCCCAAAATCAGCTAGCGCTAACCCCCAATTATTACCCCGGTACCCACCGCCACGGGGTGTTGGGAAGAGCCGGTACCAACAGGCCCGGAGGATCAAAAATGGCGCTCCTGGGCCTAGGCAGTAACAGGCTGGTGTTATTTAGGCTGGGGAGTACCAGTAACAATGGTCCTCGCCCACCCTTGTAATGTCAGGCTGTTGCTGCTTGGTTGGTATTGTGCTGAGAATGAAAATACGAGGAACCCTATGCGGTTTTTTATTTATTTATACACATTGCAGGCTCACTGTAAGTTCTTGCTGGGGCAGTAGATATAGGATATCTAGTGCTCAGTATCAGCTGTTCTCCCGGCTCTGTAGCCTTGAGAACAGCTGATGCCGACATTCACATCAGGAGGATCGCAGTAGTGTCAGGAGGAGTGACATCTGCTGTGATCTGTACCTTACTGCAGGTACTACTACTCCCAACATGGAGCACACTCGGCTCCATGCTGGGAGCTGTAGTATCTGCATTAATAGACAGATCGCAGCGAGTGTAACTTCTGACACTTACTGCGATCCTTCTGTATAATGTATAGATGCGGGCGGCTGCTCTTCCATGGTCCCCTGCACTGACGTATAGTCCCCTGCACTGAGTTGTGATTGGCTGGAACCATCTGGCCAATCACAGCTCTCTGCGGGAAATATGAATAGGTGTGTATGTATGTATATGTATATGTATATATGTATATGTATATGTATATATATATATATATATATATATATATATATATATATATATATATATATATATAGCAGTGAAGGGGACCATAGAAGAGCGGCCGCCGCATCTATAAATTATAAAGAAGGATCGCAACAGGCGATCTGTCTATTAGTACAGATACTACTACTCCCATCATGGAACAGTGTGTTCCATGCTGTGAGTAGTAGTACTACCTAAAAAATGTAAAAATAAAGTTAAAAAAAACACACACACACACACACACACACACTACATTTTTATTATTGTCGGCTACATTTTTAGGTCCCCACCCGCCCACATAAATTGATCCCCGTTTAAAAATTAATAAAAATTTAGTTCTAAAAAAAGAAAATTTTCGTTAAATTCAATTTTTTCCATCACTACTGTATCTTTTAAAAAAAATGTTTTTAATGATACCCTACGAAGTTTAATAAAAGGGGTATTTCCATCACTTTTTGGGATCGATAAAGTCCAAAAAAGAATAAAAACCGCCTGAAAAAACGCCAAAGTTAAAACCCACATGGCGTTTTTTCACTCCCATAGACTTCTATGGGAGAAAAGCGCAAACGTCTCGACAAGAGGTCATTTTTTTTTTTTTTTTTTTAAACTGCCAAGGAGCCCAAAAACGCCAAAAGGATAAAAAAAAAACGTCAAACTGAAAAACGCCAAGTGGATTTGGCATTTTGCAGTTTACAATTGACTTGCAGCTAACATCTGGCCGCAGCGTTTTTTTCACACAAAAAACGCCATGCGGCAGAATGGACATTTTTATTGGCGTTTTTGTAAAAATAAAAAAAAAGTGGAAACCTAGCCTTAGTGGTGCAGCACCTTGCCTGTTAGTGGTGCAGCACCTTGCCTGTTAGTGGTGCAGCACCTTCTCAGGCCCTGTACCAGGCAAAAGGGATTTCTATTATTTTAAGAGAAATTCACAGTGCTAGTGGTGAAACATGTTGGAGTGTGATCATTTTTGATTTTAGATTGCAGTTCCTGGGTATTAGTAGCTTATACCATACACTAATTTAGCATTGGGGTTGCTAAAATAGGTGGTGGATGCCACATTAGCTGGCCTGTGACTGCGGTGCACAACAGTTTCACAGGCATATAAAGTGCATCTATTAGCCCTCATTCGGCCACAAGCACTTGTAACTCTACTCTAGACACTAAACACAAGCTAATAGTCACCAATATCTTAGTGACAAGCAGTGTGTTTCTGAGCTGCAGTGAATTGTAGAGGTTGTGGCACCATGAGGACCCCTGAAACTGAGTGGTACATACAAAAATCTGAGACCAGAGGGACTGAGTTTTTAAATCGCCTTATTACTTACTCACCTTTATATTATTTAGTGTAGAATTAAAGTTAGGTTTTAAGTTGACACATGATATGAGAAGCATCCATTTACCCAACATGCAATGTGTTTCTCAGTTAAACAGCAGACCGGTTCCTCAGGCCGCTTCCTCCCCTGATGCCTGAGGAAGCGGTTTGTTGTTTGACCGAGAAATGCATTGCATGTTGGGAATAAACCTGTCTTTGCTTACCTGCCTGTGGAGGTTACTTCTGAGCACCTGGATGATCCTGTCCTTATCGGAGGAATTGTTGTTTGCTATGTATTGTAATTGACGGGAAGGCTGCCTATTACCCCTAGCTTTACCCTATACACTGTCCTTTTGTTGTGCAGGACTTGTACAAGCACCCCTGGTGAGCGCCATTATACATTGTGTGTTTACTCTTTTTAGCGATATCACGCTATCACAGTGTTTATTTTTTATTTTAGGGTAGGGTCACACATAACGGATCCGCAGCATATTTCATCCTCCGGTAACCCGGCCAATAGTGTGCCTCCAGCTGTTGCAGCCCTGCCTCCTGGCCTGCTCGCAGCAGCAATCCACCACTACGAGCCGCCGCGCGCATGTGCAGTTGCTCCGTAATATCTGAGTACACTGCAGTACACTCACCGACTCGCAGGTCCCTGTGTGGCTGCTCAGAGCAGGCCAGGGCGGCAACAGCTGGAGGCACACTATGGGTTGGGTCACCGACAGATCCAAGTGTAAGATACGCTGCGGATCTGTTACATGTGACCCTACCCTTAATGTGTATTTTAGAGGCTTTTTTATTTGAAAGCATTTGCTTATTTTAAGTATTTTGGAAAGTGTACAATGTATACAGAATAGACATAAAATTTGTAATAAATGACTTATTGCCACACCTGTACAAATTATATGAGTAAAACAAAATATGGCGGACTGTGCAAAGTTTCCCCAATGACTTCAATGTGATTCAATGGGTAAACACATTGCAGTGGTTAAATGTGTGTGGTAAGCATCAATTTTAAGGGGAACTCCGGGAAACTGAACCCATAGCACATCCTTTCCCGCTCATCAACCTACTTCATAGTCTAAAGATCATTCATTAGCTATATAGCAGTTTTCCCTCTTTCAGCTGTCACTTACATGCACGAAGTGAGAGAATAACATCAACCAGCCATCCACTCTGTTTCCAAATCTCTCTCTGAAAGCAGCCCCCACGCTCCTGAGAGAAACAGACCATGTGGTTTTTGTCCTGCACTGATGAGTCATGCTCGCTTTAGTACTGAGAACTGGGATATGTATGCATCCTTAGCCAATCAGATACTGAACCTCTCTCTGCTGTTCAGAGCAGGAGGGTGGGGGCTGCTCTCAGAGAGTGAGCTGGCTGGAAGAGTAGCAATGACTACTGGGAGATGTAAGCAAGGGAAGAGAAGGATGTCAAAGAAAATCAAGACAACAGAGCCACAGGAGCTATGCATATCAGGCAGGATGGTTTACAGGGAACATATCCAGGTAGTGTGGTGGCTTAAGAGCTTTATATAAGAAAATAAAAATTATTGCAGCCTTGTCCATGAGTCATCTCTTGTCCATGACTCATGGACAAGCCTGATGCTGTTACATCAGGCTTGTCCATCATGCAGCGGCATCCATCACTAATAAACTAATATGGATTTTTGATAGGAAAAAGTAAATAGTATACTATACTAGAGCTGGGCGGTATGGCCAAAAATGTGTATCACTGTATTTTTGTAACTTATGACGGTTCCACGGGATATAGCAGTATTTCTCCCCCCCCCCCCAATCATGTGACCCGCGAGCGCTGTTCTGCTTCTCTCCCCCCCCCCCCCCCCAATTAATTATCAGCCCAGCGCTGTGCTGTCCCCATCGGGGAACTAATCACGTCTCCTGCAAGCACTGTCTTCCTCGTCCTCCTGTTTGTTGCGGGCTGCCTTCTTACAGACAGTGAGACAGTGCGCTCAACCCATCACCGGCTGAGGCGGAACATCGCTGCGACCGGTGATCGGCTGACGGCTCTCCGACGTTCCCGTCACCAGGAAGCAGGTGAGGCCGGTACCGGAGCAACGGGTGGTGAGTTAAAGTTTATTTTGTTTATCTTTTGCAGCCCAGGCATAGGGATACACCGTACAGTACAGAGTTCCAGCGCCGGCGGCCCGCAACAAACAGGAGGACGAGGAAGGCAGCGCTTGCGGGTGACATGTGATTAGTTCCCCGATGGGGACAGCGCAGCGCTGGGCTGATAATTAATTGGGGGGAGAAGCAGAACAGCGCTCGCGGGTCACATATGATTAGTTCCCCGATGTGGGGACAGCACAGTTGATAATTCATTCCCGAGGGGGAGGGACCCAACCGGTATTGCAGTATGGGAAAAATTCATATCGTGCAGGACAAAAATTTCGGTATGAACTGGTATACCGCCCAGTACTATACTATAGCACCCCATATATCATTCTTTTTGCAGCATGCTCACCAGATGGGAGCCATATGGACACTTTGCCTTACAGCACTTATGGGAACATTTAGGGCACATATACATTTCCAAGCATAATCCTAAGGGTACGTTCCCACACGGCGTATTTTGCTGCGTATTTGCTGCGTATTTGGTGCTGCGTATTTTCCTACCCATTGACTTCAACAGAGAAAATAAAATACGCAGCAGCAAATACGCCGTGTGGGAATGTACCCTTAAGGAAGAACACTGTGTAAACCCGCCTCAATGCTACACTAGGTAAAGGATTGAAGGGGTAGTCCAGGTTTTTGGAATTTTACATGCCTTGTTATGTATGTCGTATATGTACATATATAACAGTCTGTAATGGATTGTTTCTTTTGGGGGGGATTTTAATGCTTCCATAGGTTCTGCATTCTTCTGCTCTTAGAATTACTGTCGTCTCGAGACACCAGCTGATCACAGAGGGTTTTGGTTTTTTTTCGCCTTCCCTAACGAGTGCAGCCCATCTCTATGCAGAATGCATCCTGCACTGAGATCACATGATCTCAGCAGTGTCTGGAAATAGCGGGGACACATTCAGCATAGGCAAATCAGGACGCAGAGATAGGCTGCACACTTCATCAGGGGGTGGCTTGTCAGGGAATAAGCCCCCTGTGATCAGCTGTTGTCTACTCCTACAGGAAGCTGGTAAAGAGCAGTAGAATGCAGAAACTATGGGGTCATGAAAATCTAAAAAAAAAAAAAAAAAAAAAGGATGATCTAACAGACTGGTAATACATGTACATATACTACATACATAACGTGGCACCTGAGCACATAGCTTAAAAGTACAAACTGGTAGGAACAGAATAAGGATTGCACTCACCATTAAAAACTTCAGTCTTTATTTAGATTCTTTAAAAACTCATGCCCGGATAAGATGGAGAGTCCGCTGACCATGGGACTCTCTCTCCATCTACTCCGGGCATGAGTTTTTAAAGAATTTAAATAAAGACTGAAGTTTAACGGTGAGTGCAATCCTTATTCTGTTCCTACCAGTTTGTAACCTTTGGAAATGATAAGCCATTGGGGAATTTACACCACCAATATTTGCACCTCTCTGCCGGCCATCCAGACGTCTTATTATTTGATCTATGTTGTGTTGTCTTTATTTCTGGGGTCATTTTTACAGCAATAGTGCTGCACAACTTTCTCCTTGCTTAGTATAGCTTAAAAGTACCAAACACACGGAAAGCCCTTTTAAGGTTTGGTTCATAAAGTCAACTCTTAAGAAGACGTGACCTGCAACACACAAACCCCTCTCTTACCTGTATGTGCACTCACGACGGTGCTGTTAGCAGGGGCCATGTTACCCTTCTTGGTCCAGGGGTTGGTGCTGGGCACCGGGGCCTCACTGGGATTACTTTGGTCACTTCCAGGACATTCTGAAGGCGGTCGAGCGGCTCCTTGCTGGTCATTCTCCTTGTTACAGTTCCGCTCCAGGTGGGTTTGGGCTCTTGAGGCAGGTGATATGGGTTCGGCGCCTCCTCTGCGGTCACAGCTGGGCTGAAACATGGGCGTCTTGTGTACTTCGGAGGCCATTCTACGGGATCTGTGTATGGGGTGTAAACTGAGCAACAGTGCAGCCTGCCCTCCCCTAGATTTAGGCACTGCATGCAGAGGGGCAGGAGTCCTATGGGCTCAGGAGTGGTCAGGAAGCTTCTCCTGCACTCCTCTAGGCCAATGCATAGAATGTATACAGTAATGTGCAGGTACAGAGGGGCCTGGGAGACAACTATGGGGGCCCTGGGACACTACTATGGGGGACCTAGGTTACTATGCACTGGTCACAGCTGTTACAGGAGCGGCTCAAGAGCAAAAACACAGCAGAACCCGCACCAACCCCCAACACAGCACACAGCCAATATACAGTGCGCTAGGAGAACCCGCCCCCTACACAAAGACAAGCTCCCCGCAACCCACTGCTACCCAGGAGAAAGAACACCCCCTCCAAATCTAAAAACAGGCCGTCAAAAGAAACGCAGGTCTCACGGTAGCTTCTGAGGAGCTCGGGCGCGTTCACGGGAGCGTTTATTTACTTCCACACTGTGCACGCTCCTGCGCCCCGCCCATCTGTACAGCGACGGACTGGGAGTGCGCAGGCGCAGTGAGACGTGTAAGCCGTGCGGCTGTCAGAGCAGCTGTCAGATGACAGTGACGAGTGTGTGCGCCCGGCCCGGGGCTGCGCCTCACTGCTACACTGACCTGTGTAATCCATAGGGTTTATACTAAAAAGTAACGTCATTTCATTCTTTCAGATTCGTAACAACCTCATTATTTCCATAAAAGAGATAGCGCCCCCCAAAACGAAGTTACAGTTAAGCAAAACAGCACATTTATTTCCAAAACAGCGGCACACCTTTCCTCAGGTTGTGTGTGGTATTACAGCTCAGTTTCATTGAAGTGAATGGAGACACGTTGTAATACCACACACGACCTGAGGTCAGGTGTGGTGCTGTTTGCGGAAGAAAGTAGCTGTTTTTCTAATCCTTGATACAGTCATGCCCTAAATGTTGGCACCCCTGAGATTTATCAAGAAAATGAAGTATTTCTCACAGAAAAGGATTGCAGTAACACAGTGGCGTAAACAGACATGGAAATTATTCTGTACAGCTCACCTCCACCAGTTTCTGTGCGCGGGTCCACACTCGGCAAAGTGCTGATATTCATTCATTGACCACTGAGGAAGAGCGTGTATGCGCTTGAAACGCGTATGACTGTGAAGGGAGTCGGTTTTACTGTGTGATGTTTGTTCATTTTTGATATGGAGAAAATAAGGCTGCAAATCTTATATCTGGTGCCGGATCATCGTTTGTTATTCTGCATTGAACACAGTGGCGTACCAAGGGGGGGCGGGGGGGGGGGGGGGGTGGGGGTTTGGCGGCCCGCCCCGGGTGCCAATCTCAAGGGGGGTGCCAGGGGCGGACTGACCCGCTGCCGCCGCTGCTGAGGTCCGGGACGCTCGTCCCAGATCCTCAGCAGACAGCGGTACATTCTCCTGTATGCGCGATACAGGGAGACGTGACCTCTGCCCCCACGCAGAGCGCAGTACAGGCGCCGGTGACGTCGCTCATCGGCGCCTGTACTGTGGAGGGGAGAAGACGTGGCCCCTGCTGCTGAGGAGATCGCTGTGTGGGATATCAGGTGAGTATCCTTTTTTTATTTATTTCTTTTAAACCCTGCCTATACCTATAGGGGGGGGGGGTGCTCTATATATACTGTACCTATAGGGGAGGGGGGGGGGGTGCTCTGCATATACTGTACCTATAGGGGAGGGGGGGCTCTGCATATACTGTACCTTTAGGGGGGGTGCTCTGCATATACTGTACCTATAGGGAAGGGGGGGGAGAGGGGGGTGCGTTGCATATACTGTACCTATAGGGAAGGGGGGGAGAGGGGGGTGCTCTGCATATACTGTACCTATAGGGAAGGGGGGGAGAGGGGGGTGCTCTGCATATACTGTACCTATAGGGAAGGGGGGGAGAGGGGGGGTTGCTCTGCATATACTGTACCTATAGGGAAGGGGGGAGAGGGGGTGTTCTGCATATACTGTACTTATATGGAAAGGGGGCTCTGCATATACTGTACCTATAGGGAAGGGGGGATAGGGGGGCTCTGCATATACTGTACCTATAGGGAAGGGGGGAGAATGCTCTGCATATACTGTACCTATAGGGAAGGGGGGGGGCTCTGCATATACTGTACCTATAGGGAAGGGGGGAGAGGGGGGAGCTCTGCATATACTGTACCTATAGGGAAGGGGGGAGAGGGGGGGGGGTGCTCTTCATATACTGTACCTACTGGGAAGGGGGGGGAGGGGGGTGCTCTGCATATACTGTACCTATAGGGAAGGGGGGAGAGGGGGGTGCTCTGCATATACTGTACCTATAGGGAAGGGGGGGGAGAGGGGGGTGCTATGCATATACCTATGGGAAAGGGAGGGAGAGGGGGGTGTAGCTCTGCATATACCTATGGGGAAGGGGGGTGTAGCTCTGCATATACCTATGGGGAAGAGGGGGGTGTAGCTCTGCACATACCTATGGGAAAGAGGGGGGGGGGTAACTCTGCATATACCTATGGGAAAGAGGGGGGGGGGAGTGTATCTCTGCATATACCTATGGGAAAGAGGGAGGGGGGTGTAGCTCTGCATATACCTATGGGAAAGAGGGGGGGGGTAGCTCTGCATATACCTATGGGAAAGAGGGGGGTGTAACTCTGCATATACCTATGGGAAAGAGAGGGGGTGTAACTCTGCATTTACCTATGGGAAAGGGGGGGTGTAGCGTAGCTCTGCATATACCTATAGGAAAGAGAGGGGGGTGTAACTCTGCATATACCTATGGGAAAGAGGGGGGGGGATGTAACTCTGCATATACCTATGAGAAAGAGGGGGTTAACTGGCTATCTACCTACCTGCCCTTTTACTGTGCAGGACACCAAGGAGGGCATTATTACAGTTTGTGTGCCTATAGATGGGAAGATTGTGTAGAGGAGGGGATAGCAGTGAAAAAATGAGTCTGACATGTTTTTCCTGCAGATGTTAAGAGATCCACATGGCGGTCTTATCCGGACGGAGAAGAAAAGGAAAGCGGACGCCGCTGATCAGAAAAGACGTAATTGTGAGTCCCAAAATGTAACTAATCACTTATATGGTATACGCATCCTGTGTACAGCTGATATCTACCGCCATATGGTCCTGTATATAATCACTTATTTGGTATACAGATCCTGTATAATATATTGGTCTGTGTATAGTGGTTTTATTCAGTACAGTATGGCGGTATTATCCAGTTATTGTGTGGTGGTATATATTTACTCCTTGTATACCAGTATTACTGGTCATGGAAATTTACCTACGTTAAAGTGTTTCTTACATATATAAATTTAAATTTATTGTGTGTGGGATTTGGGTGGAATAGGAGCGTGGCAGAAGATTGACGAGCTGCAGAGCCTAGTAGGGGCCCTTGCCTTTTTTTTTGGTCCGGGGGCCCCGAGTGTTGTCAGTCCGCCCCTGGGGGGAGGGAAGGGAGGGGGTGTATTTAAGGGGTGTGTGTGTGGGGGGCAAGCAAAGGGTCCACCCCGGGTGCCAAAGGCTCTAGGTACGCCCCTGCAGTAACACATGTTTTGCTATACAGTGGTCCCTCAACATACGATGGTAATCCGTTCCAAATGAACGGATGTTGAGGGATCCGTGCAATGGAAAGAATAGCAAGTTATATTCACATGTCCCCACCGCACCGGACCCGTCACCGCTCGTCACCGCTGCCCTGGATGTCGCCGTCCATCGCTGTCGCCGTGTCCCCAGGGGTGACCCGACGCTCCGGACATCTCTGCTTCCCAAGGATCCTCGCTCTCTGTCGCCGCCATCACGTCACTACGCACGCCGCTCCTATTGGATGACGGGACGGCGTGCGCAACGACGTGATGACGACGAAGGAGAGCGCCGGCTATGCAGGGGATCCCGAAGAGGGCGCTCCGGAGCCCTGAGGACATGTAAGTGATCGTCAGAGCAGCACCCGGGGCACTGTAAACGGCTATCCGGCGGCAGCTGAAGCAGTCTGCGTTGCCGGATAGCCGTTTATGCGATGGCCCGACATACAAAAGCATCGTATGTTGATGCTGCCTTCAACATGCGATGGCCTCTGAGAGGCCATCGCATGTTGAAATTATCGTATGTCGGGGCCATCGTAGGTCAGGGGGGCTCACTGTGCACAACATGTTTATTCCCTTTGTGTGTTTTGGAACTAAACCAAAAAAAGGGAGGGAAAAAAGCAAATTGGACATAATGTCACACCAAACTAGACAAAATTATTGGCACCCTTAACCTAATATTTGGTTGCACACCCTTTGGAAAAAATTACTGAAATCAGTCACTTCCTATAACCATCAATAAGCTTCTTACACCTCTCAGCCGGAATGTTGGACCACTCTTCCTTTGCAAACTGGTCCAGGTCTCTCTTATTGGAAGGGCGCCTTTTCCCAATAGCGATTATAAGATCTCTCCACAGGTGTTCAATGGGATTTAGATCTGGACTCATTGCTGGCCACTTCAACACTCTCCAGCGCTTTGTTGCCATCCATTTCTGGTGCTTTTTGAGGTATGTTTGGGGTCATTGTAGAGGAAGAGTTGGTGCAGTTGCTCATAACAACCAATCAGATTGCTTCTTTCATTTTTAACAAGGCCTTTGAAAAATGAAAGAAGCAATCAGATTTTTTGCTATGGGCAACTGGGCAACCTTTACTCTGCACAGGTATTAATAAATCTCCCATATTGTCCTACTGGAAGACCCAAGATCTCAGACACAAACCCAGCATTCTGACACTGGGCTGTACAGTGTGACCCAAAATCCGTTGGTAATCCTCAGATTTCATCATGTCTTGCCCACATTCAAGGCACCCAGTGCCAGAGGCACCAAAACAACCCCAAAACGTCATTGAACCTACACCATATTTCACTGTAGGTACTGTGTTCTTTTCTTTGTAGGCCTCATTCCGTTTTCGGTAAACAGCAGAATGATGTAGAGCAGAAAATGGATTGGATCCAGCTCCCAGAGAAAAAATGGTGAATAAAACTTAACGTTTAATGTTCATGTTAAAAACAATTCGCCATAGAGATGGCAAGTGACATGTCACTTCTAAAGCCATGACTAAGAGCTTTATGCTCGAAACGCGTTGGCGTTCACTTGGTTTTAGGAGTGACATGTTACTTGCCATCTCTATGGCAAATTGTTTTTAACATGAACATTAAACGTTAAGTTTTATTCACCATTTTTTCTCTGGGAGCTGGATCCAATCCATTTTCTGCTCTATGTCTACAAGGAGAGGCGGCTCTTCATCCGTGCTTCCAACATTCACACCTGGGTATCCTCCTATCATTTGAACTCTGGTGAGCTGATCTTCCTTTCTCTACCTTTACTTAGTAGAATGATATGCTTTACCAAAAAGCTCACTCTTGGTCTCATCTGTCCACAAGATGTTTTCCCAGAAGGATTTTGGCTTACTCAAGTTCATGTTGGCAAAATGTAGTCTTGCTTTTTTTATGTCTCTGTGTCAGCAGTGGGGTCCTCCTGGGTCTCCTGCCATAGCGTTTCATTTCATTTAAATGTTGACGGACAGTTCGCGCTGACACTGATGCTCCCTGAGCCTGAAGGACAGCTTGAATATCTTTGGAACTTGTTTGGGGCTGCTTATCCACCATCCAAACTATCCTGTGTTGACACCTTTCATCAATTCTTCTCTTCAGTCCACACCCAGGAAGATTAGCTACAGTGCCATGGGTTGCAAACGTCTTCATAACATTGCGGACTGTGGTCAAAGGCAAATCTAGATCTCTGGAGATGGACTTGTAACCTTGAGATTGTTGATATTTTTCCACAATTTTAGTTCCCAAGTCCTCAGACAGTTTCCCTCTTTCTGTTGTCCATGCTTAGTGTGGCACACGCAGATATACAATTCAAAGACTAAGTGAACTTCTCTCCTTTTTATCTGGTTTCAGGTGTGATTTTTATATTGCCCACACCTGTTACTTGCCCCAGGTAAGTTTTAGGGAGCATCCCATGCTTGAAACAATCTTATTTTTCCACAATTTTGAAAGGGTGCCAATAATTTTGTCCAGACCATTTTTGGAGTTTGATGTGACATTATGTCCAATTAGCTTTTTTCCCTCCCTTCTTTGGTTTAGTTCCAATACACACAAAGGGAATAAACATGTGTATAGCAAAACATGTGTTACTGCAAACCTTTTCTGTGAGAAATGCTTCAATTTCTGGAAAATTTTCAGGGATGCCAACATTTATGGTAGCGATAAGCGGAGTTACAGTGATTCGATTTGTCACAAACTTTTCAGCTCGGCAGTTGCTGACTTTAGTCTGCATAAATTAGTTCAGCTTTTAGGTGCTCCGGTGGTCTGGAGACTCTCTCCTAGGACTGTATCCATCTTTTCCAGCTGACCGGAGCACCTGAAAGCTGAACTCATTTATGCCAGCAACCGCCGAGCTGAGAAGTTCATGACGAATCAAATCACTGTAAATTCGCTCATCTCTAATTTACGGCCATGACAGTAAATCCTTTAAGACTGGCCTACCAGTGTACCAAAGGAATCAATGCAAAGCATTTTGTACCCAGTACAGTGACCCCTCCGACCTACGATGGCCCCGACATATGATCATTTCAACATGCGATGGCCTCTCAGAGGCCATCGCCTGTTGAAGGCAGCATCAACATACGATGCTTTTTTTAATGTCGGGGCCATCGCCTAAATGGCTATCCGGCTGCGCAGACTGCTTCAGCTGCTGCCGGATAGCCGTATAGGTGGTCCGGTGGGTGTCACTCACCTGTACTGGCGCTCCGGACCGTCCTCTTCAGGATCCCCTCCATCGTCGTCATCACGTCATCGCGCACGCCGTCCCGTCATCCAATAGGAGCGGTGTGCGCAGCGACGTGATGACAGCCATGAAGAGATGCAGTAGAGACGGTCCAAGGACGCGGCGACAGCCATAGAGGGTGACATCTAAGGCAGTGGTGAGCGGCGGGGACAGGTGAGTACTGTATAACCTCCTATACCAGTGGTCTTCAAAATGCGGACCTCCAGATGTTGCAAAACTACAACTCCCAGCATGCCCGGACAGCCATTGGTTGTCCAGGCATGCTGGGAGTTGTAGTTTTGCAACATCTGGAGGTCCGCAGGTTGGAGACCACTGTCCTATACTTTACATTGCACGGATCCCTCAACATACGATGGTTTCAACAAACGATGGCCCATTTGGAACGGATTACCATCGTATGTTGAGGGACCACTGTACTGTATATGGAATGAAATGTGTTCTCCTGTAAATACTTTGCTATTCTTCTATAAAAGCCACATGGGTTGCAGATAAGAAAGGAGGCAGCAGCTGTTTCCTTTACCCCATGCTTTTTGGTGATATATGTACTGTATGGGTTGTCTAAATTCTATGGTGGGCCTAAGAACCTTAGTTTGAGACAGGCCAAAACCAAGATTGGGTCAAATAGTAAAAGGCAAACTTTAGTGATCAGCACTTCACTTGTACATGTTGCTGCGGCTGCCTGCATACTGATTAAATTGCACAGAGGAAGGTAGGGACACTCTTTCCTCATCTCGGCTGATTGTGCCACGGGAGCAATATGATTCCGCTGCAAACTGCACACTGCAGAGCTCTCAAGGCGGACTTTCCACCTGGGAAATCCCTTTGAAAAATTCTGCCAGAACATTGAATTCGTTCAATGTTCTGGCAGATTTCTGCTCTGCACACATTGCCGTCTATGGGGATGGCAATGTCTGTGAGGTCCTAGTGCCGACTGTTTAGTGTGCTGCCCGCACTCGGAATCTCTGGTCGGAAATTCCGTAGCGTGAAGCAGGCCTTAGCCTCCTAGATTGACTCTGATCGTGATGGTTAATGCTAGACAGCAGCCTAATTGTCAGGCATTAGCCATGGGTCAGCCAATCAGTATTCACAGTGTTATGTATTAACACTGAGTGAGTGGCGGGTATTCAGTTTTTTTTTTCTAACTCCCTGCTGTCTATTTTAATCAACTGATGTCAGAAAGTTAAAACAGATTTTTAAATTACTTACATTTAAAAATCTTAATCCTTCCAGAACTTATCAGCTGCTGTATGCTTCACAGGAAGTTCTTTTCTTTTAGAATTTTTCTTTCTGACCACAGTGCTCTCCGCTGACACCTCTGTCCATGTCAGGAACTGTCCAGAGCAGGAGAGGTTTGCTATGGGGATTTGCCCCTTCTCTGGACAGTTTCTGACATGGACAGAGGTGACAGCAGAGAGCACTGTGGTCAGAAAGAAAATAAATTCAAAAAGAAAAGAGCTTCCTGTGGAGCATACAGCAGCTGATAAGCACTGGAAGGATTAAGATTTTGAAATAGAAACAAAAAGAACAGTCCAATTCATTCCAGCTCACCATGTGGACCTTGCGTTTAAATAAACAGAATTTATTGCATGAAGAAAAGTGAGTGCCGGGATTCATTCCTTATCTCACCATGTGGACCTGACTGCAGCCTGGATTGGTGCGTGGCAGCAAAGCAGAACATCAACATACAAACTGAAGAAATCCAGCGCAGATATGGTGCAAGCAATATAGGAATACTTGGTACAGGAACAGTGTGACACGTTTCAAGTGCCAATACGCACTCTTAGTCGTACAGGCACTTGAAACGCGGCACACTGTTCATGTACCATTCCGGCTTTTAATTCCTTAACGACCACGGATGTAAATGTATGTTAATTGCGCTGATATCCGCCATTATCCCTCAGTTGCCTTGATCAATACAGATCACGTCATCTGCGGCAATGCGCATGTTTAAATAGATGATCGGATCGCCGGGGGGGTCTTCTGCTCTGAGATCAAGCAGACCTGAGCAGAAGATCGCCGATAATACTAATCAGTGCCATGCCCTATGCAGTGCTATGTCCTATATCAAGTGATTGATAAAGATAGTCCCCTATGGGGACACAAAAAGTGTAAAAAAAAAATATAAAAAGTTACAAAATGTAAAAATTTAAAGTAAAAAAAAATGGGAAAAATCCCCTCCCCCAATAAAAATGAAAATTGTCCCTTTTCCCCATTTTACCCCCAAAAAGTGTAAAAAAATAAAAATATTTAGTATCGCCGCGTGCATAAATGTCCGAACTATCAAAATATAATGTTGGTGAACGGCGTAAACGTAAAAAAAGGAAAAAGTCTAAAAATTATGCTTTTTTGCCACATTTTCTGAAAAATATTAAAATATAAAAAATAAATAAAATGCGATCTCAAAGTTTTATATACGCAATTGTGGTATCGACAAAAAGTAAAGATGATGGCACAAAAAATGAGTTCTCATACCGCCCCATATACGGAAAAACTAAAAAGTTATAGGTGGTCAAAAGTGGCGATTTTAAACATACTGATTTTGTACAAAAAGTTTGAGATTTTTTTTAAGCGGTAAAATAATAGAAAAGTATGTAACCATGAAAACATAAATTTTACTGTAAAGTGTACACAGTGTGAAAACGAAATCCTCCAATATTTGCAAAATTGTGGTTTTCTTTTAAATTTCCTCCCTAAAAAATTTTTTTTTGGGTTCGTCGTACATTTTATGGTAAAATGAGAGGTTTTATTACAAAGTACAATTGGTCCTGCAAAAAACAAGCCCTTAAATGAGTCTGTGGATGGAAATATAAAAGAGTTATGGATTTTATTAGGCGAGGAGGAAAAACCAAAAATGCAAAAATAAAATTGGCCTGCTCCTTAAGGTCAAAATGGTCATGGTCCTTAAAGGGGTATTCCAGGCCAAAACTTTGTTTTATATATCAACTGGCTCCGGAAAGGTAAACAGGTTTTTAAATTACTTCTATTAAAAAATCTTAAACCTTCCAATAGTTATTAGCTTCTGAAGTTTTCTGTCTAACTGCTCAATGATGATGTCACGTCCCGAGAGCTGTGCATGATGGGAGGATATCCCCATAGGAACTGCACAGCTCCTGGGACGTGAGTCATCAGAGAGCAGTTAGACAGAAAACAACAACTCAACTTCAGAACCTAATAACTATTGGAAGTATTAAGATTTTTTAATAGAAGTAATTTACAAATCTGTTTAACTTTCCGGAGCCAGTTGATATATAAAAAAAAGTTTTTGCCTGGAATACCCCTTTAAGGGGTTAAAGAATAAAGCATTACTATATTGCTTGCACCATATCTGTGCTGGATTTCTTCAGTTTCTAAGATTTTTCAATAGAAGTCGTTTACAAATCTGTTTAACTTTCTGGCAGCAGTTGATTTAAAAGAAAATTGTTTTCCAGCAGAGTACCCCTTTAATACAGCAGCTTCTTCTTCCATCGGGGCCGCTGCTTTAGTAGGCGAGGAATTAAGCCAGCAACTCTATTAAGCAGCCACACATGGTTAATGGCTGTTTGAAACAACAAAGAAAAACATCTAATGCCAGTTTATAAAAAGGTGACAATACACATATTGTACTTTATATTAGAGGTAAATCTTTGCTGATTTTTTGTGAAAAATGCCAAAATATGGTTGGACTTCACAGGCTTCCGTCTTCTTTACATCCATTTACGTGTTCTTTACAGCCAGCCAGGTGCACGTGTGTTCACTTAGATGTGAAAGAGTTGGCACCAGGATACACTATAGGAGGAAGGCAAGTAGGGCGAGACAGTCTGATGCTCTAGAGCAGTGGTCTTCAACCTGCGGACCTCCAGATGTTGCAAAACTACAACTCCCAGCATGCCCGGACAGCCGTTGGCTGTCCGGGCATGCTGGGAGTTGTAGTTTTGCAACATCTGGAGGTCCGCAGGTTGAAGACCACTGCTCTAGAGCTTAGAATGACACAAACTACCTACCTTGTTGCAGACAGAGCACATACCTTCATGGCAAATGTATTTCTAAATGGCCTTATTCAGCAAGCAATACTTCTACAGTGCACTCTGCCTGTCCATGTCATGCTGTTGAGGTCTACTATTTAGTGTAATAGGATTATCAGTACCTATTTGGTACTAATAGGTGCGCTAAGATGGCAGACCAGCATTGCTCTGATGGAAGGAACTATTAATAGCTTCTTCTAAGAGGTTAAACTGCCATAAGTGAGGTTATCTTTTATTCCAGCAGCCGCAGCAAGATCCCAGCTACATGTACCAGCTGTTCCCTCGCTGCTTATCTTACAGGTGCAGTGGCAGTACCAAGGAGATATGCAAGACATATCTTTATTTTCACGTAAAAAGTTATTTTTTTCTCCAAAAGTACCAGTATTTACAGCCTCCTGCAATGGGACACTGAAGAATTGCCATCAGCCCTTATCGCCTCTCCTGCGTCAGTGTCTAAGGCTTCATTCACAAAGCCGTTGCACTCCGTCCAAAATTGGCCGTCAGGCTTTTGTTTTGTTTTTTTATGCATGTAACGGCCCTTATTGGGACGGGGCACAACGGGCAACAGAGGGTTCAAATTTATCCCATTGACTATAATGGGGACCGTCAGGCGACGTTATTTTTTAGCGGGAGTAGCAGGAGAAAAAGACGGTGCATGCTGTAATTTTTCTCCCATCATTTCGTAACGGCCGCTGCACTGCCGGGTCACAACAGTAGTGTGAAAAGAGCCTCAGCGGATTTAGGAGCAAATCAATGTTGGCCATAGACTTCACAGATGACAGGACACTATAGAAGAAGTAGAACAGAAAGTAAACACATTTTTTTTTTATAAAGACCTATGTATAAAGTATTTTTTATACTACAATAAAAACTAAATAATAAACTGCTCTAAAAAAAAAATAAAGGGAACACTTAAACAACACAATGTAACTCCAAGTCAATCACACTTCTGTGAAATCACACTGTCCATTCAGGAAGCAACACTGATTAATGTATTTCACATTCTGTTGTGTAAATGGAACAGACAACAGGTGGAAATTATAGGCAATTAGCAAGACACCCCTAATAAAAGAGTGGCTCTGCAATTGGTGACCACAGACCACTTCACAATTCATATGCTTCCTGGCTGATGTTTTGGTCACTTTTGAATGCTGGCGGTGCTTTCACTCTAGTGGTAGCATGAGACGGAGTCTACAACCCACACAGGCTCAGGTAGTGTAGCTCATCCAGGATAACACATCAATGTGAGCTGTGGCAAGAAAGTTTGCTATGTCTGTCAGTGTAGTGTTCAGAGAATGTAGGGGCTACCAGGAGACAGGCCAGTACATCAGGAGACATGGAAGAGGCCAACAACCCAGCAGCTAACTCCACCTTTGTGCAAGGAGAAGCACTGCCAGAACCCTGCAAAATGACCTCCAGCAGGCCACAAATGTGCATGTGTCCACTCAAACGGTCAGAAACAGACTCCATGAGGGTGGTATGAGGGTCCAACGTCCACAGGTGGGGGTTGGGCTTACTGCCCAACACCGTGCAGGACGTTGGCATTTGCCAGAGAACACCAAGATTGGCACATTTGCCACTAGCACCCTGTGCTCTTCACAGATGAAAGCAGGGTCATACTGAGCACGTGACAGTCTGGAGACGCCGTGGAGAATGTTCCGCTGCCTGCAACGTCCTCCAGCATGACCGGTTTGGCGGTGGGTCAGTAATGGTGTGGTGTGGCATTTCTTTGGAGGGCCGCACAGCCCTCCATGTGCTTGCCAGAGGTAGCCTGTCTGCCATTAGGTACCGAGATGAGATCCTCAGACCCCTTCAGACACCATATGCTGGTGGGGTTGGCCCTAGGTTCCTCCTAATGCAAGACAATGCTAGACCTCATGTGGCTGGAGCGTGTCAGCAGTTCTTGCAAGAGGAAGGCATTGATGCTATGGACTGGCCCGCCCGTTCCCAGACCTGAATCCAATTGAGCACATCTGGGACATCAGGTCTCTCTCCATCTACCAACACCACATTGCACCACAGATTGTCTAGGAGTTGGTGGATACTTTAGTCCAGGTCTGGGAGGACATCCCTCAGGAGACCATCCACCACCTCATCAAGAGCATGCCCAGGCTTTGTAGGGAGGTCATACGGGCACGTGGAGGCCACCCACACTACTGAGCCTCATTTTGACTTGTTTTAAGGACATTACATCAAAGTTGGATCAGCCTGTAGTGTGGTTTTTCACTTTGATTTTGAGTGTGACTCCATATCCAGACCTCCATGGGTTGATAAATGTGATTTCCATTGATAATTTTTGTGTAATTTTTTTGTCAGCACATTCAACTATGTAAAGACGAAAGTATTTCTTACGATTAGTTCATTCATTCAGATCTAGGATGTGTTATCTTAGTGTTCCCTTTATTTTTATGAGCAGTGTATTTAAAAAAAAATAAAATAAATGCATTTAAAGCAAAATTGGCAGCAGGTTGGAAGAATCTTACCTGATGTAATGGACTAATAAGGCATGAGGCACTGATTAACAGCAAACCCTGTTATCCCTTTCCACTGTCCCATTGTGTGTAACAATTTTTATTAATATACTAGTGCCATATTTTAGCCTTTATGTGCACCAATCTGCCCACCGGCCACTGCAACATCGCTTCCTCATGAATATCCAACCCTCTGCAGGGATGTTACTCAAGGCCACTCATCACTGTAGAGGGTCAGATGAATATTCATGAGGAGGCGCTGTTACAGCAAGGGGTGAGCGGAGGTGATGCACCGAAAGGTAAAGTAATGCCCACCAGTGCACTAAACTTCCTCATTAAAGGAGTACTCCGATGCTAGTTTTTTTTTTATGGTAAACTAACCCTAAAGCAAAGTTATATAACATTGTAAATTACTTATCCATATCGCTCTTTTCCTGGTCTTCTCCCGCATTTCTCCTAACAGAAGCTGGCTCCTTTTTCTTCAATCTATGACGCTCGACCGCTGTTTCTTCTGCACCGCCGCTATCTTAGCCCGGTGACTCATCGCTCCCATGAGTCACTGCGGGCTGTGCCGGTCTCCCAGCCCGGAGCCGGCTACTCCCCCAAAGTTAATTTATTCTGCGCATGCGCAGTACTATGCAAATAGCGTAGGGCTAACACTAGGCTCCTATTGCTGCCTACGTTAGCCCTACGCTATTTGCGACCAGACAGACGGATCGTATCATCTTCATCCGGCACTGAAACGGTTAACCTGAGGGTTTTGACCTATCCACTGCCGGGCACAGGTGAGTTCTGCCGTACATTAACTCTTTCGTTGACTGGTCCATGCTTACAGGCGAGTCCATGCTTTTAGCAAGTTTAGAACGCCAGGTATTTGGGGGAAAAAAATATGTATTTTTTTCCTAAAAATTCGATTTATTTCTAAAATAAAAATCTCTCTCCGCCTATATTCACATCCATATGGTAATATTCCCAAAAATGTATCGGCTTTATTAGGGGCGTGGCACGAACGTCACCACCGTCCATGATCTCAGGTATTTGGCGCAGATGGACACATTTTTGTAGTAGTGCACAAGGGTTATGTCAATGTTTCACAACCAGGGTGTCTCCAGCTGTTGCTAAACTACAATTCCCAGCATGCCCGGACAGCCTTCGGCTGTCCGGGCATGCTGGGAGTGGTAGTTTTGCAACAGCTGGAGGCACCCTAGTTGGGAAACACTGCGCTAGTGGGCATATGGAAGCAGGGAAGGAACTTTATTATAATTTATTATAATTTCCTGGGGGGGGGGGGGGGGGGGGAGAGGAGGGGGAGAGAGCAGCAGCTAACAGGAAGCTGGCGCAGGGAGTCATGGGAAATGTAGTCTTTATGACATGGCTGCTTACTGCTACAGGTGGCAATTACAAGAGAATGGCTGGGCCAAATTTGACAAATGAGGTATCGCTGGAAAGGTCTTTGAAAGAGCTATCAGATGAGGTAAACTTTTATTTTTTAAGTACCAGCGCTCCGGAGTACTCCTTTAATATGTTAATAAAAATTATTGTTAAACAAAAAAAAGTGCAGCAGAGAGGTACAATAAAAGTACTTTGTTAATCAGTGTCCCTGCCCTATTGATCTATATCAGCTGA
This sequence comes from Hyla sarda, assembly GCF_029499605.1. Taxonomy (NCBI): domain Eukaryota; kingdom Metazoa; phylum Chordata; class Amphibia; order Anura; family Hylidae; genus Hyla; species Hyla sarda. Next base: position 167,591,094 of record NC_079189.1, read on the forward strand.
TTACATTCTTCTAACCAGATGATGGTTTCCAATTAAAGCTGTCCATAGTCTTTGCAGTGCATCAGTCACCTCTGTATGAGGTACAGAGCTGCGGACACCAGCAGTTAGGGCGTTAAGAGATGGGAAAAATGATACAGTTATTTAGTGTGGCGCAATGTGTAAGGTTACATTGGTAATGTATTCTTAGGCTGGGTTCACACCACGTTTTGTTAAATACGGTTAGCGTATACGGCTGGGAGGAGGGGGGGGTGGGGCTTAATCACGGCGCCTGCACTCAGCCGTATTCGGGAACAGTATTTAATGTAGGTCTAGGAGCCGACCGGAGTGAACCGCAGCCTCCGGTCAGGTTCGTTTTCGGCCGTATGCGGTTTCCCGACCGCAGGCAAAAACGTGGTCGACCGCGTTTTTGCCTACGGTCGGGAAACCGCAAACGGCCGAAAACGGAGCTGTGTTTCTCCATTCCCCCTGTGTGATGTACTGCACTTTTGTCTTATCAACTAATTTCCTGGGACCCGAGCTACTCAAATGACACCTATACCCACCATGGAAAGTTACCCAAATATCTTGCAGCCCTGGATTAACCAAACTCATTTTGTAAACCTTACCATCATTGTAAGATGTTGATACTTGGGCCCAGCCATTTTATACCTCTCTCTCTCTCTTTCTATATTATGTGAACTCTTAATGGATATTACCTGCATGTACAATTTATAAATTGTACAATTTATCCTCCTATTGTAATACATGTTTTTCTTCCCCCTGCATGTCGTACTATTGTATGTAGCAAAGTGTGTTACACTGCTTACTGTAACATATAGAGATGAGTAAAGTTACAGTAATTCGATTCGGCACGAACCTCGCGGCTCGGCAGTTGCTGACTTTAGCCTGCATAAATGAGTTCAGCTTTCAGGTGCTCCGGTGGGCTGGAAAAGGTGGATACAGTCCCAGGAGAGCGTCTCCAGCCCACGGGAGCACCTGAAAGCTGAACTAATTTATGCAGGCTAAAGTCAGCAACTGCCGAGCCGAGAAGTTTGTGATGAATCGAATTACTGTAAGTTCACTCATCTCTAGTAACATACCTTTATAAAAAACTTAAAAAAGTGTCAAGTTGTAGGCTACAGAAACAAGAATTGTCAAAACCATTTGAAGCATCAAAGCAGACTTGAATGTGTAAAGCATATGTGCTCCAAAGGCATATACAGAATAGACAGGTAGATAATACCATTAATGTCTAGTAGTTACGTTTATCAGAAGACATTGCTCATCCCAAATAGCACCAATAAGGGAAAAGATGATTAAAAAAAAGACAATTAATGATAAACTACATGTCTTGAAGGAGAAATATCATGCACAAAAACAAAAACTCCTGGGGATAGGGGATAAGTTTTGGATCACAGGTGGCACAACCGCTGGGACCCCCGTCTCTCTCCGGGAACGGGGTGTGACGACCCCTACACGAAGCGGCGACCGACACGCCCCCTCCATATATCTCTATGGGAGAGTTGTTCGGCTATCTTCCATAGAGACATGTGGAGGGGGCATGTTGGCCGCCCCTTCATGCGGGGGTCAACATGCTCCGTTCCCAGGGGGAGCAGGGCCCCGTACAGGAGATGGTGGGGAGTCCCAGTGGGGCGATATATTTTTTTATTTAAAGGATAAGTATTATGAACAAATACTTACTTTTCTTAACACTTTACTGTCATTAATAACAACCTTTGACATGTCAACCCAACCTGTCAGTTGTTTTTAATGACAGTAACGCTTTAAGTATCTATTGTACCACTGGTATAACCAGGGGCGGACACAGACAGCAGAGGGCCCCTGTGCAAAGAATGTGCCTGGGCCCCCCCCAAGCACTGTACCCCCTCATGTACCTAGACCCCACCGGAGTGCCTCCACTTACCCCGCGCATGTAGTGTCGCCACTTGCCTTGTCCACCACAGGTGGATGGAACGGCTCCTGAGGTGGGCTCCGAGTGGCCCCTGTCCCGCTCAGTGTGCGGCCCAGGCCCGGTGAGTACTCCCCCCGGGTCAGCCTGACCCGTACCTAGCTGGGAGGCAGAGGGCAGTACTCCCCTTTACACCCACACCCCTGGACTTAGCACGACACCCCTTGGCACCCCCTGGTTCCTTGGCTCCTTAGTGATAGAAGTGACTTACAGGCAGGGCCAGACTGGGACCAAAAATAGGCCCAGGCATTTTAAAATAAACAGCCCATTTTTATGGCGGGGGTCTGACTCATGGGACCCCCACCAATCACCTTGGTTCAAGTGGCTCCCCAGATGTTGGAAAGCTGCAACTCCCATCATGTCTGAAGTGACTACAGCTGATGGGACAGTCAGGAGACTACACAATGATATCAGTGACTACAGCTCTGATGGGACAGTTAGGAAAATACACAATATCACTGACCTGAGTGACGTCTTCTCTGTTGTCTTTACTTTTCTTCTTCACCTGGTCCAGACACCAGGACTTCTTCTTCAGGATTCACCATCTTCTCTGCAGAGTCTGACACCTGGACATCATTGGTTCCTTAATTTGTCAGTAGATCCTCATCCTCTGTATAATGACAATAATCATTATAACCTTGCCAAAAACTGTACCCCTGAATATAATACTGCCAACCACTGTACTCCATGAATATAATACTGCCAATCACTGTACCCTGAATATAATACTGCCAACCACTGTACCCCCTGAATACTGCCAAGCACTGTACTCCATGAATATAATACTGCCAACCACTGTACCCTGAATATAATACTGCCAAATACTGTACCCCTGAATATAATACTGCCATACACTGTACCCCTGAATACTGCCAACCACTATACCCCTGAATATAATACTGCCAACTACTGTACCCCCTGAATATAATACTGCCAACTACTGTCCCCCTGAATATAATACTGCCAAATACTGTACCCCTGAATATAATACTGCCAAATACTGTACCAACCACTGAATCACCTCATACACCCCACACACCCCATCCTCAGTCTCCTCATCACCCCATCCTCAGTCTCCTCCCTCATCACCCCAAGAAACCCATCCTCAGTCTCCTCATCACCCCCATACACCCCACGCACCCCATTCTCAGTCTCATCACCCCAAACACCCCACACAACCCATCCACAGTCTCATCACCCCATACACCCCACACACTCCATCCTCTATCTCCTCATCACCCCATGCACTCCATCCTCAGTCTCCTCATCACCCCCATATATCCCATCCTCAGTCTCCTCATCACCCCACGCACCCCATCCTCAGTCTCATCACCCCATACACCCCATGCACTCCATCCTCAGTCTCCTCCTCACCCCATGCACTCCATCCTCAATCTCCTCATCACCCCATACACCCCATCCTCAGTCTCCTCATCACCCCACACACCCCATCCTCAGTCTCCTCATCACCCCATACACCCCATGCACTCCATCCTCAGTCTCCTCCTCACCCCATGCACTCCATCCTCAATCTCCTCATCACCCCATACACCCCATCCTCAGTCTCCTCATCACCCCACACACCCCATCCTCAGTCTCCTCATCACCCCATACACCCCATGAACTCCATCCTCAGTCTCCTCATCACCCAATACACCCCATGCACTCCATCCTCAGTCTCCTCCTCACCCCATGCACTCCATCCTCAGTCTCCTCATCACCCCATGCACTCCATCCTCAGTCTCCTCATCACCCCATGCACTCCATCCTCAGTCTCCTCATCACCCCCATACACCACACGCACTCCATCCTCAGTATCCTCATCACCCCACGCACTCCATCCTTTGTATCCTCATCACCCCATACACCCCACACACCCCTTCCTCAGTCTCCTCATCACCCCCATACACCCCATCCTCAGTCTCCTCATCACCCCCACGCACCCCATCCTCATCACCCCATATACCTTAAGCACCTCATCATTATTACACAGCTGACACCCCCCCCCGGTCCTTCTCATCAACATTAAACCCCCTAATCACTACCCCCCTGACCCCCCCTTCTGGTCCTCCTTATCAACACTATGCTCTCCCAGACCCCCAATCCTCCTTATCATTACACCACCAACCTCTTCAACACCCCTCCTGTCCTCTTCATCATCATTACAATACCCCCCCCCCCCCCCCCGATCGTCGCTCTCCTCACCTCATCTGCTCAGCTTTGCGGCCTTGTGAGGCGGGAGGGTTTGCTGCTCATGTCGCTTCTGCCGGGGTCAGAGGCCATGAAACGTGACGTCAGGGGCTTGGAACAGACGTGCGTGCCTGTGCGGGGCACGTCTGTTCCCATCAGCCCCTGGCCTGTCCGTCTCGCCCGGCCGGTTTAAAGGTAAATTATTGCTGTCAGCAGCAGGTCCGGGACCTGTTGCTGCAGCATTTAGTATGAAGTACTGGCAGGGGGCCCTGCAGGGGCCCAGGCTGTAACCTGGGCCACTAGGTGGGCCCCCTAACACGCTGGGCCCCTGTGCAGCCGAACCGGCTGAACAAGTGATATGTCCGCCCCTAGGTATAACCACTTGATATAACAGCAAATATTAGACATTTTTTATGCTTTCATAAAAGACCGAACATAACTGGGTTTTGGATACTTCTTATTTTTTTAAGAATATTTATTGCATTGATCAGTGAAGGAAAGGCTTGCTGACATAATTCAAGTATACTATGCATATTCTTTTTAGGAGCACTTAGATTTGCTTGGAGATTTTGTTGGGAAATCCAGGCCAAGCTACCTAAGGCTTCTGCAGCAGAGATCCTGGGCAAAACTAAGCACTTTTTTTTTTTAATCAAAATAATTTACTCATCTCTCTCAGATCTTAGTGACGTCGGCCTTTCGCTGATGAAAGGAGAGTAATGGGATGTTTTGCCTTGTTGCAGTCACTCTTTTTAATGACAGCATAACATCACACACTTCATTGTTGTACGATCGTCATCATATAAATAAGCAGAGAATTTGTTAGTCTTGTTTTCAAATAATTTACATTCACAAAAGGTACATTTGATTTTTACTTCTCTGAACAGTTAATATATACTAGATTAAAAAAAGTATAAAAATGTTAAAAATGATTAAAGTATAAACCTTAGACCTTGAAGTCACTGTCTTTGTCGAAAAGGTGATAATCATACACTGTTTAGAATCAAATACATTTTTCATAGCTCTGCAAAAATCAAAGAACACTTCAGTAGAAATGCAAGTGTGTTTCAGTGCCAAAGAGGGTACCACTGGATTAGAAAGGCAGCATTGCCAATACCTAAAAATCTTTCTTCTTTTCCAAAATCAGTACTGATCTTGTCTTAAATTATAACCATTTTTAACTAATAGTATCAGCAATCTTTTAAGGAGACGGAATGGAGGTGGATACACAAAGAAAACCACACAAAATCACATAGGATATTTCTGAAGAAATCGATTAAAGGCATCATAGATTGCTTGCCTGTGGGAGGAAAAAAAACAAAAAAAAACATGGTCAGGTTAAGTGACACTATAACACTATAAATATATTGTCATCTGGCCTAATAACTCTAAGGCCGGATTCACAGTTCGGAGTTTCTGGATGGACAAAATATGACCAGACAGAAATTCCGAGTGCGACTGAACCAGTCGGCGCTAGGACCGCACAGACATTGCCATCCCCAAAGACGGCAAGTTCAATGTTCTAGTGGAAATTTTCAAGCGGATTTTCCATGCGGAAATTCCACCTCAAAAACTCTGCAGTTTGCAGCAGAATCGCATTTTAAAATGAAATTCCGGTCAGAAATTCTGTGGTGTGAACCCGGCCTAAATGTTCTTAAATAGATCAGCATTTCCATTTCTTATCTATGTCCTTTTTCAAACATCTTAAAAAGGGACGTCACCTCTTGATAATAGTCATAGATCAAACGTCAAAGAGGCTGTGCTGAACCACGGCATGCATGCCTCTGCCTTGACAATGACGTGCACTGCTTAGCGCTGGGCATGAACCCTTTACATTAATCAAGTCAGGAAGGGGAGGGGGGGGGGGGGGGGGGGGAAGGGAGGAGGATTTTATGCTTTGGCTCGGCAAGAGATGCCTGATAATGTGCACTTGTCTTTTGTTCGACACACCTCAAAAAGCCAAAGATTGGGTGAATGGATTCATGGAGTCATTCTCAGACTTTCAATAATCTATACACCATCCATTCTGTTGTCTGAGAGCCAAGCAGAAATAAAGTGACACTATAAACAAACAGAAATGCTTTGGCCCCTTTATTTTTAGAGACTGGTGGAGATTATAGCACCAGAAGCCCAATCTATAAAAAAAAAACATATTCCTGGAACAGGAAGCATGACAAACACATATGCTTTAATGGTATGTTGCACACACCAATATCGTATTTTGAAGACCTTGGTTAGCACAAATCTGTATAGCTACACAAAAAATATTGTATAACCCCTTAACCTCTTAAGGACGCAGGGCGTATGGATACGCCCTGCATTCCGAGTCCTTAAGGACGCAGGGCGTATCCATACGCCCGTGGGAAATCCGGTCCCCACCGCTAGCCGGTTTGGGACCGGAGCCGGATGCCTGCTGAAATCATTCAGCAGGCACCCTGGCACATCGCCCAGGGGGGTCCTGAGACCCCCCCATGTCGGCGATCGGAGAAAATCGCATGTCAATTCAGACATGCGATTTTCTCCAATTCCGGGCTGATCGGGTCTCTGGTGACCCGATCACCCGGAAAATAGGGCTGATCGGAGTTGTCAGCAACAACCCCGATCAACCCAAAGGATTGGAGTGAGATCGCAAAGCTGCGATCTACTCCTATCCCCTGCCATTACTCAGAACGGAGTTCTGACCAATGGCAGCGCAGGACAGGGGGTTGCCATGGCAACCCCCCGTTCTGCCCGCCCCTGGATGTCGAGGGGCTCTGGAAAGAAGATGGAGGCCGTACCTGCAGGAGAAGATGCCTGGGGACCTGGGATCTTCGCTGGAGCCTGCAGGATCCTGATCAGGTAGGGAATCCACAGTGGGGGGGGGGGGGGATTGAAAGTGAAAGTAAATCGATCTTTACTGTGGCAACCACTAGGGGGGCCAAACTGCAACTCCCAGCATGCCCAGAGAGCCAAAGGCTGTCTGGGCATGCTGGGAGTTGTAGTTTTGCAACATCTGGAGGGTCACAGTTTGGAGACCACTGTTACAGGGGTGCCCAAACAGTAGCCCTCCAGATGTTGCCAAACTACAACTCTCAGCATGCCTAGACTGCCCAGGCATGCTGGGAGTTGTAGTTCTGTAACATCTGTCCCTTCAGATTTAGCAATTTTCATGACATTTTTGAAAATTGCTGCTCTACTTTGAAGCTCTCTAATTTTTTCAAAAAGCAAAAATATGTTCATTTTATGATGCCAACATAAAGTGGACATATTGTATTTGTGAATAAAAATAACATTTATTTGGAATATCCATTTTCCTTACAAGTAGAGAGCTTCAAAGTTAGAAAAATGCAACATTTTCAAAATTTTCATGAAATTTTGGGATTTTTCACCAAAAAAGGATGCAAGTAACGCCGAAAATTTACCACCAAAATAAAGTAGAATATGTCACGAAAAAACAATCTCAGAATCAGAATATTCGGTAAAAGCGTTTTCGCGTTATTAATTTGTAAAGTGACGGTGGTCAGAATTGCGAAAAAGGGCTCAGTCCTTAAGGTGAAAAAGGGCTGCGTCCTTAAGGGGTTAAGGACCAGGTATTTTTCATTTTTTTCACTTGTTTTTTCCTTCTTACATTTATAAAATCATAATACTTTTAATTTGGCACCTAAAAATCCATATGATGGGTTTTTTTGTGCCACCAATTCCACATTGTAATGACATCAGTCATTTTACCCAAAAATCTACAGCGAAACGGAAAAAACATTGAAGGAAAAAAAACATTTTGTAATTTTTGGGGGCTCCCGTTTCTACGCAGTACATTTTTTGGTGAAAATGACACCTTATCTTTATTCTGTAGGTCCATACGATTAAAATGATATCCTAATTTTATAGGTTTGATTTTGTATTACTTCTGAAAAAAATCATAACTACATGCATGAAAATTTGTACGTTTAAAAGTGTCATCTTCCGATCGCTATAACTTTATTTCTCCACAAACGGGCAGAATGAGGGCTAATTTTTTGCGCCGTGATCTGAAGTTTTTATTGGTACCATCTATGTTTTCATCAGACTTTTTGATCACTTTTTATTCATTTTGTTTTATGGTATAAAAAGTGACCAGAAATACGCTATTTTGGACTTTGAATTTTTTTTGTGTCTATGCCATTAACCATTTAATTAACTATATATTTTTATAGTTCCGACATTTACGCACGCGGCGATACCACATGTTTGTTTTTATTTACACACTTATTTTTTAAATGGGAAGAGGGGGGTGATTCTGATTTTTATTAGGGAAGGGGTTAAATCACATTTATTAACTTATTTATTTATTTTTTACATTTTTTATGCAGTGTTATAGCCCCCTCTAGGGGCTATAAAACTGCATACACTGACTGCAGGCACTGTTCAATCCATTGGCTTAAGAATGCATTGATCAGTGTTTTCTGCGTCGATCGGACAGCCGGGAAGAAGGTAAGGCACCTCCCGCTGTCCTCTCAGTGGTTCAGGACGCCGTAATTTCACCGCGGCGGTCCTGAACAACTCCGCTGAGCTAGCCGGTAAGGGTCTCTCCAGTTTTAGATGCCGGCGTCTAAAGGGTTAATGCCGGACATCAGCCCGATCGGTGATGTCCAGTATTAGCCGCGGGTCCCGGTTACAAATAGCAACCGGATCCTCGCAGATACAAAGCGCGCTCAGCTTCTGAGCGCACCTCACAGATTGGGTGCCGGCCACGGACATAAATATACGTCCGTGGTCCTTAAGGGGTTAAATATGCTGCTGCCTATACCTACTGTGGGGGAACTCTGCTGCTGCCTATAACTATTGTGGGAGAACTATGCTGCCACCTGTACCTACTGTGGGAGAACTCTGCTGCCTGTACCTACTTTGGGAGAACTCTGCTGCCGCCTTTACCTACTGTGGGAGAACTCTGCTGCCGCCTTTACCTACTGTGGGAGAACTCTGCTGCCGCCTTTACCTACTGTGGGAGAACTCTGCTGCCGCCTTTACCTACTGTGGGGGGTGGGGGGGGGGGGGGGGGAGAACTCTGCTGCCGCCTTTATCTACTGTGGGGAGTTGGGGGAACTGCTGCCTACCGCCTATACCTACTGTGGAGGAATTGCTGCCTATCGAATGTTGGGGAATATCTGCTATGTTCCTGCCTAGCTTATATGGGGACAAACTAATAGGGGCTACCTACATAGGGGGTTTTCATACAGGGGGCAACTATGTGGGAAATTTACCTATAGAGGGCAAGACTACCTACCTGGGGGACATTAACTACCTGGGGACATGACCAACTAGGGTCCACTACCTACCTGTAACTTCCGAAAGCAGCACCTAATTTTCTGTCTACTAACACAAAATACTGGCTAACTACATACCTGGCTAACTACCTAAATACTTTGATATCTACATACATACCTGGCTGCCTAACTACCAACCAACATATCTTGCTACCTACCTACATACCTGGCAACCTATGTACATACCAGGCCTTCCTACATGGCTGCTTATCTACCTAGCTAGCCACCTACCTACATATCTGGCTACCTGATCTACCTACCTTCCTACCTGCCCATTTACTGTGCAGGACACAAAGGAGGGCATTATTACAGTTTGTGGGCCTTTAGATGGTAAGATTGTGAAGAGGAGAGGGGGGCACTAAAAAAATGCAGAGTCTAACATATTTGTCTTGCAGATGTTAAGAGATCGACATGGTGGTCTGATGCAGGGAAGAAAAGGAAAGAAAACTCTGCTGATCAGAAAAGACGTAATTGTGAGTCCCTAGATGTAACTGCAATCACTTATATGGTATACAGATCCTGTGTACAGCTGATATCTACCACCATATTGTCCTGTATATAATCACTTATAAAGTATACAAATCCTTATAGTATACTAGTAGTCTGTATAGCGGTTTTATTCAGTAAAGTTTGGCGGTATTGTCCAGTTATTGTGTGGTGGTATATATTTCCTTCTTGTACACTGGTATTATTGGTCACGGAAATTATTTTACCTAAATATATATGCAAGTGTTTCTTACATATATAAATTTTTATTTATTTTGTGTGTGGGATTTGGGTGGAATAATGGCGAATTTTTGGTTGGGGGGCCCAGAGTGTTGTCAGTCCGCCACTGTCCATAGAACATGTAAATGTAGCTGTAAACAATAAAATAGCATTATCAGTACCTGAAAAGCCCTTGCTTAAAGAGGTAGGCACTGACATGGCCACCTTCTAAATATCGAACTTCACACCCAGGCCAAATCTCTTGGAGGCTGCGTACACCAACCCTTGGGACATAGGCATCCTCTTTGGCTTGCACAACTATGATTAAGGTTGGGTCCACTGGAACTGTAACAAATAGATTACTGATGTCATGTCTTCAAGAAGAAAAACAGCTCTCTCTGTAACCAAGCATTGTGAAAAATGTGCATTGATGAAGAAGTGATCCTAACCATGTAGTTCATTCATCTTAGTGGTGTGTACATACTAGTAACTGTGAATTAGCATTATATACTGCTCAAAAAAATAAAGGGAACACTAAGATAACACATCCTAGATCTGAATGAACTGATTGTATGAAATACTTTAGTCTTTACATAGTTTAATGTGCTGACAACAAAATCACACACAAATTATCAATGGAAATCAAATGTATCAACCCATGGAGTTCTGGATATGGAGTCACCCTCAAATCAAAGTGGAAAACCACACTACAGGCTGATCCAACTTTGATGTAATGTCCTTAAAACAAAATGAAACTCAGTCGTGTGGGTGGCCACGTGCCCATATGACCTCCCTACAACGCCTGGGCAACTCCTGGACAGTCTGTGGTGCAACATGGCATTGGTGGATGGAGAGAGACATGATGTCCCAGATGGGCTCAATCGGATTCAGGTCTGGGGAATGGGCAGGCCAGTCCATAGGGTCAATGCCTTCCTTTTGCAGGAACTGCTGACACACTCCAGCCACATGAGGTCTAGCATTGTCTTGCATTAGGAGGAACCCAGGGCCAACCACACCAGCATATGGTCTCACAAGGGTTCTGAGGATCTCAGCTCGGTACCTAATGGTAGTCAGGCTACCTCTGGCAAGCACTTGGAGGGCTGTGCGGCCCCCAAAGAAATGCCACCCCCCCACCACCACCACTACTGACCCACCTCCAAACCGTTCATGCTTGAGGATGTTGCAGGCAGCAGAACATTCTCCACGGCGTCTCCAGACTGTCACGTGCTCAGTGTGAACCTGCTTTCATCTGTTAAGAGCACAGGGCGCCAGTGGTGAATCTGCCAATCTTTGTGTTCTCTGGCAAATGCCAAACTTTCTGCACAGTGTTGGGCTGTAAGCACAACCCTCACCTGTTGACGTGGGGCCCTCATACCACCCTCATGGAGTCTGTTGCTGACAGTTTGAATGGATACATGCACATTTGTGGCCTGCTGGAGGTAATTTTTCAGGGCTCTGGCAGTGCTCCTCCTTGCACAAAGGCGGAGGTAGCAGTCCTTCTGCTAGGTTGTTGCCCTCCTACGGCCTCCTCCACATCTCCTGATGTACTGGCCTGTGTTTTGGTAGCGCCTCCATGCTCTGGACACAGCAAGCCTTCTTGCCATAGCTCGCATTGATGTGCCATCCTGGATGAACTGCCCTACCTGAGCCACTTGTGTGGGTTGCAGACTCAGTCTCTTGCTACCACTAGAGTGAAAGCACCGCCAGCATTCAAGTGACCAAAACATCAGCCAGGAAGCATATTAACTGAGAAGTGGTCTGTGGTCACCACCTGCATAACCGCTTCTTTATTGGGGGTGTCTTGCTAATTGCCTATAATTTCCACCTGTTGTCTGTTCCATTTGCACAACAGCATGTGAAATTGATTGTCAATCAGTGTTGCTTCCTGAGTGGACAGTGTGATTTCAACAAAGTGTGATTGACTTGGAGTTACATTGTGTTGTGTAAGTATTCCCTTTATTTTTTTTTGAGCAGTGTATTTTGCTTAAGCACTTACATTTTATTCAAAGTGTCTTTAACCATATTTATGTTTATATGGAAATTATACCCCTTACACCATTGTGTTTACCACTATGTGCTAGAATACATACCCATCAGTGTGGCTATTTCCTCATACAAGTCTCTGTATATGCCTTTAGAAATATATACAGTGATCCCTCAACTTACAATGGCATCAACATACAATAGTTTCAACATACAATGGTCTTTTCTGGACCATTGTAACTTGAAACCAGACTCAACATACAATGCTACAAACAATCCAGGTCTGTGAAATGTGTCAGTGGCTGGAAGAGCTGACCAATCAGAATAGACATTTTACTGGTAAAACACCTGTATTACTGAAGCGTATGCACTGACTGGCTGTCTGGTAGCGCCCCACTACAGTACAGGGAGGTATTACATGTTCTGTATTACTCTTTACCTGGGCCACAGTTAGCTGCTCCTTTGGAAATCAGGTGAGGGCAGCTGCATTTTACTTTTTTAGGACACTGTGTATACTGTCCAGGATCCTGAGGAAGTTCCTGTCCTCTACATAGACAGTGATTTACAGCAGCTCTTTTTTTTTACTTTTATATGTAAGGATTTGTAATTTTTTTATGGTGTATTTTATACTAATGTTTGATGTTTCTTACACTATGAAGGTATATTTAACTCAGATGTGCATTCAGACCTCCCTTATGTAGCAACTTATGATGTACCTGAAAAGTTGGCCACGTGTGTACATTCATCCATGACTCCTTTCATAAATAACAAGGACTCTCTCTGCAGAGCTTGACTTTTTGCCTGTTCCCTTTTCCCATTTAGGCCACCAGTCATTGCTTGCCCAATAGACTCCCCTTTAGGGTCACCATGAAACATTTCATTGTTATTGTTACTTGATGCTTGTATGGACTCAGCAGATAATGGTTTCCAGGTGCTGTTAAGACGGAAGATACTAGCAGCAAGCTTAAGGTGGGTCAGACTATCAACACTAGCTGGAAAATTTTTCACAAAGTCTTGTCCCATCTTGAAAGAATCTGCCTGAAGATAGAGGAAGAGATATATCAATTAAAAAGTGTATCTGTTAGCAAAATGTTTTTATATGATGTAAATAATATAATAGACACTGGTTAAAAAAAATATTTTGGGTGAAAAAAGTGTATGTCCTCAGCGTGTGAGGAAAGAAAAAAAGACTGCTGGTACAGGTGCTTCTCCACGTTTGTGCTTGGATTGATGAAGGACAGAGAAACTCAGGTATAGATGCAAAAAAAGAAAGAAGGCTTTATTTGCCCAAAAATAAAAGGCCCTCGGTGCACAGAGCCCCGCTTGTCCTCGGGGCCCTGGATGCCGAAGAGGCAGGTAAGGGACCCTCCTCGTACGAACAAGCTGATCTGCACACCGTGGTTTTACCGCGGTGGTTTCGATCAGCCCAACTGAGCTGCCGTGAAGCTTTCACTTTAGACATGGCGATCAAAGTTGATTGCCACATCTAAAAGGGTTAATAGCCACGGGTCCAACCCACTATGACGCAGGGTCACTGTGTGACCCTGCGTTATAGAAAGGGAGCGGGCACAGGGTAATGATGGGCAGAATACCGGTTCATACCGAATACCAGTATGTTTCTCCTGCACGATATGAATTTTTCCTATACTGCAATACTGGTCGGGCCCCTCCCCCCTGAAATGAATTAATTAATGAATTATTAGCCGCAGCGGCTGTCCTCACATCAGGGAAATAATCATATGTTCTCCCCGTCCTTCTGTGAGCCGTTGGCGCTTTAAATTAATGAGATGCGAGCCGCTGCAAGCTGTCACCTCCCCCTGCAAGCGCTAAAAGACTGGCTTTTAGCGCTTGCAGGAGGAGCTGAAAGCTTCCGGCTAGCAACTTAATCGTTTCCAGCGCCGCGGCCGGTGTGAGGTGGAATTTTGCAACCTCACACCGGCATCTCATTCATTTAAAGCATCGGGAGGCCAGCAACGTAACAATTTAAAGCGCAGAAGCCGGCAACTTAACCATTTAAAGCGCAGCGAGTGGCAACTTAACCATTTAAAGCTCAGCGGCTGGGGGGGGGGCGTATACCGTTAAATACAGTGGAACCACCATAACTTACAGAAATACCGTGATATGAATTTTTGGTCATACCACCCAGCACTAGCACAGGGCGTATAGGTATGCCCTTTGTCCCCAAGAGGTTAAGGCACACTCCATACAAATGTACCAACCACATTACATACAGATTAAAACACCCTGTTATAATAGACACTGAGAAGTCATTATTACAGCAGAAATTACAAATATCTATTTATGACATTAACCCCTTAAGGACCCAGCCCATTTTCACCTTAACCTCTTAAGGACCCAGGATGTACGGGGACGTCCCCGCACCCTGGGCCTTAAGGACCCAGGACGTCCCCGTACATCCTGGCGTTTTCCGGTCTCTGCCGCTCGCCGGGCAGAGATCGGAACCGGATGCCTGCTGAAATCCTTCAGCAGGCATCCAGGACAAATGCCGAGGGGGGCCATGTAGGCCCCCCATGTCGGCGATCGCCGCAAATCGCAAGGGAAATCGCCATTGCGATCTGCGGCGATACCGGGCTGATCGGGTCTCTGGGACCCGACCGCCCGGTAATTTCGCATGATCCCGGCTGTCACAGACAGCCAGAACCATGCTAACGTATAGGAGCGAGGTGGCAAGCCTGCCACCTCCTCCTATTCCCTGCGATCCGTCGGTTAGTTAACCGACCAGTCGCAGGAGGGGGGGCGGTTACTTCCTCCCGTCCTGCCGGGCCCCTGAAAGTCCGGAGAGGACGGGAGGAAGACCGGAGGACGCGGCGGGGGACGGGGGAGTGCTGGGGACCGGCCCCGGTACTTACCTCGTCCCTGAAGACCCGGATCCAGACAATGAAGATGGCGGCGGCGGCGACAGGTGAGTAGATCTTCAGCCGCGGTCGGGCCCTCTACAGCAATGCACGTCGCCGTAAAGCGACATGCATTGCTGTAATAGGACCCTGTAAACTATAACTCCCAGCATGCCCAGACAGCCCTTGGCGTCTGGGCATGCTGTGAGTTGCAGTTTTGCAACATCTGGAGGTCCACAGTTTTTGGACCACTGTGCCCTTCCAGATGTTGCAAAACTACACATCCTCAGCATGCCCTTACTGTCCAGGCATGCTGGGAGTTGTAGTGCTGTAACATCTGGCCCTTCAGATGTTGCAGAACTACAACTCCCAGCATGCCTGGACAGTTTTGGCATACTGGGGGTTGTAGTTTTGCAACATCTGGAAAGGCACAGATTGGGAACCACTGTATTAGTGGTCTGCAAACTGTAGTCCTCCAGATGTTGCAAAACTACAACTCCAAGCATGCTGGGAGTTGTAGTTCGGCAATATCTGGCTCTAAAGATGTTGCCGAACTACTACTCCCAGCATGCCTGAGAATGTTTGGGAGTTGTGGTTTTGCAACAGCTGGAGGCACACAGGTTGGGAAACACTGAGTTAGGAAACAATGTTTCCCAACCAGTGTGCCTCCAGCTGTTGCAAAACCACAACTCCCAAACATTCTCAGGCATGCTGGGAGTAGTAGTTTTGCAACAGCTGGAGGTCCCCCCCTGTGAATGTACAGGGTACATTCACATGGGCAGGGGGCTTACAGTGAGTATCGGGCTGCAAGTTTGCAATGCAGCAAATTTTGCGCGGCAGCTCAAACTCGCTGTAATCCCCCGCCCGTGTGACTGTACCCTAAAAACACTACACAACACTTACACAAAATAAAATAAAAAGTAAAAAACACTACATATACACATACCCCTACACAGCCCCCCTCCCTCCCCAATAAAAATGAAAAACGTCTGGTACGCCACTGTTTCCAAAATGGAGCCTCCAGCTGTTGCAAAACAACAACTCCCAGTATTGCCGGACAGCCGTTGACTGTCCAGGCATGCTGGGAGTTTTGCAACAGCTGGAGGCACCCTGTTTGGGAATCACTGGCGTAGAATACCCCTTTGTCCACCCCTATGCAAATCCCTAATTCAGGCCTCAAATGCACATGGCGCTCTCACTTTGGAGCCCTGTCGTATTTCAAGGCAACAGTTTAGGGCCACATCGCCGTACTCGGGTATCGCCGTACTCGGGAGAAATTGCCTAACAAATTTTGGGGGCTTTTTCTTCTTTCACCCCTTATGAAAAGGTGAAGTTGGGGTCTACACCGGCATGTTAGTGTAAAAAAAGAAACTTTTTACACTAACATGCTGGTGTTGCCCTATACTTTTCATTTTGACAAGAGGTAAAGGGGAAAAAAGCCCCCCAAAATTTGTAACGCAATTTCTCCCGAGTACGGAGATACCCCATATGTGGGCGCAAACTGCTCTGGGGGCGCACAACAAGGCCCAGAAGGGAGAGTGCGCCATGTACATTTGAGGTGATTTGCACAGGGGTGGCTGATTGTTACAGCGGTTTTGACAAACGCAAAAAAAACAAAACCCCACATGTGACCCCATTTCGGTAACTACACCCCTCACGGAATGTAATGAGGGGTGCAGTGAGAATTTACACCCCACAGGTGTCTGACAGATCTTTGGAACAGTGGGCTGTGCAAATTAAAAATGTTGTACAGCCCACTGTTCCAAAGATATGACAGACACCAGTGGGGGGTAAATGCTCACTTTACGTCTTCTTACGTTCCTCAAGGGGTCTAGTTTCCAAAATGGTATGCCATGTGGGGGTTATTTTGCTGTCCTGGCACCATATGGGCTTCCTAAATGCGACATGCCCCCCGAGCAAAATTTGCTCTCAAAAAGCCAAATATGACTCCTTCTCTTCTGAGCATTGTAGTTCGCCCGTAGTGCACTTCAGGTCAACTTATGGGGTACCTCCATACTCAGAAGAGATGGGGTTACACATTTTTGGGGGTATTTTCTGCTATTAACCCTTGCAAAAATGTGAAATTTGGGGGGGAAACACACCTTTTTAGTGATTTTTTTTTTTTACGTATGCAAAAGTCGTGAAACCCCTGTGGGGTATTAAGGCTCACTTTATTTCTTGTTACGTTCCACAAGGGGTCTAGTTTCCAAAATGGTATGCCATGTGTTTTTTTTTTGCTGTCCTGGCACCATAGGGGCTTCCTAAATGCGACATGCCCCCGAGCAATATTTGCTCTCAAAAAGCCAAATATGACTCCTCCTCTTCTGAGCATTGTAGTTCACCCATAGTACACCTCAGGTCAACTTTTGGGGGTACCTTCATACTCAGAAGAGATGGGGTTACAATGTTTGGGGGGTATTTTCTGCTATTAACCCTTGCAAAAATCTGAAATTTGGGGGGAAACACACATTTTAGTGACATTTTATTTTTATTTTTTTACATATGCAAAAGTCGTGAAACACCCGTGGGGTATTAAGGCTCACTTTATTCCTTGTTACGTACCTCAAGGGGTCTAGTTTCCAAAATGGTATGCCATGTGGGGGATTTTTGCTGTTCTGGCACCATAGGGGCTTCCTAAATGCAACATGCCCCCCAAAAACCATTTAAAAAAAACATACTCTCCAAAATCCCCTTGTCGCTCCTTCGCTTCTGAGCCCTCTACTGCGCCCGCCGAACACTTTACATAGACATATGAGGTATGTGCTTACTCGAGAGAAATTGGGATACAAATATAAGTATACATTTTCTCCTTTTTCCCCTTGTAAAAATTCAAAAATTGGGTCTGCAAGAACATGCGAGTGTAAAAAATGGAGATTGTGAATTTTCTCCTTCACTTTGCTGTTATTCCTGTGAAACACCTAAAGGGTTAAAACGCGGACTGAATGTCATTTTGAATACTTTGGGAGGTGCAGTTTTTATAATGGGGTCATTTGTGGGGTATTTCTAATATGAAGACCCTTTAAATCCACTTCAAACCTGAACTGGTCCATGAAAAATTGTGAGTTTGGAAATTTTGTGAAAAATTGGAAAATTGCTGCTGAAGTTTGAAGCCCTCTGGTGTCTTCCAAAAGTAAAAACACTTAAATTTTATGATGCAAACATAAAGTAGACATATTGTATATGTGAATAAAAAAAAAAAAAATATTTGGAATATCCATTTTCCTTACAAGCAGAGAGCTTCAAAGTTAGAAAAATGCTAAATTTTCAAATTTTTCATAAAATTTTGGGATTTTTCACCAAGAAAGGATGCAAGATACCACAAAATTTTACCACTATGTTAAAGTAGAATATGTCACGAAAAAACAATCTCGGAATCAGAATGATAACTAAAAGCATCCCAGAGTTATTAATGTTTAAAGTGACAGTGGTCAGAATTGCAAAAAATGGCCGGGTCCTGAGGTGTAAAATGGCTGGGTCCTTAAGGGGTTAAAAGATGCAGCCTTTTTTTTTTTTTTTTTGCAAATCTGACCACTGTCACTTTAAGCATTAATAACTTTGGGATGCTTTTACCTTTCATTCTGATTCAGAGACAGTTTTTTTCGTGACATTCTACTTTATGTTAGTGGTAAATTTACGTAGATACTTGTATCATTTCTTGGTGAAAAATTCCAGAATTTTATGAAAATTTAGCATTTTTTTTTTTTTACTTTGAAACTCTCTGCTTAGAAGGAAAATGGACATCCCAAATAAATTATATGTTGATTCACATATACAATATGTCTACTTTATGTTGGCATCATAAAGTTGACATGTTTTTACTTTTGGAAGACATCAGAGGGCTTCAAAGTTCAGCGGCAATTTTCCAATTTTTCAAAATCTGAATTTTGACCAGTTCAGTTTGAAGTGGATTTGAGAGACCTTTCTGTGAGAAATACCACATAAATGACCTCATTATGATAAAACTGCACCCCTCAAAATATTCAAAATGTCATTCAGTAAGTGTGTTAACCTTTTAGGTGTTTAACAGGAATAGCAGCAACGTGAAGGAGAAAATTCAAAATCATCATTTTTTACACTTGCATGTTCTTGTAGACCCAGCTTTTTAGGGGATTAAAAGGAGAGAAATCACCCTAAAATTTGTAACCCAATTTCTCTCGAGTAAGGAAATACCTCATATGTGTATGCCAAGTGCTCTGTGGGTGCACTAGAGGGCTCAGAAGAGAAGGAGCGACAATGGGATTTTGGAGAGTGAATTTTTTTTAAATGGTTTTTGGGGGGCATGTCACATTTAGGAAGCCCCTATGGTGCCAGAAAAAAAAAACCCATGGCATACCATTTTGGAAACTACACCCCTCAAGGAACATAATAAGGGATCCAATGAGCCTTAACACCCCACAGGTGTTTGACGACTTTTCATTTTTTTCACTAAAATGCAGTTTCTTCCCTAAATTTTAAATTTTTACAAGGGGTAATAGAAGAAAATGCCCCCCAAAATTTGTAACCCCATTTCTTCTGAGTATGAAAATACCCCATGTGTGGACGTCAAGTGCTCTGCTGGCGCACTACGATGCTCAGAAGAGAAGGAGTGCCATTGAGCTTTTGGAGAGAGAATTTGGTTGGAATAGAAGTTGGGGGCCATGTGCGGTTACAAAGCCCCCCCCCCCCCCCCCCCCCGTGGTACCAGAACAGAAATTAATGAGGGGTGCAGTGAGCATTTACGTTTGACAGATCTTTGGAACAGTAGGCTGTGCAAATGAAAAATAAAATTTTTCATTTTCATGGATGTTCCAAAAATCTGTCAGACACTAATGCTCACTGTACCCCTTATTACATTATGAGAGGGGTGTGGTTTCCAAAATGGGGTCACATGGGGTGGAGGGTCCATTGTTCTGGCACTATGGGGGCTTTGCAAACACACGTGGCCTTCAATTCTGGACAAATTCTCTCTCCAAAAGCCCAATGTGCCAGCAGAGCACTTTACATCCACATATGGGGTATTTTCTTACTCAGAAGAAATGGGGTTACAAATTTTGGGAGGCTTCCCCCCCCCCCCTTTTTTTTCCCTTGTGAAAATAAATTTAGGGTAACACCAGCATTTTAGTTAAAAAATAAAAATACAAATACATTTTCTTTCATTTTCACATCCAACTTTAACGAATATTGGTCAAACACCTGTGGGGTGTTAAGGCTCACTATACCCCTTGTTATATTCGTGAGGGGTGTAGTTTCCAAAATGGGGTCAAATGTTGGTATTAATTTTTTTGCGTTTATCTCAGAACCGATGGAAAATCAGCCACCCATTGCACTCTCACTCCTGAGCCTTGTTGTGCGTTCGCAGAGCATTTTACACCCACATATGGGGTATTTCCGTACTCAGAAGAAATTGCGTTACAAATTTTGGGGGTCTTTTTTACTTTTACCTCTTGTAAAATTAAAAATAATGGGGCAACACCAGCATCTTAGTGTAACAATTTTTATTCTCTAACAGGCTGGTGTAGACCCCAATTTTTCCTTTTCATAACGGACAAAAGGAGAAAAAGCCCCCCAAAATTTGTAATGCAATTGCTCAGAGTATAGAAATACCCCATATGTGGCCCTAAACTGTTTTCTTGAAATACGACAGGGCTCCTAAGTGAGGGAGCATCATGCACATTTTAGGACTAAATTAGGGATTGCATAGGGGTGGACATTGGGGTATTCTACGCCAGAGATTCCCTAACAGGGTGCCTCCAGCTGTTGTTAAACTCCCAGCATGCCTGGACAGTCAGTGGCTGTCCGGAAAAGCTGGGAGTTGTTGTTTTGCAACAGCTGGAGGCTCCGTTTAGGAAACTCTACTGTACGATATGTTTTTCATTTTTATTGGGGGGGGGGCGACAGGACAGTGTAAGGGGGTGTATATGTAGTGTTTTACCCTTTATTATGTGTTAGTGTAGTGTAGTGTAGTGTTTTAGTGTAGTGTAGTGTTTTTAGCATACATTCACGTGTGGGGGTTTACGGTGAGTTTCCCGCTAGGAGTTGCGCTGCGACAGAAAATTTGCCGCAGCTCAAACTTGAAGCAGGAAACTCACTGTAAACCCGCCTGTGTGAATGTACCCTGTACATTCACATGGAAGGGGGGGTGGGGGGGCAAACCTCCAGCTGTTGCAAAATTACAACTCCCAGCATGCACTGATAGACCATGCATGCTGGGAGTTGTACTTTTGCAACAGCTAGAGGCACACTGGTTGGAAAACATTCATTTAGGTTCTGTTACCTAACTAAGTATTTTCCAACCAGTTTGCCTTCAGCTGTTGCAAAACTATAAACTCCCAGTATGTTCTGATCGCCGAAGGGCATGCTGGGAGATGTAGTTATACAACAGCTGGAGGTATGCAACTACAACTCCCGGGGGGGGTTTGGGTCTCAGGATGATTTCAGCAGGCATCCTGGTCCGGCTAGCGGCAGGGACCGGAATTCCCATGGGCGTACCTGCATTCTTAAGGACTCAGGATGCAGGGCGTATGCATATGCCCTGTGTCCTGAAGAGGTTAAAGTGGTCTTTCAGGACAAACATTTACAGGCTATCCTAACAACAGGTCATCAATGTGTGATCACTGGAGGGTACGAGCTCTGGGATCTCTGCCAATCAGCAGATCATAGTTTACACAGGCACAGCGGCTGTTTAAATACCGGAGGGTGTGCCTGGTGCTGTAGATCATCTTTCACTTGAGTGATATCAGCAGGCAGTACTATGCAAAACTCTATGTATGGGTGATCAGCAGAAAAAGACACAGCACTGCTGGCACCTTAAAGGGGTTCTCCGGTGCTTAGACATCTTATCCCCTATCCAAAGGATAGGGGATAAGATGCCTCTTGCGGGAGTCTTGCACGCGGCACCCCGTTTATTATCAGTCCCCGGAGCGTGTTCGCTCCGGGTCTGATTACCAGCCGCCACACGGCCGGCGGCGTGTGACGTCACGCCTCCGCCCCCGTGTGACGTCACGCTCCGCCCCTCAATGCAAGCCTACGGGAGGGGGCGGGACTCCCGTGATCAGGCATCTTATCCCCTATCCTTTGGATAGGGGATAAGATGTCTAAGCACCGGAGTACCCCTTTAAGTTGTGCTGATCGAAGAGGGTCACAAACATTAGACTCCTAGGAATAAGCCTAGAGAAACTAAGATACATCATCAATGCAGCTTGAAGTTAGTTTTTAAGGACGATGCTAACAGTTGGTAAGTAGCAGCACATTCTGGAGAAAGTTAAAATGTCTGTCTGGTGACAGTAGAGACCTTGTGTGGAGCCAAACCCCAATTACACTAATAATTCCTTCTTTCAGCACCAGTTATCATGTATTCATGCATATGGTGATAATGTATTAGGTGGTTTACATCCACAATGCATCTAATATAAAGTAGGATGAGACATTACAATCTTTCACAAGTGCAGCCTTAGACTATGGACCAGGAACTTAAAGTCATCATGTCACACAATTTTAAATATATTCTTCTCATATACTAAGGCTAAGTTTACACAGATGTTTACACGGGGGTTCTGATCCCTTCAGTTTTTTTTAAGTTTTTTTTATGTTGAACGGGTCGGAGCAGAATTGACACCGATGGGTCCCACATTTGTACAACAATACAATAAAAACCAAGAACTATTGTCACATAGTCAACAATTATCACCTAACATCTGTCACCAGCATAAAACAGAAACATTTAAAACATGCAGTAAATACAAGGAGTTTGAAATTACAAAGACACTTCACCAGAGTTGACCATTTAGTTATAGCAACAACTACCTTTGGAGTGGTGGCGCTACTGGACTGGGAGCAAAAAGGAGGGTGGAATATTATATAGGTTTTAAAATGTTTATTTTACTGCCATACTGTGGCAAACTTGCACCAAACTGGCCGAGGGATCTGTCAATTTCTCAAATGAAGGCATTTGGAGAATAAGTAGATTTTTTATGCTTACCGTAAAATCTATTACTCGGAGGATCCATTGGGGGACACCGCCTGTGGGTATACCTTGCTGACACTAGGAGGCTGACACTAGGCATACAAAAAGAAAGTTTGCCCCTTCTGGCAGGATATACTCCGCCTACTGACCCTGAGCTAATCAGTTTAGTCCCAAAGCAGTAGGAGAGGGCTGACAGAGAAAGAAACCAGCAGGTGTCCGAGGGAACCAGACAAAAAAGGAACCGAAAACAACCACTCAGACAGAAAACCGAACCATAGAAACAAACACAATGGGTGGGTGATGTGTCCCCCAATGGATCCTCCGAGAAAGATTTTATGGTAAGCAGAAAAAAAAAAAAAAAATCTACTTTCCTCGGTCGGACCAATGGGGGACAAAGAGACCATGGGATGTACCAAAGCAGTCCCCAGTGTGGGAAAATACCCAACTCAGAATCAGGCAGAAGACTGAGCCACTGCCGCCTGCAACACTTTGCGACCCAAACCAGCGTCAGCTGACACAAAGGTGTGCACCTGGTAGAATTTAGTGAATGCGTGCAAGGACAACCAGACTTACAGACTTGCAAGGCCGAAGCCCTATTGCGGAGCACCTAAGAAGCCTCAACGGAACGCATGGAATGCGCAGTCACCTGAAAAGGTGGGACTTTCCCTTTACGATGGTAGGATTCAGAGATGGCAGATTGGATCCACCACAAAATGGTTGCTTTGGAAGCCGGAAGACCCTTGCAACCACCCTCCGGAATCACAAAATGAGTTACCCTGCCGAAAGGATGAGGTGACGGAAAGATAGATCACAATATTATCCAAACCCCACACCTAGATGCTACTCCAGGTGGGGGTGCAAAACCCTTTTCAAAGCACCCTCCCTAAAACTTCACTTTTATTTCCATTGCATGTTAAAATGTTGTTGGGGGTAAACAAAACAGTTTAAAAGCCCAGCTGATCTCGTCCAACTGATATGGGGTATTACTATTTGGTATTCCAAATCATGTATCTCCTGTGCCTGCAGTGCTACAGGATCTGTATTGTTGACACTCAGCTGTATCTAAAAACCGAACACCAAAGCCTCCCCTACATGTTTCGTGACAGCAGTCACGTCATCAGGGGTATATGCTCCAAAGCAGATGCCACTAATCTGGAAACCCTAGCCAGGTTGGAGATCAACTGAGAAAGGGAAGAAACCCACTCTGGGGGAGCGACTCTGCACCCAGATGGACCCCATTGAAAGAGGAGAGGGAGGAGTACAGAAGCAGACCCCCCAAAGCGTGCGCACCGAGCTGATAGGAGAATCAGTGACCCCTTGTGCGAGCGCTGATAGAATATTGGCTGGCAGCAGGAGAAGGCCGGGAGCCCCGCCAGTGCACCCAATGTGGAGTGGGCAGAGTTAAGTGCAGGACCCGGCCACGGCCTCAATTAATTTCCAGCCTGCCGCACGACTTGGCAGAGAAGCAGGCGAAAATTTAAGTAAACTGTGGAGTCGGCTGCGCGACCACAGCCCAGCTGACAGGTGCTGCAGATAACAATCAGTCAAAGAGTAAGCAGTGTCAGGGATGGCGAAGGGGAGGAGAGCTGCCCCGCGGTCCCCGGAGTCCCAACACTGCAATAAAAAGACCAGAGGCCGTATTCCTGCCCCCTATAAATAATAAAAATGAATTGTAAAAAAAAAATAAAAATTGATGAAAAATCCCCCTGGGGCCCCAGGTTTAAAGGGCCCCCTAAAGTAAGGAAGGAAGAGGAAGGGGGAGAGAGAGGAGAAAAGAACCTACAACAGGCCCTAGCTATAAAATAAAAAAAGAAGACCAGGTCTGGAGAACTCCAGACCTGTGTCTGCCTCCTACTAACACTAAGCTAAAACGGATTAGCTCAGGGTCAGTAGGCTGGGTATATCCTGCCAGGAGGGGGTCGACTTTCTTTTTATATATAGATATACCCACAGTCTCTGTGTCCCCCAATGGAGCAGACTGAGAAAGAGAGCAATTTAATTCCATAGGATGCCCCACACACTACAAAGGTTACAAAAATACAGTAGGAAGCAATAAAGATTGAGCTTTATGGGAGTCCTAGGAGATATTAAAGGGGTTTTCTGCTTTATATTAGCTGTGGCATGTTGGAAATATTATACTAAACATTTCCCTGCCGAAGTCTTCTGTTTGTACACTAAGGCAAACACCTGCAATTTTTGACAGTGTTTTATTGCTTGCATTTTCCAGTATTGCTTCAAAGCTAAATTCTATACACAGATAGGAAGAGAGACATGTCACTCAGTGTTAGCAGGGGCAGAGAGCAGCCACAGGGACCCCCACCCAACTGCTTAACTGGGTCCCGGTGGCTTTTTTGAACTAAGATTTCTTTGAAACACTAAAGTGTTTCATAGAAAGTCATATTGTTCTAGGACCTTGTTCCCTGCACCTTTTTCATGCAGTTTAGGCAGCTTAAAAAAAAAATGGTGACCGGTTTCCTTTAAACCAAGCAAATGACTACATTTCCCATGTTCTTGACTTATATGCAC
Organism: Hyla sarda; assembly: GCF_029499605.1. NCBI lineage: Eukaryota > Metazoa > Chordata > Amphibia > Anura > Hylidae > Hyla > Hyla sarda. The sequence continues at coordinate 167,616,522 of NC_079189.1, forward strand.
CCCTGTTAATTTGGCATTGCAAAAAGACAATTTACCCCACAGTACTCCAGTAGATTCATTATCTCCTCCTCATATACTGACTGAGTGCAGTATTGTTTTTCAAGTTCTCTCCAGCTAACAGCTTTACTTAGAACACCCTAGAGCAAACACATAAAAGAAAATAAATTATGTTTCAATACAGTAAAAAGTCAATCTAACAGACTTGGGAAGGAGACCGATGAAAAAGCAAATATACAATGTATGAGTTTATGGACTGGATTGGTACAACATAAGTTAACAAATCCTCTGGAAGGAATGGCCCATGTGGCTTTAAAAGACAATCCGGTGACATTTATGTCCTTAAGATAATATATGACATTCCCTTCCCCTACACAGAGATGAAGATTAATAGAGAATACCTAACCTAAGGTCAATACCCGCTGGGCCCTAAAATTCCCAAATGCTGATATTAAATATATGGGTACCACCAGTATGTTGGACACAATAACACATACATACAAAAAGGACAGCAGGTTACCGAGGTAAAGACTGCAGAAGCTGTTGACCAAGAAAGGCATGGAATTAAAGGTATTGGTTTAGGCCAGTTGGTTACTGCCAAAGAAGCCATCTAAAAAACATTCAGAAGAAAATAAAAAAAGTCAGGTCAGAAACATAGCTATCCACATTTCTGGATTTCTTCAAACACAGAAATTTCTAAAACTTCTCTATGTGAATTCTACCTAAATGTAGTAAAATAAATGAACTGCTGGTACTGAATAACCTAATGACGGAACTTCTTACTGCACAGCAAAGCCCCAATTATTTTTTTTTTAATGCAGAGTATGCCACTGGAATACTTTCCGCGTTCTTATTTTTATGAACCTAATACTTATTATATATTACAATATTAGTAAAAGTAGAAGTTCGGTCCAGACCAGTGTATGGAAAGGAATCTGACAAGGAATGTTTGAAAAGGCAGAGCACGTTGTAATAATATGGGTTATGCTCCCAGAGAGGCATCGGCTTTGCTGCAGGAAGTAGAAGAATATGTTGTAAATTTTATTTTTCACACGGTTAATTCAAGAGTTCTGTATCACATACAGATCAAAATATGTGAAGAAAAGAAAGCCATATAAAAAATAAACATCTTAGAACTTACATGTCCTCCCATTGAAATGCCAGTCATTCCCAGAGGACCATATCCTTCTCTCTCCAGCCAGTGAAGGAGGGCGGCTGACTCCAGCACAAGTGCACCGCCCATTACAAACAAGTCAGAGACATTCTGTAAGCTTGATCTCCTTTCGTTGCATGAAAGAAGAGAAATAGAACCATGAACAGTCAATTTAGAGTAGCACTGGACTCTTATTACAGCAGGCATTTCATGACCTGATACTGGGTCAGCTTCCTGGCTCTGACTGACTAGCAGTTTAACCGGCTGAATAGGGGAACTTGTGACGCAGAATTTAATTCCAAAATGAAAAGGTTTATTCTTTCGTCAGAATCCACCCAGAAAAGCCCCTTATCAATGGAACTTATGAATTTTGGTGCTTATTTTCACTGCAAATTCTGCACGTGCTTGTCTTGGTGCTAAATGGCTGTGAGATTACCATAACGCTGTGGCTATCTTTTTGTGAACTAGGTATTTCCTGTTGGATTTTGTTCTCAAACTACACATCCCATCGTTCGATGCTTGTAACTTTGAGGTCACTTTCCCCCCCTCCCACACATTAAAACACAAATGAGTTGCATTCCATTCAAAAGACCAGTGTTTTCTAACCAGGGTGCCTACAGCTGTTGCAAAAGCATCTCTCCCACTCAACGGCCATTTCACCCACTTAAGCAGGACAGGCTCCCTTTGCACACCTGACGATGTCATGTTTCGACGCACTGCTACCTGGGAAAACCAGAGACCTGAGTCATTTTGTATGCACAGAAAGGTACAGACACTATATTATTAACTACACTAACTTTACAGCTCCTGTAGCACAGTCAAATAAAAAAAAAATCCTAGAATACCCCTTTAAAATCACCAGTTCATTGAGAAATGTTGTAGCAATGCAGGGAGCCATCTTGGGATTGAGCTCCCCTGCCCGGCCACCTTCTGTGGTGGTGGTCAGTATCATAGGCAGCAAGCTGTAAACAATGAGAACAGAGAACGGGCACAGCATAAAAAGTAAGCAAATTTGCTAACAACATGTATTTGCAAAATTGCTTACTATTGCAATATCTACTAAATAAATGTGAATGTAGGAAACTGAAACACCCTAACTAAGGCTGAAGAAGAAGAAATGTAATTTGCTAGGGTAATCCAATGGAAAGGCTATGTAAATAACTAAAAAAAACTATAATTATTAATAAATATGTTAGTAAGAATAAACTACAGAGTACAGAGGACACTTTCAAATTAAACCCGTTTTATAAGAACCGAAGATATGGATATGACTTTTCCCTTTGCCAAAACACACACAAAAAAGGTGACTACTTTAGTGTCATGTAAATAGTAAACAAGAGGACTTACAGTTGGTCTTTTGGTTTTCTGTATCCATTTAAGGAGGCAAGTCAAGGAAAAAAAATATAAACATATACATCTGTTACCAGTCTGACACCTTAAGGACACAGCCCATTATAACCAATTTTATTTTTGCGTTTATTTTCATTCACAGACCCATGTGAGGGCTCGTTTTTTGCGTGACACCGCTCATTTTACCCTAAAATGTATGGTAAACCCCCCAATAAAAATTCATGCTGTACAATTGATACCCATTATTACATACTTTTCTATTATTATTATACAGTTTTTTAAAAATCTCAAACTTCTTCTTTTTGTTTTTTTTTACAAAATCAGTACGTTTAAAATTGCCCTATTTTGACCACCTCTAACTTCCTTGTTTTTCCATATTCAGGAATGTGTTAGGGCTCATCTTTCGCGCCATTACCTGCAGTTTTTTTTTTTAGTACCACTTTTGCTTATGTGACTTTTTGATCGCTTTTTATTAAATTTTTTGGCAGATTGATGTGACAAAAAAGCTGAAATTTTGGACTTTTTTTTTCTTTAAATGGGCACTGTCGCCAAACTTTTTTTTTTAATATGTTGTAGTACTTAGGTACTACAACATATCTCTAAAATAAATCTATTAAAGAGTTTATTTTAATGTTGAAAACCGGCCAATATGGGTCTCCCTCCTAGTGGCCGGCTGCAGGTTGGCAAGGCATCGGTCTTAATTCATCTAGCCTGCGCTCGCTCCCTGCCAATCAGACAGGGGGGAGCGAGCGCTGACAGCTCATTGGCTCCCTGGCTTCACACGCAGCCACCGCTGCTGCTGCTCTGCACTCTGGTATGGCTGGGGGGGGGGGGGGGGCGCTGTTCGGGGTAGCGCTGCTGCAACTTTTGATTTTCAACACAGGGTGCCTCCAGTTGTTTCACCACTACAACTCGCAGCATGCCCTGATAGCCAGTAGATGTCAGGGCAAGCTGGGAGTTGTAGTGGTGAAACAGCTGGAGGCACCCTGTATAGTGAACTAAGGGCGGAAGTGTCGGCCCCAGCAGGCATCAGCGACGTCGTGTCTGCTGGGGAAGTCTGCCTGGTAGTGAGCACACTACCAGGCAGACAAAAAAACATTTTTAATATAGTAAAAAAAAATGTAAAGGCAGGGAGGGGGCTAAGGATAGATGGGCAATAGGCACGGACAGAAAAAAAAAATGGATGGTGGGAGCTACTGTAAGTTTACGTGGTTCTCCATAGGGGATAATTAACATTTTTTAAATATTTTTTTTTATAGTTTTTATAGACATTTACGCACGCGACGATACCAAATATATTTATTATTTATCTTTTTTTATGCTTTTATGTATTAATATAGGGAAAAGGGGTGATTTGAAACTTTATTGAGGGAGAGGCTTTTTCACATAAAAATTATGTTTTTTTTTTTACATTTATTTTATACTTTTTTAGTCCCCATAGGGGACTATTTATAGCAATCATCAGATTGCTAATACTGTTCAGTGCTATGCATAGGGCATAGCACTTGTCAGTATTATCAATGATCTTCTCTGGTAGATCAGTGCAGAAGACCCCAGGAGATGGACGGAGGCAAGTGAGTGGACCTCCGTCCGTCATCTTGGCTGATCTGATCCCCGCAGCAGTGCCGCGGGTGATCAGATCAGCCATTTTAAGTGCTGCACTGCCGCAAATGCCATGATCTGTATTGATCACGGCATCTGAGGGTTTAATGGTGAAGTGACGCAATGCAGGGCCGTAGAGTGAAGCAATGCAGGGCCGTACATTTACGGTGCGTGTCCTTAAGGGGTTAAAGACAGTCCTCCTGGTTTGACAGACATAACACAAGCTGAAATAAGCCGTTACAAGCCCAGCGTCATCTGATGAAGCCATGGCCAGTACAACTTGCTTGACTGTGCATGTGCCAGACGCTACCAAAACTAGCTTGTAATGAAATAGGTCAGCTTGTGGGACATCAAACAAGCCAAGGAGGAAGTATTTAGCAACCAGCCAGCATACCTTAAAGAACAGTACCACCATGACCACCATTTGGCATTATTTAATGAGACCACAGCAGGTGACATGAAATCACATACATTTTATAGGCAGAAATAGGGGACAGTGGTGGCACAGGAATAAAAAAATAAAAAAAACTATTGACCAGCAGCTGAAATAGATGTATCTTTTAAAGTTCCTTTTGATGGCCGAGCAGATCCTGATAATGAGTGTTGATCTGTATATTCACATGCTCAATTAGTCTTGCAGCCAGGCCACATGGTTGATTCCTGGATTTTTGTGCAGGCCCTTTAGCCCCTTAAGCATGCAGGGTTTTTCCACTTTTGTTTTTTCCTCCTTACCTTAAAATCATAACCCTTTCAACTTTGCACCTAAAATTCCATATTATGGCTTATTTGCGCCACCAATTCTACTTTGAAATGACATCAGTAATTTTACCAAAAAATCCACAACGAAACGAAAAAAAATAAAAAAATTGTGTGACATAATTGAAGAAAAAATGCTATTTTGTACATTTGGGGACTTCTGTTTCTACGCAGTAATTTTTCGGTAAAAATAACACCTCTTTATTCTATAGGTGCATACAATTAAAATGATACCCTACTTATATAGGTTTGATTTTGTCTTCATTCTGGAAAAAATCATAACTACATGCATAAAAATAAATATGTTTAAAATTGTCATCTTTTGACCACTATAACAGTTATTTTTTAGCAGTACCATTTTTGTATTGTTTGGATTTTTTGATCACTTTTTATTCCTTTTTCATGATATAAAAAGTGACCAAAAATACAATATTTTGGACTTTGGAATTTTTTTGCGTTTACGCCATTGACCGTGCGATTTAATTAACGATATCTCTTTATAATTCAGACATTTCCGCATGCGGCGATACAACATTCATTTTTATTTACACAGTTTTTTTTTAAATGGGAAAAGGGGGGTGATTCTTACTTTTATGGAAGGGGTTAAATGATCTTTACTAACTTTTTTTTTTTCACACTTTTTTTTTGCAGTGTTATAGTCCCCTCTAGTGGCTATAACACTGCACTCATTGATCTTCTACACAGATCACTGCCATGCATTAACATGGCAATGATCAGTGTTGTAGGCGGTCGATTGGTCAAGCCTGGATTTCACTTGGAGCAATCGCCGATCGGACGCGCCGGAGGTAGATTAGGTACCCTCCGCTTACGTTCAAGCTGATCGGGACATCGCAATTTCACCGTGTTGGTCCCGATCAGCCCGACTTAGCTGCCAGGAGTGTATTTTTGTTACTTTAGATGCGGCGATCAACTCATTTTGACCTTAAAGGGGTACTCTGCTGGAAACCTTTTTTTTTTCTCAACTGATGCCAGAAAGTTACACATTTGTAAATTACTTCTATTAAAAAATCTTAATCCTTCCAGTGTATATCAGCTGCTGTATGCTACAGAGGAAGTTATTTTCTTTTTGAATTTCCTTCCTGTCTGACCACAGTGCTCTCTGCTGACACCTCTGTCCATGTCAGGAACTGTCCAGAGCGGGATAAGTTTGCTATGGGGACTTGCTTCTACTCTGGACAGTTCCTAAAATGGACAGAGGTGTCAGCAGAGAGCACTGTGGTCAGACAAAAATTCCAAAAGAAAAGAACTTCCTGTGGAGCTGGAAGGATTACGAGTTTTTAAAAGACATAATTTACAAATCTGTTTAACTTTCTGGCACCAGTTGATTTAAATAAAAAATGTTTTCCAGCGGAGTACCCCTTTAAAAAGGACCAGGCCTATTTCCGTTTTTGCACTTTTTATTTTTTCCTCCTCCCTTTCTAAAAATCACAATACTTAAAATTTTGCACCTACAGACCCATATAAGGACTTGCTTTTTGTGTCACCAATCATACTTTATAATGACATCACTTATTTTATAACAATCTGCGGCGAAACAAAAACAAATAAATAAATAAAATAAAAAACGCCATTTTGTAACTTTTGGGGGCTTCTGTTTCCGCATTTCCCTTTTTGGTAAAAATGACACCTTTTATTCTTTATTCTGTAGGCCCATATGGTCACAAGGATACCCAATTTATGTAGGTTTTATTTTATTTTACTACTTAAAAAAAATAAAGTTATAACTACATGCACCAAAATTAGTATGTTTAAAATTGTCATCTTCTGAACCCTATAACTTTTTTATTTTTCTGCCTATGGGGCTATATGAGGGCTCATTTTTTGCACAGTGGCCTGTAGTTTTTATTTTTATGAGACTTTTTGATCGCTTTTTATAAATAATTTTGATGGTATATGAAGTGACCAAAAAAATGCACAATTTTGGACTTTGGTATTTTTTATGTGTCCCCATCAACCGTGCGATTTAACTAAGCTGACATTTTCGCATGTGGCGATACCAAATATATTTATGTTTAATTCCATTATTTTTTTAAAAATAGGAAATGGGCGATTCAAACTTATTAGGGGAGGGGCTTTGATTACCTTTTCATTTTTACACTTTTAAATATTAATTTTTTTAACCCATAGGGGGCTATAACATGCATACACTGTTCAATCAGCGTTATCGGTGCTCTGCTGCTCCAGCCTGCCATGGCTGTCTGGGAGCTTCAGGGCACTGATCGGATGGCGGAGGCCCTTTCAGTTGATCGGGACATTGCGATTTCACCATGATGATCCCGATCAGCTCCGTTGAGCTGTCGGGATCGTTTTCTTTACAATTCAAACACTGCAATCAACTTTGATCTTGGCGTCTAAAAAGGGTTAATCGATCGGAAATATGCAGAAGATACTCACATACAAGGAAGGGAGACATACAGTGGGGGGAATCAGGGCGACAAAGCTCTGTTTCGTACAAGTACAAAAGGAAGTACATCACTTGTACGAAACAGAGCTTTGTCGCCCTGATTCCCTCCACTGTATGTCTCCCTTCCTTGTATGCGAGTATCTTCTGCATATGCAATAAAGCATGAAGATATGAAGTAACGGTGAGTGCTGATTTTTCTTTGAACTCTCTATCAACTGTTTATTCTACGAAGATTGGTAACGGGACCAGGGCGTACAGGTATACCGTTTCCTTAATTACTAGGACACAAGGGCATACCCATACGCCCTGCGTCCTTAACCCCTTAAGGACTCAGCCCATTTTGGCCTTAAGGACTCAGACAATTTAATTTTTACGTTTTAATTTTTTCCTCCTCGCCTTCTAAAAAAATCATAACTCTTTTATATTTTCATCCACAGACTAGTATGAGGGCTTGTTTTTTGCGCGACCAGTTGTCCTTTGTAATGACATAACTCATTATATCATAAAATGTATGGCTCAACAAAAAAACACTATTTTTGTGGGGAAATTAAAACGAAAAACGCAATTTTGCTAATTTTGGAAGGTTTCGTTTTCACGCCGTACAATTTATGGTAAAAATGACGTGTGTTCTTTATTCTGAGGGTCAATATGATTAAAATGATACCCATTATTACATACTTTTCTATTATTGTTGCGCTTAAAAAAATCACAAACTTTTTAACCAAATTAGTACGTTTATAATCCCTTTATTTTGATGACCTCTAACTTTTTTATTTTTCCGTATAAGCGGCGGTATGGGGGCTCATTTTTTGCGCCATGATCTGTACTTTTTTTTTGATACCACATTTGCATATAAAAAACTTTTAATACATTTTTTATAATTTTTTTTAAATAAAATGTATTAAAAAAGTAGCAATTTTGGACTTTTTTTTTTTTCTTTCGTTCACACCGTTCACCGTACGGGATCATTAACATTTTATTTTTATAGTTCGGACATTTACGCACGCGGCGATACCAAATATGTCTATAAAATTAATTTTTTACACTTTTTGGGGGGTAAAATAGGAAAAAACTGACGTTTTACTTTTTTATTGGGGGAGGGGATTTTTCACTTTATTTTTACTTTTACTTTTTTTTACATTTTTTTTACACTTGAATAGTCCCCATAGGGGACTATTCATAGCAATACCATGATTGCTAATACTGATCTGTTCTATGTCCTATACATAGAACCGATCAGTGTTATCGGTTATCTTCTGCTCTGGTCTGCTCGATCTCAGACCAGAACAGAAGACGCCAGGAGCCGGACGGAGGAAGGTGAGGGGATCTCTGTGCGGCGTTCTGAATGATCGGATCCCCGCAGCAGCGCTGCGGGCGATCCGATCATTCATTCAAATCGCGCACTGCCGCAGATGCCGGGATCTGTATTGATCCCGGGTCCCTGGCTCCGATCAGCAGCCGGGATCAGCCGCGCATGACACGGGCATCGCTCCGATGCCCGCGGTTATGCACAGGATGCAAATGTACGTCCTGGTGCGTTAAGTACCACCGCTCCCGGGACGTGACATCATCATTGAGCATTTAGACAGAAAACTTCAGAAGCTAATAACTATTGGAAGGATTAAGATTTTTTAATAGAAGTAATTAACAAATCTGTTTAACTTTCCGGAGCCAGTTGATATGTAAAAAAAAGTTTTTGCCTGGAATACCCCTTTAAGGACTCAGCCCATTTGGGCCTCAAAAAAATCATAACTCTTTTATATTTTCATCCACAGACTAGTACGAGGGCTTGGTTTTTGCACGACCAGTTGTCCGTTGTAATGCTATTACACACTTTACCATAAAATGTATGGCGCAACCAAAAAAATACTATTTGTGTGGGGGAATTAAAAAGAAAACCGCAATTTTGCAAATTTTGGAAGGTTTCGTTTTCACGCCGTACAAATTACGGTAAAAATGACGTGTTCTTTATTCTTTCGGTCAATACGATTAAAATGATACCCATGATAATATACTTTTCTATTACAGTTGCTCTTAAAAAAAATACCGCTAACTTTTTAACCAAATTAGTACAGTAGTAAAATCCCCCTATTTTGAAGATCTATAACTTTTACTTTATCCGTATAAGGGGCGGTTTGAGGGCTAATTTTTTGCGCCATGATCTGTAATTTTTATTGATATCATATTTGCTTATATATAACTTTTAATAAATTTTTTATAAAAAATTTTTTAGAGTAAAATGTTATAAAAAAGCAGCTATTTTGGAATTAGTTTGGATTACCGGCGGGTCCCTGGCTGCAATGAGCAGCCGGGACCTGCCGCGCATGACCAGATAATCGCTCCGATGCTCGCGGTTATGCATAGGACGTAAATGTACGTCCTGGTGCGTTAAGTACCAGCTGACCAGGACGTACATTTACGTCCGGCGTCGTTAAGGGGTTCTGTAGGGAAATATAACTTAACAATGTAACAGAACATTTTATTAAAAACCACCCACAAAGGATATAATAAGGATTTTCTAACAACAGGGAAGCCATGCCAGCCTCTTTCAGCATAGGGCGTGCCATTAACGTTCGCCTTCTCCAGAAATACTACAGATGAGGAAAAAACATATGCATTAGCAAAGAAACTTCTTGTTAAGTCACAGCCATAAATTCTTTTTATAGGGGTTTTCTGGGCATTATACAGTGATGGGCATATTTCATTGATGAACAGGGTTAGAAGCTGTGCACCACACATGTGCAGCTTAGCTCCCACTGAGGTGAATGGAAAGAAACACCATAGTAAATTCACCAGTCCAAGACTTACATGATCACCTGTACCAGCTAGATGGATGCATACAGGCCGATACTTGCTCTTCCATTCTTTAGGCAATATAAATTGAAACCTTAAAAATAAGAAAAAACTAAAAGGTTAACTCTTATGCCAGTCACATTTAAAAATATTCTACATTTATTCTTTCAGGTCAGTCAAAAATTCAGTGCAGTTACACAGTGTCAATGCAGTTATTTTTGCTAGATAAAAACCCCATCACATCTTTTGGTGTAACTGAGGCAAAAAACACATGAGGCTATCAAAAAAAGAGATAATAATGCCTGCGACCCTAGGGTAGAAGGTACACAGTCATCACCAGGATAATAAAGCAACAATAAAAGGTGCCCATACACATAAAATAAAAACAGTCTGAATCAGATAGCTATCTCAGCTGTGTAGAGGTGCCCTGGATAAATCTCTGTGAAAGCCACTGTAAGTGTTTGGGTACCTTAAGGGTTAAAAGGGGTACTCCGCTGCTCAGCGTTTGAAACAATGTTTCGAACGCTTAGAGCCGGGAGCTTGTGACATCATAGCCCCGCCACATCAATGCAAGTCTATGGGAGGGGGCGTGACAGCTGTCACGGCCCTTCCAATAGACTTGCATTGAGGGGCAGGGTGTGATGTAATGAGGGGGGCGGAGCTATGATGTCACGAGCTCCTGGCGCCGACTCTAAGCATTCGGAATGCTTTGTTCCAAACACTGAGCAGCGGAGTACCCCTTTAATAGTACATCTATATGGCCTAGTGGCAGCCCATCTCCACTTTGCATCCAAAGTCCGTGGTAGCCATAAATTGATTAGCAAAATTCTTAAGACTATCTGAGGAACTATGAATGAAGAATGAACCAAATGCTCTTCATATTTTGTGTTAGGGTATGTTCACACGCTGTGGTTATTAACCTACTGAAGTTAATTTGGAAAAAATCTGCAGCATGGAAATATCAGCTGAAAATTGTCCCCCTTTTTAATGACAGCATATTAGAGCTATAGGTCTGTAGCTCTAGCAGCCAAAAGGCCCATACTAATGTGTTTGTTTCTGGAGTACTTAAAGAATACAAGTAGTTATTAGTCTAGTCATGCATCTCCACATCACCCCCAATAGTGGTGACTGACAAGCTGCTGTGGATGTACATATAGACAGAAGCCAGCGAGTCAGTGTAGGGTGGGGATAGTATGCCTTCCTAACAGTATAGACTAGGGCTGCACGATATATTGCTCCTGTGTGCTGCTGCAGGTTGGGGCCGGCCAGAGCAGGTAAAAAGGAGATTTTTGTGCTTACCATAAAGTCTTTTTCTCAGGGGATCCATTGGGGGACACAGACCTTGGGTATATGCTGCTGTCGCTAGGAGGCTTTACACTATGGTAACAAAAAAAAGTTGGCCCTTTCCAGCAGGATATACCCGCCTACAGGCACCTGAGCTAATCAGTTTTAGTCCCAGAGCAGGAGAAGACCAACAGGTTAGAAAAAAAAAACACGAACTGTCCGAGGAAACCACAGAATAAAAATTAACTGAACACACCCTCGGACAGGTAACAGAACCAGGAACACCAGAAAGAAAAGGGTGGGTGCTGTGTCCCCCAATGGATCCTCTGAGAAAAAGATTTTACTGTAAGCACAAAAATCTCCTTTTCTCTATCGGCTCCATTGGGGGACACAGACCTTGGGACGTACCAAAGCCGTCCCTAGGGTGGGCAAAAGAATCCAGTCAGGTGGAAGGCTGGACCACCACCGCCTGCAACACCTTACGGCCCAGACTAGCATCAGCGGATGCCAAAGTATGAACCTGGTAGAATTTGTGAGGCCGAAGCCCTGTTGCGGAGAGCCAAGGATGCTCCGACAGAACGCGTGGAATGAGCCGAGACCCTGAAGGGTGGGGTCTTCCCTTTGCAATGGTAAGCTTTCGAAATAGCAGACCTAATATACCGCGAAATGGTGTCTTTTAAAGCAGGTTGTCCTCTACGGCGACCGTCCGTAAGAACAAAAAAGGAGTCACACTGACGAAAGGAAGAAGTGATAGAGAGGTAGGTCCATACAGCCCGCACCACATTATGGAGCAAACGTTCCTTGGGATGAGACGGGCAAAAGGACGAAAGGATGATGTCCTCATTGAGAAGAAAAGCGGAAACAACCTTAGGTAAAAGGATGGAACCGGACGAAAAACTACTTTTGTCCTGGTGGATGACAAGGAAGGGAGAGAGGCAGGAGAGAGCTGCCAGCTCTGAAACCCTCCTAATAGAGGTAACTGCAATAAGGAACGCCACCTTCCAGGAAAGGAGACTAAAAGAAACCTCCCTGAGAGGTTCAAAGGGAGCGGCCTGAAGGGCACCTAGAACCAAGTTTAAGTCCCAAGGGGGAGTAGGGGATCGAAAAGGAAGGGCAGCGTGGGCCACGCCCTGAAGAAAGGTCCGAATATGAGAATTGGACGCTAGAGGACGTTGAAAGAATAGAAAGGGCCGAAACCTGACCCTTAACCCCTTAAGGACTCAGGGTTTTTCTGTTTTTTGCACTTTTGTTTTTTCCTCCTTACCTATTAAAAATCATAACCCTTTCAATTTTCCACCTAAAAATCCATATTATGGCTTATGTTTTGCGTCGCCAATTCTAATTTGCAGTGACAGTCATTTTACCCAAAAATGCACGGCAAAACGGAAAAAAAAATCATTGTGCGACAAAATCGAAAAAAAAACGACATTTTGTAACTTTTGGGGGCTTCCGTTTCTACACAGTGCATATTTCGGTAAAAATTACACCTTATCATTATTCTGTAGGTCCATACGGTTAAAATTATACCCTACTTATATAGGTTTGATTTTGTCGCACTTCTGGAAAAAATCATAACTACATGCAGGAAAATTTATACGTTTAATAATGTCATTTTCTGACCCCTAAAACTTTTTTATTTTTCCATGTACAGGGCGGTATGAGGGCTCATTTTTTGCGCCGTGATCTGAATTTTTTATCGGTATGATTTTTGTTTTGATCAGACTTTTTGATCACTTTTTATTCATTTTTTTAATGGTATAAAAAGTGACCAAAATACGCTTTTTTGGACTTTGGAATTTTTTTGCGCGCACGCCATTGACAGTGCGGTTTAATTAATGATATATTTTTATAGTTCGGACATTTACGCACGCGGCGATACCACATATGTTTATTTATTTATTTTACACGGTTTTATTTTTTTTTATGGGAAAAGGGGGGTGATTCAAACTTTTATTAGGGAAGGGGTTAAATGACCTTTATTAACACTTTTTTTTACATTTTTTTTGCAGTGTTATAGGTCCCATAGGGACCTATAACACTGCACACACTGATCTCCTATGCTGATCACTGGCGTGTATTAACACGCCTGTGATCAGCATTATCGGCGCTTGACTGCTCCTGCCTGGATCTCAGGCACGGAGCAGTCATTCGTCGATCGGACAACGAGGAGGCAGGTAAGGGCCCTCCCGGTGTCCGGTCAGCTGTTCGGGACGCCGCGATTTCACTGCGGCGGTCCCGAACAGCCCGACTGAGCAGCCAGGTCACTTTCAGTTTCACTTTAGAAGCGGCGGTCAGCTTTGACCACCGCTTCTAAAGGGTTAATACCGCACATCGCCGCGATTGGCGAAGTGTGGTATTAGCCGCGGGTCCCGGCCGTTGATGAGCGCCAGGACCGACGCGATATGATGCAGGATCGTGGCGCGATCCCGCTTCATATCGTGGGAGCCGGCGCAGGATGTAAATATACGTCCTGCGTCGTTAAGAGGTTAAGAGAAGTGAGGGCTAACCGTTGATCCAGACCTGACAGCAAAAAGGAAAGGAGTTGGGGGAGGGAGATTCACACGAACGAAAATAAGACCGCCAGGTACGGTAGTAAATCTTCGCAGAAGAGGGCTTAAGCGCCCTGAGCATGGTGCGAATCACCTGGGGAGAGAAACCTCGAGCCTTTAGAACCAAGGTCTCAACCGCCACGCCGTCAAATGCAGCGATGGTAAATTGGGTTGGCACAGAGGACCTTGAGAGTGGAGGTCTGGACGAGGCGGGAGGCACAGCGGTACGTTGTCCAGAAGTCGGACCACGTTTGCGTACCACGCCCTCCGGGGCAAGTCCAGAGCCACAAGAATGGCGGGAACGCCCTCTGCTTTGAGCTTCCTCAGGACCCTGGGAAGGAGGGGAAAAGATAGGGTAGGGCAAAACCCGACCAAGGGATCACCAGGGCATCCACGGCTAGAGCCAAGGGGTCCCGGAACTTCGTCACAAAGAGAGGAACCTTCTGGTTGTGGGGGGACGCGAAGAGGTCCATGTCTGGAGTGCCCAAGAGGTTGCAGATCTCTGCAAACACCTCCGGATGAAGAGACCACTCGCTGGGGTCGGCTGAGAAACTCCGCTTCCCAGTTGATTACTCCCAGAATGTGAATTGCTGAGATGGCCTGAACTCTGAATTCCGCCCAGAGGAGAATTTTGGATACCTCGACAATCGCCGCTAAGCTACGAGTGCCGCCCTTGCGATTGATGTATGCCACAGCAGTGGAGTTGCCCGACTGGACACAAACAGGGCGGCCCTGAAGAAGGACCTCCCAATGTAGCAGGCAAAGATAGATTGCCCTCAGTTCCAATATGTTGATGGGGAGAAGGGTTTCTTGGGGGACCAAAGGCCTTGGACTGTCCGGTCCCTGAAAACCCCTCCCCAGCCCAAAAGACTGGCATCCGTCGTGATGACTTGCCAGCGGAGGGGCAGGAAGGAGCACCCCTGTAGAAGTAGGGGGGAATGAAGCCACCACAGAAGGAACCGGTGAGACCTCCGAGGAAGACTGATCCTGCGATCGAGAGACAACGGAGATTTGTCCCACCTGGACAAAATCGCAGTTGATGAGGTTGGTAATGAAACTGGCAAATGGAACGGCCTCCATGGCCACCACCATCCGACCCGGGACTTCCATGCAAAAGCGAATGGAAACTGGGGCAAGGTTTCGAAGAATCCAAACCCCTGACAAAAGAGTCAACCGCTTGTCTGGCGGAAGCTGAATCCGGGCAGACGCCTTGTCGAACTGGAGTCCCAGGAAAATTAGAGACTGGGTGGGAGCGAGGTTGGACTTGTCCTGATTGACCATCCAGCCAAAGAGAGACAAGGCCCAAAAGGGTGAGACAGACAGTCTCCAGATTCTGGGCCCTGGTTGGGGCCTTGATCAGGAGGTCATCCAAGTAAGGAATCACGGAGACACCTCTCGTTCGTAAAAGGGCGATCACAGGCGCCAAGACCTTGGTGAAGACCCTCGGAGCAGTGGCCAGACCAAAAGGGAGAGCCACAAACTGAAAGTGGCCTTCCAGAACTGCAAAGCGGAGGTACCGCTGATGTTCTGGAAATATTGGAATGTGAAGGTAGGCATCCTTGATGTCCACCGAAGAAAGAAACTCTCCTTGATCCATGGACGCCACGACCGAACGGAGAGACTCCATGCGGAAATGGTTGAGGAGAAGATGCTGGTTGAGGCACTTCAGATCTAGGATTGGGCGAACGGAACCCCCTTTCTTGGTGACTACTAAGAGGTTTGTTATACAAACCTCGAAAATGCTCCTTGGGAGGAACAGGGACAATTACTCCCTGGAGGAGAAGGGACTGGAGCGCGCCCCGAAAGACCCTTGCCAGAGAGGGGGACCGGGGGACCCAGCAAAGAAAAAAGCGATCCCTTGGAAGGGAGGCAAACTCGATCCCGTAACCATTGGATACCACATCCCTGACCCAGGAGTCCTGCACATGAACGGCCCAGATGTCCCGGAAGAGTAACAGACGACCTCCCGCCCGAGAAAAATCTGCGGGTGGGGGCGTCCCTTCAGGCAGAGGTAGGTTTGCGGGTGCCCGCCCTGGCCGCAAAACAGCCGGAACGGTTGTCCGATTTCAAGGAGGGACGGGTCTGGAAGGAGGGAGCCTTCCTGTCCCGTAAAGGCACCTGCCTGGTCCCCTTATTGGAACCAAAAGTCCGAAAGTACCAGAAGGAGGTCGACTTGCAACGGGAAGTAGCACTGTGAGCCTTATTTTGGGGTAACAAAGCGCTTACCAAAAAGCTGAGAACCAGTATAGGGAAGTTCAGTCAGAGACTTCTTGGAAGCTGCATCTGTATCCCAGGCTTTGAACCACATGGATCGACGGAGAACCACTAGGTTGCCCAGCGGGCTGACTGCATGGAAGCAGAACACAGAAAGTCTCCAGCCTTGGAGAGCTAAGTCAGCCAATTCCTCCGAGGGGGGAAAGAATACCCTGGCGGAGTTGGGAAGCCCAGACTGAAAGGGCTTTTGACACCCAGGCAGAAGCAAATGCCGGAAGAGGAGAAGAACCTGCCGCTTCAAAGGCAAATTTAGCCAAAGTCTCGACTTTCATGTCCGCCGGATGCTTGAAGGAAGCTGCATCATCCAATGGCAGGGTAGTAGCCTTTTATAGGCGGGAGACCGGTGGATCCACAGTTGGAGGAGAGGTCCATCGAGCAACAAGATCCTTGGCGAAGGGATTTTAAGCTTGAACCTTCTTTGTTTCTTGAAACTTGTCAGGATGCCTCCAGGCGGACTCCAGCAAAGCTTCAAATTCAGCATGAGAGCAAAAAACCTTGGGTGTCTGTTGGGCACGGTGAAAGGAAACTTCTGGTGCTACGTCCAAAGTTCTGCCGTATCGGTTCGGTCCATTGAATCAGAGGCAGAATGAGAAGCCTCATCTACAAGTTCTCCAAGAGTTAGAATGGGTGGAGGAGGCCTTGGAAGAGGGAGACACTGACCTGGTACGCGGTTCTGGGGACCCAAAGTGGCGACCAGGGGAGTCTCCCCTAGAAGAGTGACGCTTAAGCAAAGCGGGAGACCTGAGCCAAGTTGGAGATAGACTGGGAGAGGGAAGACACCCAAACTGGACCTGGACCCATGAGGTACAACCCCAGGCGCTGACCTGACCGTTGGGGAGAGGGGGTTGACAGTACATCCACGATGTCTGTGCCCCCTCAATCACAAATGGAGAAACAGTGAATGCTATGTTCCCACCTGAAAACAAGGTCCCTAATCTGGAGTACATTAGGTCTGGAGTACACCAGACCAGCGTCTGCCTCCTACAGACACTAAACTAAAACGGATTAGCTCAAGTGCCTGTAGGCGGGTATATCCTGCTGGGAGGGGCAGACTTTTTTGTTACCATAGTGTCAAGCCTCTTAGCGACAGCAGCATATACCCAAGGTCTGTGTCCCCCAATGGAGCAGATAGAGAAAACAAATGTAAATACTAAAAGTCAGTGTTTCCCAACCAGGATGCCCACAGTTGTTGCATAACTACAACTCCCAGCATGTTCGAATATGACAAGAAGGTGGGGGACATGTCACAAGAAAGGGGGGGGGGGGGGAACGACACATAAGAAAGGGGGGGGAAGTGACAAGAAGGGGGGGACGTGACAAGAAGGGGGGACGTGACAAGAAGGGGGGGACGTGACAAGAAAGGGGGGGGGGGGGAGAACGTGATTGGGGGGTTGGAGAGAGAATGTGAAGGGGGGGGGAGAGAGAATGTGAAGGGGGGGGGAGAGAATGTGACGGGGGGGGAGAGAATGTGACGGGGGGAGAATGTGACATGGAAGGAAGATTGTGACAAAGGGGGGGGGGATGTGGCATAGGGGAAAATGTGATGGGAGAAGATGTGAGAAGGGGAGAAGATGGGAGAAGGGGGGGGGATAGAAATTAAATGGGGAGGTGAAATAGGTGGATAGTTGTAAAACGGAGGAGACTGGACATGAAATGGCAGGATTTCACCATTTATTTATTATATCGCATGGCATATCGAAATCGCAATATTTAGGCCAAAAATCGCAATCGCACATTTTCCCCATATCGTGCAGCCCAAGTACAGACCTATAGCTGTAATATCAATATGATGTCCTTACACAGAGCAACATGTCTATGTCACAGGTGGTAATGAAAATAGACTATACATTTCAAGACTGAACACGACAAAGAAATTTATAGCATAGTAAGAGTTTGGTAAGGCTTATAAAAGAATAAGATACAAGCTGCAATCCGTCATTCTTTTAAACCTCCTTTATTGCAGAAAAAACATCAAAAATAAAGTAAAGTGGATAAAAATGACAGCATAGTTGACCCAAAATGCGTCAACTATGCTGTCAATTTTATCCACTTGACTTTCTTTCTGATGTTTTTACCTGTCTACAATAAAAGAAAGTGGTTTGAAAGAGTGACTGCTTGCAATGTGTATCTTGTGCCTTTCATAGAGAAAAGTCTGTGCCCCACACCCTTTGAGGAGCTGACTTCATCTGTGGTTTCCTTTCCTAATAAAAGAATATTGATTAACCACTCTGCTGGTACATTCTATGTACAAAGTTGTTGAGCAGCCACCATGAGAGCATCACTGTTTTCACCAGACAGATTCCAAAGACAACCTCTTATTCCTTTGGTATTCCTTTGGTTAGGGGGTAAGATGTCTGTCCCGTCTCTGGGACCTCCTGTGATCTAGGTGCAGCTCCCGCCATTCTGTGACAGAGATGTGAAGTCACGCCCCCTCCATTCATGTCTATGGGAGACATAGACCTGAATGAAGGGGGCGTGGCATGACATCACGTCTCAGGAGCAGCGTTTGGGACAAAATGCCAGGAGCTGCACAGAGATCACAGGGGTCCAGCTGCGGGACCCCTGTGATCGATCAGACATCTTATTCTCTATCCTTTTGATGTCTAAGGCTGGAATACCCCTTTACAACCAAGGGTGTGGATTCCGATGAAGAGTGTTATTGGCAGGGTATGCTGATAAAGTTACAGTATTCTAGAACACCTAGTGAAATGAATGAGTAACTATGTAATACATAGCCAGGCTGAGATTACTAGAGGGGTAGTTGTTTCCTAGTGGATTTGTGTTCTGGCTAAAATAGATGTCATTTTCATCCTGTTGACCCTTACTCTATGACGTCCATATGCCCTATCAAGGCACATCAACAAACCTTGCATTCAAAAGACTCTATGGATTTGTCTATCTTCTCAAAAAAACACATTACATTTAGGCCCCTTTCACACTATAAAGTTGTTCCGTTAAAAGACCCGTTATAAACTTCCGTTAGAAAAGCCTTAAAAACGGATGTTAAACGGCCTTTACAAAATCCAATTAAAGTCTATGGGATTTTTTGATTATCCACTATGACCCATTATAGCCAGTCATGAATAATAGACTTTAATTGTGATGGAAAAACAAATTAAAAAATGCACTAATTTTTCTTCCGTCACAAGAAACGGGTAAATTAATGGCCGTTATTTTTAACATTGAAGTCTATGGCAAACGGATGAGCCTTTATGTCATCCGTTTGCACCTGGTTTACAATAACCGTTATTACTTCTGAGCATGCTCAGAAGAGGTGACATCAGTAGACTCCTGCAGTGCTGAGGGACTTCTACTACTCCCATCATGGAACAGACTTGTTTCCATGATGGGAGTAGTAATTCCCCGGCTGCGGGAGTCTGCTGGTGGCTGGGGAGGCTACATTAGCGTTTGTACTACAACCCCCATCATGGAACAGACTCTGTTCCATGATGGGGGTAGTAGTACAGTGGCTGAGGGATTGATCGCACTGGGTCTCACTTCTGAGACCCGATGCGATTAGAAGTTATAAAGCAGGGGGTGGGCGGCATGCTGCGCTCCCCTGAAATGTCGATATATTAATTTTCATTTTTTAAGTTCCCTTCCAGGAGCCCTGAATGGT
Organism: Hyla sarda; assembly: GCF_029499605.1. NCBI lineage: Eukaryota > Metazoa > Chordata > Amphibia > Anura > Hylidae > Hyla > Hyla sarda. The sequence continues at coordinate 167,636,324 of NC_079189.1, forward strand.
ACGGATGAGCCATTCAGGGCTCCTGGAAGAGGGGTTTTAAACTTCAGTGTGCCTTACTGTATAATCAGATTCCCCCTCAAGTATATTCATTTTATCCCCCCCCCCATGTGTATATATATATGATTCCTCCCCTGCCTGCTGCCCGGTCATCTTCTAGCGCTGTAACAGCGCACAGCAGGGACATGCCATTCCATTCCCTGCTGCTCATCTCCGTATCAGATGGAGATGAGCATCAGGGAATGGAATGGCATGTCCCTGCTGTGTGCTGTGACAGCGCTAGAAGACCGGGCAGCAGGCAGGGGGAGAGTCATACATATACACATGGGAGGAATAAAATGAATATACTTAAGGGGGAATGTGATTATACAGTAAGGCACACTGAAGTTTAAAAACCCTGCTGGGAACCCTGTCTGTTCCATGATGGGTGTTGTAGTACAAACACTAATGTAGCCTCCCCAGCCACCGGCTGCCGGTTAACTGCTACTCCCATCATGAAAACAAGTCTGTTACATGATGCGAGTAGTAGTAGTCCTGGCTGTGGGAGTCTGTAGGCAGGTGTGTTAAAACGGACGTGTATGACAGATGTTATAACGTGTCTTAACGGATGAATATGCCCGGTATTTTGACGGAGGTTATTCAGCCGTTAGCACCCATTATTATACATCCGTTTTTACAAAGAAAACGGATGTTTAATAATGGATGAATACTCATAGTGTGAAAGGAGCCTAACACTACTCCTCATGCAATGTGATGTTGAGAAAGACAGTTGGCAACATTCTGATGAAAAGGTAACATACCTAGCCGTTACTGTCTCAGATGGCATAACATCTGGCACATAGTGGACCAATGGTGAGGTAAAGTGTCCATCATAAATCTTGCAATCTGTTTGTTCTTCAACCTTAATAAAAGAATAAATATCAGTACAGAACTGCCATGTAACCTCAAACAAAAAGGCACGAGAAGCCAAAGCATTATAGGAGTAATCCAGATGTTACTTGTGGACCCCTAGGTTCCAAACCTGTGGTAAGTGTACTCAAGGAGATAATTGTAACATGCCATGTATGCACAGGATATTCACAAAGGTCCTCATGCTGTACCTTTAATAGGTGCCGCATATTGTGTCATCACAGCCTTAGACGACTAAGTTCACATTTGCATCAGATGCTCTGTTCAAGGCCTTTGTTGAAGATTCCATTCAGCATTAGCAAATTGAGCCAGCCGGTTCATCACATTCAACCAGATAAAAAAAAAAAAAAAAAAAATGCTGCGGTTTCTTGTCCAGTCATGAGGATGAATTCTGCTACAGATGGCCCAAATGGGACAGATTGACAAATGGACACAAATGTAAACCTAGCCTTACAGAAATGTGATGACTTTATTTGAGTAGGGGTCACAAATGGGTGTGTGAGATTTTATGGCTGCTGATAGATCTAACTCTGCTACGTATCTGTAACCAGACACTATAATAAACTTTGATTAAATATGACAGTGCCGTCACATCTCGGTGGCAGCACCCGGCACAAAAGGGGATAAGATGTATTAAGCTGGAATACCCATTTAAATGCGCACTGTCAGATATAAAAACTTTTTATATGTTGAACATCTTGGCAAAACAATACTTTTTCTAATATACTACTTTAAAAAAAAATTTAATTTTATTAAAAGATATTTGCCTTTGAAAATCCCACCACTAGGGGTCCCAATACCTCCTTTGACACTGATTTGTCCCACAGCAGCATGAACGTGTCCAAGGGTCATGGACACAAGATGGCTGATTGACAAGGCTGCAGGAGGAACACAGCCTGCAGCAACACTGCTGTAACAGAGTTTTACCAATCATGTGCCTCCAGTTGCTGCAAAACTGCATCTCCAAAAATGCCCGGACAGTCAAAGGATGTCTGGGCATGCTGGGAGTTGTAGTTTTGCAAAAGCTATATGCACACAGCAGGAGGCAACACTGCTGCTGCAAGAAAAAAAAAATAGAAAAAAAAAAAAAAGGAGTTATCCAAACACTGTACTCTCAACTATTACAAAACTACAAATCCCAGCATTACCGCACTGGCAAAGGATGATACACATAAATGACACAGGAAACCACTGTACCTTTAGCACTAAACCTTTGCACTAATTCAGGAACATGTAAGTTATATACTTATATACCATATTGTCTTTGGTGGTAGAGTACAGGCAATCTCCAATAATCAGTGTGTGTGTGTGTGTACACACATCATAAAACCAGAGAGGAAAGGGTTACAGAGCAGGGCTCCCGGGCTCCCGAGAGCAGTTAGTCAGCAGAGTGCAGGAGGGGGAGGAGTCACACTGCAAGCAATAGAGGGACACGCCCCCTCCCTTTGGGAAGATGAAAAATATTTTTTGGTGAAATATCGGTGAGATACATAAAAAAAAATACATGTGCATGATCAGGATTAGGTAGAGTAACATAACACATTAGTTTTTTTGTGGGATCTGACTGGTATGCTTTAGGGGGCTTCTGTGCAGGTCCAGTGCCTCTCCATTTATATACAGGCCTTTGGGTTGACTTTGTGGCACAGTTATTCAATCTGGCTCCAAGAGTGTGAGGAGCATTAATATGGCCAGTGGTAATGCACGTAGAGAAAGGAGCAGCAGAGAAAGGAGTCAGAATCACTCATGAGCTCAGACGCCAGGCACTCATTCAAGGAAGCTAATCGCAGCCGAGGCGGCAGGATGCCTGCCAAGCTTTGCCAGGGACAGTTGAACATGTGCATACTCACAGCTGGGCGTGCAAGTACCATTTTGTACGTGCACACACAGGAGCCAGGGGCTGCCATGCAGGTTACTGATAAATTGATGCTACTCAACATACTTTGCAAGACATTCTTAAAGGGCTACTCCACTGGAAAACATTTTCTTTTAAATCAACTGGTGCCAGAAAGTTAATTACTTTTATTTAAAAATCTTAATCCTTCCAGTACTTATCAGCTGCTATATACTACAGAGTAAGCTCTTTTCTTTTTGAATGTCCTTTCTGTCTGACCACAGTGCTCTCTGCTGACACCTCTGTCCATGTCAGGAGTATTAGCAAATCCCCATAGCAAACTTATCCTGCTCTGGACAGTTCCTGACATGGACAGAGGTGCCAGCAGAGAGCACTTGTGGTCAGACAGAAAGGAAATTCAAAAAGAACTTCCACTGTAGTTTACAGCAGCTCATAAGTACTGGAAGGATTAAGATTTTCAAATAAAAGTAATTTACAAGTCTGTTTAACTTTCTGGCACCAGTTGATTTAAAAAACAATTTTTCCAGCGGATTACCCCAGGGCGTACCTCTAGGCCCGAGTCCGCCCCCTTTCTAGAATGCAGGGCCACGGCCTCTAGCAACGGCCAGGACCCATGGGACCATAACATGGGGGCTATAACATTGGGGGCTATAACACAAACGGTGACTCTGGTCGGCTCATTTTTGACCCGTATGTGGTTTCCTGACAGGACCTAAAACCGTACTATACTACGGTTTTAGGTCCGGTCAGGAAACCGGATACGGGTCAAAAATGAGCTGACCGGAGTCACAGTTTGACTCCGGTCGGCTCATTAAAGTAGATGGATTTCAGCGCTGGTCCGACTGGGATGCAGGAGAGCCCGGTTTGCCCCTCCCCGAGCTGGATCCTGCACCCGTAACGTAAAAACGAGGTGTGAATGCAGCCTTAGCGAGTTGAAAGACCGTGTGTAAAACCAAGAATCAACAGTAATATTTCTAAACATTAGTTTGAACCTCTCAAACCCCAAGAAGTACCTTGTCAATGTACACAGGGTAATCTTTTGGCACCAGGTGCTGACATTTCTCTCTGTTTCCAATTATTTTTCGAAATTCAAATATCCTTAAAACAGTAAAAAGAAAAAAAATTAATTAAAAATGACATTGAAAGAGACAGGGAAGAAAGTTATGTCCGAACAAATCTGTTAGGTTAATGCCCCAAAATTCACCTGCACCTATATCATCTGTATTTTGTAGGAACATGGACATTGTTTAAGTCAGGAAGAAAGATGAAGAAAAAAGAAAAGCAAAAAAAAAAAAAAAAAAACACTAGATCGATATGTACTAAGACTCAGGCATGTGTTTATCTTTTATTTTTCAAAGGCCTCTGAAAAATGTAAGAAGCATTATGATTGAGTGCTATGGGCAACTGCAACACTTTTTTTTAAATCTTCCCAATGGTCCCCATACACTTTAGAGAATCGACAGGTTGACCTAGATTTCACTAATGTGTATGGGGGCCTCTTGTCCCTCCCCTCAACATATTATACCAGGGAAGGGAAGGATCAGGCATGTTGGAGTTCAACTGTACAAAGCTTGAGTCTTGCAGGAGATAAGCCACTGGAAGAGCTGCCTGGTAGAGGCCTGGCTCTCTCCTCCTCAGTCACAACACATGAACGTTTAGCCAATTTGATGTGTATGGTGTGAACAGAACAGGAAAGGTAGCTGTTAGGGATGTCCCGATACCATTTTTTTAAGACAGAGTACTGATACAGTACTCGCCAATACCAATTACCAATACTTTTTTTTCTATGTCATGTGACAGGGTTTTTTTTGTTTTCTTTTTTATGGGAAAAGGGGGTATTTTTTTTTTTGTTAGTTTATATTAGAGGAAGGGCTTTTTTTTTAAATATAAAAGATTTTATTTTATTTAAAAAGGGGGGGTGATTCAAACTTTTATTAGGGAAGGGGTTAATTCACATTTATTTTTTTTACACTTTTTTTCTCCACTTTTTAGTCCCCATTGGGCACTATTACATGCTATCTGTTGATTGCATACACTGATCAATGCTATGCCATAGCAGAGCATTGATCAGTGTGATTGGCACTCCTTCACTACTGCCTGCCATTACTAGCAGCAGCACGGTGCACGTTAAGGGACCTCCGGCCGTCCTCACAGCTGATCGGGATACCGCGATTTCACCACAGTGATCCCGATCGGCAATCCCTGAGCTAACCCGCAGTTAACTTTAGGACTTTTAGACGCTGCAATCAACTTTGATCGCGGCAGCTAAAAGGTTAACGCAGGACATCACCACTGCTCACCAATTGGTGATGTTCGGCATTAACCACAGGTTCCAGCTATGACACGTGCTCAGCTGCTGGGAACGCTGCACAGTTCGGCACCTCCGCGATACCTGTTAGCGGGGGTTCCACCGGTGAGTATCGGATTAGGTATCGGGGACATTTGCATGAGTACAAGTACTGTATCGGGACATCCCTACTGTCAGTAAAACAGACAGTCTACAGCTATTGAAGGTGCATAGGCACCTTTAAAAGGCTTATGTTAGACATAAAAGCGGACAATCTTCTCGGACAAAGTATGTTTAGTGTGACAAGCAAAAATGTAACAAATGACCATGGACGTAGGAACTGGGGGGAGACCCAGGAAATCATATGGGGACCGATAATGGCAGAATCCCCCCCAGTTGTGCCCACGGTCCCAACTTAAAAAGTGAGACTGCAGGCAAAGTTGGGATTGTGGACAGGAGGGAGGAGGAGGAGGAGTTAGCGCAGCAAGGCTTCAGGCACTAGAGGCAGCCTGTCTCTGGTGCCAAACGCTTGGCTGCGCTGACTTTATCTCCTCCATGTTGGTTTGTCTGTCATGGCAGGAGGCATGTGCAGGGCTGCAGTATCATTTGGGCATTTGGAGCTCCAGCTCTTCTCTCTCTCAGAGGGGACCCTATATACATTATGGCTGCAAGCTGTCCATTGCGCTCCACCTTTTAAACTTGTAAACAGAAGACTGGAGGATTCGGCAGAATTACTTACAGTACAGGGTGTGCTGAGCATCCTCCAGTCTTCTTCCCGAGGTCCTGAACTGTCACAGCTTCCGGGTCACACAGGGAGGGGAAGGACTCCAGCATGGCAGTCAGTAGGAACTGAAACTGATTGTCATGACCTGGAAGCTGTGTCTGCCATACTGTCTGAGTCCCCTGCATGACTACAAGGTCTCTGAGTCCTGGTACCATCAATACTGTGTAATGTAATCTATAGAGTGTGCAGACAGAGCTTACAGGTTAGTGAAAGTATTAGTGCACATGTATGTGTATACTTATGTATAAGTGTGCATGCATGTGTGTGTGTGTGTGTGTGTGTGTGTGTGTGTATCAGTGCACATGTATGTGTATACTTATGTATAAGTGTGCATGCATGTGTGTGTGTGTGTGTGTATCAGTGCACATGTATGTGTATACTTATGTAGGAGTGTGTGTGTGTGTGTGTATAAGTAAGTGTGTGAGATTTATCAAAACCTGTCGAGGAAAAGTGGTTTAGTTGCAACCAATCAGATATTCTTTAATTTTTAATGAGGCCTGGGAAAAATGAAAGAAGCAGTCTGATGGTTGCTATGGGCAACTGCACCACTTTACCTCTACAGGTTTTTATAAATCTCCCCGTGTGTGTATGTATGTTCCTGTGTATGTGTGTAAATATATGTTTAGCGACTCATGTCATACATAAACAGCATGTTCGCGCTCAGTGACTATGAAGCAAACCCAGAAGCTGATCTTGCTTCAAAGATGGCTGGTGCCTCATCATTAATGACCAATATCAATTAAAGGGGTATACCAACACTTAAAAGCTCATCATCTATCCAGATTGGGTGATAGCAGAGGGGTCCCAGAGGTTGGACCCCGCCATGATCAGACATTATCCCCTATTCTGTGGATAGGTGATAAGTTTGGAGAAATTGAGTGGAGTGCGTACAGGCAGGTACTTGTGTGAATAATGTACACCACATCTACATCATGATTGGGGTCTCTGACAGGTCATTATAAGTAGAGAGGGCATATAATATCTGGCTAGTGACTACGGGGTGGGAGGGGTGTCATTATGATTGTACAGGGGGTATAGTGGCTACAAGGGGGGGGGGGGCATAATGCCTCCTATGTAGCCACTACGGCTCCTATGTAGTCATTAATATGTCCTCTATACACTGTCAGAATGAACCCACTGTAGCCCCCTGTACAGTCATAAGGCCCCCCTCTGTAGCCTCTATGCCCCCCTGTAGTCATAATGTACACTCTGTAGCAGTAAAATGCCCATTGTGAAGTAAAGAGGGCATATTACTGGCTACAGAGGGGGCATTATGACTGCACAGGGGCATAGTGGATACAGAGGGGGCATAATGACTGTACATGGGGCACATATAAATTAAGCAAAAATGAAGCTCAATTTGGTACAGTTATGCAATATTGAGTGGTTCTGCCCCGTTTTGCTCCTCCCCCGTTGATACGCCCCTTTATGGCTCCACCCCTGCATAGCCACACCCAGTTATAATTCTATCCCCCCCCAGATTTGTTTGTGTTCCTACACCCCTACAAATGATTACGTTATTAGCTAACTGGCAACATATAAACTTGCGGACTACATTTATAAATCATATATGCAAGAGAGATTGCAATACACTTTGTATTCCAATAAACATACCGTTTCAAGTCCTCCGGTTTTCCCCATCCTCGGATGAAAAATTTTGTAAGGAGTAACCGCCTGTAGAGAACATCCAATTTACTCAATCCCATTTGCACAATTCACATCTGAAAATAAAAGAATACATTGTATCTGTTACATACCTTATTTGTGATAATATTGCAAATAAAATCTAAGATCAAAATCTAAAATCTAACCTCAAAGATGCTACATTACTCAATTCAGCAATGTGTCAAAGGTTAGCACTGGAATAATTATTGTGATTATTATTTTTTAGTCAATAAAATTAAGTGCAAGGGTTTTCTTATGGGCCATTTAACTCAGGCATTTTTTGCACATGCTTTTACTTTTCATTCTGATTCCAAGACTGTTTTTTCGTGACATATTCTACTTTATATGTTAGTGGTAAAATTTCATTGATACTTGCATCATTTCTTGGTAAAAAATTCCAAAGTTAGATTGAAAAATTTGAACATTTTGCGTTTAACTTAAATACATTTTTTTCCACTAGAATGCAGTTTTCTCCCCCATATTTAACATTTTTACAAGGGTTAATAAAAGAAAATTCCCCCCGAAATTTGTAGCCCCATCGCTTCTGAGTATGGGAAACCCCACGTGTGGACGTCAAGTGCACTACGGCCGCACTACAATGCTCAGAAGAGAAGGAGTCACATTTGGCTTTTGGAAATACATTTTTGCTGAAATGGTTTTTGCGGGGTATGTTGCATTTAGGAAGCCCCTATGGTGCCTAAACAAAAAAAAAAAAAAAGCCCCACATGGCATACTATTTGGGAAACAACACCCCTCAAGAAACGTAACAAAGGGGTACAGCGAGACTTTACACCCCACAGGTGCTTGACAAATTTCCGCTAAAGTTGGCCGTGAAAATGAAAAATTAGATTTTTTTCACTAAAATGCTGGTGTTACCCAAATTTTTCATTTTCACAAGGGGTAAGAGGAGAAAAAGCCTCCCAAATGTTTTTACCCCATTTCTTCTGAATATGGAAATACCCTATATGTGGATGAAAAGTGCTCTGCAGGCGAGCCACAATGCTCAGAAGAGAAGGAGCACCATTGGGCTTTTGGAGAGAGAATTTGTTTGGAATGAAGTCGGGAGCCATGTGTGTTTACAAAGCCCCATGTGGTGCGAGAACAGTGGACCCCCCCCCACATGTGACCCATGCTGGAGTAGACCCCAACTTTACCTTTTCATAAGGGGTAAAAGGAGAAAAAGCCCCCCAAAATTAGGCAATTTCTCCCGAGTACAGAAATACCCCATATGTGGCCCTAAACTGTTGCCTTGAAATACGACAGGGCTCAGAATTGAGAGGCCTAAATTAGGGATTTGCATAGGGACAGACCCAAATGCAAGAATTACACTTGCGTCCGACATCAAAATTACCCTACAGCAGTGTTTACCAAACAGAGTGCCTCCAGCTGTTGCAAAACTTCCAGCATGCCTGGACAGTCAATGGCTGTCCGGCAACACTGAAAGTTGTTGCTTTGCAACAGACGGAGGCTCCGTTTTAGAAATCGTGCCATACCAGACGTTTTTCATTTTTATCGAGGGGGCTTGGGGGTAAATGTGTAGGTGTATATGTAGTGTTTCACTTTTTATTTCATGTTAGTGTAGTGTAGTGTAGTGTTTTAAGGGTACATTCACACTGGCGGGTTCACAGGGAGTTTCCTGCATCTCAAACTGGCTGCGAGAAACTCACTGTGAACCCCCGTTCGTGTGAATGTAGCCTGTACATTCACATGGGGGGGGGTTAGGGCAAACCTTCAGCTGTTGTAAAACTATGACTCCCAGAATGCCCTTCGGCTGTCAGTGCATGCTGGGGGTGGTAGTTATGCAACAGCTGGGGGCACACTAGCTGCAAAACAGAGTTTGTTACTTAACTCAAAGTTTCGCAACCAGTGTGCCTCCAGCTGTTGCAAAAGTACAAACCCCAGCATGCATGGGCAGCCAAAGGCCGTGCGGGGAGTTGTAGTTTGCAACAGCTGGAGGCACACTGGTTGCAAAACACTGAGTTAGGTAACACACTCTTGTGTTTCGCAACCAGTGTGCCTTCAGCTGTTGCAAAAACTACAACTCTCAGCATGCAGTGACAGCTGAAGGGCATGCTGGGACTTGTAGTTATGCAACAGCTGGAGGAGAACAGTTTGGAGACCACTGTGTAGTGGTGTCCAAACTGTAGCCCTCCAGATGCTGGTATACTACTAACACTCCCAGCATGCCCTTTGGTTGCCTGTGCATGCTGGAGGTTGTAGTTATGCAACAGCTGGAGGCACACTGGTTGCCCATCACAAAGTTTGTTACTTAACTCCGTGTTTCCCAACCAGTGTGCCTCCAGTTGTTGCAAAACTACAGCTCCCAGCATGTCCAGACAGCCGAAGGGCATGTTGGGAGTTGTAGTTATGCAACAACTGGAGGAGAACAGTTTGGAGACCACTGTGTAGTGGTGTCCAAACTGTAGCCCTCCAGATGCTGCAAAAAACTACAACTCCCAGCATGCCCAGACAGCCTTTGGAAGTCTGGGCATGCTGGGAGTTGTAGTTTGGCAACTCCTAGAAGGCAGCAGAGAAGATCATTTACCAGTGATCTTTACTTCTGCCTCCACCGCTGCCTCCGCCGATCCTGCCACAATCGCCGGTGCCTCGCCGCTCCGGCACCTGCCGCCATCTTCCCCCTGCTCTGCCCGCACATCCTCGGGCAGAGCGGGGATTTCAACTTTAACTCTCCCGCCCCCAACTGCCATTGGTCGGTCAGTCATAACCAACCAATGGAAGGGGATAAGAGGAGGGGCACCCCTGCCACCTCGCTTCTATCCTTCAGGAGGGTCGGATCATTCCTATTTTCCAGGCTATCGGGTCACCACAGACCCGATCAGCCTGGAATTGCCGATCAGAATTGTCTTAGGACCCCCCCAGGTGTTGTCATGGGATGCCTGCTGAATGATTACTCAGGGCATACAGGTATCCATACGCCCTGCGTCCTTAAGTGGTTAATCAGCATCTTGGCACATATTTCCTTTGGATAGGGGATAAGATGTCTAGGGGCGGAGTACCCCTTTAAATACACAAAAAAAATTTTCTGTCTTTTTTTCCCCATAGAGGAATACACCCATATTTCAGCTAAAAAAAAGCCAAACCCTTCACATGCTGCAAGTCTGGAAAGTATGTAATTTCCAGGGTTCATCTCTAGTTTCAGTTGTCCAGGAGCTAGTGGGTGGAGCCTAACTTGTACAGTTCTTCCCATATACTGCACACATAGAAGGGGGGATCCTGTTCTCACATCTCTATACACACCCTCAGAAGCAGCAGCAGTGTGGAGGACATAATAAAAGCAGTACTGAGTGGTCTATGCTGTGAATCAAGCTCTAGGGTGATATTTAACCCCTTAACGACAATGGACGTAAATGTACGTCATGGTGAAGTGGTACTTAACGTACATTTAGCGGTGCTCGCGTCATGCGCGGATGTCCGCCATTAACCCCTCAGATGCCGTGATCAATACAGATCACGGCATCTGCGGCAGTGCGGTACTTTGAATGGATGATCGGATCCCCGCAGCGCTGCCGCGGGGATCCGATCATCCAGCATGGCAGCCGGAGGTCCCCTCAGATCGAGCAGACCAGAGCAGAAGATCACCGATAATACTGATCAGAGCTTTGTCCTATACATCTCTACATAGCACTGAACAGTATTTGCAATCAAATGATTACTATGAATAGTCAGTCCCCTATGGGGACATAAAAAGTGTTAAAAAAAAGTCAAATAAAAAAGTACAAAAAAAAAAAAAAGTCAAATAAAAAAGTTAAAAAATTTGAAAAATCCCCTCCCCCAATAAAACAAAGTAAAACGTCCGATAGTCCCATTTTACTCCCAAAAAGCGTAAAAAAAAAAATTAATACACATATTTGGTATCGCCACGTGCGTAAAAGTCTGGACTATTAAAAACATAGTTAATCATCCTTTACAGTGAACGGCGTAAACGTAAAAAAATAAACGTCCAAATAAAAAGTCCAAAATTGATGCTATTTTGTCACATTTTATAAAAAAAAAAGAATAAAATAAAAAAAAAAAAAAGGTATAAAACATTTATAAAAAGTAAAACCTGAGCAAAAGTGGTACTGATAAAAACTACAGATCATGGCGCAAAAGATGAGCCCTCATATCGCCCCATATACAGAAAAATTAGGAAGTTATAGGTGGTCAAAATAGAGCAATTTCAAACATACTAATTTTGTTAAAATTGTTTGAGATTTTTTTTTTAAGCGGTACAATTATAGAAAAGCATATAAAATGGGTATCATTTTAATCGTATTGACCCACAGAATAAAAGAAAACGTGTAATTTTTACCAGAAAGTGTACAGCGTGAAAACAAAACCTTCCAAAATTTGCTAAATTGCGGTTTTCTTTTCAATTTTCCCACATAAATAATATTTGTTTGGTTGCGCCGTACATTTTATGGTAAAATAAGTGATGTAATTACAAAGTACAATTGGTGACACAAAAAACAAGCCCTCATATGGGTCTGTGGATGGAAATATAAGAGTTATGATTTTTAGAAGGCGAGGAGGAAAAAAATGGAAATGCAAAAATAAAATTGGTCTGGTCCTTAAGGCCAAAATAGGCCTGGTCCTTAAGGGGTTAAAGGGGTACTCCGGAGAGGGGAAACATTTTTTTCATATCAACTGGTGCCAGAAATTAAAACAGATTTGTAAATTTCTTCTATTAAAAAAATCTTAATCCTTCCAGTACTTATCAGGTGCTGTATGCTCCACAGGAAGTTGAGTTGTTCTCATCAGTCTGACCATAGTGCTCTCTGCTGACACCTCTGCTCATGTCAGGAACTGTCAGAATCAGGAGAGGTTTGCTATGGGGATTTGCTTCTAATCTGGAAAGATCATGACACATACAGATTTCAATGTGTCCGACAAAAAACGAACAACTCACCTTCCTCTGCAGTATACAGCAGTTGTTAAGTACCGGAAGGATTAAAGGGGTTATCCACCATAAGGTGATTTTAGTATGTACCTGGCAGACAGTAAAAGACATGCTTAGGAAGGATTTGCACTTGGGGCTAAATGGTGTGAGATTACCATAACACTGTGGCTAGCTTTTTGTGAACTGGTATTTCCTGTTTGCGTTTTCTTTTGCCTACAAATCCCATAATTCAATTTTCCTCCCTCCCACACATCAGCCACCCCACCAATTGAAACATGAATGAACTGCATCCATTCAAAAGACCTGTGGTTTTCAATCAGGGTTTCTACAGCTGTTGCATTAGTTGCAGATTGCTCTCTCCCCCAACAAGCGATCCCTCTACCCATTGAAGTGGACAGGTTCCCTGCCATTAGATGACTAGTGAGTCAGGTCTCTGTTGCATTGCAACCTGGGAAAAATCTGAGAAAACAGTAATTTTGTATGCTGTTAAAAATAAATATTGGGGTGAAAATCACATAAGAATTGTGAGAACACTGTCACACACAGGCACAGACACTATATTATGAACTACACTAACTTTACAGCCCCTGTGGCATAGTCAAATAAAAAAAAAATCCTGGAATACCCCTTTAAGATATTTTTGATAGAAGTAATTTACAAATCTGTTTAACTTTCTCACACCAGTTGATATAAAAATATTTTTTTTCCACTGGAGTATCCCTTTAAAACTTACAGCAAGTTCAAGCGTAGCTTCTTTCCAGCTACGCGGCTACGAGCAGACACACTTATGTGCGAGTCGCTGCAAGCATGTCAAGTATACTCGCACACATCGCAGCTGCTCTCGGCCTAGCTCAGGGAGCAGGAGGAGCATCTGCAATGTGTGCAAGTACACCGCACACGCGTGCGGCGACTCGAGCATTGCAGTAGTGTGTCTGCCCGTAGCTCCCCGCTGGGAGCCCTGAATGGCCGGTACTGATGAGCCAATCAGGGATCCCAGTGGGGTTTTTAAAATGGACAATGTGAGGGGGGCAACATATTTTTTCTAATGCGCTGGCGGGGGTCAAATTTTTTTAATGCGCTTGTAGGGGTATATATTTTTATTAATGTGCTGGCAGGAGGCTTATTATAAATGCGCTGGCGGGCTATATATATAGCGCTGCAGGGGGGGGGGGGGGGGGCATAGAGCACTATATATCTAGCCCCCCAGCGTATTTATAATAAGCCTCCCGCCAGCGCATTAATAAAAATATATACCCCCGCCAGCGCATTAATATGTATACATCTATACCCCCGCCATTGCAGAGATATATGTGAATGGTATATCTATAAGAACGCATCCAGTAGCCTATGCATAAGTATATAGATGTGCTGGGGGGGGGGGGGGCAGACATATAGCTTTATCTGCCCCCCACAGCGCTTCTATATACATATGCAGCCGCCGCGCTGTGAATGAATAGAATATCTGTCAGCAACATCGGCCGGGCGGCTGCTGGATGCGCTGCTGACAGATATACTTCTGCATTTGTGCAGCGCTATATATGATATCTCTCTATCTTGTTGCCTGTATGTCGTTTGCACCCATTGTCTCTGAATAAAGCATCGTGGAACACAGCAAGTAGCAGTCCGACTTTCTCTTGTTGCTCAGATTTATCTTCACTGGTTACGGGACGCAGCACCGCTGCCACCACACACAGAGAAGCAGTATCAGCGCATCCCTGGGGGATACAGCATTTGAGGATTCAAATTAGGTAGTGCCAGCTCCATTCTCCTTTGTGGTTCTATATGTGATATCTGTCAGCAGCGCATCCAGAAGCCGCCCCGCCGATGATGCTGACAGATATACTATTCATTCATAGAGTGGAGGCTGCATATGTATATAGAAGTGCTGTGGGGGGTAGATAACGCTATATGTCTGCCCCCCCAACACATCTATATACATATGCAGCTGCCGGCGCTATGAATGAATAGTATATCTATCAGGATCCTCTGGCCGGCGGCTGCTGGATGCGTTCTGATAGATATATCATTCACCAGCGGGGTCACATTATGCGTTGGCGGGGGTAAAGATATATACCGTATTTATCGGGGTATACCACGCACCGGCCTATAACACGCACCCTCATTTTACCAAGGATATTTGGGTAAAAAAAGTTTTTTACCCAAATATCCATGGTAAAATGAGGGTGCGTGTGTATACCCCGATACACCCCCAGGAAAGGCAGGGGGAGAGAGGTCGTCGCTGCCGGCTTCTCTCCCCCTGCCTTTCCTGGGGTCTAGAGCCCTACTGCCGGCCCTTCTCTCCCCCTGGCTATCGGCACCGCTGCCCGTTCTGTCCCCCTGACTATCGGTGCCGGCGCCCCATTGCAGGCACCGATAGCCAGGGGGAGAGAAGCGGCACTGACAGCCAGGGGGAGAGAAGGGGCAGCGGCACCCATTGCCGGCGCCGCTGCCCCGTTGCCTCCCCCGGTTACATAATTACCTGTTGCCGGGGTCGGTCCGCGCTGCTTCAGGCCTCCGGTGTGCGTCCCCTGCGTCGTTGCTATGCACTGCACGGCGCGGAGCATTGACGTCATGCGCTGCGCCGTGCAGCGCATAGCAACGACGCAGGGGACGCACACCGGAGGCCTGAAGCAGCGCGGACCCAACCCCGGCAACAGGTAATTATGCAACCGGGGATGGGGGGAGGCAACAGGGCAGCGGCGCTGGCAATGGGTGCCGCTGCCCCTTCTCTCCCCCTGTCTGTCGGCGCCGGCACCGATAGTCAGGGGGACAGAACGGGCAGCAGCGCCGATAGCCAGGGGGAAGAGAAGGGCCGGCAGCAGGGCTCTAGACCCCAGGGAAGGCAGGGGGAGAGAAGCCGGCAGCGACGGCCTCTCTCCCCCTGCCTTTCCTGGGGGTGTATCGGCATATAACACGCACATAGACTTTAGGCTAAAAATTTTAGCCTAAAAAGTGCGTGTTATACACCGATAAATACGGTACATATAAATGCGCTGGCAGGGGTCATATTTTATTAATGCGCTGGCGGGGGTGATATTTTTATTAATGCGCTGGGGGGCTAGATATATAGCGCTCTATTGCCCCCCCAACACTTTTAACCCCTTAAGGACTGAGCCCCTTTTCACCTTAAGGATGCAGCCCTTTTTTGCAATTCTGACCACTATCACTTTATGCATTAATACATTTGGGATGCTTTTACTGATTATTCTGATTCCAAGATTGTTTTTTCGTGACATATTCTACTTGAACACAGTGGTAAATTTTCGTTGTTACTTGCATCCTTTCTTGGTGAAAAATCCCAAAATTTCATAAACACTTTGAAAATTTTGCATTTTTCTAACTTTGAAACATTCTGCTTGTAAGGAAAATGGACATTCCAAATACATTTTATATTGATTCACAAATACAATATGTCTACTTTATATTTGCATGATAAAGTTGACATGTTTTTACTTTTGGAAGACATCAGAGGGCTTCAAAATTCAGAAGCAATTTTCCACAAAAATCTGAATTTTTCAGGGACCAGTTCAGATTTGAAGTGGATTTGAGGGGTCTTCATATTAGAAATACCCCATAAATGACCCCATTATAAAAACTGCAACCCCCAAAGTATTCAAAATGACATTCAGAAAGTTTACTAACCCTTTAGGTGTTTCATAGGAATAGGAATTTTATAAGGGGTAAAAGGAGAAAAAGCCCCCCAAAATTTGCAACCCAATTTCTCTCGAGTAAGGAAATACCTCATAGGTGGATGTCAAGTGCTCTGTGGGTGCACTACAAGGCTCAGAAGGGAGTAAGTTTTTCTGAAATGGTTTTTGGGGGGCAGGTTATATTTAGGAAGCCCCTATGGTGCCAGAACAGCAAAAAACAAAAACAAAAAAAAACATGGCATACTATTTTGGAAACTATACCCCTCAAGGAACGTAACAAGGTGTTTGACAACTTTTCGTTAAAGTCGGATGTGTAAATGAATTTATTTTTTTTCACTAAAATGCTGGTTTTCCACCAAATTTTACATTTTTTGCAAGGGGTTATAGGAGAAAATGCATGGAGTATGGAAATGTCCCATGTGTGGACGTCAAGTGCACTGCTGGTGCACTACAATGCTTAGAAGAGAAGAAGTCACATTTGGCTTTTGGAAAGCAAATTTTGCTCAAATGGTTTTTGGGGGGCATGTCCCATTTAGGAAGCCCCTATGGTGCCACAACAGCGGAAAACCCCCACATGGCATACTATTCTGGAAACTACACTTCTCAAGGAACTTAACAAGAGGTACAGTGAGCCTTAACACCCCACAGGTGTTTGACAAATTTCCGCTATAGTTGGCCAGGAAAATTTAAATTTTATTTTTTGCACTAAAATGCTGATGTTACCCAAAATTTTTCATTTTCACAAGGGGTAATTGGAGAAAAAGCCTCCCAAGATGTGTAACCCCATTTCTTCTGAATATGGAAATACCCCATATGTGGATGTAAAATGCTCTGCGGGCGAACTACAATGCTCAGAAGAGAAGGAGCGACATTGGGCATTTGGTGAGAGAATTTGGTTGGAATAGAAGTTGGGGGCCATGTGCGTTTACAAAGCCCCCCGTGGTGCCAGAACAGTGAACCCCCCACGTGACCCCATTTTGGAAACTACACCCCTCACAGAATTTAATAAGGGGTGCAGTGAACATTTACACCCCACTGGCGTTTGACATATCTTTGGAACAGTGGGCTGTGCAAATGAATAATTACATTTTTCATTTTCACAGACCACTGTTCCAAAAATCTGTCAGACACCTGTGGGGCATAAATGCTCACTGTACCCCTTATTATATTGCATGAGGGGTGTAGTTTCCAAAATGAGGTCACATGTGGGGGGGGGGTCCACTGTTCTGGCACTATGGGGGCTTTGTAAACACACATGGCCTTCAATTTCGGACACATTCTCTCTCCAAAATCCCAATGGCGCTCCTTCTCTTCTGAGCATTGTAGTTTGCCCGAAGAGCACGTTACATCCACATATGGGGTATTTATATACTCAGAAGAAATGGGGTTACAAATTTTGGGGGGCTTTTTTTCCTATTCTCCCTTGTGAAAATCAAAAATGTAGGTTAACACCAGCATTTTAGTGAAAAAAAAAATTTTCCTTCATTTTCACATCCAACTTTAACGGAAATTTGTCAAACCCCTGTGTGGTGTTAAGGCTCACTATACCCCTTGTTACATTCTGTGAGGGGGTGTAGTTTCCAAAATGTGGTCACATCTGGGTATTTATTTTTTTGCGTTTATGTCAGAAACGCTGTAAAATCAGCTACCCCTGAGCAAATCACCAATTTAGGCCTCAAATGTACATAGTGCACTCTTACTCCTGAGCCTTGTTGTGCGTCCGCATAACATTTTACGCCCAAATATGGGGTATTTCCGTATTCAGGAGAAATTGCGTTACAAATTTTGGGGGTCTTTTTTTTCCCTTTTACCGCTTGTGAAAATTAAAAGTATGGGGCAACACCAGTATGTTAGTGTAAGCACTAACATGCTGGTGTAGACCCTAACTTTACCTTTTCATAAGGGGTAAAAGGAGAAAAAGCCCCCCAAAATTTGTAACAAAATTTCTCCCGAGTACGGAAATAACCCATATGTAGCCCTAAACTGTTTCCTTGAAATACGACAGGGCTCCGAAGTGAGAGAGCGCCATGCGCATTTGAGGCCTAAGTTGGGGATTTGAATCCGCCACAAAAATACCCCACGGCAGTGTTTCCCAAACAGGGTGTCTCCAGCTGTTGCAAAACTCCCAGCATACCTGGACAGTCAGTGGAATGGAGTGTTTTGGAAACACTGCCATACAAGACAGTTTTTTTTATTTTATTGGGGGGGGACGGGGGGGACTGTGTAGGGGTATGTGTATATGTAGTGTTTTACTTTTTATTTTGTGTAGGTGTAGTGTAGTGTTTTTAGGATACATTCAAACGGTTGGGTTTACAGTGAGTTTGAGATGAGTTTGAGCTGTGGCGGAAAATTTGCCGAATCTCAAACTTGCAGCAGAAAACTTGCTGTAAACCCGCCCGTGTGAATGTACCCTGCATGCACTGACAGACCATACATGCTGGGAGTTGTAGTTATGCAACAGCTGGAGGCACATTGGTTGCGAAAAACTGAGTTAGGTAAAAAAAACTCTTTCACAACCAATGTGTCTCCAGCTATTGCAAAACTGCAACAATCAGCATGCATTGACAGTCGAAGGGCATGCTGAGAGTTGTAGTTTTGCAACAGCTGGAGGCACACTGCTACAACTCCCAGCATGCCCTTTGGTAGTCTGTGCACGCTGGGAGTTGTAGTTATGCAACAGTGAATGAACACTTTTTCATAAAAAAATGGGCCTCCAGCTGTTGCAAAACTACAACCCCCAAGCATGCACAGACTACCAAAGGGAATGCTGGGAGTTGAAGTTGGAACACCAGCTGTTGCAAAACTACAACTCCCAGCATGCCCTTTAGCTTTGCATGCTGCGAGTTGTTGCTAAGCAACAGTAGGTGGTGAACAGGACTCGCCTCCTGCTGTATCCTGCCGCCGCTGGTCCTGCTGCTCCTGTCACCACCACCGATCCTGAGGGGACCCCCGCTGGACCAGGGCAAGGTAGGAGACCCCCGCCGGCACCGATCTCCGCTCCGATCGCCGTCCCGATCACCGCCCAGCAGATCGTTCCGACCGATCAGTCACGTGATCGTGAGGCGGCACCCGTGCCACCTCACTCCTGCTGGGTATGGGTAAATGGGGCTGTCTCAGACAGTCCCATTCACATTTTTTTCCAGGTCACCAGTGGCCCGATTGACCCGGAATAGCAGGTCTGAATGGACGCCCGATTTGCCGCGATCGCCGACATGGGCAGTCAGCAGTCATCCCATTCCGATCACCGCGTCCAGAGACACGGTGATCCAGGAAAGCTGCGGCGTGAATGTACGGCGCTGTGCGCTAAGTACTCCTTAGCAGCGCCATACATTTACGGCACTCGGCCTTAAGGGGTTAATATACATATGTCCCCTCACATTGTCCATTTTAAAAACGCCACTGGGATCCCTGAATGGCTCCTCAGTACCGGCCATTCAGGGCTCCCTGCGGGGAATTTAAAAATGAAAGTAAAAAATACATCATGAACATCGCAGGGTTGCGGAGCATGCCACCCGCTCCCCTACTTAATAACTTCTGATCGCATCGGGTGTCAGAAGTGAGACCCAGTACGATCAATCCCTCAGCCCCTGTACTACAACCCCCATCATGGAACAGACCCTGTTCCATGATGGGGTAGTAGTACAAGCACTAATGTAACCTCCCCAGCCACCAGCGACTCCCGCAGCCGGGGAACTACTACTCCCATCATGGAAACAAGTCTGTTCCATGATGGGAGTAGTAGTAGTCCTGGCTGTGGGAGTCTGTAGGCAGAGGTGTTAAAAACGTCCGTACATGACGGATGTTATAACGGGTCTTAACGGATGAATATGCCCGTTATTTGGAAATACATTATTCAGCCGTTAGGATCCGTTCCTTCACCCTAGGGTGAATGAGCAGAGGAGCGCACGCGGGTGACATGATGTGGGGACAGCGCAACTGATAATTGAGGGGGGGTGTTGGGAGAGAAGCGGCGCCCAGGTCACATGGGGGGGGGGGAATATCGTTAAATACCGTGAAACCGCCATCACTTAAAAAAAATACCGTGATACACGTTTTTGCTCATACCGCCCAGGTATGAGCAAAAACATGTATCACGGTATTTTTGCGCTGTCCCCACATCATTTCACCCGCGTGCGCTCTTCTGCTCATCCTCCTACGAGTTGCGGGCCGCCAGCGCTAGAAATCTGTACTATAAATAATGTTTCCCAGGCTGCAAAAATAAACAAAATAAACTTTTAAACTAACCTGCCTACGTTCCCCCGTTGCTCTGCTACCGTCTTCACTGTCCTGCGCTGTGGTCCTCTTGCAGTTACCTTAAGAAAAAAAGAGGATGCAGGGGTGGCCAAAAAAGGAAGGTCCCTGGATCCACCACACATTCACAACAACAAGAAAAACTAAATGGATCAGTTTACATTTTTAATATCTCAAAGTATAAGCTTACAGCTGCATAGACCAGCCTTTTGAGTAAAGGGCTATCCTTTTGCCCCGAAACCTCCAGCAATCCTTTTCATGTTTCTTGATTTTCAGAAATTCGTAAGAAAACTTCCACTTCAGCGGCATTTTGAAATCCAAAAGCATAAAAACCCGTCGGCAGAACCACTTCCCGCACTTCTACCTCTCTTTCAGCAACTACCCCTCAGGTACAATACACTCAATTGAGACCGATGTCCAATTTTTACCCCGTGCAATCCCAAGGGGCTAATATTGCGATGACCTTAATAGTCAACTCTCAAAAACAAGATATCGGATGAAAGACAGACAATCTGTCAAAAAAAGAAAGACAAGCCTTGAAAAATCTGCGAGCTAATACCGAAATAGTTATTCGACCAGCTGATAAGGGTGGAGGTCTAGTCTTGCTTGACTACGAACAATAGGACCGTGAATCCTTACGTATTCTACCAGACACTAATTACTATGCTCCAGTAACCTCAGACCCTTTTGAAAACATCAAAAAGGACCTGTCAACTTTGGTCAATAAAGCAACAGAGGATCGGATTCTTTCACAAAATGAACAGAAATTTATCCTTCAAACAAACCACAATAAGCCGTATTTTTATCATCTGCCCAAGATTCATAAATCTACCACCTCCCCTCCTCGACGCCCAATCATAACTTGCACAAACTCTACACTCAGTAATCTTGACCATTATCTTGATCTCCACCTTCAAACCTATGCTGTTAATTTGCCGAGTTATCTAAAAGATTCCAGGCAGTTAATTGAGCACCTCATCCCACTCCAATGGAAGTCTGAATATGTCCTCATCACTTGTGACGCGTCATCGTTGTATTCCAATATACAACATAATTTGGGCATTCAATGTGTACAACAAGCACTTGAACAAGATTCCCATATTTCCTCTGGACATCGGGATTTTTTTGATTGACTCACTTTCATACATTCTTCATAATAATTTCCTCTTGTACAATGGCAAGATTTTCCATCAGCAACTTGGTACAGCGATGGGCTCAAAGGTTGCCCCTGTTTACGCTAACATCTTCATGGGCGCCTTTGAGACCCAATACATCTGCCACAATTCATCCATTATGCAAAATATTGCAGTTTACTATCGCTATATTGACGATCTGTTTTTTTGTTTGGAAGGGTCCCCCTGAAGAAATTTCCACCTTTCTCCTATACTTGAATGACAATACATGGGGACTACAGTTTACCCTTTATTCTAATAAGGACCGTATTAACTTCCTTGACATTGAAATTATGCACAATGATACATCCTTTTTGACATCCACCTTTTTTAAAAAGGTGAATGCTAACAGTTACTTAGACTTCCGCAGTGGCCATTATAAAAAATGGTTGACTAACATTACTTTTAGTCAGTATAAGAGAATAAGAAAAAATTGTACTGACCAGGAGAGTTTCAAGGCACAGTCCAAAATTCTTCAAAGCCGTTTTCAGGAAAAACATTATCGTAAAAATTTTTTGAATCATTAATTCAATCGGGCTAAAGTACTTTCACAAAAAGATTGCCTCCACAAAAACAATAATAAAAATGAACCAACATCAAATTCTATCAAGGAATACCCATTTGCTTCCAATCTTATTACCTCTTACAGTAGAGACACTCTAAAAATTAGGAATATTATCGCCAATCATTGGCATATTCTAAAAGCTGATCGATTTCTTGGACCGATTATTCCTCCTGTTCCTCGTTGTACCTATAGGAGAGCAGCTTCCTTAAAAACTATTTTGGCACCCAGCCAAGTTAAATGTCAACAGCAAATACACATCCTTCCCATAGACCCTTTGGGAGACCACTCGAAAAGGGAAGCTTCACGTGCAATAGACCACGATGTCTTTGCTGATTACAAATTAACCATAATATCACAAGTTTTGTGTCTTCTACTACAGGAGAAATTTTTTAAATGAAATACCGGCTTACTTGTTCTACTTATCATGTAATTTACATGATTGAATGTCTCCAATGCCTCTTCATTTAAGACTAAATCAGCATCGCTTGAATATAAAAATACATTTTTACTCCATGGTCTGTCAAAACATATTGCTCTCACTCACCCAGATAATGCACCATCCATTAAAATTACACCTATTGACTTTGTCCCAGACAGTATTGGGAACTGGTTTGAGAAATTAAAAAGACTAGAATTATATTGGATATACAAGATGCATACGTTATCACCTCATGGTCTCAATGAGATTAGAGAAGTTATTTCATAACACAGAACAATTACCTTTTTCCCCTTCCGTGGCCTCAACACTTGTCATTCGCAACAGCTGTAACCTCCTTGTTTGTGGCCCACTGTTCTGTCACGGACATATGCGCAATCATAGCCAGTCTTCTTAAGCATGCGCAATCCATACATATGTGATACAGACTCTTGTACGCTTGCGCATCACCCACATCTGTCTATCAATCCTCATCCGGATCTGTTCCGACCCATTTACATTACGTCACGGCATTACTACATGTGAGTTTGATTTGTATTATTACAGCTATACACAATTTTATGCACATTTCTTTACTAATAGCTTTTAATATGTATGCTATATTTTAAACTGTTTTATTGTTTTTGTTACAATATATATATTTTTTAATTTCCAGTTTTACCAGCATGTTGCCGGACTCGGAGGACCTTTTGACTCCGTTTTTAAATAAGCCATTTTGATTTTATTATACATTGCCTGACGAAGAGCCCGGTTCGGGCTGGAAACGCTCTGATGTTACAGCGTTGCATCCCTTTACATTAAATAAAATAATTTCTTCCTTTTGAAGTTTGCGCCCCATATTGACGTCCCATTTTTCCTGAGGTCGATGACCGCTGTTCCTGCTTTGCACTTGCCAATTTTCGCTTGCTGATCAGAGGGACCAGGAGGCTGCACTTCTCTAAGATATGCGCATATAGGTGTTATGCGCTCAGCCTATCCCATCAAGGTAAGAGTCCATTTTTGGCCCCGCTATCCTGACTCTATTGTGACCATCTATATTTTCGGTTTACCTGCACAAGGTGCGCACCGTTTTTTTCTGTTTCCTGTTTCTTGCAGTTACCTTGGGACGGGAAAGTCACAGAGCCAGCCCATCATCGGCCAAGGCGGGACATCGCTGTGGCCGGTGATAGGCTGAGCGCGCTGTCATGTATACTCCTTACATGACAGTGGGCTCAGCCTATCAGCGGCCGAGGCGGGACATCACTGCGGCCGGTGATAGGCTAACGGCTCTGTGACGTTAGCATCCTCAGGACCACAGCCGAGGGACCATGAGGAGGGACCATGTCGGAAGGTAAGTTAAACTTTGTTTCGTTTATTTTTGCAGCGTTATTTGTAGAACCGATTTCTAGCGCCAGCGGCCCGCAGAGGAGCGCACGGGGGTGACATGATGTGGGAACATATTATCTGCGCTGATAATTCGGGGGGGGGGCGTGCGGTTAAGCAGAATGGCGCTCGCGGGTCAAAAATTATTAGTTCCCCGATGTGGGGACATCGCGCTTCGGCGGATACTTCACTCATTCGAGGTGCCCAACCGGTATTGCGGTAAGGGCAAAATTCATATCATGAGGGGAAGAAAAAAAATTGGTATGAACTGGTATACCGCCCAGCCCTACTTCACCCGTTATTAAACGTCCGTTAACAATACATAATAACGTATGTTTATTAATGGGTGAACTTCATAGTGTGAAAGCAGCCTTAACTGTACCAAAGAATATACTTGTGAAGCTGCACTCACTAGGGGGGGAATTCAACGAATTTACAGCCACATTTTTTGCTTTAGCTGCGCCACATTTGCATAAAATGTGGCGCACACTATAAGCGCCCCATATTCAGATATTTAGCACCTGATTGAGCACCCTGTTAGCCAATTATTGCATCGTTAGGCTTTTTGTGCTACTACCACCCTATTTTCAAAGGTTTAGCACCTCTTTCTGGCACTCAAAGAGTCGCAGCTGATACCAAGTATACTTGGTGTTAAATGATTGTCTTTTTGTGCTATTTGCCCTAAATTTTCAAAAGCCCAAACCCACTTCTGAAAATGAGGGGCAGTTAACACTCTTTGAGGAGCAAAATAAAAAGCCCTAATAACACAAGTCTTTGAATATCCCTCCCACTGTGCACTAGGGCTTCACAAGCATCTTCTGGGCCCCAGTGCAGTGTGCGCAGCTGCACAAGCATATTCTTCATCAGGCCTGCCATCAGGAATTTTGGGGCCCCCTACACAACTAAAGGACAGGGACCCTCCATCCGCCCCTAGCCCTCCCCTATGACCCCCCCCATATATAAGGTGCTTTGGAGAAGGCTCTGGTAATATAGTCCCACATAGTGGTAGGCCTGGCCTGGGCCCCTCTCAGAGAGGCCTACAACTCATAGGTCCCTCTGTGCGCAGCTGCACAAGCATATTCTTCCTCAGGCCTGCCATCAGGAATTTTGGGGCCCCCTACACAGCTAAAGGACAGGGTTGCCCGCCCCTAGCCCCCCCCCCCCCCATATATAAGGTGCTTTGGAGAAGGCTCTGGTAATATAGTCCCACATAGTGGTAGGCCTGGCCCACTCTCAGAGAGGCCTACAACTCATAGGTCCCTCTGGACCAGAGGGGCCCAGGCCAGGCCTACCACTATGGGGGACTCTATTACCACCATAGTGGTAGGCCTGGCCTGGGCCCCTCTCAGAAAGGCCTACAACTCATAGGTCCCTCTGGAAATATAGTCCCCCATAGTGGTAGGCCTGGCCTGGGCCCCTCTCAGAGAGGCGCAACCCCCCCCCCCCCCTGCAGGTCACTTACCCCCCACTGTAGGTCGCAAGCCCACTGCCTTTTTCAATTGCCGGGTCCCAGGTGGCAGTGGCGATCTCAGAGTCCCACAGCAGACAGGTGGCAGCAGGTCGGCTTCCCTCTGCCTTGCCACAGCGCAACTGAAGAGGAAGTCGCCACCGGTATCACGGTATCAATGTGCAGCGGCCGTGCGCAAAGTAGTTCCTTCCGCCGGCCCTGGAGGACTGGAGGAGCCAGCGGCAGCAGGTAAGTATAGTGACAGACCCTGTTGGCCCGGGCCCCCATCAGCACCCCCAAGGGTAACGGTACTCGGTTGCCGAGGGCAGCCCTGTTCTTCATGACAGTTTCGCTTTAAATTACACTGTGTGAACACAGGCCTAGGTTTAGAGATTACCTGTATAAAGAATGTTCTTGTTTACAGAACAAAAGCAATTAAAAACAAAGAAAATCCAAATCCACATGTACCTTTCTTATGTGATCTGCTGAGAAAGCACACACATCACATGGCTCGGCGGACAGCTTGCATCTATGTGACAGTACAGCTTGCTATAGCTAGTGCTAGGAGGTCAGCACTTATCCTTTCATTACACTGCTGACAACCCTTTTGTAGAGATCGTGTCCTCTGATCTAGACACTCTGTTACAGTCTGACCTTCACATTTCACCCACTTTCCATTCTCCTCCCACTGCACTGCCCATCCAGGTATGTGCGATAACATAGCAGTGGTAATCTATCAGGAGACAACATGGCGAAAAGGTTTAGAAGATATTCTGAAAAGTTTATAGCGTATATACTGTAAGTGAAGAAACATTACCACAATCCGGTAAGAGACCTGCCTGTAATATAAATTTAAAAAAATAAAGTAAAAGCTCTTGTGGAGCCATAAAATATGTATAGGTTATTGGTCACTAAATAGGAGCTAAACAAAAGTGAACACAGTAGAAATAGATAAAACTTAACAACACTTCTACTACTGTTTTAATTCATGGTTCAAATGACCACACAGTATTGAAAAAACAAACAGGAAAAAGAAAAGATTTCACAAGCTAAACATTTGCTGACGAAAAGTACATATGTACTATGCCGATCCCTGAAATTAATAATCTAATTCATTTCAGGGGTAGACAGAGCGGCATATTGAGGGGGCAGGGAATCATGGCATGGCAGCTCCCCACCTCACAGAAGCGATTGACCAATAGGTAAACAAAGGGCCAGAACTTTACAGCTACGAGATCAACTAATGTAGTGACCCCTCGTTTTAAAGCTGTTCACCCGCAATATAATCCAGTGTATTGGGTTTGGTGCTGGTAAATAGCCTGTCAGTTTTCCTTTAAACCATGTTAACATTATAGGACGGAAACACTAGCAGGGTGATAAATTATACCCCAAATACAGACAGCTTTATGCTACCTCTATTCCTGGAGGCAACTTTGAATACCAAATACTGGTGAGCATCATTATTGTACTGCTTACAGCAGGTACAGTCATGGCCATGAATGTTTGCACCCCTGAAAATTTTCTATTGGAATTAAACCAAAAAGGGAGGAAAAAAGCAGATTGGACATAATGTCACACCAAACTCCAAAAATGGGCTGGACAAAATTATTGGCACCCTTTCAAAATTGTGTAAAAATAAGATTGTTTCAAACATGTGATGCTCCCTAAAACTCACCTGGGGCAAGCAACAGGTGTGGGCAATATAAAAATCACACCTGAAAGCAGATAAAAAGGAGAGAAGTTCACTTAGTATTTGCATTTTGTGTCTGTGTGTGCCACACTAAGCATGGACAACAGAAAGAGGAGAACTGTCTGAGGACTTGAGAACCAAAATTGTGGAAAAATATCAACAATCTCCAGAGATCTAGATTTGCTTTTGTCCACAGTGCACAACATTATCAAGAAGTTTGCAACCCATGGCACTGTAGCTAATCTCCCTGGGCATGGACGGAAGAGAAAAATTTATGAAAGATATCAATGCAGGATAGTTCGGATGGTGGATAAGCAGCCCCAAACAAGTTCCAAAGATATTCAAGTTAGAGAAGGTGAGAGAATGTGACGCGGGAGGAGGGGAGAGAATGTGACGCGGGGGGAGGGGAGAGGATGTGACGCGGGGGGAGGGGAGAGAATGTGACGCAGGGGGGAAGATGTGATGGGAGAGAATGTGACGCAGGGTGAAGATGTGATGGGAGAAGATGTGACTATGAGGGGAGAATGTGACAGGGGAGATAGAAGTTAATTGGGGAGATGTTAAATGGGCGGTGGGCATAAAATGGGTGGATAGTTGTAAAATGGAGGAGATTGGACATGAAATGGCGGGATTTTACCATTTATTTATTATATGGCATCACATATCAAAATCTCGATATTTAGGTCGGCAATCGCACATTTTCCCAATATTGTGCAGCCCTAATAGAGACATAGGGGAGTAGGATCCCCTCTTCAGTCTGTAGAAGCCATCATAGAGGTTACGTTTCACCCACTATCTCAGAGACAACTGATAAAAAAAAAATGCAGAGGAGAAGTCTTATATAAGTTATCGAATGGCTAAATAGTGCTGCTCCTCCAGAGGTGTAGTTAAGCTTTCCTGCATGGAGGGCAAAAAGTCAGTCGGGTGCCCTCTCCCAGGAACAAGGCACATCATGGTTCTTTTATACTTAACTTTTCAGCTGGAATAGGTGTATGTTACTCCTATACAAGCACCAATATAACCAATATCTCCCCACATACAGTGATGACAGTGCAGTAACAGCTGGTGACGTCTACTCTGATGGGAGTCATTGCCCCCTCTCCCAATATTAGCAAGGTGAGTAAATAATAGCTAACCCCCCCCTCCTAATATTAGTAAGGTGAGTACAGTGGGGATTAAAAGTTTGGGCACCCCAGGTAAAAATTTGTGTTAATGTGCATAAAGAAGCCAAGGAAAGATGGGAAAATCTCCAAAAGACATGAAATTACAGATTAGACATTCTTATAATATGTCAACAAAAGTTAGATTTTATTTCCATCATTTACACTTTCAAAATAACAGAAAACAAAAAAATGGCATCTGCAAAAGTTTGGGCACCCTGCAGAGTTAATATCTTGTACTGCCCCCTTTGGCAAGTATCACAGCTTGTAAATGCTTTTTGTAGCCAGCCAAGAGTCTTTCAATTC
Organism: Hyla sarda; assembly: GCF_029499605.1. Classification (NCBI taxonomy): domain Eukaryota; kingdom Metazoa; phylum Chordata; class Amphibia; order Anura; family Hylidae; genus Hyla; species Hyla sarda. The sequence goes on from NC_079189.1 coordinate 167,664,757, forward strand.
TTGTTTGAGGTATCTTTGCCCATTCTTCCTTACAAAAGTCTTCCAGTTCTTTGAGATTTCTGGGCTGTCAGTCACGCATTGCTCTTTTAAGGTCTATCCATAGATTTTCAATTATGTTGAGGTCAGAAGATTGTGAAGGCCATGGAAAAACCTTCAGTTTATGCCTCTTTATGTAATCCCCCGTGGATTTTGAGGTGTGTTTGGGATCATTATCCATTTGTAGAAGCCATCCTCTCTTTAACTTCAGCTTTTTCCCAGATGGCATCAAGTTAGCATCCAAAATTTGCTGAAATGTTATTGAATCCACTTTTCCTTCTACTCGTGAGATGTTCCCTGTGCCACTGGCTGCAATACAACCCCCAAAGCATGATTGATCCACCCCCATGCTTAACAGTTGGACAGAGGCTCTTTTCATTAAATTCTGTTCCCCTTCTTCTCCAAACGTACCTTTGCTCATTCCGGCCAAACAGTTCAATTTTAACCTCATCAATCCACAGAACTTGTTTCCAAAATGCATCAGGCTTGTCTATATGTTCATTTGCTAAGTTCAAACGCTGATTTTTGTGGCGAGGACATAGAAGAGGTTTTCTTCTGATGACTCTTCCATGAAGACCATATTCGTACAAGTATCTCTTTATAGTGGAATAGTGTACCACAACTCCAGTGTCTGTGTCTGCCAGATCTTTCTGGAGGGATTGTGCAGTCAAACGTGGGTTTTGAATTGTTTTTCTCACAATCCTGCGAGCTGTCTGATATTTTTCTTGGTCTTACAGATCTTGCTTCCACTGTTCCTGATGACTGCCATTTCTTAATTACATTCCGAACAGAGGATATTGACACCTGAAAACGTTTTGCTATCTTCTTATAGCTATCTTCTTCTTCTCCAGCTTTGTGAGCGTCAACTATTTTCAGTTTCAGATTTCTAGACAACTGCTTAGAAGAACCCATGGTGCTGATTGTTTGGGAAAGGTCAGATGAGTCTGGGCATTTAAAACCTTTGAGATGGACATCACCTGGTCTTCCCAGATGATGATTGAGAACAATCCATGACACTGACAGGTCTCATCTTTGCAAAGGGGGCAGTGCATGCTATAAATTCTGCAGGGTGCCCAAACTTTTGCAGATGCCATTTTTTTGTTTTCTGTTATTTTGAAAGTGTAAATGATGGAAATAAAATCTAACTTTTGTTGACACATTATAAGAATATCTAATCTGTAAATGACTTTTGGAGATTTTTCCATCTTTCCTTGGCTTCTTTATGCACATTAATACAAATTTCTACCTGGGGTGCCCAAACTTTTGATCCCCACTGTAAATAATAGGTAGCCCCCTCCTAATATTAGCAATGTGGGTAAATAATAGGTAGCTGATCCCAAACGAAGGAAGTTGATTCACTACCGACTTACAGGATCCCAGCGGGAAACAGAACCGTTGAGACGCAGACAGCAGGGGCTGTCTCCCATTCTCCCAAGAGCTACAGAACGAACCCTGCAAAATCCTGCACATCGCTATCCTCACCGTGGACATCGCTCCCGGCGCTTCTATTCAACAACTTCGACCAGAAGAGCATCGATACTGCCTGCTCCATTCATCTACTTCCCATTCTGCAGCATGTTGCACTTTACCAATATTTGAAAAAAAACGGCTTAATTCTTCTTGAAAAAGAAGCAGTTACCTATCATTTTCTATGGCCCGATTTTCACTGAATTGTAAATGCTTGATTCATTTCAATGATCTATATACACATTATATACAGCACATAGCACCTTGTCAACCTAATTACTATACCATCATTGATGTAGATACTTTTTAGCACTGATTACTATTATCATTTATATTTTCCCTTCTTATATGGTGTACAGTGCTTATGCATATATATTTTTATATTTATATATACTATTTAAATAATAGGTAGCCCCTCCTAATATTAGTAAGGTGGGTAAATAATGGGTAGCCCCCCTCCTAATATTAGCAAGGTGAGTATATAATAGGTAGCCCCCCTCCCAACATTAGCACGTTGAGTAACTAGGTAGCCCCCCTCCTAATATTAGTAAGGTGAGTAAATAGGTAGCCCCTCCTAATATTATTAAGGTGGGTAAATAATAGGTAGCCCCCCTAATATTAGTAAGGTGGGTAAATAATAGGTAGCCCCCCTTCTAATATTAGTAAGGTGGGTAAATAATAGGTAACCCCCCTCCTAATATTAGTAAGGTGAGAAAATAATAGGTAGCCCCCCCCTCCTAATATTAGTAAGGTGGGTAAATAATAGGTAGCCCCCTCCTAATATTAGTAAGGTGAGTAAATAGGTAGCCCCCCCTAATATTAGTAAGGTGAGTAAATAATAGGTAGCCCCCCCTCCTAATATTAGTAAGGTGAGTAAATAATAGGTAGCCCCCCTCCTAATATTAGTAAGGTGAGTAAATAATAGGTACCCCCCCCTCCTAATATTAGTAAGGTGGGTAAATAATAGGTAGCCCCCCCCTCCTAATATTAGTAAGGTGAGTAAATAATAGGTAGCCCCCCTCCTAATATTAGTAAGGTGAGTAAATAATAGGTAGCCCCCCTCCTAATATTAGTAAGGTGAGTAAATAATAGGTAGTCCCCCTCCTAATATTAGTAAGGTGAGTAAATAATAGGTAGTCCCCCTCCTAATATTAGTAAGGTGGGTAAATAATAGGTAGCCCCCCTCCTAATATTAGTAAGGTGAGTAAATAATAGGTAGCCCCCCTAATATTAGTAAGGTGAGTAAATAGGTAGCCCCTCCTAATATTAGTAAGGTGGGTAAATAATAGGTAGCCCCCCTTCTAATATTAGTAAGGTGAGTAAATAATAGGTAGCCCCCCTCCTAATATTAGTAAGGTGGGTAAATAATAGGTAGCCCCCCTCCTAATATTAGTAAGGTGGGTAAATAATAGGTAGCCCCCTCCTAATATTAGTAAGGTGAGTAAATAATAGGTAGCCCCCTCCTAATATTAGTAAGGTGAGTAAATAATAGGTAGCCCCCCCCCCTAATATTAGTAAGGTGGGTAAATAATAGGTAGCCCCCCTCCTAATATTAGTAAGGTGGGTAACTAATAGGTACCCCCCCCTCCTAATATTAGCAAGGTGGGTAAATAATAGGTAGCCCCCCTCCTAATATTAGTAAGGTGAGTAAACAATAGGTAGCCCCCATCCCATATTAGCTAGGGAGGTAGGTCATAATTAGATTATTGCTGAGGGACACGTACAATTCTATTTCTGGGACACATAGAAGCACTACAAGTATCAGCACTCCTATAACCACATCACTGGGCACAAAGAAGTCACACTGTAGGTCTTCCTGCACTGGCAGTGCCGCCACTACAAGCCATTACCCTTGCCTGTAATCCAGGCAGAGCACCAGTGTGACCATGTGTACACCCGGATATAGTGCCAATGTGCAGGCAGGTGTACACCCGGATATAGTACCAATGTGCAGGCTGGTGAAGGGCACAACAGAGCTGTATGCCAACCCGCACGGAACCAGGGTGACCACACATACTAACCTGAAGCTGGGGCGGCGGTACCACAAGGAGGCGCCGCTCACTGGATGCTTAGCTCTTAGCTCTCACACTGGAAGGACACGCCCGACAGGGGGCGGGGACATGACGTCACTAGCGCATGTGTAGTGCTGCTGAGCCGACGTGTGCGATAGACCGTGACACTGTATACAGTTACTGTGCGGTGACGAAGTATCATGTGCTGTATTATAGTAAACAGCCGACATTCTGCACCTTATGACCACTACTACTCCCAGCATGCCCTGACGGCCTCAAAGCATTATAGAAGCTGGAGGGCAGTGCCTGGGACAACACCAGACTGGTTTGAGTATGGCAGCTCTGTAGTATTGTCAGCCCCCAGTACTCAAATAGCGATGCTTTGTTTGTCCCACAGTAGAGATGGCGGTTTCCTTGTAACGTGTCACGTGACCGCGCGCTCCTGCTCTACAGCGTGGCGCCATCTAGAGGTCAGTAATGCCCCAGCCCTTGTGTCTGTACATGACCTTGAAGGACTGACGGACCTTTTTATTCCTTATATCCGTGATCTTCCAATATGTGGCTCTCCAGCTGTTTAAAATGACAACCCCCCAGAACATTGATCTAGAAGATCTAAAACAGTAGTCTCCAAACTGTGGACCGCCAGCTGTTGCAAAACTACAATATCCAGCATGCTCGGCTGTCCGGGCGTGTTGGGAGTTGTAGTTTTGCAACAGCCGGAGGACCACAGTTTTGACACCACATGTCAGCAACTTCATCACTACTACAAGGACTCAGAACTTTAGAATCACAGTGCGCATGCGCGGGGCGGCCGCTCGTTTCAAATGTTAAAATAAATAAACTTTACAGGCGACTTATTACAGCTTCACGTTCTTATTTGTTTAGCCAGTTATTTGTTTATAAATACATGATTTGTTTTTTTCCCGCAACCAAGATGTCGGGTAAGGGCGGAAGCGATTGGGATTGTCACAAGACCCGCCTGCACCGCGTACGGGAGTTGAAAATGTTCGGTGCTCGTGTTTTCCCGGTATAAGGCAGGTGCGGCCCCTGAGTTCTCTTAGGCTCCGTGTACACTATATGCGTTATTTCCTCTTCGCTCTCAGGTGCATGAAGGTAAATGGAGCAGCTGCGCAGGTCCTGAGATTTAGTTTGTTCAATGTATGTGTTATATATTACTGAATAGTCAGTCTTTAGTTTAGTCCAGTGTTTCCCAACCAGGGTGCCTCCAGCTGTTGCAAAACTACAACTCCCATCATGCCCGGACAGCCAAAGGCTGTCCGGGCATGCTGGGTGTTGTAGTTTTGCAACAGCTGGAGGCACCCTGGTTGGGAAACACTGGTTTAGTCTTATAGGTTCTGTGTAGAGATGAGCAAACTTACAGTAAATTCGATTCGTCACGAACTTCTCGGCTCGGCAGTTGATGACTTTTCCTGCGTAAATTAGTTCAGCCTTCAGGTGCTCCGGTGGGCTGGAGAAGGTGGATACATTCTTAGGACAGAGTCTCCTAGGAAGGTATCCACCTTTTCCAGCCCACCGGAAAGCTGAACTAATTTATGCAGGAAAAGTCATCAACTGCCGAGAAGTTCGTGACGAATTGAATTTACTGTAAGTTCGCTCATCTCTAGTTCTGTGTACAATTGTCATTAAATGTCACTGTAAGTCCTGTCTATAACAGTGATAGGCTATTCGGGCATGCTGGGAGTTGTAGTTTTGAGGTCCACAGTTTGAGCAAAAATCAAAACCTATGCAAAGGAAAATTGGTGCAGTTTCCCATAGCAACCTTTCAGAGTATTTCTTACAATTTTTTTTAAAAAAGGCCTAAAAAGTGGAAAAAAATAAACAATTTGGTTGCTATGGGCAACTGCACCACTTTTCTTCAGATCTCCCCCCCCCCCCCCCCCCCTAGAGTCTTTAGAGTACCTGTCATCAAACCATATTTTGTAAACTTAGGCTGCATTCACAACTCGTTTTTGCAATACGGTTGCCATATCCGTTTTTTTTTTTTTGTTTAAAAAAGTCTCAAAACCGGACCGAACCGTGTACAACCGTATAGACCTCTGTATGGTTTTAAACCATGTACGGTTTGAAAACGGATGTCCGGTTGCATACGGTTTAATACGTTTTTTGGAGAGAAAAAAAAACCGGATACCGTTTTAAGTTTGTCCTTAATTAAATAAAGTTGTTCTTGTTCTATTTGTGGGAAGAACTTTCGGCGTGCACTGCGCATGTGCAAACTGCAAAACCGTAGTGTGCAAACTACGGTTTTGTGTACGGAAAAAAAACGGATAAAACCGCAAATTATGCAAAACGTACACAACTGGATGCTATGGTTGACATGCGGTTTTCTATGAAATGTCTATACATACGGTTTGCAATACGGCTCCATACGTTTTTTGGGAACCGTATTGCAAAAACGAGTTGTGAATGCAGTCTAAGGGTGCATGCACACTAGGTATTTATTTATTTTTTTTCAAATCTTTATTTTTGTGTTTTAGAAGAAAAGTGAACAAATAACCCTCGGACCTAGGTCGCAGCCAAAGTCGTGGGGTACAGGCAAGAACATAAAAACATTTCAACAAGAACATCGGTATATTGTAATATACTACATCAGAGTGCAGTCAGAACAGCAGGATTACTATACCAATTAAGGCTAGGGCATAGCAATCAGGAGAGAGCTCAGTTTAGAGGAGAGCCCATTAGGGTTCACGAGTGGTCCCATAGAGCTCTATATTGTGGTGTGAACAAATGAGCAGAAGAGAGTAAAAGTAGTTGTGTAGAGAAGAATAGGAAAAGGGAAGAGTCATTATAAGTAAGTATATCAATAGAGGTGGGCGCTTCATGAGAGGCCAAAGGGAAGAGCAGTAGGATAGGTGAAGGAGGAGACAGAAACCAAGGCATTAGGGAATGTGGTTTGTTAGGTTGTCATGAAGAAGAAGAAACAGAAGAAGAAGAAAAGAGGTCAGGTAAAAGAAGTAGACTAAAGAAGAGGAGGGTAGATAGGGGGAGAAACGAGGTGGGAGAGAGGAGGAGATAGAGAGTAGGGATGAAGGAGAAGAGACAGTGAGCGACCGCAGTCCTTCGGCAGGGATGTGAAGGGCATAAGGGTTTGGGGAAGGGGGGGGAGGAGAAGCGGGACTAAGGGGGGGGGGATGTATTAAGAGGCGTAGATAAGTGCCGAGCGGAGTTCAAAGAAAATCAGGGCTGTTGGATTTATAGGCAAGCCATGGTTGCCAGGTTGCATAATATGCTTTGTATGAGCGTGTACTCCAGCTAGATAATTCCTCCATCCTACATATTTGTGCGACTCTAAGCAGCCAGTGTGAGGTCGTGGGCGGGTCCGATTTCCTCCAATGGAGGGGGATTAAGCACTTGGCCGCCGAGACCAGGTGTGCGAGAAGAGATCTTTTATGTAAGGGATTCTCCTTGTCTGGAAGACCTAAAAGGACCAAGGTTGGCGTGAGAGAAACCTTGCGGCCTAGGATGGCAGTAATCAGTCTCCCTACCTCACTCCAGAAGGGTTGTATTTTTGCACAATACCACCAAATGTGGGTGAAGGAGCCGCACTCAGAATTGCATCTCCAACACTGGGCGGTAGGCAACAGGCCCCACTTGTGGAGGAGTTCTGGAGTCTTGTACCAGCGTGAAAGTAATTTATAATGATTCTCCTGAAGTTTAATGCACCTTGAGAAACCATGTGAGTTACGTAGAATGGTGTTCCTGTCCGAGTCCGTCAAATGAAGACCCAGTTCCCTCTCCCACGAGTACAGATATGCGGGGATGTGTGCGGCACCTGCGTCCAGGAGGCGTGAGCGGAACGCAGAGAGCCTATGCTTCGAGGATTGGGCGGTCAGGAGTAACTTCTCCAGCCAGGTATGTTTACCTGCGATGTCGCACACTCTGAGGGCCTCTACGCATGTGCTCCTAACAAGGTGTATTTGGAGAAAGTTAATCGGGACATCAGGGAGTATGGTCTTGATGTGTTCAGGTGTGGGGGGTCTCCTGTCAGTACAGAGGGATAGAAGGGGCGTGTCTGTCAACCTGTCCCATATGTCTGCAGGACACTCTAGTGTGGGAGATATTGCGTACGGGATTAGCGAAGAGGGTAGTGAGATCGGTATCACTCTCCTCTCCAAACCACGTCCAGCTTGAGACTGGTCATATTTCATCTTGGTTAACATTGTGCCTTTAAGGATGGGGTTGGAGACAACAGATAAGCTCCCAAGGGTGGGAAGCCAAATGTTCCTCAGGGTCATAGACCGAGAAGAGCCCAGTTGATCGCCCTCAAGTGAGTGCCCACGCAACAACCTCGTCCCAGAGGCTATCTCAGTCCATCTCTGCAAGTGGGTGGCCATGTAAAGGTGTTCAACATTTGGAATGCCTATGCCCCCATCTCCCTTCCTCCTTGTCAGAAGCGCATAAGCGAGTCTGGGTTTCCGACCAGCCCACAGGAAGGCAGAAAACATTCGCCTCCACTGGGACAGGAAGGAAGCAGGTAGTTTCAGTGGGACCATCCGTAGAACATAAACAATTGAAGGGATGATATAAGTTTGGAGTAGGTTGCGCCTGCCCAGCCACGACAGATAAGGTAGTTTGTAGCTAGATAACTGTGTCTTAATTTTCGCCAGGAGAGGGACGTAGTTCAATCTATACAAATCTGACAAGGAGGGAGGGATGGCTATGCCCATGTAAGTGATACTATCAGAGGGCCATCGAAATAGTGACGACGCCTGCAGGCGTTTCACCTGGTCAGGAGGGACAGAAATGTTCAGTATCTCCGACTTGGCGTAGTTGACTTTAAAGTTAGACAGCAGTCCTTAGTGTTCTATTAAAGCTAAGATGGCGGGTAGGGAGTCAGTGGGGTTAGTCACCAGTAGGAGGAGGTCATCTGCAAACGCAGCCGTGAGATGAATGTGGCCTCCAATTGTGAGCCCCCTAATGGCACTATTCTGTCGCAGTGCCTGCAGGAGCGTCTCCATGACGACTATATACAGGGAGGGTGACAAGGGGCAGCCCTGTCGGGTACCGTTGTGTATGGAAAAAGTGGGTGATAAGGTGCCATTGATCTTCAGCTGTGCACTAGGGCCCCGATATAAGGACATGATAGCCGAAATAAAGGGTGGAGGGAAACCAAACTTCCTAAGTGTGAGTTGCATGTAGTCCCACACCATCCTATCAAATGCCTTCTCGGCACCGATGCCGAGAAGGAGCAGTGGTTTCCCGTGTACCCGTGCATAATGGACAGTGTGCATAAGCCACAGGGCATTATGACGCCCCTCCCTACCTTTAACAAAGCCCGTCTGATCTGGATTTATAATGGAGGGCAAGAGGTCTCCCATTCGCAGGGATAAAAGTTAAGCCCAGATTTTAACATCCAAATTCAGGAGAGAAAATGGCCTATAGCTCGGGCATAGTGCAGGATCCTTTCCCTCTTTGGGCAAAATAGTAATATGTGCACCTAGGGCTTGGGGCGGAAGGGGTTCCCCAGACATGAGGGAGTTACACCACTTTGTGAGCTGGAGAAGGAGAATATCACCTAATTTTTTGTAATAAAAAAAGGCAGAGGCCATCAGGGGCTGGGCTCTTCCCCAGGGGAAAGGACTGAATCCCCGAGGCCAGTTCATCCACAGTGCATGGTCTGAACAGTGCCTGGCCCTCCTCCGCGGTGACTGAAGGCAACTCCAGGGATGACAAAAATTCTTTGATGGCCTTGTCTCGGGTGCCCAGGGGCGGGTCTGCAGGATCCAGATTATAAAGAGACCGATAAAAGGCGGTGAATGACTCTGTGATATCGGAGGTGGAGGTACAAACGCGCCCCCGGCCGTCCACTATCTGATGAATGAACTTCCTCTCCTTTCTCTTTTTGATCATCGCCGTCATGAGTCTGCCCCCCTTATCCCCATGGAGGAAGAGCTTCTGTTGGAACCTTATTACGTTTCCTGCATATTTTTTATTGAGGTGGTCTTAAAGTTTGTCCCTAAGGGACGCGAGTTCCCCATCATTAAAACTAGGGCCTGCATCTGCCTGTTGCTGTTCAAGAGTGGCTATTCGGGATAGTAGGTCAGTAATTTGCCTAGAGCGTTCCCTTTTCAATTTGGAGCCTAGGGCAATAAGTATACCCCGAATGTATGCCTTGTGAGCCTCCCAAATAGTCGGCATGGAGACATCAGGGGTTGTATTGGTATCAAACTACGAAGTCATGTGTGTGGTGAGAGACATCAAGTGAAGAGGGTCCGTTAATAGCGACTCGTTGAGACGCCACGTCGAGTCTCTACGTGGTAAGTGTGTCAGTGCCAAATCAGCGTGAACAGGTGAGTGGTCCGAGAGCGTCCTGGGGCCAATATCAGTATTGCTGACAGACTGCAGAACGCTGTCATGGCAGAACAGGTAATCTATTCTGTGATGAGAGCGGTGAGGGGGCTGAGAAGAAAGTGTACGATCTGTCGCCCGGGTGGAAGGTGCGCCATACATCTACAAAGCCCAATTCGTGTAGTTTGTTCCTTAAGGTGAGGGGCGGGGCCGTGGATATGTTAGTGGAGGAATCAAGTGCGGGATGTAACACTAAGTTCAGGTCTGCCCCCAGTATAATGGGGCCTTCCGCGAAGGAGCGTAGCCTCTCAAGAGTATCGAGAAGCCACGGGACCTGCCTCTTGTTAGGAGCATAAAGACTCGCCAGAGTATACGACACTACCCCAATCCGGCCCCGCACAAACAAGGCTCTGCCGTCACTACTCACGTAACTGGAGTCAAAAGTGAAGGGGACATCTCTGTGTAGAGCAATGGATACGCCTCTGGAGGAGGAGTTTGTGCTGCCGCTGTGATACCAATGGGAAAAATAATTAGTGGGGAGGGATGGGATCCTGCCAGTCTTGAAATGCGTTTCTTGTAAAAACAACACAGATGTATTTTCCCTTTTCAACAGTGAGATCAGGCTGTGTCTCTTGTTTGGTGAGTTAAACCCCTTAACATTGTAGGCAAGGAATTTCAAGGAGGCCATTGTAGACCCGGGGGGGGGGGGGACTAGCAAAAAGGTATGAGTATGGGGAGTCAGGAGGGGAGGTGAGGGTGGTCCCAAGTTACTGGTAAAGAGTAAGGTCTCAAGTAGAGGAGGGGGAGGTAGGAGGAAGGGAGGACTGCAGTTGGGAAAGAAGAAGGTGATATATGAGTCAGAGGGAGAGGGAAGTAGAGAGAACAAAGAGGTATCAGCGAGTAAGAAGAAGAGGAAGTAGTACTGTAGTACTGCGCGGAGGATTTACCCGAACCAACAGCCCCCCTGCATCCTAGACAGTCATAATAGAGCTAACAAAAGACCATATGGTGAGGCACCTGTGGGACATACTATTCAGAACTAGCAGAAAAATAACAGTAAGAGCAGTATAAGCAAGTGATCATACCAGTGGGATCAAGTGCAGCAGAGCAGAGGCACAACAATACAAGCACAAACATCATGAAACAACTCGCAATAAACCTGGGAGCTGGCTTAGAGGAACCAGCGGAGAAGGAGGCAGTTCCCACCCAGCCACCACCCCGGACCCCACCAGATCCCACCCATGCTGGACAAAGTAGAAGATAATAGAAGGGAGGCCGGGTAGGGAAACGGAGAAGCAGGGAGAGTGAGGGGAATGTGGAAGGATAAAAAGAGGAAGGGGCGGGGGTGTGAGTGGATAGGGCTAGGGTAGAAGCATGCAGGGGGGGAGTACAATCCAGGGACAAAGAGATGCCAGCATCTTATCCCAACTAATCAGAGATAGTCGTAGGGAACCCCTAGTATCTGTTCATAATTTTTTTTTTTTTTCCCTTCATCTAAAACTACATGACTCATAGGCTAGTACAAGGAGGCCAAGGGGCATGATGTATTAAACAAAGGACCTAAACGGCCTCCTAGTGAGGACCGTAAGCAGTGTAGACTATCTAAAGAGCAAACATATGACGTTCTAGATACTCATCGTCGCTCACAGGCAGGGGGTAGATGAAACTAAGAAGAAAGTCCAGTGCGGGATACTGTCCGGCACCGTCTGGTAAGTCCAAGGATCAATGCTATCGCGGTGGACAGACAGCCATCCGGTCGTCACTGTCCAATGTAGGTGGAGGGAGCCTCCGAGTTCCATAGTGACCAACGTACCTGTAAATGAGAGGGGAGAGAAAACGAGAGGGAAGGGGGGAGGAGATCAGACTTCAGGGATAGAGGTGGCAAATAAGGGTATCGAGGAATATTAGGGGAGGAGGGAGGTGGACAGAGAGGGCAATGTAGGTGAGGTATCCAGGGTAGGGTGAGCAAGTTTCGGGGGTCTTCTCATGTGTAGCTACTGCAGTTCACGTGAGGGATCCCCGCGGTTCCAGCTGGAGAGTATAATAAGGTCAGAGCGAGTGTCCCGTCAGTCATCCCAGGTATATCAATGGTGGAGTCGTCCGTGCCAAGGTGGTAGCAGGCCATAATGTGGATCAGCGAGTATGCACAGAAAGCAGATCAGCGTTCAGTCTGGGGTAAAGTCCTCAAGACTTAGCGACTTTTGGGCAGACTTTTTCTTTTGCTGTTTGGGAGATTTGGGTTTCTCCACCCTGGTCCACGGTGTGGTGTTAGGAAGATCCTGCTTAAAATGGCAAAGCTGCATCGGCAGCCAAGAAGGGATGTTCATAGAAGGTATATCCAGGAAACGCCAGGCTTTATCTAGGTCGTCCGGGTCACGAATAGCAATGTGGTGACCGTCCTTCTGAATGGAGACACCGAAGGGGTACAGCCAGGTGTAGGGCAGCTTCACTTCACGCAGCTTCTGGAGAAGGGGGTTTAGTATCCTGCGCTTAGCTAGAGTGGACGGGGCAATGTCCTGGAATATCTTAACAGGATGGCCCTCAAATGACAGGGCAGGGACCTCTCTGTTAGCCCTGAGGATGGCCTCAGTGTCTAGAAAGCTGAGCAGTCCACATATAATGTCCCTAGGTGGGTCAGGGGCCCGCGGCTTGGGACGGATCGCTCTGTGCACCCTTTCAATAACCACCCTTCCTGCCCGCTCCTCACCTAGAAGTATGGCGAAAATCTGTGTTGTCACCGTGAGCAGGGCTTCGGGCGCATAGGACTCAGGGACCCCCTTCAGCCTAATATTTTTGCGCCTGCTCCTATTCTCCTGATCTTCCAGTAGCAGGAAGGCCCTGTTTATTTGCGACTCCTGGGCTCTAAGTTGGTGGGCAGTGGCATCACAGAAGGACACAGTCTCTGTTAGCGCAGTTTCAAGTTGTTCCGTGCGGTGTCCCACATGTCGCACGTCCACCTTGATCTCGGCTAGTTCTTGCAGTACCGGAGTCATGGCGGACTGCAAAGATTTAGCAATAGCTTGTTGGACTACCTTCCAGATGAAAGTTCTGGTCAAGGAGAGCCTGGCATCCTCTCCTACAGAGTCCACTTGGCCTCCTAGTGTGGATTCTGCCTCAGAGTCCTCCTCCCCTAATATGTCGCTGGTATTCGAAGGTGCCGGCGCCATCTTGGGTTGGCGGGCCGGGCTGCTGGATGGCTTCTTTTTAAGAAATTTAGCCATATCTGCTTGGGTTTTCGGTGGCTTAGCAGGGCCAGGGGTGTCCCCCCGCTTGATTCTTGTCTGCCTTGCCCATTTCGATGGTTCTGTGGTGCTTAATAAGCAGGATGCAGGGTCAGGCTGTGGAGAGCGATGCGGTAATGCGTCCATCCAACTCGACGGTCAGGCTCCGCCCCCTCGCACACTACGTTTCTTAAGATACGGGACCGTATACGGCTGGGGAGAGGGGGGCGGGGCAAGCGCACGCTGCCGTATGCGGTCCCATATCTAATGTATTTCAATGAGCGACCGGAATGAAACGCTGCCTTCGGTTGGCTCCGTTTAGCCCCATATACGGTTTCCCGGCCGGACCTAAAAAACGCTGTTGACTACGTTTGTAGGTCCGGTCGGGAAACCGTATACGGGGCAAAACGGAGCCAACCGGAGGCAGCGTTTCACTCCGGTCGCTCATTGAAATACATTAGATACGGGACCGCATACGGCAGCGTGCGGTTGCCCCGCCCCCGACTCTCCACCCCCCTCTCCCCAGCCGTATACGGTCCTGTATCTTAAGAAACGTAGTGTGCGTGCACCCTAACTCAGATTATATTCCCTAACTACTCCTAACACCCCTTCTGCCCTTAAAAATAATTAACGAGTTATAAAAAGCTGTGTATTATACCTTTCCCCTTGCTCACGTTGTGTCGGCGGGAGAAAGTGGATGTTCCCCAGAAGGCACGACATCACTGAAGCCTGTGAGAGCTGTTCCTCGCCATGCCCCGCACGCACTTCCTGAGTTTGGTCTTCTGCCAGGCCGGGAGGAGACCAAACTAACTGTTTGACTTGCACACAGAACAGAGCCACCTAGTGGCCGTTTTTTCAATCGCATTAAAAACCTATAAAGGTTAACAGCAAGTAAATGGCAAAATGTCTAATAATTACATAAGGAACAATGTATTAAAAGTTTAGTTTGGTGACAGGTACTCTTTAACGTGGAGTGTTGTGTATGTGTTTTAACACTGTTTCCTATTCTCTGATTCTTCTAAAGCTCTGTTCATACTGCTGTCATTTCATCCCCTGTGCCGAGCTATTATACTTAGTTAGGCCCCTTTCACGCTGCTGTTGCTCCCTGTCAAGAACAGCAGTTAAAGTGTGTTATTTTTTTTTTTTGTGTGTCTTTTAATGGCCATTCTCGTGAAGTGAAGCAGCGAGCCCCGACTGCTCCCATTTACTATTATGTGGGCTATTTTTTTAACGGTAATAGTTGGAGAAAAAGACAGCGAAGGCAGTATCCCTTTTCCCTTTTTCTCCCGCTATTCTCATTCCCAGCTCCCGTGTCCTAAAGGTAGTGTGAATGTAGCTTAAAAAATAAGGGCCCATTCACATTCTGGTGCCGCATCCTTCTATTGTCTTCTATGGGATTGTGCACACTGCATTTTAATAAAAATTCTGGATTCTGCTGAAAGAACAAACATGTTCATTTTTGGGGGGGGAATTCTGCGCGGACTGCATTGCCGTAAGTGATGATGGTGCATGCCTGTGCGGTCCTAGCGCCAATACATTTTGTAATACATCTAGGTGGAGATTTTGTAGTGTGAATGGGCCCTAATAAAAAAATAAATCCATTAAAAGTTATTAGGATCTGTCATATCCTTCATGGGTCTTTTATTGAACTTTGAAAATAATAATTCTACTTAGTGACTGCCACAATATGTCTCTCTTCTTTTCACAGGTGTAAGATGTAGGATCAGAGCAGAAAATATTGCTGGAGGCAGGTGAGTTCTGTTACTGTTGGGTAACTAAATCTGCATCATCAAAAACATGCACGTGTGAATGCACCCTTTCACACAAGCGGATCCCCAGCGCGTATTGCGCTGCGGATCTGCCGCTGAAGGACCGCTTTAAGCTGCCTTTACAGGGGCCTGCTCGGAGCGGCAATATGCCGCTACAAGCAGACACACTGAAGCGATGTGCGAGTGGCTGCGCATGCGCGGTGCACTCACACACACTTCGGGGCCGCTCCCCCTGCTCTATGAGCTAGGCCGAGAGCTGCCGCGATGTGTGAGTATACTGTGCATGCACGAGGCAAATCGCAAATAGCAGTGTCTCTGCTCGTAGTGGCGTATTGCCGCTCTGAGCAGGCACCTGTAAAGGCAGCATACAGCGGTTCTTCTGCGGCGGATCTGCAGCGTAATACATGCTGGGGATTCGCTCGTGTGAATGTACCCTTATATGCACGTGTGAACACACTCTTAGGGCGCGTTCAGACGAGCGGATCCACAGCGTATTTTATGCTGCGGATCCGCCGCCAAATGACCCTTAGTTGGTGCCTCAGATGTGCCTGCTCTGAGCGCAATACACCACTACGAGCAGACACACTGCTGCGATGTGCGAGTCATCGCGCATGCGTGGTGTATTCACACATGTCGCGGCCGCTCCCCCTGCTCCCTGAGCTAGGCCGAGAGCAGCCACGATGGGCAAATATACTGCGCATGTGCGCAGCGACTCGCACATCAGTGTGCGTGTTGCTGCTCCGAGCAGGGACAACTGAGGCACCAACTAGGTGGGTCCATCGGCGGCGCTGTGGATCCGCTCGTCTGAACGTACCCTTAGACTAGAGTATATTAACACAGGGATAAAATGCTGCAGAGTTTTGGATTTTCCAAATCCAAAATCTTTTCACTCCTTGTGTGAAACCATCCTATATGGTTATGTTTACACATGCTGTATATGCTGCTGATTTTATACTGTGTTCAGCTATTTATTTATATTGATTTACTCAGCATAAAGTCGGCTGCATATACATTATATGCGAACATACCCTTAATATTATATCTGATAGGGATGGGAGCTCAGCTAATACAGAAGCAGGTATCTGTGGGGTGCAACCAAATGTTTCCCCAGTATGAGAAGTATAAAAAAAAAATTGAAAGCAAAGAACACCAGTTACTAGCACTCACACCCATTTGTATTAACCAAATATCAATATTCATTGCATCAAATACACAACTCAAAATAATAAAGGGAACACTTAAACAACACAATGTAACTCCAAGTCAGTCACACTTCTGTGAAATCACACTGTCCACTCAGGAAGCAACACTGATTGACAATCAATTTCACATGCTGTTGTGCAAATGGAACAGATAACAGGTGGAAATTATAGGCAATTAGCAAGACACCCCCAATAAAGGAGTGATTCTGCAGGTGGTGATCACAGACCACTTCTCAGTTCCTATGCTTCCTGGCTGATGTTTTGGTCCCTTTTGAATGCTGGCGGTGCTTTCACTCTAGTGGTAGCATGGGACAGAGTCTAAAACCCACACAAGTGGCTCAGGTAGTGCAACTATTCCAGGATGGCACATCAATGCGAGCTGTGGCAAGAAGGTTTGTTGTGTCTGTCAGCAAAGTGTCCAGAACATGGAAGTGCTACCGGGAGACAGGCCAGTACATCGGGAGATGTGGAGTAGGCCGTAGGAGGGCAACAACCCAGCAGCAGGACCGCTACCTCCGCCTTTGTGCAAGGAGGAGCAGAAGGACTGCCAGAGCCCTGCAAAATAACCTCCAGCAGGCCACAAATGTGCATGTGTCCTCTCAAATGGTCAGAAACAGACTCCATGAGGGTGGTATGAGGGCCCGACGTCCACAGGTGGGGGTTGTGTTAACAACCCAACACCGTGCAGGACATTTGGCATTTGCCAGAGAACACCAAGATTGGCAAATTCGCCACTGGTGCTCTGTGCTCTTCACAGATGAAAGCAGGTTCACACTGAGCACGTGTGACAGAGTCTGGAGACTCCATGGAGAACGTTCTGTTGCCTGCAACATCCTCCAGCATGACCAGTTTGGTGGAGTGTCAGTAATGGTGTGGGGTGGCATTTCTTTGGGGAGCCGCACAGCCCTCCATGTGCTTGTCAGAGGTAGCCTGACTGCCATTAGGTACCGAGATGAGATCCTCAGACCTTGTGAGACCATATGCTGGTGCGGTTGGCCCTGGGTTCCTCCTAATGCAAGACAATGCTAGACCTCATGTGGCTGGAGTGTGACCGTAGTTCCTGTAAGAGGAAGGCATTGATGCTACAGACTGGCCGGCCCGTTCCCCAGACCTGAATCCGATTGAGCACATCTGGGACATCCTTCCACCAACCCCACATTGCACTACAGACTGTCCAGGAGTTGGCGGATGCTTTAGTCCAGGTCTGGGAGGACATCCCTCAGGAGACCATCTGCAACCTCATCAGGAGCATGCCCAGGCGTTGTAGGGAGGTCATACGGGCACGTGGAGGCCACATGCACTACTGAGCCTCATTTTGACTTGTTTTAAGGACATTACATCAAAGTTGGATCAGCCTGCAGTGTGGTTTTCTACTTTGATGATGAGTGTGACTACATATACAGACCTCAGTAGTGTATAATTCATAGGACTCACATTTAAAACCATTTATAAAGCCTTTAGTCAAGCACACTGCAAAACAGTGGGCTAGACGCTCACCATCAAGGAACACATGCAAACATTGACATCAAACAGATATAGGCTGGCAAAAAATGTATGTAAAAATAAAATAGCCATTGTTACTCCAGGCTTAAAGGAATACTCAGTAAACCGTAACCCTGTCCCCCAATATTGACCAAATTGTGCTAAGTAGCAAACCTAGCACGGGACTCAGACTGTACAGCAGTGGGCTGTAATTAACCTCTAAAGTTGAAAATAACATGAATAAGGGCTCGTTCACATTGAAGTCTGGCTCTGTCAAGTCATGTCCGTTAGTAAAATCCATTCAAACCATTTGCAAACGGATGTAAATGGATTTCATTGATGTCAATGGGATTGTTTTACATTCCTTTGCCGTCTGCTTTTGCTCATTTGGTTTCTTTTCCGTTTTTTTTTTTTTTTACAGGAAAAAATGCCATGCATGCATAATTTTTTTTTTTTCCCGAAACGCATATAATAATTTAACATTGAAGTTTATGAATAACAGATGAGCCTTTAATGTCATCCATTTGCATCAGTTTTTTTCCAATCTGTTTTTGATCCATTATTCCTTCTGAGCATGCTCAGAAAATGTGTGAAGAACCAGGAAGTAGCCAGGCGGGAAAAAAATGGACCCAAATGGACAATTAAGGATATAAACAGAAGCCACTTGTCCATAATTTTTTTTTAAATAGTCCGTTAAAATAACCGACAAATGGCATCCGTTTGTTTGTTAGTAGTCCGTTTTTAGCAGAAATAATGGGAGAATAGCTGGACGGGAGGGAATGGCCATATGACTTAGCTTAACAGAGAGAACACAGTTTTAGGCAAGCCTCACCGTTAAGCTAAGTTTCCACTTGTTTTTTTTTCTGGCAGTTTTTGGGAAACGGCCACTGCAGTATTTGAGCCAAAGTCAGAAGTGGATTCATAAGGGAGGAGAAGTGTAAGTCCTTCCTTTTATATGTTCTATTCCTTTTTAAATACAATTCTGTCTTTGGCTCAAAAACTGCAGTGACAGTATTCCAAAAACTGCCAGAAAAAAAAACAAGTGGAAACTTAGCCTTAAGAGTTGAATGGGTGCAGCCATAAATAAAAGATGAAATGCAAATAGGATATGTAAAAAAAATTAAAGTATTCCAAGGTCTTATGTTTTGCAGGAGAATATAGTGCATGGTGCACACTTGGAGCACCTCATAAGAATGTAGCAAGCAAACGGGTTGGGAGTTTATATTTATATGAGGTCGTATGAGATCATATACACTGCTCAAAAAAATAAAGGGAACACTAAGATAACACATCCTAGATCTGAATGGTTGGACTAATCATATGAAATATGTTCATCTTTACATAGTTTAATGTGCTGACAACAAAATCACACAAAAATTACCAGTGGAAATTGGAGATTTTCCTAGTCCTTATGAAGGAAAATATGGATTTTATTAAAGACAGGAGGCGAACATTTTGCAACTCTTCTTTACTACTTTAAATGATAGCAGCAAGATATAACAATAAAGTTTATAGAAAAAAAAACGTTACATATGCAAATGAAGTGTATTATGCAGCCAATGAGAGGCTAGCACAGGTGATATGAGGCAAGGTAACATACAATACCTCCTCTTCTTTGATGCAAAACATTATAATATAACAACATAAGTAAAAGACACTAGAGATCCATAAGAGTTTGTTGGAATGAAGAAAACAATGTATGAATAAATAAAACATATTCAACGAGAATAATCTTTATAAGTCTGAGAAGGTTGTGGATAACAGTCCTGAAGAAGGATAAACAGCAGTAAACTTCATGAGAAACTGGAAACAGGTCCTATAAGATGTGGAATGGATGAATATCCTGTTGACACGAAGATTCTTGACAATCCGTGAGTTACACTAAAAAGATAGAGACAGAAAACAACAATAATAATAAAGGGATGGGACAAAGGGAGGGAAAATGTTCGCCTCCTGTCTTTAATAAAATCCATATTTTCCTTCATAAGGACTAGGAAAATCTCCAATTTTATTACAAGACTGGAGGCTCCATTTTGCAAGTTTAAAGCTCAAATAATAATAATAATAAACTTGACCAGATTAAACAATAAAACATGTAGAAATGAACAACATTAAATAATACTCATAGAAACATGGGGGTCTGGTCTGAAATAGAAGGTTTTAAACGTTGATTCCGAAGTCCAATTAGCAGCTTTAAGGATATCCGACAAGGATACCCCTGATTGCTTTAGTTTTGTGGACATGGCTCCTCTGGAGGAGTGGGCTTTAAAGATAGAAATGTCAACTCCTGCCGATTGCATAATCTGTTTCATCCATCTGGCTAACGAAGGAGATGACACAGGACGGTAGGGTTTACAGAATGAAATGAGTAATTGAGTGTCAGCACGGTTACGAACAGATTGAGTTCTCTGTTCATAAGCCTGAAGGCAGGAAACTACGCAGAGGTGTTTCTGGTGAGGAAAAGAGGGATAAAACACTGAAAAAAAGAGAAGTTTTTGTACGTCTGTGAATAGAAAAAAAGAACACCGTCAGGTAAGTATTGTCTATGAGAAATATCAAGGGCTCTGACGTCCGAAATTCGTTTAAGAGAGATTAGGCAGAGTAAGGCAGTGAGTTTCAAAGATAGGGATTTCAAGGAAAGGGAATGATTATCCCCTAAGGAAATGATATACTGTAAGAGAATATTGACATCCCAAGTTGAATGGTATCTGGGTAAAGGTGGACGTCTGAATTTTATGCCTTTGAGTAATTTACAAATTAATGGATGTTTACCCACAGAAAGGGAATTAATAGGAGCGTGGTAAAAGGAGATAGCAGATCTGTAAACGTTTATAGTACGGTAGGCCTTACCCAAATCAAAAGATGAAGCTAAAAAATTTATAATATGGTTTAAAGGTGCATGTATGGGATCCAAATCCCGTTGCATGCACCAACTAGTCCAAATTTTCCAGGCTGATCTGTAAGCAGATCCGGTACCTGGAGCCCAGGCGCTTGAGAGAATTTCTCTAGACAAGTTAGAAAGTTCGCAACTCGGGACTGTTGACCCGAAACACACCAGGCTATCAAAGGAAGATTGTTGGAGGATATGAGAGGATGAGGATTCCCTGCCGGATCCTGAAGGAGAAACGGATGGCAAGGAAGTAGGCGAGGAAAATCGATCAGCATTTCTAGAATCTGAGGGAACCAAGACTGTGTTGGCCATTGAGGGGTAACGAGAATTACTGTTGATTTTTGAGATTTGATGAGGAGGAGAACCCTCGGAATAAGAATAAAAGGAGGGAATGCATAGAGGATCTCCGAAGGCCAATATTGGAGGAGGGCATCTATGCCTTCTGTCTCCGGATCGGGGCGCCAGCTGTAAAAGCGATGAACCTGACGATTCAGTCGTGATGCAAAGAGGTCTAGAAGAATAGGGCCCCAAAGAGAATTGATGCGAGAGAAAATTTGAGGGTCCAATTGCCAATCGCTGGAATCCGCAAGGAAGCGGGAATTCCAGTCCGCAATTATGTTGGAAAGACCTGGTAAGTATTCTGCTTTGATAATGATGTTCCTGTGAAGACAGTAATGCCATAGGTCTTTGGCAATGTTGGCTAGGTGGAAAGATTTTGTACCACCAAGCTTGTTGATATATTGTACTGCGGAGATATTGTCCATTCGTAGAAGAATGCAACAATCTGATCTGTTCTTCGCAAAACTCTTGAGAGCGAAGAAACCCGCCAGTAATTCCAAGCAGTTGATGTGGAAGAGTGATTCCTCTGGGGACCACTTTCCTCCTGTCGACGAGGAACCGCAACGGGCTCCCCAACCTGAACGGCTGGCATCCGATTCTATGATCAGATCTGGAACGGAATTGAATATAGTTTTTCCGTTCCAATCCTGAAGGTGTCCTAGCCACCACAGAAGTTCTTCTGTGGTATCTGCAGTAAGAGCTATTTCGTCCGAGTAACCCAAGCCGTTCCGAAGGTGTTGGGCTTTCAGCCTTTGAAGAGCTCGATAATGAAGCGGAGCTGGGAAAATCGCTTGAATCGAAGCAGAAAGAAGACCCACTACACGAGCTATCGAACGAAGAGAGACTGTTTGCTTGTTCAGGATGGAATGAATCTCCCTTCGAATGGTTTTCATCCTCCTGGGAGGAAGACTGAGTTGGGCAGATTGAGTATTTATTAGAAATCCCAAAAATTCTACCTCTTTGGATGGGGAAAGGATGGATTTTTCTGTGTTGATAATAAAACCCAGATTGGAGAGGAGGGACACAGTCCATTGAATGTGTAGCCGCATTATGGATAGGGATTGAGCCATGAGGAGGATATCGTCCAGATAAATAATCAGACGGACACCTCGGGCTCTTAGAATTGCTATAACAGGTTTGAGCAGTTTTGTAAAACACCATGGGGCTGAGGATAGGCCGAATGGTAGGCAGGTGAATTGCCATTTTTGATCCTTCCATAAAAATTGGAGGTAAGGTTGAGATTCTAGATGCATGGGAACCGTAAGGTATGCATCTTTGAGATCTATTTTCGCTAACCAATCGTGTGGTAACAGCAGATCTCTCAAAAGATGGATGCCCTCCATCTTGAAATGTTGATAGAGTACATAGTTGTTTCGGGTCTTTAAATTTATAACAGGTCTGTACCCTCCGTCCTTCTTTTTTACAAGAAAAAGATTGCTCAGGAAACCGTGAGAATGCATGGGTACCTGGATGATTGCCTTTTTGGAGCTTAGTTCTATGATCTCTGACTCTATGAGTGATCTGTTTTCCTCTGATAACCCAGGACTGTGTTTAGAATCCACGGGTCGGATGTTATTATGGCCCAGGTATGGAAAAAATACGCAATTCTGCCTCCTAATGGAAGTGGGGAAGAAAATATCGGATAAAGACTTACCAGCGTTGGGTCGAGATCTGGGATATCCGCGATGTCCTCTGGCTCTCCACGGTCTTCCTCTTGTTGGAAAGAATGGACTGGATTGATAGGTGGAGGTAGGGTTCTGGAATCTGTCTGTTCTTGGGGGGGCACGTGTATATTGTCTCTCATGAGACTGGCGGCTGGGAAAATTGCCCCTTCTTTTCCCAGCCCTGGGTAAAACCCGAGGTTGAAAAACCTTCTTAAGAGATGTTTGGGCCTTATCAAGTGATGAAAATAATGCTACATATTTATTTATTTCTTTAATAAACGTATCTCCAAAGAGAAGGCCATCAGTGGAGGATTCAGGTTCAGTTGTAGCTAGGTTGATCAACTGAGGGTCCAATTTTAATAGAATGGACCTTTTGTGTTCAGTGCATATGGTAGTATTAATGCCACCAAATATACACAGGGCCCTTTGGGCCCATCCTTTGAGGACCTCTAAGTTCACTGGGTTGCCAGAGGAACTAGCCTCTTCAGTGAGGTCCAAAATTTTTGTTAAGGGACCTAGAAGGTCTAAAAACCTGTCTTGGATTGTCTTAAAGGAACGGTCTATACCCTTTTTGGGATTTTTTCCCGATTTGTTCAGGTATTTAATCAGTGGAGGGTCAATTTCAGGGGTAATGGATAATTTCTTTGGGATATTAGGTCTAGGGCATTCTGCTCGTAATCTGTTACGAGTGGCTCTATCGATAGGTTTCCTGACCCATAAAGTTAAAAATTGGGTCACTTGGGGGTGAGGATCCCATTCTCCAGAACGTGGATGCTTAAGCAGACTTGGATCAAAATACGGGATTCCCGCACTGTCCATAATGACTGCTTTAGGGTCCTCAATAGTCACAGTAGATTCCTCATTATCAGATATGTCCTCATATTCAGAGTCTGAGGCATATTCCGAAATCTCACCTTCCTCAGATGAGGATTGGTCAGGGGAAGTGTTATAAGAGTCCGGTTTCTCTCTACGGGATACTCTTTTAACCCGGTTATCATGTTTCTCCTCCCGGGTGGAGGGTATGGGATGCGATTTTTTAGCATCAGTATGCCTGCTTTTGGTAACAGCAGAAGTTGGAACCTGGTCCTTAATCCCTTTAGGTTTTTTATATGATTTAGAAGGACCGGTAGTAGGCATGGGCCGTTTAAGGGTGGCCTTCCCAGACTTTCCCCATCCCCTGGCTAAATTTGAAGTTGAGTCCTCCGCGGACCAAAAATGATCCGACGGGGTAGAAGGGCCAGCCTTGGGGAGTTGTTGATATTTATCATGGGACATGAATAAAGCCATGGATTGGGCCACAATCTCTGGTATACTGGCCATTGCATTCCGGACTGATAAGTCCACCATAGACTGCATGGAGCTGTTATCCATATGTTGAGTATTAGTGGACTGCATGTCTGTAGCAGTTTGTTCATTGGCCATAATTGCAATATATTTATGAGGAAAATTTTTTAATAAATTGGCCAAATGGGCAGAGGGGAAAAAACTATAATTAATGTAAGACAACCTGAACTGGAGTAAGTGTGGTGAATTTATGACAGAAATTGGTTATAATAATACCAAAATATGCCAGTAGGTATCACTACAGGGTAAGCAATGAACAGGCGATAGAATATGGCCAAGAAAAAACGCTTGCAGGAGCGCGGTCGTCTCTGAGGGAGTGAATACTCTGACTGACAGAAGACGCTGGTAGTTCGTTCACGGAGCGAGGGAGAATACCACAGAGGGGGAGGAACCAAAGAGCGCGAAGCTGAGGACCAGCTCGCGTAGTATCGCGAGAAGTCCGGCAGAGCCGAGACCAGCGATACTGAAGGGAGAGAGATGAGGTATGTATACGGAGGGGACAATAACCGAAGGGGAATGTGGAAAAAAACCCAGGGTGAACAAACTCTGAGGAGAAATATATATAACTGTCTGTTTATGACAAAAAAATAAAACAATGAATGAACGGCAGCGGTGACAAATATATATAAGGAAACTATATAAAGGTGACAACTGAGAAATATGAAGATAATGTATATGAAATATGATAATAATATATATATGCTAGAGTGAAATGTGAGATATACTTAACTTCTGAGCGGAGCAGCAAAGAAGAGGAGGTTTTGTATGTTACCTTGCCTCATATCACCTGTGCTAGCCTCTCATTGGCTGCATAATACACTTCATTTGCATATGTAACGTTTTTTTTTTCTATAAACTTTATTGTTATATCTTGCTGCTATCATTTAAAGTAGTAAAGAAGAGTTGCAAAATGGAGCCTCCAGTCTTGTAATAAAATCAAATTTAACAACCCATGGAGGTCTGGATATGGAGTCACACTCAAAATCAAAGTGGAAAACCACACTACAGGCTGATCCAACTTTGATGTAATGTCCTTAAAACAAGTCAAAATGAGGCTCAGTAGTGTGTGTGGCCTCCATGTGCCCGTATGACCTCCCTACTATGCCTGGGCATGCTCCTGATGAGGTGCCGGATGGTCTCCTGAGGGATGTCCTCCCAAACCTGAACTAAAGCATCCGCCAACTCCTGGACAGTCTGTGATGCAACGTGGCGTTGGTGGATGGAGGAAGACATGATGTCCCAGATGTGCTAAATCGGATTCAGGTCTGGGGAACGGGCGGGTCAGTCCATAGCATCAATGCCTTCCTCTTGCAGGAACTGCTGACACACTCCAGCCACATGAGGTCTATCATTGTATTGCATTGGGAGGAACCCCAGGCCAACCGTACCAGCATATGGTCTCACAAGGGGTCTTATGATCTAATCTTGGTACCTAATGGCAGTCAGTCTACCTCTGACAAGCACATGGAGGGCTGTGTGGCCCCATCAAAGAAATGCCACCCCACATCGTTACTGACCCACCACCAAACTGTTCATGCTGGAGGATGTTGCAGGCAGCAGAACATTCTCCACAGCATCTCCAGGCTCTGTCACATGTGCTCAGTGTGAACCTGCTTTCATCTGTGAAGAGCACAGGGCACCAGTGGCGAATTTGCCAATCTTGGTGTTCTCTGGCAAATGCCAAATGTTCTGCACGGTGTTGGGCTGTAAGCACAACCCCCACCTGTGGATGTCAGGCCCTCATACCACCCTCATGGAGTCTATTTCTGACCGTTTGAGTGGACACATGCACATTTGTGGCCTGCTGGAGATCATTTTGCAGGGCTCTGGAAGTGCTCCTTCTTGCACAGAGGCGGAGGTAGCAGTCCTGCTGCTGGGTTGTTTCCCTCCTACGGCCTCCTCCATGTCTTCTGATGTACTGGCCTGCCTCTTGGTAGCACCTCCATGCTCTGGACTCTAAGCTGACAGACACAGCAAACCTTCTTGCTACAGCTCGCATTGATGTGCCATCCTGGATGAGCTACACTACCTGAGCCACTTGTGTGAGTTGTAGACTCCATCTCATGCTACCACTAGAGTGAAAGCATCACCAGCATTCAAAAATGACCAGAACATCAGCCAGGAAGCATAGGAACTGAGAAGTGGTTTGTGGTCACCACCTGCAGAACAACTCCTTTATTGGGGGTGTCTTGCTAATTGCCTATAATTTCCACCTGTTGTCTGTTCCATTTGCACAACAGCATGTGAAATTGATTGTCAATCAGTGTTGCTTCCTGAGTGGACAGTGTGATTTCACAGAAGTGTGATTGACCTGGAGTTACATTGTGTTGTTTGTGTTCCCTATATTTTTTTGAGCAGTGTATTATGCTGTAAGAGCGTTAAGATGGGAATAGACTGAATAATTAATTATTTTTAAAATTAGAAAAGAAAAAAGATTTTGTTTTGCATTTTGTTTTTTAACCATTGATCAAATGTATTGAGACCAGCAATGTTCTATTGCGAACTGGAAGAAGAAGGAGGAGGGAAAAAAAAAAAAAAGTATTACTGGTGTTTTAACATGAGTAAAGGAGAGGAACGCTAGTTGCACATCTATGTTTTGTATTAGTAAGAATTTGTGATGTGTGTCATTAGAACACCCCTTCTTTTGGTTCTGTTCTTTCTTCTCATACATGTTTTCTTAATAATCTGTCCCCTCAGAAAAAAGTGCAGTGCTGACATCAATCATCCTATATGGTGAAATATTCAGTGGTAGACACCATGACTTCAGTGACGGGGGATGATGATGAGTGCTCACCTTTGTTGCGATCCTCAGATACAGGGTAAGACCAAAACATTCAAAATGAAAGCAAGATTTTTTAGCGGTGCTTGTAGGCCTGGAGCAGTTTCCCACATTGGACTTTTTGCTGACTTTTGCACCTATTTTTCGGCACATGAAAGTTTGTTTTCCAAACATACAGAAGCCTGACATTTCTCTGGGAAATTTAAACACACAACAGAGTTAGAATATGGGAATTTAAGAAAGAAAAAGTAAATTTTGGGCACATAAGTATTTTAAAACTGCTGGATAGAGATTTTTGATACAGGGAATAGTTTACAATGCGCCAAATAAACCACAACACACTCCACTTTCAAGAGTCAAGCTGCCGAGACCAGCAGAAAACAGTTGACTCTACTAGACTGTACCCCCCCACAATTTTATGTACCCCCCACAATTTCATGGCACTGAGAATTTATTGGACCAAGTCTGTAATATTTTGGCTTTCTGTTCTGGTGCACCGAGTGTACTGAAATGGGAAAATAAGAGTGTTATAAATGGCTAAATTGCTCCCTATATTTATGCAGTTTGCATTTCACATTTCCACACTTCTTCCTGGCCCAAAGATCCCAAAGAATAATGTACCAAAACTATATTATTATTGTATTTTCCATTATACGGCCTTTTTTTATTTTTATTTTTTTTTTTTATACTGTTGCTAAATTATTAACCTGATTTTACTAGTTTTTTTTGTATCTTAAATTACAAGTATCTTATCATACATTCTGGGGAGAATATATTACTGTATGTATTTCCGACTTTTCTGCTGGGTTACGTCATGATCCACACCTTTTGAAAAGTGGTCAGGGTTTCAGGTAAAAGGATGTGGGACTTCCATGGCCCAGCACATTTACTCTAATTTGCACTGGTAAATGGAGTAAATTATAGTGAAAATCTATTTCTGCTCAAAGCTAAAGTAGATTTGTATGCTTACCACTTGGGCAGGCACAAAAGTGCCAAGTTTGAGAGGCCTATCTGGCATTAGCATGATTTTATATAAGACTGGCATATAAATTTATAAATATAATTGTAAACGGGATGAGTATTTAACTCAGGGAGAGTTCACCACTCCTGGTGTGACGGAGCTTTCAAGGGCCACTAAGCACTCCGCGGGCATTCTGGGTAGGGGAATATGCAAATCAGCTCATTACATCACCTTTTCAGGCGATGTTCCCTGGTATCAGCTTAGCTCCAGTTACGGAATAACTGGACTGGAGCTAAGCTGATACCAGGGAACATTGCCTGAAAAGGTGATGTAATTAGCTGATTTGCATATTCCACTAAATATAATTGTGATATTATTGCTACATTGCAAACAGACTGCTCTTTTATCAGTGCTTTTTATTTTATTTTATTTTTTGCAGCTCGATTGTGGAAACACAACAAGACCATAAAAATAGATGGTGGTCCATCAGAGTTATGTACCTTACCATGTTCCTCAGTAGTGTAGGTGAGTACTTCTTTCCTAACTTCCAACCGAAATATCTATAGCATTTTTAATACAACAGTATCAGGATTGTGGTGCAGGGTGATATCGTAATACATTTATTATAAACTGCGTGCAAAAAGGAAAAAAATAAATTACAGTAGTTTAGCTTGCTGGATGTTTTTTCACTTTTCAAAGGTTGAGACAGTTAGAGTACCTGATTTTTAATCCTCCCAGTTCACTCTCCCCATCATGATAAATAGAGATGAGCGAACTTACAGTAAATTTGATTCGTCACGAACTTCTCGGCTCAGAAGTTGATGACTTTTTTCCTGCATAAATTAGTTCAGCTTTCAGGTGCTCCGGTGGGCTGGAAAAGGTGGATACAGTCATAGGAGACTCTTTCCTAGGAATGTATCCACCTTTTCCAGCCCACCAGAGCACCTGAAGGCTGAACTAATTTACGCAGGATAAGTCATCAACTGCCGAGAAGTTCGTGCCAAATCGAATTTACTGTAAGTTCGCTCATCTCTAATGATAAACCACCCCCTGCCTTTTATTTCTATAATTTTTTTTTTTTTAGTTTTCTACCTCGGTATTGTGCAGGGGAGAACTTCCTTACTTTAGGGTACGTTCAGATGAGCGGATCCACAGCGTATTTTACGCTGCAGATCGGCCGCTGAAGGACCTCTACAGGGTGCCTTTAGATGTGCCTGCTCGGAGTGGCAATTTGCCGCTGTGAGCAGACACACTGCAGCGATGTGAGAGTTGCCGCACATGCGCGGTGTACTCGCACACATCGTGGTCGCGCTCCCTGAGCTAGGCAGAGAGCAGCCGCATTGTGTGAGTGTGGCTCGCATATCGCAGTGTGTCTGCTCGTAGTGGTGGATTGCCGCTCCGAGCAGGCACCCATGAAGGCAGCATACAATGGTCCTTCAGCGGCGTATACGCAGAGTAATACGCGCCGGGGATCCGCTCGTGTGAACCTACCCTTATGCCAGGTTCACACGGCAGATTGTCTGCACGGAAACTCTTGTGCTGGCATGACATGACTACGGAATCCACAGAAGGAATGGACATTTTTTTTTTCTGCGGACACGCCGTGTGCACAGCGCAGCAAAATTCCATTGAATCCAATCCAATGGGACTCTGCTGCTGCAGAATTCTGTATGGAAATTCTGCTGTGTGAATATAGCCTTACTCTGCTAGGCTGCTCTGAACACACAGCCCACAGCAGTTCAGTATGTGCAGCGTTGGGTGTGTTCCTTTTTGAGCTCCTCAGGACATCCGGGGGCGGAGCGGGTGTTCCATCGGCCCTTTCCCGGGGGGTGTGGCAGCCTCCTGGGAAGGGCTTTCCTGTGTGGAGTCCCGGGCCTCCACCTCCCGTTCTTCCAGGCTGGCGGGGGGTGGAGAGCACACAGTGACAGCCATTATTCCGGCTGGTGGGAGAAGATCAAGCAGAGTCTGCAGTAATGCAGGCTCTGCTTCCCAGGCGACGGGTGCCAGCCAGAGATTCAGTGGTGGAAGGAAGGCAAGAAGAAAAAGCTTGAAGTTGTGGCCTGAGAGAGGGCCCAAAGAGTCCAGCTCCACCTACTCCTCCCGCATATAGGCAAGGAGCTGTATATGGCAAGAGAGGATCTGCGTGTGGCTCAGAATCTGGCGAACACTGGATCCAAAAAGAACAGGCCAGAGCTAAAGAAAAGGATCACAGCCCTGAAAAATGAGATTACAAAGCTGGAGGAGAGCAGAGATCCTGGAGGGGAGCGGTCTCTTCTGGGAGAAGCTGGAGAATGATGACCGATTTGCCGCCATGAAATACCCAGGTAAGATGAAAGTGGAGGTGGATGATGGGGAGAGTAGTGGCAGTGAAGAAAGTGAGGATGGCTGTGATGGTGTAAAGGAGGAGGAAGATGATGTTGTGCCTGTAGCTCCATGTGACCCCATGACCACCCAGGACAGCTATATTGAGCCGGCACAGGTGGTGCTTCCGCTAAGCGATAGTGAAGAGGAGGATGTGGAGAGTGAGGCTGGGGGATTGCTGAGGGCTATAGTGATGCAGGAATCCCCAGCCCACCTCAGAATTTTACTTTTGGAGTTGACCTGTGTGAGGATGTGGCGGTAAAGCGCAGGTCAAAGAGGCAGAAGATCCAAGAATCCATACAATGTGTTTTGTCCTTTCCAGCAGTCTGGGCCAGCTGTGAAGCTGGTTCAGGCTGATGGGCCCCCCAGACTGCCAGACCCCGTTTCTGTGGTGGAACCGAGCCAGCATGGGGGGTACAGCATAGCGTCAGAAAAGGCTGTGGGCGCAATAGATGTGAAGCCCACCCATCCTGTTGGTAGGGAGGGGCAGGATGGGCTCATGGTGGCCAGCTCTGGCACCGCCCCAGAGTTTTGCCACTGTGAGCTCGGGGGGGCGGTTCCCCAAGTACTGTGGGCATTACCGGCGCTGCAGGGCACTCCCCTGTGAGGCGGGGGGGAGAGTGTGGGCGCCGGTGGCAGAGGGTGTTGGATCCGTGTACTCGGGGGGCAGTCCTCCGAGTATAGTGTGTTCTGCGGGCGTTGCTGGGCACTCCATTGTGAGGGGGGGAGTGTCCAGGTGCTGACATCATCCGCAGAGCCCCTGCGATCAGGCAAAGCAGATGCTTGCACTGTAAGAGGAGCTGGGGTGCGCCCGGTGGGGCAGCCCCAGACTCGGGGAGTAACATCTGTCATGGAGGAGAAGCCATCGGCGTCGACCCCAGCAGCAGCTAAGCCAGCACAAAAGACTAAACTGAAGCCAGCTGTACTAAAAGTCCCAGCCAGCCCAGAATCTATTAGTCAGAATAGAGTGTAGGACGTGAGATTGATGGGTGTAGTAGTGTATGTGGGAGTGTCAGTGGCGTGAATGTTGGTGGGAGTGGTAGTGGTATGAATGGGAAGTCTAGTATGGATGGAAATAAAGAGGATGACAGTAGTGGTGTGAATGGTGGTATTAGTGGGTCTGGTCTGGAATCACCCCCGGTAGTGACTGCTCCCAGGAGCTATGCCAATGTCGCTGCCGGGAGTTCAGGGGGTCCCCGTTTTCGTCCGGCTCTGGAGGCCATTTGCAACAGCAAAAGGGAAAGAGAGAAAGAAGAGGCTAGAGCCCTCTGTTCCTTGTACTGTGGACCAGGTCCAAAACGGAAGCCTGACTTTGGAACACAGTGCTCTCTGCTGACATCTCTGTCCATTTTAGGAACTGTCCAGAGCAGCATATGTTTGCTATGGGGATTTTCTCCTAATCTGGACAGTTCTTAAAATGGACAGAGCTGTCAGCAGAGAGCACTGTGCTCGTGATGTCATCAGAGAGCTCTTTGTTCCAAAAAGAAAGGAATTTCCTCTGTAGTATTCAGCAGCTAATAAGTACTGGAAGGATTAAGATTTTTTTTAATAGAAGTCATTTACAAATCTGTTTAACTTTCTGGCACCAGTTGATTAAAAAAAAAAAGTTTTCCACCGGAGTACCACTTTAAGGTAAAGTACCGTAATTTTGGCCTGGGATAGTGTATATATGTTAGGGTGAGTATAGGGTCAGTTTCATGAAGGGATAGCGATAGGGTTAGATGTAAGGTTGATAGGGAAAGGAATTTAACTTATATTTTATCAGGATTGCCATCCTTCTTTCTGGTGATGGGGCCCCAAGTGGAGCCGGTGTTTGCCCGTCCTGTAGCGATTCCGCCCCTCACGTACTGAATTGCCCGTCCTGTAGCAATTATTCCCCCCCCCATATCACTATTCACTCCCTGCGGCCCCGCATTAAGTTTAAAAACGCAGGGCAGCCGGGACATAGCGCACGACGGGACGTCACCCCGTGCGTGCGCCCATGGAAACAAAGGCGCCGAGGACCAGAGGATAGAGAAGGAGGAAGACGCGCGCTGGCCAGCTTGGTAAGTGACCAGCGGCACGTCATCTTCGGTGCTCCGACCACCGATCCCGAGACCTACTTCTATAGCCGGAGCGGTGGTCGGAGCACTGAAGTGGGCAGTACACAGGCATACAGCCTCCAGCCATACACTGTATATGGCTGGAGGCTGTATGTCTGTGGGGGAACACTGCCTACATCAGTGGTCTTCAACCTGTGGACCTCCACATGTTGCAAAACTACAACTCCCAGCATGCCCGGACAGCCGTTGGCTGTCCGGGCATGCTGGGAGTTGTAGTTTTGCAACATCTAGAGGTTGGCAGGTTGAAGACCACTGGTCTGCCTAATGTGGGAGAACACTGCCTGCCTAATGTGGGGGAACACTGCCTGCCTAATGTGGGGGAACACTGCCATTGTTGCGAAAATGACATGTGAGTGGCACTTGCCAAGGTAAAGCCGCACATTTCTGAACTGGTCTCTGAAAGACAACAGCAGACGTCACACTGATGCTGTTGCAGTAAATATTCATTATGTTTTTGTGTGAAAATCATGTTTTCATGGTTTTGTTCTTCTTAATGGTTTTGTTCATTTTGTGCACCTATGTATAAATATATACTTAAATATATACCTCCTATGTTTTGAATTTGAAAAAATCATATAGGGGTTCGGTGAATGTGCATATGAAACTGGTGGGGTTCAGTACCTCCAACAAGGTTAAGAACCACTGCTCTAGTGTTTGTGAACCAGAGTGCCACAAGCTGTTGCAAAACTACAACACCCCTGCCTTTGGCTGCCCAGGCTTGCTGGGAGTTGTAGTTTTGCAACAACTGAAGGTACCCTGGTTGGAAAACTCTGCTCTTCAGTCTAGCTCTGCTCGAAAGGAAAGTTATCTGAAATATTCGGCTCTATACACTGTGCTGAGGTCCCACCTGACTTTTGTCTCTGCCAGGCAGCTGCATGAGACAATCTGCTAGCAGGACTGCAGGCAGGACAAGAGGGAGCACCCCTGTTGGCCAAACTTATAGGGGTTAATTTAACATAAAGTTACAAAATGTTATTAAGAGGTATATTAGAAAAGTAATTCAAATATTAATGAAACATCATTGAAGGCTTTCTATTATTTTAGAATTCCTGCTTTTATTCAGAATATTTTGTAAAGTAACACTATTCTTCTTCCTTTTTTTTTTTATATATGAAAAAAGGGTTTTCAATTGTGGTGACATCAATTTGGCCATATCTCCAAAAGGTTAGTTTTGCTAATTGTAGCTATTTACTGTCTGTGTTATAAAATAATACTGAAACCTTGTAGTTTTTGCTTATGATCACTAAGCTTAACCCCTTCCCGCAAATAGACCTGTATGAACGTCCATTTTTCCTGTCCTGCCATTTTGAATGGACGTTCATACATGTCCAATACATTTTCTATCACCGTGTCCTGTGGCTGTTCTGAACAGCTGACCTATGTTACTATGCATCTGGGGACCAATCAGAATGGTCCCCTGCTGCTGATCATTGCATCTTGCGGGGTTTGCAGCGATTCAGGGCTGATCGGGTCTCTGGTGACCCGATAGCCCGGAAAATAGGGATGATCGGAGCTGTCAGAGACAGTCCAATCATCCTGAGGGATAGGAGCGAGGTGGAAGGGGTGCCACCTCCTCCTATCCCCTGCCATTGATCTGTTAGGACTAACTGACCTGCCAAAGGCTGTCTGGGCATGCTGGGAGTTGTAGTTTTGCAACATCTGGAGGGCTACAGTTTGGACACTACTACACAGTTCTCCTCCAGTTGTTGCATAACTACAACTCCCAACATGTCCTTCGGCTGTCTGCGCATGTGGGAAGTTGTAGTTTTGCAACAACTGGAGGCACACTGGTTGGGAAACACTGCGTTAAGTAACAAACTCTGTGTTTTGCAACCAGTGTGCCTCCAGCTGTTGTATAACCACAACCCCCAGCATGCACAGACAGCTAAAGGGCATGCTGGGAGTGTAAGTAGTATGCCTCCAGCTGTTGCATAAGACCCAGCATGCCCTTCAGCTGTCAATGCATGCTGAGAGTTGTAGTTTTTGCAACAGCTGTAGGCACATTGGCTGCAAAACACTGAGTTTGTTACCTAACTCAGTGTTTTCGCAACCAGTGTGCCTCCAGCTGTTGCAAACTACAACTCCTAGCATAAGCTGATAGACCATACATACTGGGAGTTGTAGTTTTGCAACAGCTGGAGACACATACGTTGCGAAAACACTGAGTTAGGTAACAAACTCAGTGTTTTGCAACCAGTGTGCCTCCAGCTGTTGCATAATTACAACCCCCAGTATGCACGGACAGCTAAAGGGCATGCTGGGTAGTGGTAGTTTTGCAACAGCTGGAGGTTTGCCCCCCATGTGAATGTACAGGGTACATTCACACGGGCGGGGGTTTACGGTGAGTTTCTCGCATCAAGTTTGAGATGCAGCAAATTTTCCGCCGTGTGAATGTACCCTAAAAACACTACACTACACTATAACACATAATAAAGGTGAAACACTACATATATATCTACCCCTGCACAGTCCCCCCGTAATAAAAATAAAAAATGTCTCGTATGACACCGTTTCCAAAACGGAGCCTCCAGCTGTTGCAAAACAACTCCCAGTATTGCCGGACAGCCATTGACTGTCCAGGCATGCTGGGAGTTTTGCAACAGCTGGAGGCACCCTGTTTGGGAAACACTGGCGTAGGCTATTTTTGGTATCCGAGGCAAGTCTAATTCTTGCATCCGGGTCCTCCCCTATTGCAAATCCCTTATTTAGGCCTCAAATGCGCATGGCGCTCTCTCACTTTGGAGCCCTTTCGCATTTCAAGGAAACAGTTTAGGGCCACATA
Source organism: Hyla sarda (assembly GCF_029499605.1). Lineage (NCBI taxonomy): Eukaryota > Metazoa > Chordata > Amphibia > Anura > Hylidae > Hyla > Hyla sarda. The sequence goes on from NC_079189.1 coordinate 167,699,474, forward strand.
TGGGGTATCTCCGAACTCGGGAAAAACTGCCTAACAAATTTTGAGGGGCTTTTTCTCCTTTTACCCCTTATGAAAAGGTAAAGTTGGGGTCTACTCCAGCATGTTATTGTAAAAAAATAATTTCTAACCTGCTGGTTTTGCCCCATTCTTTTCATTTTCACAAGAGGTAAAAGGAAAAAAGACCCCCAAAATTTTGTAACGCAATTTCTTCTGAGTACGGAAATTCCCCATATGTGGGTGTAAAATGCTCTGTGACGCACAACAAGGCTCAGGAGTGAGAGCGCCATGTACATTTGAGGTGATTTGCACAGGGGTGGCAGATCGTTACAGCGGTTCTGACAAACGCAAAAAAAAAAAAAAAAAAAAAAAAAAAAAAAGCCCACATGTGACCCCATTTCGGAAACTTCACCCCTCACAGATGGTAAAAAGGGGTATAGTGAAGCTTAACACCCCACAGGTGTTTGACAAATTTCTGTTTAAGGTTGGACGTGGAAATTAAAATTTGTATTTTTTCACTAAAATGCTGGTGTTATCCCAAATTTTTCATTTTCACAAGGGGTAATACGAAAAAAAGCCCCCCAAAATTTGTAACACCATTTCTTCTGAGTATATAAATAACCCACGTGTGGACGTAAAGTGCTCAGTGGGCGAACTACAGGGCTCAGAAGAGAAGGAGCGCCATTGGGCTTTTAGGAGAGAGAATGTGTCTGGAATTGAAGGCCATGTGAGTTTACAAAGCCCCCATAGTGCCAGAACAGTGGATCCCCCCCACATGTAACCCCCATTTTGGAAACTACACCCCTCAAGGAATCTAAAAAGGGGTGCAGTGAGCATTTACACCTCACAGGTGTCTGACAGATTTTTTGAACAGTCGTCTGTAAAAATGAAAAATTTTATTTTTCATTTGCACAGCCCACTGTTCCAAATATCTGTCAAAGGCCAGTGGGGTGTAAATGCTCACTGCACCCCATATTACATTCCATGAGGGGTTTAGTTTCCAAAATGGGGTCACATGTGGGGGGTCCACTGTTCTGGCACCACGGGGGGCTTTGTAAACGCACATGGCCCCCAACTTCTATTCCAAATTCTCTCTCCAAAAGCCCAATGGCACTCCTTCTCTGAGTATTTTAGTTCGCCAGCAGAGCACTTTACATCCACATATGGGGTATTTCCACACTCAGAAGAAATACGGTAAAAAATTTGAGGGGGCATTTTCTCCTATTACCTCTTGTAAAACAATGGTAAATTTGGGGGGAAAAAACAGCATTTTAGTGGGGGAAAAAAAATTGTTCATTTACATATCCGACTTTAACGAAAAGTTGTCAAACACCTGTGGGGTGTTAATGCTCACTGTACGCCTTGTTACGATCCTTGAGGGGTGTAGTTTCCAAAATAGTATGCCATGTGTTTTTTTTTTTTTTTTAAGCCCGGTCACAGGGGATATGAAGTTTGTCGCTGCATTGTTACTTGACAGGAAGGATTACAGTGAAAGTTAACACCAGTATATAGACTCGGGCTATTCCTAATAGGTGATAATCACAGTTAACTTCTCCCACTCCTGCACAACGACCTCTGCACAGGTCAAAGAGCATGCCTAGAAAATTCTGCCATAAGTCATTGTACATCTTGACACATTAGTTTCTAATGCTTCTGCTTAAAAGCATAACGCTACTGCTGTTTAAAATAGCAGATCAGGCAAGATGGCTGAGCCCAAGATCACATACAGAAAATTGTTACAAAAATATTGGGAAAATAAAACCATATTATGAAAAAGAACAGTATGTGGTTTTAAAGAGGACTTGTGGCCAACCCTGCCCAAAAATTGCATTGTATTATTATTTAAAAGCATAGGGTACACTGATCACATACCTTTTTACAGTCTCTTGATATGCCTTCCCATTTTGGAGATATAAAGGTTTATAGCTTGTCTGACAATTCAGGTAATCCGTAAAAAGTTAGTGTAACTGTCGTCAACAAATTTTTTTTATATAATGTAGATAATACAATTATATGTATATTTGTGATATACATTGGTTAAAAAATGTGTATATTTATGGGTGAAAAAGTGCTGTCCCTGCAGCTATTGCATGTGAAAAGTCCAAATGCAGGAAGTGAGGACAGGACAATCAAGGCTCTGTGCAGGCTCCTGGCTTGTCAATCAAACTGCCGTAGCATGTCACAGATCCTCACTGCACAGAGCTCTGCTTGTCCACCCACACTTCCTGTATTTGGACTCATAGAGACACACAAGCAATAGCTACAGGGACAAAAATATAAAATTTTTTTAAATCAATGTATATTACAAATATACATATAATGGTATTATCTACGTTATATAAAATGGTTTTTGTTGATGACAGGTACACTTTAACCAGATTTGTAATTCACTTCTATTTTGAAATCTTAATCCTTCCAGTGTATATCAGCTGCTGTATACTACAGAGAAATTGTGAAGTTCTTTTCTGTCTGACAACAGTGCTCTCTGCTGACACCCCTGTCCGCATCAGGAACTGTCCAAATTACAATCAATTCCCCATAGCAAACCTCTTCTGCTCTGGACAGTTCTTGACACGGACAGAGGTGTCAGCAGAGAGCACTGTGGTCAGACGGAAAGGAAATTCAAAAAGAAAAATACTTCCTCTATAGTATACAGCAGCTGATAAGTACTGGAAGGGTTAAGATCTCTAAATCTAGGTAATTTACAAATCTGTTTAACTTTCTGGCACTAATTGATTTGAAAAAAAAAAAAAAAAAAATATATATATATTTCCACCGGAGTTGCCCATTTAAGTAAAATAAAGAGCTTGGCGATACATTCCGTTTAAATGTCATACTTATAATCCTATATTAATCTCTATGTATCATTTTTTTTTAGATTGACCCAAGTGCAGACACAAGCTTTCTTGGCTGGGTTATAGCTGCTTACAGCTTGGGACAAATGGTCGCTTCACCCTTGTTTGGTTTGTGGTCTAACCATAGGCCAAGAAGAGAGCCTCTTGCGGTGTCCATATCTATCCTGGTAGCAGCCAGCTGCCTCTATGCCTATGTCCATGTCCCTGCCTCACACAACAAGTATTACATGCTCCTTGCCCGAGCACTGATTGGTTTTGGATCAGGTATGTTATTCTAAGTTTTAATAAAGTGAAGCTTGCAGGGATGGGATTTGTAAGTTTTAAAGGGTTAAATTTGACCCTTCTACCTTTTATGTACACTTTAGGAAATGTAGCAGTTGTTCGATCATATGTCGCTGGTGCCACCTCCTTATCAGAAAGGACCAGTGCCATGGCTAACATCAGTGCTTTTCAAGCTCTTGGCTTTATCCTTGGTCCTGGTAGGTATGTTATTTTTGGTGTCATGGTAAGGTATTAGTAATGTAATATGAATAAAGGCATGAAGGAAAATAATTCTGATTTTCAGCATTCCAGGCTGCATTTACAGTAATTGGAGAAGTAGGAGTGACCTTCAAAGCCATTGACCTCCAAGTAAACATGTACACTGCACCATCACTTATGGGGGCTTTCCTTGGCATTGTGAACATTATTTTGATCTTTGCAATATTCAGGTAATTTTTATTTCCTCCAGTACCAGGATAGTCCAAGCGTTGGCTCACATCTGCCGCAAAACAAACATTTCTTATAAAGATTTATCTTTTGCAGAGAACATCAAGTTGATGATCATGGAAGGCACATAGGAAGTATAAACTATGAACCTGAAGGTAGGGGTGTGTGTATATATAATGTTATTTATTGTTCAGCCTACATAGCCAAGTGAACATGCATGTTAATAGATTCATATTCTGTAATTTAAAAAAAGTGCCCCGTCTCTGACATTTCAATGGGATGCAGCTTTCCAAAATAAGTTTTTTCTTGAATCTTTATGTAGAGGTTAAGAGCTGTGATCAGAAATGAGGGGAAGCTGTGGAACAAATACTATAACACGTTCCCTTTGTTTGTATCCAATAAAGTCCTATTGTATAAACTTTGTAATGACTGGACTAGGGTAAAGTGAAATAAATGTTGATGTTGTTTTTAGCAACAAGGGGGCAGACCTAAAATCCAGATCAGACTTGTTGGTGCCTGACATCAAACTGCGTTCTGGAGAATTTGGATGCCAAGTCAACACATTATACTCTTTGAGCATGAAAGCATATGCCGATGTGTTGAAATGAAGAAAAATAGACACCAGTAAGGATCTAAGTGACTATGACAAACTGTAAAATACTTGGTCAGATGATCTCCAAAACAGCAGGTCATGTAGGATGTTTCTGGTATGCAGTGGTTGGTACCCATAATGCATGGGCACCCAAAGTTCTTCGATTCATGTGGAGATCATGTGGTTCATTCTCACAGAGAACTATTAAGAAATACTGTAGCACAGATTGCTTTAAAATATGGACATCAGAACTGGACCATTGAGCAGTGGAAGAAGATGGCCTGGTCATATTAATCTTTTACATCAGTTAGCCTGATGGGTGTGTGGAAGTCATCTACCTGGGGAAGAGATGGCACCTAGATGGGAAGAAGGCTGGCAGAGGCAGCTTGATACTCCATGTTCTGCTGCGAAACCTTGAGTCCCGGCATTTATGTGGATGTTACTTGAATGAATACTACCTAAAGTTTGTTGCAGATCGAGTAAACCCTTTAATGGCAACGATATTTCCTATTGGCAGTAACTTCTTACAGAAAAAGAATGCGCCCTGCCACACAGCAAGAATTGTTCAAGAATGTTTTGAAAATGACACACAAGTACAAGGTGTTGACTTGGGCTTCCAAATTCTCAAGATCTCAATTTGATGTCTGGCATCAACAAGTGTGGTCCATGGAGGCCCCACCTATTAACTTACAGGACCTAAAAAATCAACTGCTAATATCTACCACAGGATACCTTCACTTCATTGGGCTTTGATGGCTATATTAGCTGCCATGGGGAACCTACACAATTGTTATGGCTGATGATTTATTAGTAATATCTTAGAGACGTGGTGGCATGTCACTAAACTGAAAGAGAGCAATTGGGCTATGGTTATAGATTACACAAGTCCCCTTAAGCTTTTACCAGTAGAGAGTAGGCCTGTTAACTCTAGGAGTGCCAGACTCTTACTAACATAGAGGGACATAAATCCATGAAGTAGTGCGATGATAGCCCACTACAATAGATCTGTGTCAGACTGAAAGGGCATTTGTGGGCCTAGTAGGGCCTTGTTGAGCACTGCCAAATTTGGTCTGTTTGGTTTTATATTATGGTTTTATTCCTTATTCTGTTAGCTTAATATGAACCGTTCTTTCACTTAATTTTTTATAGGTACTGATCCAGAAAAAGATAGTGAAGAGCCAGTTGACCAGATCGCAGTTGTCTCATCAAATATTCTGTTCTTCATCATTTTATTCATATTTGCCATTTTTGAGACGTATGTATTCACTATGGAAAACTGTAACTATTTGAATCCATTTTACAGCTATTGTACAAATAGATCATATGTACTAATAGGGGAAGATTTAGCAAGACCTGGGAAGAGAAAAAGTTGACCAGTTGCCCATAGCAACCAATAAGATCACTTATTTTTATTTTAGAGGCCTTTTTCAAAAATAAAAGCAGCAATTTTATTGGTTGCTATGGGCAGCTAGTCAGCTTTTCCCTTTCTACAGGTTTTGATACAGCTCCCCCATAACGTGCAGTAACATTATAAACTGTACACCTATTTTGTATGGATCCTGATTTGCAGAATGTCATCTAGAGATGTAAAACAAATTTTTCTGGTTTATCAACTGAATTATATACCCTGATGTTTTTGGGATCTTCATTTACACAAAGAGTTTTTTTTTTCTCCTTTTAACTTGTCTTTGGAAGTACACCTTAAGGTACCTTCCACAATAAAAAAAAGTGATTGTCTTCATTAGCTTTTGGCGTGGACAATGCCGATGTTAAAGTAATTGGCGCAGAATGACTTCAGTTCAGAATCTGCTGCATATTTTTTGCAGCTGATTTTGCTACCAGTTGAAGTTAATGGGGAGCAAAATCAGCTGCTCAACATATGCAGCAGATCCTGTACGTGTTAACGCAGCCTAAAAGAGGTTTTCCTACAAAGATACATATCACTGTAAAGTGATATATTATGGCAAATTAAACATACACTGCTCAGAAAAATAAAGGGAACACTAAGATAACACATCCTAGATCTGAATGAATGAACTAATCGTATGAAATACTTTCGTCTTTACATAGTGATAAATGCGCTGACAACAAAATCACACAAAAATTATCAATGGAAATCAAATTTATCAACCCATGGAGTCACACTACAGGCTGATCCAACTTTGATGTAATGCCCTTTTTTTGAGCAGTGTATTTCCAAAGTACAAGCACGTCTGAACATGTGAGAGATACGCAGTGCATTCAGAAAGTCTTCAGACACTTTTTATATGTGATATGAGAAGTGTCTGATCCTCTGGGACTAGTTTAAGATTAGGTAGCTAAGGATTAGCAAAGCTTCTCCACATACATTTATTGCCCCTAGATTTATAGTTGTATTGCTAAATAATTTGTCACCCATATGTGCTGGTAAGACACTTCTGGTCTGTGCAGGAATCACTGTGCTGCCAGTACTGGACACACTACATGGATATTTTAGGAAATCAAAAGTTCACTAGGTGGCACCATAATATGTAGTTAACAGCAATGTCTAGTCCCAGTTGATTTATTTATTTTTATTTCATTTCTAAATTGATAAGCACAAACAACAAGGATAAGTGTTGTGTGTGATCTAACAGAGTAAATATTTATTTGTGGGATAACCTATTTTAAATACTTCAGACTGTATGGCATAACATTGATGAAAATGTGTTAGCCGAGACCTAACCTACCTACCGCAATTGTCAACTCACTTATGGCATACATATGTTATCCCATTAGTCTGTAGCATAAAAAGTAAAATTTAAAACCCTTTCTCGTTAACCTGTTATGCATTTCTCTAGGATCTCTACCCCACTTACAATGGACATGTATGCATGGACCAGGTCACAGGCTGTATTTTACAATGGAATTATCTTGGCTGCCATTGGTGTTGAATCGGTTGTAGTGTTTATTACTGTGAAAATTATTTCTAAGAAGTAAGTTGTTGAAATGATACTTTTGTCAGAGCAAAAACTGTTACATATGTATATAAAATCTGAGACTCAGATACTTTTTGCTTTTGCCTGACTGCTTTCTTACTCTATCATTTATAACTTATTTGATTGTAGCCCTTCTACTTTATTTCCTTTTATATATATATATACAGGACTGGAGAACGAATTCTGCTCCTTGGGGGATTGGTTACTATTTGGGTTGGATTCTTTATCTTGTTACCCTGGGGACATCAGTATCCCAGCATACAGTGGGAAGGTAAGGAATTAACTAAAATTAAAGGGGTCATCCAGTGTGAGGGATCTTTGTCCATTGCACAGTATATATTTAAAAAATAAATAAATCTGGTTTTAACTACATGATGTGTCTCTTTATGTACAGACATTCAGAACACAACCAAGCATAACTCCACTTTCTTGGTTTCAAGTCTCTCCACATCTGGCAATCACACAGATGAACCAACGGGGTGTCCAGCTTCTCAGTCCTGGTGTTTCTATACACCAATCATCCACTTAGCTCAGTATATTACGTCTGACATTTTAATTGGTCTGGGCTATCCAGTCTGTAGTGTCATGTGTTACACATTGTACTCTAAAGTTATAGGACCAAAACCACAGGTAATATCTAAAAGCTTGAAAATCACACTTTTCTAATAAAATAAGTTTAATTGAATAGTATAAAAAAAAAAGTGGTGCAAAAGTAATAATGGAGTAGAACTTGTGCAGAATAGGAAACTATATGGCAAGATAATTCCTAGAGTTCATTTTCCCACAGGGTGTATAGACTCCACCACATGCAGACTGACAAGGAAATCTAAATCCTGCTTATTGCTATTGTTTAAAGGCTGATAGTATAACCAGCTGTACTGTGGCATAGTGACAAACTTCTGGTTAGATTCACGACATATGGGCTGTATGTCAATAGTATATTGGTAGAAAGGAATGCAATTTACCTTAATTGTCCAAACAGTCTACTAGTGACTACTTTTGTGCTGTTTCCCTGAATTTTTTTTTTATTGTATTGGTGTCTATGCTGTGCGCACTTAGAACAGTGTTTGTACATAACTGGAGTTCTAGAGGGAGACTACTAACAGTAACAATTTACATTACATAGGCAGTGAGCTCCTCTAGTAGTAGCCTAAACTGAAGACTTTCAACCTCTGCCAGTAACACATCCTTAGTGCCAGTTATGATTTTCTGCTTGCCATGGCAAATAGTTTGGTAAGTAATTGGATAATTTTAGAATGCTGTGTTTATTTATTTTTGTCATTGGTTTTTTTTTTTTTTAGGGTGTTTATATGGGATGGCTAACAGCTGCTGGAAGTGCAGCGCGAACCCTGGGACCTGTCTTTGTCACTGAAATCTATACACACCTTGGACCTAGATGGACCTTTATAATGATTTGTGGCATTGTAGCAAGTTCCATATTACATATGGTGGCAGTATACAAGAGACTTATTGCCTTTTCTGTGAGATATGGCAAAATATAAAAATGATCACTGTCCACCAAGGAACAAAAGCAAAGTATTTTTTTTTAAGCGTACAGACTGGAGTATTTTTTTCTTTCCAGAAAATTAACTGACTTAAATGAGGAGACTTAAAAAAAATGATCATGTATGGAGGAAGACTTGATTCCTTCATCACTAAGGAGCATACGGTGTAGTAACTAATTTTAAATAAAATATTTAACAAATTGAGACCTTGGAGCCAAAACCAGCAGTTGTTTTGTAATAGTAAATTATGTTTTTGGGGCATTTGTGGACAATATTTCCTTTTCGTATTATATACTTAGCTTTACCTTTTTAAATTCTTGGAGATCTTTCAAAACCTGTCCAGAGGAAAAGTTGCCCATAGCAACCAATCAGCTCACTTTCACTTTTCAGAGGCCTTTTCAAAAATGAAAGAAGCGATCTGATTGGTTGCTATGGGCAACTTTTCCTCTGGACAGGTCTTGATAAATCTCCCCCTAAAGTCTATACTTGTATTTACGGTTGAAATGTACTTAGGCTTTTTTGGTTAGAAAAAGATCCAGTTGCACCAAAAAACAAAAAAAAAAATCAAATCTTAATCACTGTAAACTTGATTGTGTTCCAATTAATCTCCCTTGAAGAACTTTGTCTGCATCTCTAGTCTTCCACTGACAACTATTTTATCCAGCCTGGGCCCGTATTTATGAGCAGCCTGATATATTGGGCAAACTATCAGGAGATATTAGTGTGTCTGATGTCTTAAACCGGTGCTTATCAACCAGGGTGCCTCCAGTTGTTGCATAACTGCTACTCCCAGGCACCCCAGTGAGAATAACTATTAAAGCTGGTATCCAGTTTTAAAAAAAAAAGTGTCGGATAATGAGTGAGGGGGCACCGGAGATGATACATTTTGCTTAACTGGACTACTACTTTTAAGCACACAGAGCATTGCTTAGCCATTTCTCAGCTTCGTGCTGTACCTGTTGGCAGCTTTCAGATGTAAGCAAGGGTGACTTTATTCACTGATGGTAAAGAATAACCTCCCACGGTGCATAGGAGTAATGATTTATCAAAACCTGTGCAGAGGAAAATTTGCCCATAGCAGCCAATCAGATCGCTTCTTTCATTTTGTATAGGTCTTGTTAAAAATGAAGTGATCTGATTGGCTGCTATGGGCAACTCAGCAACTCTTCCTCTGCACAGGTTTTGATAAATCTCCCCCAATGACTTTATTTCATTCTTGGTTTTGACTGGAATATTTTCCCTGAACATGGTAAACGTTGCTCGCTTTACAAAAGAATTCCTCTTTAATGCTACAGAACCATTTAATGGAAAGAAGATCTGTTAAAAATCTTGTCACTGCATTTATTATGGATATTTCTGCAGGAAGATTTTTTTTTTAGCATGGTTACAAATATATAAATTAAAATAAAAATACTTTTCATATTACAAAATACATACAACATTTACATACAGACAGTTCTACAAAAAGGAATCATCCATTATATTCGATTCTGCCTCTCCATGTTATGTACATATTATGCCAGAATTTAAAGACATCATTAAGGTATTAGGAAGGAAAAACCTGACAAAAGGCAAAAAGTCTTAAGCCTAGTTGATAAGCAAAAATGATCATGTATTGTGAGTTAAGAACCTTAAAAGGTTAATACAGAAGGCTTAGCAGGGATCTTAAACTGGTGGCCCCCCAGATGTTGTAAAACTGACTCCCAGCATGCATGACAGTTAGCTGCAGCCCATGGCTGTCCAGGCATGCTGGGAGATGAAGTTTTTGCAACATCTGGAGGACCACCTGTTTGAGACCCCTGGCTTATGGTCACGAGTGGCTTGATGAATTTGCGAAGAGCATCAAGATGGAAGAGAGGCACTGTAGTTTATTTTTTATATATTCCGGAAGCTTGTCATTTTCTCCGTGCCTGCAAAACATAAGGCATAATGTTATGGACTAGAGTTTACTTCATGGCCAGTCTGAAATACTACTTTCCTTTATGTCCTAAATAATAATAATTTTATTTATATAGAGACAACAGATTCCGCAGCGCTTTATTAGCAACAGCATCAATGGGTAAGATTCTGCAATAATAGGACAGATTATATCAATTTAATTACACAGACTATATAAGAACTGCTACTCCATAGCCTCACTTTTCTGACCTCCTGTGGACAGGTGCCCCTGTAGGCCCAACTGGACCTGGAGTAACACTGCTAATGTTGATGACCACAAATACTACATCTGGTGTCTCAGGTTGGCCTGGAAGTTGATCAACCAATTCTAGCAAGCTGTGGCCTGTCCAAAGACATTATAATCTAGAGGATTAGGAGAGTCTTCTCTGGCTGGTGTTGCAGGAACCATGTTCCCTTTTTCCTCTCCTATCCAGAATGTCCTAGATTTCTAGATTGATACAGGCATAAACTCTCATAATAAAGTGCAAAATTTGGCATTGTCTTAAGCTCTGGGAAAAAGGCTGTTACAGAGGTCAGAGATGACAGATCTGGCTCCTAAAAGGGACCTTGGTCTAGTTTCTAGACTAACTCTGTAAACCCAAATGTTTCCTTCTTTGGATTTAAAAGGTCTGCTACCATGTGTCCATGAACCTCTTCGTACATTAGTGGGATCCATGCTATAGCAGCCATTGAACCTTACCTAATTTTTCTTCAAAACAGAGTTCTCACTAACTTCAATCTCATTCACTTTTAGGGTGACCTAATACTGATCACCAGACTAAATTACTGGGTTTGTTTCCTGATCTCTACTAAAGAGCAGAAGCGACTTCACTCATGATGTTGGCCGAGCCCTAAATCACCTTTTGTGGAGCGCACCAAAGAGATTTAGAAGAGATGCTTAATCTTTCTCGGGGTAAAATAAAAGGTCTTAAACAGGTACTCCCATGCAAACCTTTTTTATTTATTTTTTTTTTAAAATCAACTATAGGCTGGATATTGGATAATCCAGACAGCCTTCAGTAGAATAGTGCGGCAGTCTGCGGTGCAAAACAACCCCCCCCCCCAAATGGTTAATTGCTAAATCCCCAGTGGTGCTGTTGCTTTAGGAATAAGGCTGCAGCATACATTGCCCACTCACTAAAAAATTGTTAGGCTGCTTTCACACTATAGAAATGTCCGTTTTAAAGATCCGTTATAATGACCAGTTAATAAAACCATCAAAAATGGCCGTTAAACAGCCACTACAAAATCCCATTATAGTCTATGGGATTTTTACATTATCCGTTTTAACCCATCATAGCCCGTTATTAATAACGGACATTATTTTGTGATGGGAGATATAGTGCATGCACTATTTTTTCTGTTCTTTCTCCAGTCACAAAACAACGTCCATTATTAACGGGCTATGAAGGGTTAAAACGGATAATGTAAAAATCCCATGGACTATAATGGGATTTTGTAATGACCGTTTAATGGCAGATTTTAAGGGTTTTCAGAATGGGTCTTTAAAAGGGATGAATTTACAGTGTGAAAGGGGCCTTCTACATCAGACCTTGAGGACTGTTTATTGTAGTTGTTAGAATTACACAGTGAGACTATGGAGTAAGTGTTATATGGGCTGTGCAATTAAAAGGTTACATTTAGGTCATCTGTCCTATTATTGTAGGAAGATAGAATCTTCCTCATTGTTGCTAATTTGAACTAAAGGAAAGCGTTTACAGTGAGTAAAAAAGAGGATACTTTTTCCATCTCAAGGCAGAAAAAGAATCAGTGGCTTTACTGCAGCAAAACACTGGCAATCTCAGATGCAAAAAAGAAAAGCAAAACAGCAAAGGGTTTGCTACAATGTACCAGGGGTGCTCTCTTAATGTAAAACATTATTGAGGAGAAGGCAGCCAAAGCTGAGTGCACAGTGGGTTTAAAGGGTAGCTCCCACCATCCTATTTTATTTATTTTTTGCTAGCCCGTTAACCCCCCCCACCCCGCATACCCTATTCCCTCATTACACTTGCAGTTACTGCAGAGTCCGGCAGCGGGCGTGCAGGGACAGCGGCGGCAACGGCGATGTGCGGGAGTGGCCTCCCAGCCAGTGGCCGGGGAGCCAATGCACTCGCTCCCGCCTGTCTGACAGGCAGGGAGCGAGTGCAGCCTAACTGAAAAAGGACTGACTGCCACTCCAAAATCAGTTCTTTTTCAGTAGGCGGTTTTTAAATGTAAATTAAACCTTTTTAATGGAAAAAAAAAAGTATATTAGCAATATGTTGTAGTACATAAGTACTACAACATATCAAAAAATAAAGTTGGTGACAGTGCCCATTTAAGTCTCTCTTTGCTAGATTACCAAATCCAGAGACTGTGGTTGGTAAGATGTTGTTTTTATACACTGCTCAAAAAAATATAGGGAACACAAACAAACACAATGTAACTCCAAGTCAATCACACTTCTGTGAAATCACACTGTACACTCAGGAAGCAACATTGACAATCAATTTCACATGCTGTTGTGCAAATGGAACAGACAACAGGTGGGAATTATAGGCAATTAGCAAGACAACCCCAATAAAGGAGTGGTTCTGCAGGTGGTGACCACAGACCACTTCTCAGTTCCTATGTTTCCTGGTTGATGTTTTGTCACTTTTGAATGCTGGTGGTGCTTTCACTCTAGTGGTAGCATGAGACGGTGTCTACAACCCACACAAGTCGCTCAGGTAGTGCAGCTCATCCAGGATGGCACATCAATGCGAGCTGTGGCAAGAAGGTTTGCTGTGTCTGTCACCGTAGTGTCCAGAGCATGGAGGCGCTACCAGGACACAGGCCAGTACATCAGGAGACGTGGCAAAAACTCAGCAGCAGGACCCCTACCTCCGCCTTTGTGCAAGAAGGAGCACTGCCAGAGCCCTGAAAAATGACCTCCAGCATGTGCATGTGTCCACTCAGAAGGTCAGAAACAGACTCCATGAGGGTGGTATGAGGGTCACAGGTGGGGGGTTGTGCTTACAGCCCAACACCGTGCAGAAAGTTTGGCATTTGCCAGAGAACACCAAGATTGGCAAATTCGTCACTGGTGCTCTCTTCACAGATGAAAGCAGGTTCACGCAGATATGACAGAGCCTGGAGACGCCATGGAGAACATTCTGCTACCTGCAATATCCTCAAGCATGACCAGTTTGGCAGCGGATCAGTAATGGTGTGGGGTGGCCCAGTAATTTCTTTGGGGGCCGCACAGCCCTCCATGTGCTTGCCAGAGGTAGCCTGACTGTCAATAGATACCGAGATGAGATCTTCAGACCCCTTGTGAGACCATATGCTGGTGCGGTTGGTGCTGGGTTACTCCCAATGCAAGACAATGCTAGACCTCATGTCGCTGGAGTGTGTCAGCAGTTCCTGCAAGAGGAAGATATTGATGCTATGGACTGGCCCGCCCGTTCCCCAGACCTGAATCCGATTGAACACATCTGGGACATCATGTCTCACTTCATCCACCAACGTCACATTGCACCACAGACTGTCCAGGAGGCCACCTCATCAGGAGCATGCCCAGGCATTGTAGGGAGGTCACACAGGCACATGGAGGTCACACACACACACACACTACTGAGCCTCATTTTGACTTGTTTTAAAGGATATTACATCAAAGTTGGATCAGCCTGTAGTGTGGTTTCCACTTTGATTTTGAGTGTGACTCCATATCCAGACCTCCATGGGTTGATAGTTTTATGAATAAATACTTTCAAAATAAAAAATTTAGTTTTAAAATCAACAAAGAAAAAAGAACAAATGACGCCCCCCAAGCCCACCACTCTCGTTTACAAAGTCAGGAGAACATGGCATCACTGAATAGACAATATAGGGGGTCCACACCCAGCCAACACCAAAACAATAGACGCTAAAACAGACATCATACACGCACACTACCGGAGAACCCCTCTGTTTCCTAGGCCCGGTAAAGATGACCAAACTATCCCGGAGAACTGTCCCTCTCTGGGGGGAACTACCGACTCATCTATTAGTAGCCAGGGAATCCAGACCATATCACATTTAATGGGGCATTTACGAATAATATATAGTGTCCTATACAACAGCACATATTTATTAACCAGATTAAATCACCTTGTTATAGGGGAAGGGGAAGTATCCTTCCAGGCCATTATCAAAACCTTCCATGCACAAAACAATAAAAACCTAATAAGAAGGCGTCTATGGGAGCCTGTGACCAGATCCTGAACAACACCTAATAGACAAAACATGGGAGAACACATAGGGGAAGTCCAAGTGATCTGTCATATACTGCAGCACCTCTCTCCAGAGGGGTTCCACACAAGGGCAACTCCAGAATGCACGCAAAAGAGAGCCCACATCCGCATTACATCGGAAACAAGAGTCCAAAGAGGAGATCCCCAATACGAAACAACTTAACCGGAGTGTAGTATAGATGGAGGATGAGCCGTACCTGAATGAGTAAATCCCGAGCACTAATCACCGTCGAGTAATAGGTCTTAGTAACTTCCCACCATTGATCTTCTGTCAAATCAGGGATATCAGCCACCCACTTTGCAAAAGCCAACTCAAACGGACCAGGACCTACCAATTGCAGCAATGCATATGCCTGAGTCAGAGGTTTAGTGAGGTCAGCAATACCCATAAGCAGCTCCACATCCGAAAAAGCCAGGGACGCACCAAGAGAGCCAAACTGCGCCACCACCGCATGTCTCAACTGGAGGTACCGAAACTGGGCACTCCGAGGGAGATTAAAGCGGTCACACATCTCCTGGAATGAGGGGAAGGAGGACAACTCCCCAAACAAATGTATGGAGAATTTGACTCCATGATCGCTCCAGAAACCAGCAGCCTCCAACTCCTGTAGGTGTTCAAAATGAGGATTCCCCCACAGAGGTGCCCTTACCGGTAGCGGGAAGTGCCTGGAAACCACCGACCACACCTCAGCCATGGGTTGATAAATTTGATTTCCATTGATCATTTTTGTGTGATTTTGTTGTCAGCACATTCTACTATATAAAGACGAAAGTATTTCATACAATTTGTTCATTCATTCAGATCTAGGATGTGTTATCTTAGTGTTCCTTTTATTTTTTTGAGCAGTGTATTAAGGTTCTGTTTTTCCAGAAGTTTAAAGGACTTCTCAAATCACATTTATTAGCAAATAATTGTGCTGACATAAGTAAAAATCTGCTTTTTCCATGCTTTGCTGTCTAATACCACTAAAGCTAAAAGAACAGTAAATTGCACCCCACTTGAGAAGGGGCATGTCCTAAATGCCAACAGAGATTGATGCGATCAGATGTCTGAATGCATGGAAGCCCCATATAAGTCTGTGGGACTTCCCAATTCTGATCACTGATCATTCTTGGGCTGCAATAATGCCAGGGACGTTTAAACTGCTGCTTCATCGTGACAATGTCCATTTAATCTAATATGGCAGAAATATAGTTCCACAGTTCAGGACAGAATACAATCCATAACTAAAAATGATATGCAGTACGGAGTACATAGACAAATATGCATGGCAATGAACCTAGTACAAGTCTATTGCAATACAGACTTTTTACCTCACCTGGTCACTTGCCCATTTGGCGCTGTGTACACTATAGAGGAGACTCCAGGCTGAACAACTAGCTGGGAACCATCATTAAACAGCACCCTTACTGCCCCAGTGTTTAACTGTAAAAAAAAAAAAAAAATTAAATGTGTATACAGTAGAAACAATTAAATGTGCCAGCAAACCTGAGCTTTCTTCAGTATTCACTTAGGACTAACAGCAACAATGATTCACTAATCTAGAATTACCATATGTAGTATGTCACTGCAACATGACTTCTACTTACCTGAGATGCCCAGCCAACATTTTTAACAAAAACAGACTTCAAGACGTGGCCAGAATCTGGAGTGTGACTTTTTGAAGCGTTGGAGGAAGGAGCACTTCGAGCCGAAAATACAGATTCCTCATAGGAAAGAATCTATACAGGAAACAGGAGTTAGTTTTTTTCTAATAGAAAATGAATGATTAAATATGGTGGTATGAGAGACTGCATATTCCTCCCTACGTTTAAAGGGATACTCCGCTGCTCAGCGTTTGGGAGCGCTTGACGTCATAGCCCCGCCCCTCAATGCAAGTCTATGGGCTGTCACGCCCCCTCCCATAGACTTGCATCGAGAGGGTGGGGCTATGACATCAAAAGCTCCAGGCCGGCTCCAGCGTTTGGAACAGTTTGCTCCAAACGCTGAGCAGCGGAATACCCCTTTAAGAGATTTCAATTGAGAAAGTACAACCAAGACCAAATATGCCATGTTTGATCAGCTGGGGCCTCATTGATGGGGCCCATACTTATCAGGAGAATAGCCCTTATTCCCCTGCTTTCAGCCCTATAAACCAATGAAGGAGTAAGAAAAAGATCACCAAGAGACAGCACTACTGATGGGCTATCCCCAATCGTTCTGATTGGTGGAGGTTTAACACCAAGACCCCAACCGATCAAAACTTTACATGTCTGTGTCAAAACTTTGAGAACTCTAATGCCATTCATTAGCTGCACACTACAGCAGAAGACATGGATCTAAAACAATGCATTTTATAATATAGCTAAATTCATTGTCTCTGGAATATAAAAGGTCAAACCTGCAATGCATATTTGAAGATTTATCTGAAATCTGCCACATGGTAGTTATTCTAAGCATATTAAAGATCTACAAAATGCATAATACTTATGGAACTAAACAGGTCACTCACAGGAGGATCGACATTAGACACCTGTGGTGAGGTTGAGCAGCCCGATGCCCGATTAGGAGGGTTCTGATCCTTGTGTCCACATACTGACTCCCCAGAAGGTACACCTCGTGCTGGTGGTTTAGGGGAATCCGTGCTTACTGGTCTCCTGTATTTAATAGAATTAAAAAAATCATTAGTACCAATACTAATTTCTAAACACAAAAAAATGGTTTGCATACAAAACTACTTGTGTACAGTGCAAATATGAAAAGAAAAACTTACCTTCCAGTTATATTTGGAAATAACGGGAAATTTTCTTCCTTCTTTTCTTCTATAATTAAAACGGACTCCAAAGACAGGCAATGCTGATGAATCTGTGACACAGACAATCACAACTGAGAATAGGATAGATGGGAAACGTAGGAAAAAAGATACATGTCAGCATTACAGGGATGAGCCACCTTTGGGGCACTCATTACTAATGTTTTGCAAACATGTAATGATTAAATATATATTTCTATGTTTATTAGATATTGCACAGCACAATACAGTACACAAACCATCTAAAATGCTACTACTTGGCATCCTATCTTTCTATGACCCTATTCAAGATATGCCTCGAGAGTTATTCAAATGTACAGCGAAGTGTAAAGTAGTGTGAGCAGAGACTTTCATTACTGGCATCAAAGTAAACAAATCAGAAATATGTATATTATACAATTTACAGTCATGGCCGTAAATGTTGGCAAGCCTGAAATTTTTCTAGAAAATGAAGTATTTCTCACAGAAAAGGATTGCATTAACACATGTTTTGCTGTACACATGTTTATTCCCTTTGTGTGTATTGTAACTAAACCAAAAAAGGGAGGAGAGAAAAGCAAATTGGACATAATGACATACCAAATTCCAAAAATGGGCTGGACAAAATTATTGGCACCCTTAATATTTGGTTGCACACCTTTGGAAAAAATAACTGAAATCAGTCGCTTCCTATAACCATCAATAAGCTTCTTACACCTCTCAGCCGGAATGTTGGACCACTCTTCCTTTGCAAACTGCTCCAGGTCTCTCTTGTTGGAAGGGTGCCTTTTCCCAACAGCAATTTTAAGATCTCTCCACAGGTGTTCAATGGGATTTAGATCTGGACTCATTGCTGGCCACTTCAGAACTCTCCAGCGCTTTGTTGCCATCCATTTCTGGGTGCTTTTTGACATATGTTTGGGGTCATTGTCCTGCTGGAAGACCCAAGATCTCGGACACAAACCCAGCTTTCTGACACTGGGCTGTACAGTGCGACCCAAAATCCATTGGTAATCCTCAGATTTCATGATGCTTTGCACACATTCAAGGCACCCAGTGCCAGAGGCAGCAAAACAACCCCAAAACATCATTGAACCTCCACCATGTTTCACTGTAGGTACTGTGTTCTTTTCTTTGTAGGCATCATTCTGTTTTAGGTAAACAGTAGAATGATGTGCTTTACCAAAATGCTCTATCTTGGTCTCATCTGTCCACAAGACATTTTCCCAGAAGGATTTTGGCTTACTCAAGTTCATTTTGTAAAATCTAATCTTGCTTTTTTATGTCTCTGTGTCAGCAGTGGGGTCCTCCTGGGTCTCCTGCCATAGTGTTTCATTTCATTTAAATGTCGACAGTTCGCGCTGATACTGATGCTCCCTGAGCATGCAGGACAGCTTGAATATCTTTGGAACTTGTTTGGGGCTGCTTATCCACCATCCGGACTATCCTGCGTTGATACCTTTCGTCAATTTTTTTCTTCTGTCCACGCCCAGGAAGATTAGCTACACTGCCATGGGTTGCAAACTTCTTGATAATAGTGCGCACTGTGGACAAAGGCAAAACTAGATCTCTGGAGAGGGACTTTTAACCTTGAGATTGTTGATATTTTTCCACAATTTTGGTTCTCAAGTCCTCAGATAGTTCTCTTCCCCTCTTTCTGTTGTCCATGCTTAGTGTGGCACACACAGATACAGAATGCAAAGACTAATTGAACTTCTCTCCTTTTTATCTTTTCAGGTGTGATTTTTATATTGCCCACACCTGTTACTTGCCCCAGGTGAGTTTAAAGGAGCATCACATGCTCGAAACAGTCTTATTTTTTCACAATTTTGAAAGGGTGCCAATAATTTTGTCCAGCCCATTTTTGGAGTTTGGTGTGACATTATGTCCAATTTGCTTTTTTTCCTCCCTTTTTTGGTTTAGTTCCAATACGCACAAAGGGAATAAACATGTGTATAGCAAAACATATGTTACTGCAATCCTTTTCTGTGAGAAATACTTCATTTTCTAGAAAAAAATCAGGGGTGCAAACATTTAAGCCATGACCGTATATATATTAAAAAAAAAAAAAAAAAAAAACACACAACAACACACAAAATTGTTAGAATGGCACTGTCATGAAATTTTTTTTTGTTATTGTACTCCTTATAGTAAATAAATCTTTCTAATGTTCTTTGTTTAACCCCCTTAAGGACAGGGGTTTTTTCCGTTTCTGCATTTTCGTTTTTTTCCTCCTTACCTTTAAAAAAAAAATCATAAATCTTTCAATTTTGCACCTAAAAATCCATATGACGGCTTATTTTTTACGCCACCAATTCTACTTTGTAAAGCAGTCAGTCATTTTACCCAAAAATCTACGGCGAAACGGAAAAAAAAAAAAAAAACATAATTGTGAGACAAAATTAAAAAAAAACAAAAAAAAAACGCCATTTTGTAATTTTGGGGGCTTCCGTTTCTACACAGTAAATTTTTCGGTAAAAAGGACACCTTCTCTTTATTCTGTGGGTCTATACGATTAAAATGATATCCTACTTACCGTATTTATCGGGGCATACCACGCACCGGCCTATAACACGCACCCTCATTTTACCAAGGATATTTGGGTAAAAAAAGTTTTTTACCCAAATATCCATGGTAAAATGAGGGTGCGTGTGTGCGCGTGTATACCCCGATACATCCCCAGGAAAGGCAGGGGGAGAGAGGCAGTCGCTGCACGCTTCTCTCCCCCTGCCTTTCCTGGGGTCTAGAGCCGTGCTGCCGGCCCTTCTCTCCCCCTGGCTATCGGCGCCGCTGCCCGTTCTGTCCCCCTGACGTCATGCGCCGTGCAGCGCATAGCAACGACGCCGGGGACGCACGCCGGAGGCCTGCAGCAGCGCGGACCGGACCCAGGTAATTATGCCACCGGGGATGGGGGGAGGCAGCGGCGCTGGCAATGGGTGCCGCTGCCCTTTCTCTCCCCCTGGTTGTCGGCACCGCTTCTCTCCCCCTGGCTATAGGCGCCGGCATCGATAGTCAGGGGGACAGAACGGGCAGCGGCGCCGATAGCCAGGGGGTGAGAAGGGCCGACAGAGGCGCTCTAGACCCCAGGACAGGCAGGGGGAGAGAAGCGGGCAGCGACGGCCTCTCTCCCCCTGCCTTTCCTGGGGGTGTATCGGCGTATAACACGCACATAGACTTTAGGCTAAAAATTTTAGCCTAAAAAGTGCGTGTTATACGCCGATAAATACGATATATAAGTTTGATTTTGTTGTACTTCTGGAAAAAATCACAACTACATGCAGGAAAATTTATATATGTTTAAAATTGTCATCTTCTGACCCCTATAACGTTATTTTTCCGTGTATGGGGCGGTATGAGGGCTCATTTTTTGCGCCATGATCTGACATTTTTAGCAGAACCATTTTTGTATTGATCGGACTTTGATTGCTTTTTATTCATTTTTTCATTATATGAAAAGTGACCGAAAATACACTATTTTGGACTTTTTGGAATTTTTTTGCGCGTACGCCATTGACCGTGCGGTTTAATTAATTATATATTTTTATAATTCGGACATTTCCGCACGTGGCGATACAACAAATGTTTATTTCTATTTACAGTTTTTTCTTTTTTTTTTTAAATGGAAAAGGGGGGTGATTCAGACTTTTATTAGGGAAGGGGTAAAATGATCTTTATTCACTTTTTTTTGCAGTGTTATAGCTCCCATAGGGGACTATAACACTGCACACACTGATCTTTTACATTGTTCAATGGTTTCTCATAGGAAACCCCTGATCATTGTCTCTGCCGCGATCAGTGCCGCGCGCTATTAGCCATGGGTCCCGGCCGTTGTTAGAGGCCGGGCCCCGCGTTCTAGAATGGGAGCGGACTCATGACGTCCATGTACGTCATGGGTCCTGTAGGGGCTAAAAAAAAAAAAAAAAAAAAAATTAAGTTTTCTATGTTTTATTTATTTTTGGGATGTAAAGCCTTAGGCAGTCATAACTCACACACTGAACTGCTCTGGGCTGTGTGTAGCAGAGTGAGGGAGGAAGTTCTCCCCTGTATGGCTTCAGATGATGTCACGCTTGCTGGGTAATATCTCTTCCCAGTCTGTGAATCTGACAGACTGAGCAGAAAATACAGAGCAATATCAAGGTAGAAAACTAAAAAATAATAAAAAATAAAGGCAGGGGGTGGTTTATCGTGCTGGGGGCAGAGAACTGGGAAGATTATGACATTTAAAAAGATCATGACAGGTACTCTAACCTCTTCAGGACATAGGGCGTATGGATACGCCCTGAATCCCGAGTCCTTAAGGACCGAGGGCGTATCCTTACGCCCATGGGAATTCCGGCCCCCACCGCTAGCCGGTTGGGGACCAGAGCCGGATGCCTGCTGAAATCGTTCAGCAGGCATCCCGGCATATCGCCCAGGGGGGTCATTATGCCCCCCCATGTCGGCGATCGCCGCAGATCGCTGGACAATTCAGTCCAGCGATCTGCAGCGATTCCGGGTCAATCGGGTCTCCAGTGACCCGGTGACCCGGAAAGACGGCCCCGAACAGCCAGAGCCTGCAGGGGTGAGGTGGCACTGGTGCCACCTCACGATCGCCCTGATTCGTCGGCCGGATTACCGGCCGACCAATCAGGGCGCCTGCTGCGGGTGTCACTCCCGCACCCGCTCCGCCCCTCTTCTGGAGGACGTGAGCGGCTGCGGGACGTGCACCCCGGGTGCTGGGGACCCCGATCCCCGGCGCCCCTGTTGGGATCGGGGCCCCAGGAGCGACGGCGGCGGCGGGACTGACCTGCAGCGTCTGGATCGTTGGAGGTGAGTGACAGCCTCCTGCTGTTGCTTAGCAACAGCTCCCAGCATGCAAAAAGGGCATGCTGGGAGCTGTAGTTATGCAACAGCAGGAGGCAGACCACCACAACTCCCAGCATTCCCTTATGGGCATGCTGGGACTTATGGTTTTGCAACAGCTGGAGGCACATTCTTTCTATGGAAAAGTGTACCTTCAGCTGTTGTCTAACTACAACTCCCAGCTTGCACAAACAGCTAAAGTGCATGCTGGGAGTTGTAGTGGTGC
Source organism: Hyla sarda (assembly GCF_029499605.1). Classification (NCBI taxonomy): domain Eukaryota; kingdom Metazoa; phylum Chordata; class Amphibia; order Anura; family Hylidae; genus Hyla; species Hyla sarda. The sequence goes on from NC_079189.1 coordinate 167,722,118, forward strand.
ATCTGCTGGTTGCACAACTACAACTCCCAGCATGCCCGTTGGCTGTCGGTGACTGCTGAGAGTTGTAGTTTTGCAACAGCTGAAGGCACACTGGTTGTGAAACTCAGAGTTTTTTTTTTACCTAACTCAGTGTTTCACAACCGATGTGCCTCCAGCTGTTGCAAACTACAACTCTCAGCAGTCACCGTACACCATGCACCGTACATGCTGGGAGTTGTAGTTTTGCAACAGCTGGAGGCACACTGGTTGTGAAACACTGAGTTAGGTCACAAACTCAGTGATACATAACCAGTGTGCCTACAGTTGTCGCAAAACTGCAACTCTCAGCAGTCACCGACAGCCAACGGGCATGCTGGGAGTTGTAGTTATGCAACAGCTGGATGTCCCCCCCCCCATTGTGAACGTACAGGGTACACTCACATGGGCGGAGGATTACAGTAAGTATCTGGCTGCAAATTTGAGCTGCCGCAAACTTTCTGCGGCAGCTCAAACTGCCAGCGAGAAACTACTGTGAACCCCCCGCCCGTGCGACTGTACCCTAAAAACACTACACTACACTAACACAAAAAATAAAATAAAAAGTAAAAAAACACTACATATACACATACCCCTACACAGCCCCCCTCCCCTCCCCAATAAAAATGAAAAACGTCTGGTACGCCACTGTTTCCAGAACGGAGCCTCCAGCTGTTGCAAAACAACTCCCAATATTGTCGGACAGCCGTTGACTGTCCAGGCATGCTGGGAGTTTTGCAACAGCTGGAGGCACCCTGTTTGGGAATCACTGGCGTAGAATACCCCTATGTCCACCCCTATGCAATCCCTAATTTAGGCCTCAAATGCGCATGGCGCTCTCACTTTGGAGCCCTGTCGTATTTCAAGGCAACAGTTTAGGGTCACATATGGGGTATCGCCGTACTCGGGAGAAATTGTGTTACAAATTTTGGGGGGTATTTTCTGCTTTTACCCTTTTAAAAATGTAAAATTTTTGGGAAAACAAGCATTTTAGGTAAAAAAAATATTTTTTTTTTTACATATGCAAAAGTTGTGAAACACCTGTGGGGTATAAAGGTTCACTTAACCCCTTGTTACGTTCCCCGAGGGGTCTAGTTTCCAAAATGGTATGCCATGTGGTTTTTTTTTTGCTATCCTGGCACCATAGGGGCTTCCTAAATGCGGCATGCCCCCAGAGAAAAATTTGCGTTCAAAAAGCCAAATGTGACTCCTTCTCTTCTGAGACCTGTAGTGCGCCAGCAGAGCACTTTCCACCCCCATATGGGGTGTTTTCTGAATCGGGAGAAATTGGGCTTCAAATTTTTAGGGGTATTTTCTGCTATTACCCTTTTTAAAAATAAAAATTTTTTGGGAAAACAAGCATTTTAGGTAAAATTTTTTTTTTTTTTTTACATTTGCAAAAGTCGTGAAACACCTGTGGGGTATTAAGGTTCACTTTATCCCATGTTACATTCCCCGAGGGGTCTAGTTTCCAAAATGGTATGCCATGTGTTTTTTTTTTTGCTGTTCTGGCACCATAATGGCTTCCTAAAGGTAACATGCCCCCCAAAAACCATTTCAGAAAAACGTACTCTCCAAAATCCCCTTGTCGCTCCTTCCCTTCTGAGCCCTCTACTGCGCCCGCCGAACACTTTACATATGAGGTATGTGCTTACTCGAGAGAAATTGGGCTACAAATACAAGTAAAAAGTTTGTCCTTTTACCCCTTGTAAAAATTCAAAAATTGGGTCTACAAGAACATGTGAGTGTAAAAAATGAAGATTGTGAATTTTCTCCTTCACTTTGCTGCTATTCGTGTGAAACACCTAAAGGGTTAAAACGCTGACTGAATGTCATTTTGAATACTTTGGGGGGTGTAGTTTTTATAATGGGGTCATTTATGGGGTATTTCTAATATGAAGACCCTTCAAATCCACTTCAAACCTGAACTGGTCCCTGAAAAATACTGAGTTTGAAAATTTTGTGAAAAATTGGAAAATTGCTGCTGACCGTTGAAGCCCTCTGGTGTCTTCCAAAAGTAAAAACACGTCAATTTTATGATGCAAACATAAAGTAGACATATTGTATATGTGAACCAAAAAAAAATGTATTCGTAATATCCATTTTCCTTACAAGCAGAAAGCTTCAAAGTTAGAAAAATGCTAAATTTTCTAATTTTTCATCAAATTTACGGATTTTTCACCAAGAAAGGATGCAAGTATCGACAAAAATTTACCACTATGTTAAAGTAGAATATGTCACGAAAAAACAATCTCGGAATCAGAATGATAACTAAAAGCATTCCAGAGTTATTAATGTTTAAAGTGACAGTGGTCAGATGTGCAAAAAACGCTCCGGTCCTTAAGGCCAAAATGGGCTCCGTCCTGAAGGGGTTAATCTCAAAATGAAAATGGGTCCATAAAATAGTATGGTCTACACTTCAAAGTGTTCTGTCTGAGAATAATAAAAAAATATTCATTACCTCATTGGCGTGATCCACATAGCACTTCATTTCCTCAGTCAGGCCATTGACTCTGCTCCCATCTTTCAGGGTGTAGGACTTTCCAGACTTCTCTATTACTCGAGTGAAGTCAACTGTCTTGTGAATTTTTGCTCCTAAGAAAACAAATAAATCTTAGATTTATGACAGATCTATACTGAAAGAATAAGTAATGACCACTGCTTGGGTGTTGTTACTATAACCTGCACACATATGCAGCTTCATATACATAAACCCATTTTAAAGTCACAGATTTTAACTTAGAAGGTGGTGACAACTACTTGTTTGTGTGTTGGTTGCAAGCTCCCTTTCCTGCCTGCGTACCATTTGTCTCCTTACCAGGAGGCCTTTTTAAGTAATGTCTGCAGATTAAAATGTAAAATACCAATGACAAATTTACTTTAGATCTAATAATCCTCCATCCTATTGTTCGATGTGTTGAACCTTCCAACTTACCATCATAGAAGCAGACCTCAAAGTCAGCATTGGGGTAGTTCTCCATTAACATGCATTTTGCATATTTAGTGTAGTAGGTAATTTTAGGTGTTTTGGACCTTACAAGCTGGATGAACTTTGATGCATACTGGTATTTTTTCCAGTACTTTTCTGTAAAAAAAAAACAACAAATAAATAAAATTAAGAGTAAAATTTACTTGAAGTTACTATAAAGCAAACAATTCTTATTATTCACCTGCCTCAATACCCCACAGTTCCATCCAGATCCCTCCTAGTCCCTGTTACTCACCACTTTTCATTTGTGAAGAAAATGCCTGCTCAGTCAGTGGCCACAGCAGTGACCAACCTAAGCCAGGGATTGGCTGGGCATGCATTTCCACAAATAAAAACACACTAGATTATATATATTTATTTTATATTATACACACACACACATCGTATTATGGACACTAGAATACCCCTTTATTTGCTCTTCAGAATCCCTTTTGAGACTTACATTGCAGAATGGTAGTTATGGCCCCACTCCAGAGCACAGTTACTTAAAGTGTACCCATCAGATCCGACAAAATATTTTTTTTTTTTTAACAGATCACTCAGTACCTAATCCTGACCATGTACATCTAGTTTTTATGTGTCTAGCACCTTTATTTTTTTTTATTACACTTTTAATTTAGCTCACTAGTCTGAATTCCTCTCAAAGGGAGGGGGCGTGGCCTCACTGTGCAGGTCTCCGCCCCCTCCCTCAGTATGCTGTCTGCTCACATCTCCCCTAACATTAGCAAAACTACAACTCCCAGCTTGTCCTCACTGACAGTAGCGGGACACAAGCTGACAGTGGGAGGATTTTTCCTCCAGCTAAGAGCCCTGCACTCACAGCTGTCAATCAAGGGAGTATGTCCATGACATAGGTGATGATGCATGGACACAGCAGGACTAGTATGTGTCCAAGCAGGCAGGGAGGCAGTTTGACTGGCTTTTTCAGTATGAAATACTGAAAATTTTCTAATGAAAGCAATTGCAAAACCTACTGGTTTTGCAAGCTTTACAGCGTATCAAAAGTTTTTGTATCTGACAGTGCCCATTTAAAGTTCAATATCAAATGTGTCAAAAGTTTCTGGACAGCAGCTAGCCAGCCTACACAACTAGTCAATGTTTGTGCACAACCACATAAAGTATTATATTACCTGGTAAACTGTCAAATGTGTAACTTAACATGTTCTCAGGAGGAGATGGAGGTCGATCAACCAAAGGAAACCCCTTGCCTTCATTTGGATGATAAATATAAATCTGCAAAGAAAAAAAAAAAAAACATTTTTATATATTATATATATATATATATATATATATATATATATATATATATATATATATATATATATTCCGTTACATTAATGAATAATAAAAATGTTAAATACGTAAAATCTCAAATTTAGACAAAACCAAAAAATGTATGATGTAATAAGTAGTGCTACAATCCCACCAGACTCTGCTGACTAGTCACAAGTGTGGACCAATCCATATAAAAGAAGAGGAAGTGGTTGATCGAGGGCCCTACATTATAGATATTACCATATAGAAATGAAACCATACAAACACCTACCAAATTCCCATCACCGGATATACGCAAAACCTCTTTGACTTGTTCCTGAGAGTTCTGTTCTTTCAGAAATTCCATGCAAACGTCTCCAGTATCCAAAATGCTCACCTGCGAAAAGAAAAGTCACATCACATGTGTAGTACCAGTGCAAAAACCAGTCAGCAGAGATGACTGCTCCTTCCATTGTACTGATCAGCCGCTGATGGTACTTACCACAGCATTTTTGGTCTTCTGTCTGATAGGCTTCAGTCTTTCTGAACTAAGTGGAGGAATTATGCTCCTCAGGGAGCAGTAGCTTGCAGCTTGTTGAGGTATCTTAGACTTTTTTTTGTGTGGATTTTCTTCTGAAACTGGAAATGTTCTCATTCCTTTGTGAGCAAAGTCAAGGGAAGAGTCTGTCACTTTTTTCACCGTCACATCGTTCCAGTTGTACATGGGCGTCTCCTGCTGTATGGCCGGTTGGCCGTAATAATTTGCAGCAGAATTACTTACATCGCTGACATCCTGAGTTCTTTGCATTTGACCTGAAAATTGAAAAAAAAATAATTAACCACTATAATAAATTGTACATATAAGTCTATAGACATTGCCTTGGGCTTTACAGCGTACAGTCATGCACTTCTCCCTGCTAATTCTCGAGATCGGTTGGGTCTATAATTATAAAATGTATTTATTGTTATTAATCTCCACATAATTCAACCCCTTTTACAGCACAGATGATTTTGTGAGGAAGAGCCACAGCCAGCTAGGAATTTCCCTTGCAGCGACCACTGCGGAGGACATTTAGTATTACTGGGCTGCCATTCAGATAAACCATTCTATGTAATACATGGACCTGCTCCTACAGCGTGGCTCTTTATTTTAACCCAAAGACAGGGGTCCAAACCAGGGAACACTATGTTGTGCAGGTTATATGGAAGGCATTGGGTTTATGGGACAAATATTTTAAAGAAAATCCCAATGTAGTCAAAATCCCTCAGTAGAATTTTGTTAGGTATATCATCACCAAATAATGTAGAAAAAAATAAATAAAATATATATAATATATATATCTAATCACTTTTTTTTTTTTATATTTTCATACAATATAGGCACTAAAACACGGGATAATAATTATTAGCCAACTTTGCCCTGTAATAGGTGAAGGAATCGGCCAGCAGACATTGGGCTCAGGCCTGCCTTTGTAATGCCACCCTAAAAGGGTCTATTCACATGGCAGAATTTCCACTAGCGGAATTCCACCTCAAATTAAAGCCCATAGACTTCTATGGGATTCCGCACTCCCATTCACACTTCTGAAATTCAGAAGTGTGAATGAGGGTACGGAATCTCATAGAAGTTTATGGGCTTTAATTTGAGGCAGAACTCTACAAGCACCGATCAAGGATCGATCAAACTGCATTGCTGCCCCCATAGACTGCAATGCATTTCTGGGTGGATCTTTTAGGATATCTGCTAAGAAATGCATTGCCATCTAGGGGACAGCAATGTAGTCCACGTGATCCTAGTGCCTCCGGGTCGATCTCCGGCAGAAATTCTGCCCAGAGATTCCGCAGTGTGAACAGGGATGTGGAATTCCTATCGCCCGACGCCCGGGACTAGCAGGTGAATTTGTCCGGCCCTTAGCCCGGCTTCGGGCAAGTAGGGCCGGACCTGACAAGTGCGGCGGCGATCTGCAGTCTGTATGGAGCGGGCTCCCGACTCCTGCCTGCTCCATACTCTGCAGCCTGTGTCCTCCGAAGCAGAGCAGGGGAGATGAGAAGCTGTGTACAGTATTTGTCTTCTCTCCCCTGCTCTGCAGACGTGCGGGGGGAGATGAGGGGGCGTGGCTTATTTCTCCCCGGGCAGACCTGCGTCCTCTGCCTTCACTCCCCCCAGCTGTAGCTTCGGAGAGCTGAGGGGGGGAGGCGCATCTGCACGGGGAGATGCTTGCGGCGCTCACAGGGGAGTATGGAGCGGGCTCAGGACTCCTGCCCGCTCCATACTCTGCAGCCCCCGGCTATTCTCAGTAGCTGGAGGCCGCCACTAATAGCCAGCCGCGGCTGGCTGTTAACCCTTTAGATCGCCGCTGTCAAAGCCGACAGCGGCTTCTAAAGGGACATGTGAATGCTCCCTGGTGGGCTAGTGAGGTGGATCACCCCCCGCAGCGCGATCATGGGGGGAGATCCACTATAGAGGTAGCCAGAGGGCTTACCTCTGCTTCCTCCTGTCCCGCTCTGTCATTGATAGATCCTGACTGGACCAGACTCTATCAATGGATCACAGAGCACACAGATTAATAGAGTTCAATAGAACTGATCTGTTTGAGGAATCTAATGATTCCTCATATAAGTGTAATAAAGTGTAAAAAAAAATAAAATAAAAAAGTTTTAATAAAAGTTTGAAAGACACATATTAACCCAGTGGTCTTCAAACTGTGCCCCTCCAGATGTTACAAAACTACAATTCCCAGCATGCAAGGACAGCCGTTGGCTGTCCGGGCATGCTGGGAGTTGTAGTATTGCAACATCTGGAGGGCCACAGTTTGAAGACCGCTGCATTAACCCCTTCCATGTTAAAAGTTCAAATCACCCCCTTTTCCTATATAAAAACATGTAAACATAAAAAAATAAACATATTTGGTATCGCTTCGTACGTAATTGTACAACCTATGAAAACATTATGTATCCTGTACGGTAAATGTAAAAAAATACCAAACCACAGATTTGCAATTTTTATAATATCCCAGAAAAAAGTTAAAAAGCGATTAAAAAGTCAGATCAATACCAAAATGGTACCGATACAAAAAACAGATTATGGCGCAAAAAATGAGCCCTCATACAGCCTGGTATGTGGAAAAAAAATAAAGCTACAGGGGTTAAAAAATGGCAATTAAATTTTTTTTTTTTAAAAAAGTTCAGAATTAGTAAAACATGACGTAAACGATACAAATCTGGTATCACTGTAATCAGGCGCCTAAAGTATAAAACTAACATGTTACCTCAACCACAAAGTAAATGGCGCAGAAAAGAAAACCACCAAATCTGCAAAATTATGTTTTACTATTTCAATTTCACTTCCCTAAATATAATATATATATATATATATATATATATATATATATATATATATATATATATATATATTTTATTTTTTTTTGGGTTCAGAGAATATGTTATTGAAAAATTAAAAGGTATCATTATAGTAGGTATTTATGGCTATTATAGGGCGAGGAGGAAAAAATTAGAGCGTAAAAGCGAAAATTGGCCGGACAAGTGGATCGTCATGAGGGACAAGTAGATTTTGCTCCATTTTAGTCCTGTGGACAAGTAGTTTTTTTAATAACATTTCCACACCCCTGGTGAACCAAGCCTAACACCCTATCCTGTGATGCATCACCCTCCAATAGAACTAGCCAAACACGGACTTATGCAGGACTCGGCTTTTACGTGTCACAAGAAGCAGCAGGGTCGAGAAGGGGCTGAGAAACATCAGAATGGCAGCTGCGGGAGATTGGGGTAGATTTGTATGGTCTTTATTATGTTTAACATATCACAATATCACTAGGTAGTTCCATGGGTCACAAGCCGACTATTCAGCACATTCTGTAGCACACCACAATGCACACTTACCATTTAGTTGCATGGCTCCGAACCATTGCTGCACAGTGTCAGCTTGGCCCCTTTCATCAGACCTGACACCTGAGAGTTGTGGAGGACAGAAAAATTCAGACCTTAAATCAAAAGAAAAAAAGCAATGTTAAAACTCTCCAAATGGATAACACGCGCACGATGCACATGTGTAATTCACAGACTAATGGTGTGCGTCTGAGGACATGGCATACAGCTGGGCACAAATCCACTGCAGGATGCCAGCGGGAACTTGTGGGTGACATACATGGCTTCATTCCACAAGTTCAGAACTGGCAAGGTATATGATGTCTATCATTTAGTCCATTTCTGACTTTTTTCTACAAGTATATGTTGTGGAACCAGAATAAAATGACTTTTTATCAGTCAGGTTTGTATAATAAAGCGTATAGATTTAAAAAGGACACAAAGAATCCATCATGGAAGCCCCTTCCTTTATCCCAATAATGGCTCACATGTGGAGTAACAATCTCCTCACCCTTTTTTTTAAATACAATAGGAAACATGAGGGGAATTCATTAATTGTTGCCTTGTATGTGCACTATTTTGTGTTTGATGTTCCCTCCTGCGCCAAATTCATCAAAAGTCACACACCACTCGATTTACTGGTTCCTTCGCCCATGGTACCTGTTTAGACTGCTTTACATGAGTGTGGGTTTGTGTCTACTGCAAAAAACTAGTCTAAAAGCGCTGCAAATGGTGGTTCACTTTCAAATGTAAATCAAAAGCAAAAGCCTCACAAAAGTAGCATGGGAAGTGACAGACTTTTTGTGCGACAATTTTAGACTAATAAAAAAAATTTAAAAAAAAGGGTTCTAAATAGCTTGATGAATTCCCCTCCAGATCACGAATAAAGGAAACGTCACTACTTTACAATAAGTGGACAATAAACTGCCATGGGATGGACCCTTTACAATGGCAGCGGATACCACCAGGGGTAGTGGACGCCGACCTTATTGCCGCAGCATCACATGCTCATGAGCTGTGCCTGACACTGCCATTTATGCTGAACTGCTATACCAGACAGAGCCAATGGACATTGGGGGAGATTTATCAAAACCTGTGCAGAGAAAAAGTGGAGACGTTGCCCATAGCAACCAAATTGTTTCTTACATTTTTAAGAAGGCTTCTAAATAATTAAAGAAGCAGTTTGCTATGGGCAACTGGTCAACTGTTCCTCTATACAGGTTTAGCTAAATCCCCCCCCCACTATGAAGTGGCGCTCCTTATGGAAAAACAGCAACAAAAACACGGTAAAACCTCAACGTGTGAACACAGCCCCAGGAGATTACACAAATAAACCTGAAGCCTTTTGAAGCAAGCAGGCCAGATATAATGTGGGTCTATGTTTTTGTTTCCATTTAATGTATACGTATTAAAAACTTGGGATAAAAGAAAGCACGTTAACGGATGCCAAAAACATATGCTGCTGTATGCCACAAAAGCAGAATCTGTTCCCTTACATTACAGAATATGTAATGCAGTGTAAAGGGTTGTTTTTTTTACCATACACAATATAGCTGTTGACCCTTTGTATACAGCAAAATTAAACATATTGCAAACGAAAAATAAAATGTGAACAAAATAAATAAGAATGTTAACAGCAGCCATCCCCAACCGAAATCCAGAAGACTGGGATGTGTCCATTCCAATCTCAAACAATGTGCACAACAGAACTATTACCACAATCCTGTAACCTTACAATGACAATTCATTACGGTTCTAGATAGAAGAGAAATAGGTGTTCAGGTGGCATCTTAGAACGTGGCACTGACATTTCAGAATATTTGCAATCCTAATCACACCTATAGTGACGTTTCATTCCTAACCAGACCTTCATCAGAAATCCATATCACTGCGGAGGACGGTGTAGTTGGTAGAATGGGCCAATTGCTGTGAAACGTGTGGTGTAGGGCAACCTATAGTCGCACCACAGCACACTTGTTTCACGTCAATATATGTATGTTAAAGATTGCATTTATGTTTTCTGAAAATGCAGAGCCAAGTTTTTCGTTACTGCCTATCTAGATCTCGGATGTGGTAACAGTAGGAGGACAAATGCAAATATAGCTACGTGAACTGCAACACACAATACCATGCCCCAGTATATCAGGCACATAAATTCCCTTCTATCATAACAACAAACTGGCAGAGACCAGACAGGTCACTTCTAGCTGCCCTCCTCTGTACCAAGTGAACAAGCATTCTTAAATATTCAGGAACATTCCCCCTACGCATTCTCTCTTTACCTTCTCAAACCTGCAGAACACCATACAGTCATGTTGCCGGAAGAAACTAGATATGTAACTGAGATGTGTTTTTATACCAGTGACATCAGTATGACAGGAACGTTGCCGTAATACCCCAGAGCCCAGGCAGCCATCTGCTAATAGTCCACAGGGGACTCTGCGTACTCCTCTACATCCAGCAGGTCCTAGTAATTACATAGTAACTGGCATTGCCACACAAATGGGGCTCTGTGTACTCTGGGGGTGATCACTTCTACCTCCACCATCATATGTCTATTTAACATACAAACATGATGTTCACTTGTTTTGGATCATTATTTATGTCCTTTTCTCATTTCCAGTGACATGAATGACAGTAGTGGGAAAATGCCAAAACTGCTAGTGTGCCCATACAGTAGGGATCGACCGATATTGATTTTTTTTTAGGGCAGATACCAATAATCTATGACTAGATATGAACGAACTTACAGTAAATTTGATTCGTCATGAACTTCTCGGCTCGGCAGTTGATGCCTTATCCTGCATAAATTAATTCAGCTTTCAGGTGCTCCGGTGGGCTGGAGACTCTTTCCTAGGACTGTATCCACCTTTTCCAGCCCACCGGAGCACCTGAAAGCTGAACTAATTTATGCAGGATAAGTCATCAACTGCCGAGCCGAGAAGTTCTTGACGAATCGAATTTACTCTAAGTTTGCTCATCTCTATCTATGACCTTTCAGGCTGATAGCCGATAACTTATACCGGAATATCGGTATGTTATCGGCCATTTTAACCCCCCGGCCCCGCAGAAGCCGCTGCAGATCAAAGATTTAAAGCGGGCGCTTTAAATCAATGAACTGCAGCAGTATTTGTGGGGCCAGAGACCTCCGCCCGCTTCCCTCCCCCTGCCTGTCCTGGGGTCCTCCCTAGTCCAACCACCACCGCCGCTGCCCTATTGCCTCCCCCATTCCCGGTTTTATAATTACCTGTTCTCGGGGCCCGGGGTCCGCGCTACTTCTAGCTCCGGCGGCGTCCTGAGCTGTCACTGTGCGCACTGACAGTGACATCGCGTTGAGGACGTCACTCGTCATTGCGCAGCGCACAGCAATAGCGCAGGATGTCGCAGGAGCCAGAAGTAGCGCGGACCCCGGGAACAGGTAATTATAAAACCAGGGATGGGGGAGGCAATGGGGCAGCGGCGGCGGTCTCTGGCCAGGGAGGCGGGGCATTATCGGCAAGGTAATTGCCAATACCGATAATGTCCAAAATCGTGAATAAAGACTTAACGGAGTACTCCGCTGCTCAGTGTTTGGAGCAAACTGTTCTGAACGCTCTAGCCAGCATTGGGAGCTCACGACGTTCTAGCACCGCCCCTCAATGCAAGTCTATGGGAGGGGGCGTGACATCCGTCACGCCCCCTCCCATAGACTTGATTGAGTGGCGTGATGTCATGAGAGGGGGGGGGGGTGCTATAACGTCACAACCTCTGGCTCCAGCGTTTTGAACAGTTTGCTCCAAACGCTCAGCAGCGGAGTACACCTTTAACAGGGGTATGCCCACCTCTAGACGTTAAAAGAAATCAAGCTGCTCAGCAATGCTTAGAAGCTGCATAGAGAATGAATGGAGCTCTGGCTGTACATGTGCAGTGTGCTCCCATTCACTCTGTGGAACATTTTACTATCAGCTTGATAGGGGAAAACTTCTTGACATGGGAAAACACCTTCAAAAAGGAATGTCCACGTGTCAGGATGGGGACCAGCAAGCAACCATCAGAAGGTATCAGCAGGTAAACAGATTTTACTTACAGAGTTTTCTCTTTGACTGGAGGAGAGGGAAGTCTATCCAAAGAGCCATGGGCAGCTTTCTCTGGAAACATCTGAGGTAGATCTCCATAACTGTTGGCAGGAGAGGATGTGGAGGTCCTGTACCCACTTAGGTGACCAGGCTTATTCAATGTCTCCACAGAGTGGCATCTGTCCGCAAAGCTGTTTGGTTTACTATGTGTCTGACTACGAGAGGTGCCAGTTCTGTCAGAAGAGTGAGCCCTTCGAAGGTAGCGGGAACGGGGCCTCTCTTCACTGACGACAGTTTTCCTCCCCCTCCTCTCAGAGTCATTTTCCTCTCGCTGACAACTGTAGAAGCTTCCACCATCCACTGTTAAACCATCATTCGGTTGTCTATCCTTGAATTGAAAGATATTCATCTTGCTGGGAAGCGAAGGTCCTGACAAAATCCTTTTTTCCTGTAAGCGCCCACTAACACTAACCCCAGAAGAACCAGTAAATCCTGTAGAAATGGTAGCATGACCACTGTCTATGGAGTCTTCTACAGCTCCGATATCGTCACAGGTGGAGGAGGATCGTGCCGTCATAAATGGATGGTCCAGCACAGATGAAAGACTTAACCGATCCGCAGGGTTTTTGCGTAGCAACTGAAAGATCAGATCCTTCGACGCCCTAGACAAATAACTGGGCATCTCATAGTCTGCCAAAACTATCTTATTCAGAGTGTTCTTCACAGTGTCGGTGTCAAAAGGAGGTCTCCCAACAAGAAACGTATACAACATGCACCCAAGGGACCAAACATCAGATTCAAGACCGTGCGCACTCCTGGTAGCAATCTCAGGGGCAATGTAGTTTGGTGTTCCGCACATTGTGAAGTGCTTTTCATTCGGCAATTTCAACTGAGCTGCTAGTCCAAAGTCTGCAATCTTAATATTCATGTCGCTGGAGAGCAGGAGGTTGGAAAGAGTGAGGTCCCTGTGCAGAATGCCATGAGAATGTAGATACAGCATCCCCTTCACTATCTGGTCCATGAAATGACAAGCTGCAGAAAACAATGAAAAGTGGACATGGATTCAATTCTGGTGGAAATGTACTAACACCAGTGGAAAGTGCAATGTCAAGATAAGGTCATCTCTGTATAAGGCTATGGCTCCAAGGTCAGAATAGACTGACTCATATGGACACTTAGGACCAAGAGAGACCAGAAGTACTCAGCTGTCTCTACATGTACACTGAAGACTGGCTCTACAGAAAGTGGGTGGGATTCTCAGCACCCGGATGCCCACCGATGAAGACTTGACATGCGATATGTCTCTAAAGCTTGTGAACAGATTTTTATTTATTTTATTCAGTACAGTTACACATTAAAGGACAACATGTAAACAAGGTGATTTACATTGAAGGCATCCTATAAACGTGTAGTGAAATGTATTCCATTTAAAAAGGGGTATTCCAGGAAAAAACATTTTCCTTTATATCAACTGGCTCCAGAAAGTTAAACAGATTTGTAAATGACTTCTATTAAAAAATCTTAATCCTTCCAATAGTTATCAGCTGCTGAAGTTGAGTTGTTCTTTTCTGTCTGGCAACAGTGCTCTCTGCTGACATCTCTGCTTGTCTCAGGAACTGCACAGAGTAGAAGAGGTTTTCTATGGGGATTTGCTTCTACTCTGGACAGTTCCCGAGACACGTATCATCAGAGAGCACTTAGACATTAAAGAACAACTCAACTTCAGAAGCTCATAATTACTGAAAGGATGAAGATTTTTTAATAGAAGTAATTTACAAATCTCATGAACAAAGACAAGAAAGTGGGGAGAGCACACAAGGGGCTATATCACCTATCAATATGCGAATATTTGAACCTCCTCAAAGTCTCCTGTGGGGTGCACGTACACAGATATGAAGCAACAAATGAAACAAACAAAAAACACATAGGAGCACTCACCGCAAGGCAGAGACAGTCGGGTCCAGGAGTCCAGTAACGGGTAGCCGGGTCACGGCATAGGCGCTGGTAAAGCGTGGTGCTCGGAGGCTACGCCGGCAGTGGAAACTAGGCTCGGAGCGCCACACCTTACCAGCGCCTATGCTGTCTCTGCCTTGCGGTGAGTGCACCTACGTGTTTTTTGTTTGTTTAATTTACAAATCTGTTTAACTTTCTGGAGCCAGTTGATATATATATTAAAACAAAAAAAAAAAGTTTTTTTCCTGGATAACCCCTTTAATGTATAGCGGTAGCTAGTATAGCTTGTACTACTTTCCACTTACCTTCTTTTTCAGTAAATGGTTTCTTCCTGTTCTTTAAGTATCTGTTCATCTCTCCATTGTGGCACATTTCCAATATCAGGTATACATAATTACCGTCTTCAAAATAGTTGTAAAGCTAAGGGAAAAAAAGATTATTGAAAACGCATATAGAAAGAATTCCGAAAGACAACTCTATGTGCAGAAAACTCATACCTCCAAGATAGATGGATGCTTCAACTGGCAGTGGATCTCCACCTCATTGCGCACCCGCTGCACCATGCCCACCCGCTGCATTGCTTTTTTGTCGATCTAAATCCATAGAAGACATATTAGACAATTGAGCAGATCCAAAATAGTTCTGCCAACTGGCAAACCAAAAATGATGCCTGCCGTATAATAGAATTTCCACAGAACTTACCATTTTGATAGCAACCTCGATGCCAGTATTGATGGACTGTGCCCTGTAAACACAGGCAAAAGAGCCTTTTCCGAGGAGGTTGAGGACATTGAAGTCCTAAAAGAGAAATAAGGATTGGTCATAAAATTGCAGACCTAAAGAAGAGATAATATACAGTGATCCCTCAACATACAATGTTTTTTTCTGGACCATTGTAACTTGAAACCAGACTCAACATACAATGCTACAGACAGTCCAGATCAGTGAGACATTTCACAACTGGAGAAACTGACCAATCAGAATGGGCATTTTACTGGTAAAACCCTTGTATTACTGAAGTGCATGCACTGACCGACTGTCTGGTAGCGCCCCCCTACAGTACAGGGAGGAACTACAAGTTCTGTACTACTCCTTAAAGGGGTTATCCATGAAAAAACTTTTTTTTATATATCAACTGGCTCCAGAATGTTAAACAGATTTGTAAATTACTTCTATTAAAAAATCTTAACTTCAGAAGTACTGAAAGGATTAAGGTTGTTCTTTTCTGTCTAAATCCTCTCTGATGACACCTGTCTCGGGAACCGCCCAGTTTAGAAGAGGTTTGCTATGGGGATTTGCTTCTAAACTGGACGGTTCCCGAGACACGTGTCATCAGAGAGCACTTAGACAGAAAAGAACAACCTTAACCTCAGAAGCTCATAAGTACTGAAAGGATTAAGATTTTTTAATAGAAGCAATTTACAAATCTGTTTAACTTTCTGGAGCCAGTTGAGAGAGATTTTATATATATATATATATATATATATATATATATATATATATATATATATATATATATATATATATATATAAAAAGTTTTTTCCTGGAATACCCCTTTAACTGTGCCAGGGTTAGCTACTCCTTTGGACACCAAGTAAGGGCGGCTCTATTTGGGACACTGTGTGTACTGTATAGGACCCTGAAGAAGCTCCTGTCCTCTACATAAACCATTGTTTCCCAACCAGGGTGCCTCCAGCTGTTGCAAAACTACAACTCCCAGCATGCCCGGACAGCCAACGGCTGTCCGGGCATGCTGGGAGTTGTAGTTTTGCAACAGCTGGAGGCACCCTGGTTGGGAAACACTGACATAGACAGTGATTTACAGCTCCCAGCAGATCTTTCTTACTTTTATATCTAAAGACTTGTTTTATCTATATTAGTTTATGGATGACATTTTGGAGCTTCAGAACCAATTACCAGGTTTCCATAGAGTTCTGGTCTCAACATACAATATTAATCGGTTCCAGGCCGACCATTGTAACTTGAGGGACCACTGTATAGGCGTAACCTCAGATAGGTACACATATAGATTTCTTACAATAAGTGATGATCATATTGAGATCTAAAAAAAGGTAAATCTTGTGTGTTAAGTCATCAGGTCGCCTCTTTCTCCACAAGTTTTCGGTGTATTTTACATGACATAAAATAGATCAGTTAATAGAGAAGTACAGTGAGGACCCCCACATCGAAAACAGCAGCGATCAGTTTGCTTCCATTCTCTGGATAAGTCTGGAATAAGTTTCCCAAGCAGAACTCATTCAGATTAAGCGGTTCTTCCCACTGATCTATGTCATGTACTGAGGCAGACATGATGACAACACACCAGGATGCCCAGTCCCATCCAGATCGCCCTGGTACCTCGATGCTGTTCTCTCCTTGGAGCAGAGGCTTGAGGCCCCCTCCCGGCTGCTTGTCATGTCCTCGATCTGGAGGCTGGTCTCTGGCGGTGAGGTTGGGGAAGAGGAAGGTGAGGACCTTCTCCAGCATGGTGTGCAGCAGAGTAGATGTGCACTATGAGCAGGACGTCCCCGGGATCTTCTCAATCCATCCCGGTTCTGTTCCCGCTGTCCCAACTGACAGCACAACCACAACATGACAACAAGTCTCAGCAAACACAACAGCACCAAGGGAGGAACGCGTCAGCCCCGGGGGACGCCACAGCAACTACCGCTGGCACCATAGCAACCGGAGAGCCCCCGCCGCACAGCGCTTACCTCTATCCTGCCTCCTATGCTGCTCGCCATGCTTCTGCTTAGCTCTGGCCCGGTTCATCCTCGCTAGATCACTACAGCGCCCGGAATTGTATCGACCACCAGACCATGTGGGCACGGAAGGCTAGGGCTCTCGGCGCCCGGTCCCATTTCGGCGACGCAGGTTGTTTTCAAAAAATCCGCCCGTTATAGTCACGTGACGCGATGCAGGTGACGTCAGTGGAAATGGTCCGCGCGCCCAGTAGCTCTCAGCGGACAGCGTCCTGTCTGTTGTCAATAAAGTTTTTTAGTGAATGAGACTCCGGCTGGTTACCATTGCACTGCATAAAGACCAGCTTCTTATTCGAGCGTTTTCTTATACAGTGATCCCTCAACATACAATTGTTTCAACATACAATGGTCTTTTCTGGACCATTGTAACTTGAAACCAGACTCAACATACAATGTACAGACAGTCCAGATCTGTGAAACATGTAAATGGCTGGAAGAACCGACCAATCAGAATAGACATTCACTGGTAAAACCCCTGTATTACTGAAGTGTATGCACTGACTGGTGTCTGGTAGCGCCCCCTACAGTACAGGGTGGTATTACATGTTCTGTACTCTTTACCTGTACCAGGGTTAGCTGCTCCTTTTCCAGTTGAGGGCGGCTCCATGTTACATTTTTAGGACATTGGGGGAGATTTATCAAAACCTGTCCAGAGGAAAAGTTGCCCATAGCAACCAATCAGATCACTTCTTTCATTTTGCAAAGTCCTTGTTAAAAGTGAAAGAAGCGATCTGATTGGTTGCTATGGGCAACTTTTCCTCTGGACGGGTTTTGATAAATCTCCACCATTGTGTGTACTGTACAGGACCCTGAAGAAGCTCCTGTCCTCTACATATACCAGTGTTTCCCAAGCAGGGTGCCTCCAGCTGTTGCAAAACTACATCTCCCAGCATGCCCGGACAGCCTTCGGCTGTCCGGGCATGCTGGGAGTTGTAGTTTTGCTACAGCAGGAGGCTCCCTGGTTGGGAAACACTGACATAGACCGTGATTTACAGCTCCCAGCAGATCTTTCTTACTTTTATATGTAAGGATTTGCTTTATCTATATTGGTTATCTACTTATTTATCTTTAATACTCACTTTTTTTCTTATTTTTGGATGACATTTTTGGTGGCTTCAGAACCAATTACCAGGTTTCAATAGAGTTATGGCCTCAACATACAATGGTTTCAACATACAATGGTCATCCTGGAACCAATTAATATTGTAACTTGAGGGACCACTGTACAGTTCTTTGACAAATAAACCTTTTCTTCTCTTTTTTTCCTCTGTCAGTTTATTTACATAAATGTTGAATAATATTTGGGAACAATCAGGTTCAGAAAAAAAATCTAAATTGTTTGTGTTTTTGCTGAAGAAAAAAACGATATTATACAAAAAGGTATATGAGAACTTATGCGTTTCAAATAAGTAACTGAGGAATTTATGAAATGCCCTTGAGCCACTGAAATATGAAGAGTAAGGGCATGTGCATTATATCTAACTGTATCCAGCCTGGCACAAACTGGGAATAGGCAATAAAACAGGTGCCAACCTTGCCAACTATATACATTTTCAGTATTTTGTAAAACTGAAGGGATAATACGCGGTTAAACGCTGTTGGGCCACTAACCTAAGGGTGGAAATATAAAGACTAAGGTCCCTGCGTAATACCCAACTGCATCCAGCCTGGCCCAAACAGTGGATTGGCAGGAAAGCAAGCGCCAACCTTGCCAACTATATACATTTTCAGTATTTTGTAAAACTGAAGGGATAATACGCGGTTAAACGCTGTTGGGCCACTAACCTAAGGGTGGAAATATAAAGACTAAGGTCCCTGCGTAATGCCCAACTGCATCCAGCCTGGCCCAAACAGTGGATTGGCAGGAAAGCAAGCGCCAACCTTGCCAACTATATAAATTTTCTACATTTTGAATAAGTAACTGAGGAATGTAAGGGGTTAAACGCCATTGGGCCACTGACCTAAGGATGGAAATATCAAGAGTAAGGGCCCCTCCATAATATCCCTTTTATTTTTTAAAAGGGGTAAAAGGCAAAAAAGACCCACAAAATGTGTAACCAAATTTCTCTCTAGTAAGGAAATACCTCATAGGTGGATGTCAAGTGCTCTGTGGGTGCACTAGAGGGCTCAGAAGGGAAGGAGCGACAATGGGATTTGGGAAAGCGAATTTTGCTGAAATGGTTTTGGGGGTCACATTTCGGAAGCCCCCATGGTGCCATAACAGCAAAAATAAAAAAGACATGGCATACTATCTGAGAAACTACACCCCTCCAGGAATGTAACAAGGGGTACAATGAGCCTTTACACATCACAGGTGATTGACAAACTTTTGTTAAAGTGAGACGAGAAAATGAAAAATTTGTTTTTTAACCGTTTTTCCGTTTTTGCATTTTAATTTTTTCCTCATCACCTTCTAAAAAAATGTCATTTTGTAAATTTTGTGGGTTTCCGTTTCTATGCAGTGCATTTTTTGGTAAAAATGACAGCTTATCATTATTCTGTAGGTCCATACAATTAAAATGATACCCTACTTATATAGGTTTGATTTTGTCGTACTTCTGAAAAAAATCATAACTACATGCAGGAAAATTTATACGTTTAAAATGGTCATCTTCTGACCCCTATAACTTCTTTATTTTTCTGCATATGGGCATTTTCTGCGCCGTGTACTGAAGTTTTTATCAGTACCATTATTCCTTTTATTATAATATAAAAAGTGACCAAAAATACGCTATTTTGGACTTTTGAATTTTTATGCGCGTACGCCATTGACCGTGCAGTTTAATTAATGATATATTTTTATAGTTCAGACATTTACGCACGCGGGGATACCACATATGTTAATTTTTATTTACACAGGTTTTTTTTTTTAATGGGAAAAGGTTGGTGATTCAAACTTCTATTAGAAAAGGGGTTAAATGACCTTTATAAAAAAAAAATTAACTTTTTTTTTTTTGCAGTGTTATAGCTCCCATAGTGGGCTATAACACTGCACACACTGATCCTTTACCCTGATCCCTGCAAAGCCATAGCTTTGCATGGATCAGCGTAATAGGGGGTTGATTGCTCAAGCCTGTAGCTCAGGCTTGGAGCAATCAAACACCGATCGGACATGAAGGAGCAAGGTAAGGGGGCCTCCGCTCGCGTCCTAGCTGATCGGGACATCGGGATTTTATTGCGATAGTCCCGATCAGCCCGACTGAGCTGCTGGGAAGCTTTTACTTTATTAAAATAAAATTTTTCATTTTCACGGACCACTGTTCAAAAAATCTGTCAGACACCTGGGGGGCGGTGCACAATGTTCACTGCTCCCCTTATTACATTCTGTGAGTGGTGTAGTTTTCCAAAATTTGGTCACATGTGGGGTGATTCACTGTTCTGACAGCATGGGGGCTTTGCAAACGCACATGGCCTTCAATTCCAACCAAATTCTCACTCCAAAAACCAAATTTCTACCAAATACTCTCTTCTGATTATTGTAGTGCGCCCGCAGAGCACTTTACTTCCACATATGGGGTATTTCCATACTCAGAATAAAATGGGGTTACAAATTTTGGGGAGCTTTTTCTCTTATTACCCTTTGTGAAAATAAAAAATTTGGGGTAACACCAGTAGTAGAAATAAAATAACATTTTTCATTTTTAAATGCATTTTTAAATTTTTAATGCAAAATTTGTGTAATACCTGTGGGCCTTTGAGGCTTGCAGTACCCCTTATTACCTTCCTTGAGGGGTGTAGTTTCCGAAATGGAGTCACATGTGTTTTTTTTTTTGCGTTTGTCAACTAACAGCCACTCCTGTGCAATTCACCAATTTAGGCCTCAAATGTACATGGTGCGCTCTCACTCCTGAGCCATGTTTTGCGCCCGTAGAGCACTTTTCATCCACATTGTGGGTATTTCTGTACTATTAGTGTTACAAATTTTGGGGGTCTTTTTCTCCTTTTACCTTTTGTGAAAAAAAAAAGATATGGGGCAACACCAGCATGATAGTGTAGTGTAAAAAAAATTTTTTTTCACTAACATGTTGGTGTAGATCCCAACTTTTCCTTTTCACAAGGCGTAAAAGAAGAAAAAGCCCCCCAAAATTTGTAAGGCAATTTCTCCTGAGTACAGAAATACCCCATATGTGGCCCTAAACTGTTGCATTGAAATACAACAGGGCTCCAGAGTGAGAGAGCGCCATGCCCATTTTAGGCCAAAATTAGGGATTTACGTAGGGACGGACCAGGATCAGGGCTGGCGTTAAGGCGGGGCAAACTGGGCAATTGCCCAGGGCCCCCAACCCCCAGGAGGCCCCCTGCGGGCTTCCACTGAGCTGCCTGCAGGGGGCCCCCGTCACATTCGGGAAATCCCTGTGTCCCAAAAGATCTTTTTGGGACACAAGGATGTGCCGGTTACCTTTCTGCGGCCCCGCGTTAACTTTAAAAACGTGGGGGAACTATACTGCCAGCCTAATGTGGGGGGGGGGGGGACTATACTGCCAACCTAATGTGGGGGACCTACAACCTAATGCGGGGGAACTATACTGCCAGCCTAATGCGGGGGAACTATACTGCCAGCCTAATGTGGGGGTAACTATACTGCCAGCCTAATGTGGGGTAACTATACTGCCAACCTAATGTGGGGGAACTATGCTGCCAACCTAATGAGGGGGAACTACAACCTAATGTGGGGGAACTATACTGCCAGCCTAATGTGGGGGGAACTACAACCTAATGTGGGGGAACATACTTTCTACCTAATGGGCAGGGGGAACTACAATCTAATGTGGGGGAACATACTGCCAACCTAATGTGGGGGAACTATACTGTCAACCTAATGTGGGGGAACTACAACCTAATGTGGGGGAACTACACTGCCAACCTAATGTGGGGGAACTATACTTTCAACCTAATGTGGGGGAACTATGCTGCCAACCTAATGTGGGGGAACTACAACCTAATGTGGGGGAACTATAATGCCAACCTAATGTGGTGGAACTATACTGCCTACCTAATGTGGGGGAACTACAACCTAATGTGGGGGAACTATACTGCCAGCCTAATGTGGGGGGAACTACAACCTAATGTGGGGGAACATACTGTCTATCTAATGGGGGGGGGGGGCTACAACCTAATGTGGGGGAACATACTGCCAACCTAATGTTGGGGAACTATACTGTCAACCTAATGTGGGGGAACTACAACCTAACGTGGGGGAACTATACTGCCAACCTAATGGGTGCCACCGGGCCGTGTTAGGGCTAGGTGGTACGGACTGGGCAAAGGATGTAGGTGGAACCCCTCCCCCTAGTTAGAGAAGCCCCCTTTTCCCCCCTCCCTTAGCTGAAGGGGTTAACTTTGGTGGGAAGTTATACAGGAAGGGGATGGCTATAGGGGAAGATATAGGCAAGCTGTTCCTTTCCCACTTTCTCTTACCGTGGTGTCCAACAGGAGTTCCCCGCCCTCTCCCCTGTTTTTTCCAGTTTCCTGTTTTCTTGTTTTTTCCTGTTCTCCTGTATATTGTACTTTTCCCTTTAAAAAAAAAATGTTTAATGTTTAATAAAAAAAAAAAAAGCATAAAAAAAAAAAGAATATTATAATAAAGTTATTTATATGTTTATAAAAAAATAAATAAAAAATGGGACTTGTTTAATTATTTTGGATGGAGAGGTATGTTTTAGAGCTTGTGGACTGTATTTTATCCTTCTCGTTGTTTTTTGTTCTTAATTTGTTGCTGCTCTCGTGGCAGGTTTCAATTTGCACTTGACGGGATTTTGCATCTGGTCGTTTCCTTATATTCTTAAGTCACAGCTGGCGGTACAGGAGTCGGTAATTATTAATGGAGATGGATGGCTGAGTTGCCCGGCGGCTTAGGCCGGCGGCTGGCAATGAGCTTCCTGGCAGGTTACCAACCTACGGAAGGTTGGTGGTTAATTGTTACGGTTGTTAAAAGGTATTTATAATAAAGCTCTGGCCGACCACCATGTCCACTTAATAACGTTCATAGTTGTGATGTCTTTATTGGGGAGCAAGGGGAAAGGGGGAGTCCCGGGTAGGCGAAAAATATGCCTTTCGCGGAGTCTGTGGGGGAACTATACTGCCAACCTAATGTGGGGGAACTATGCTGCCAACCTAATGTGGGGGAACTACAACCTAATGTGGGGGAACTATACTGCCAACCTAATGTGGTGGAGCTATACTGCCAACCTAATGTGGGGGAACTACAACCTAATGTGGGGGAACTATACTGCCAGCCTAATGTGGGGGGAACTACAACCTAATGTGGGGGAACATACTGTCTACCTAATGGGGGGGGGGACTACAACCTAATGTGGGGGAACATACTGCCAACCTAATGTGGGGGAACTATACTGGCAACCTAATGTAGGGGAACTATAACCTAATGTGGGGGGAACTATACTGCCAACCTAATGTGGGGGAACTACAACCTAATGAGGGGGAACATACTGCCAACCTAATGTGGGGAACTACAACCTAATGTGGGGGAACTATACTGCCAGCCTAATGTGGGGGAACTATACTGCCAACCTAATGTGGGGGAACTACAACCTAATGTTTGGGAACTATACTGCCAACCTAATGTGGTGGAACTATACTGCCAACCTAATGTGGGGGAACTACAACCTAACGTGGAGGAACTATACTGCCAGCCTAATGTGGGGGGAACTACAACCTAATGTGGGGGAACATACTGCCTACCTAATGTGTGGGAACATACTGCCTACCTAATGTGGGGGGAACTATTCTGCCAACCTAATGTGGTAGAACTATACTGCCAACCTAATGTGGGGGAACTACAACCTAACGTGGGGGAACTATACTGCCAGCCTAATGTGGGGGGGAACTACAACCTAATGTGGGGGAACATACTGCCTACCTAATGTGGGGGAACTACAACCTAATGTGGGGGAACTGTACTATCAACCTAATGTGGGGGAACTACAACCTAATGTGGGGGAACATACTGCCAGCCTAATGTGGGGGGAACTATACTGCCAACCTAATGTGGGGGAACATACTGCCAACCTAATGTGGGGGAACTATACTGCCACCCTAATGTGGGGGAACTACAACCTAATGTGTGGTAACTATACTGCCAACCTAATGTGGGGGAACTACAACCTAATGTGGGGGAACATACTGCTAACCTAATGAGGGGGGACTATACTGCCAACCTAATGTGGGGGAACTATACAAAAATATAACATTGTACTATTCTGATCCCTCTAACTTTTATTTTTCTATATATGGGGATGTATGAGGGTCGTTTTTTCCCGCTTTGATTTGTACTGCAACTCCCAGCATTTCTGCATAGCCAAAGACTGTCCAGGCATGCTGGGAGTTGTAGTTTTGCAGCAATGATTCCATAGTTACCCAGACACTGGGTAATATGATAAGCCAGTGTTTCCCATTCAGAGTGCCTCCAGCTGTTTCAAAATTACAACTCTCCACATGATAATACTGGGAGTTAGTAGGAAGGAACCTCTAGCTAAATTTTTATTAAACAATCTACCTTAAATGAAAGGAAAGCTGTTCAGCACTGTCTGTCCCTGCTGATCAGCTGTATACAGTCTGAGGCTGCTGCTGAGGGGAAGAACCTGGCAGCGCTAGGACCCAGAGGCAGTGCAGCAGTCTGCAGACAAGAGGGCTTGCCATGCAGAGCTTGTTATGATTCTGGGGCCTGCGGTAGACTTGTTGTAGAGATGAAGATTTCTTCTTGCCCAGGCTGTTAATCCCCCCCATGTAGGCATGTTTAAGACAGGAGGGGTGTGATTACAGCCCTGGCCACTGTGACTACTTGCAAACTCTGCACCGCCCAGGGGACTACTTGAGCTGCATTTGCATACAGCGCGGGAAGTTTTATAACCTAATTTTCTGAAGATTACAGTCATCAGCAACTACTATGAAAACATGATAGGAACGTTTGTTTAATGCTCTAGGACAGTGGTTCTTAACCTGGGTTCGATTGAACCACAGGGGTTCGGTGAGTCAGTTCCGGGGGTTCGGCGGGGGAGGACAGGCAAACCAAGCAATTGCTTGGGGCCCCCAAGCTGGCCTGGGGCCCCGAGCAGAGCCGGTGTTTGCCCATCCTGTAGCAATGGGGAAATTCCCCCCATCACTATTCACTCCCTGCGGCCCCGCGTTAAGTTTAAAAACGCAGGGCCGCTGGGACATAGCGCACGCCGGGACGTGCGTGCGCCCATGGAAACAAAGGCGTCGAGGACCGGAGGATAGTGAAGGAGGAAGACGCGGTGGTCAGAGCACTGAAGTGGGCAGTACACAGGCATACAGCCTCCAGCCATACACTGTATATGGCTGGAGGCTGTATGTCTGTGGGGGAACGCTGCCTACATCAGTGGTCTTCAACCTGTGGACCTCCAGATGTTGCAAAACTACAACTCCCAGTATGCCTGGACAGCCGTTGGCTGTCTGGGCATGCTGGGAGTTGTAGTTTTGCAACATCTGGAGGTCCGCAGGTTGAAGACCACTGGCCTACATAATGTGGGGGAACACTGCCTGCCTAATGTGGGGGAACACTGCCTGCCTAATGTGGGGGAACACTGCCTGCCTAATGTGGGGGGACACTGCCTGCCTAATGTGGGGGGACACTGCCTGCCTAATCGACGCCTCTCACCTCACCAAGAAAGTTATCTCCATCCCCAATATGTTACACAATGTCCACTTTGCTACTTTGTAATATTATTTTAATTTTTAATGTTTAATCCAATTTTTTATTTTTAAAATTTTAATTTTTAAATTTTTTCATTTATCATTTACATTGTACATATTTTAATTTGTTATTCTTTTTAATTTTTTTATTTTAATTTTTTATATTTATTTCTATTTTAATTTTATTTTTATTTTCTTCTTTTTTATATTTTATTTTTTCATTTTTATTTTTTATTATTTTTTATCTTTTATTTTTTTTATTTATTTTTTCTATTTTCATTTTTATTTTCATTTTTATTTCTATATTTACACATTTTATTTTCATCATTATTTTCATTTCTTATTATTTCATGTCATCCATTTAATTTATTTTATCTTATCCTTAATTTTTTTTTTCACTCATATACATATTTATTTATTTTTATTTTTTAATATTATCACTAAATATATATATACTGTATATAAATTTTTCTATTTTTTCTATTTTTTTTCTATTTTATTTATTTTTTATTTTATTTGTTTATTTATTTTCATTCAAAACGTGTATAAGAATATATGAATATGCTTTATTATTGTTATTTCTTTATTATTTTTAAGTAATATGCATTCACTGATAATATTGTTACATTGTAAATATGTAGTTTTTTTTGCATGCAATCAGATGGATGCGGTTCTATAGAAAATTATGCAAACTCAGAATTGTTCAATTTAGGTTCGCAACCATTTATATTTCCGTGTTTGTAGTAGAACAATCTAAGCTGCTGTTTAACTGCTCTCCTCTAACATAATATACATATATGTGAATATAAACGTTATCACCCAGTCTGAACTGGATCAATGGATATTGGCTTTAGATGTGTAATCCAGGCCAGATATTATCTCTGATCCTTTAATTAATTAGCTCCAAATGTTAACCACCATATATAAATGATCCATAAGAGAAGCTTCAATACACTGTTTATTTTTCCTACTGAAGAAAGCGTCCTGCAATATAGCAAAAGAACCCTGAAACGCGTCTAGGTAAATTACCGCACCTTGCAATATACTGACGGTGTGAACCTGGCATAGAAACTTACGATTTATTGTAAGCAACAACCACCGCAGCTGCAGTCTGGTCCGGACTTCCACCGTGATTTGCCACCAACCCGAACCTGCTGGGAAAGATCCATCTTCCACTCGCCCTGAGAACACCTTATTCTCCATTACTATCCACCACGAGGGACGCCAGCGCTGTGCCCGCCCTGCAATTTCATCACAGGAGCAACACGGAGGCCACTGGGGACCTTGTGCCAAACCCACCCCTGCACAAGTGACAGCCCTGTGCCAGTGCAGCCGGCGTGTGGTGGACGGAGTTAACATCGAGCGTCAGGAGCGGGTGAGATACATTGTACCAGCAGTACTCAATACAGATCAGTCCAAAGCCTGTATTAGTCAAAAAGACTGAAACAAGTAACCACACAGTGGATATATTATCTGTTCATATATTTACTGCGAAGATATATTGCATCAGCTGCATCAGAGAAGGACATAATATCTTTTTCCAGACTGGTATTTTTTATAAATTTTTTTATATATTTTATGGTTGCCAGAATATAAAGTCTTCCTTTTTTAGGCGATTAATACCACCTGGGCCCAGTGGAATATTCAGCTTTATCATATCTGTGCCAGGATTAGAGTAATTTTATATAATTGTTTTATATATGTTTAATAAAATGTATATAAATTGAAGCATCTCTATATTATTTTGGAATTCATTGTGTACCCTTTGGGGTAAAATTCTAGAAGGATTGGTTATATATTTTTCTTTATATAATAGACTTGACTTGACTGAAGATAGTGACAGCAGACAGAGATGACTTAACTTGATGACTTGTGGCTGTAATTTAGGCTTGAGGCCTCTAGATGTGCTGGACAATAGCTCTGAGACGTCTGGACTGGACTTGACCTTAGCAGAAAGTGAAACACAAGAGAGAGATTGTAGTACCTCCCCCTCTTATAAAGGGGGCTGAACAAGGAGCCCATAGGCCAACTGTGGGCCACCTGGTCACCTGGTGCTCTCTGAGTAAGGCTGGGTTCACACTACGATTTGTAACTACGGTTCCCGTATACGGCTGGGAGGAGGGGGGGCGGGGCTTAATTGCGGTGCCCGCACTCAGCCGTATAGGGGAACCGTATTTAATGCATGTCTATGAGCCGACCGGAGTGAACCGCAGCCTCCGGTCGGCTGCTTTTTCGGCCATATGCGGTTTCCCGACCGCAGGCAAAATCGTGGTCGACCACGTTTTTGCCTGCGGTCGGGAAACCGCATACGGCCGAAAACACAGCCGACCGGAGGCTGCGGTTCACTCCGGTCGGCTCATAGACATGCATTAAAAACGGTTCCCCTATACGGCTGAGTGCTGGCGCCGTGATTAAGCCCCGCCCCCTCCACCCAGCCGTATACGGGAACCGTAGTTACAAATCGTAGTGTGAACCCAGCCTAACAAACATATGACCTAAACATGTGACAAACAATTATCATGTGACTAACAACCATGTGACCTACTTCAAAGGTCCTTTGCACTTAATATGCCACCTATTCACATTATGGGGGAACACTGCAGTGGTACAGGGACTCAACCTGACAGGACTGTAGGACCATATACCATACTGGGACATCACACATGGTTCTCAATCATCAGCAATTTTCATGCAGGACAATGCCCCCTGTCACACAGCAAAACAGGTAAAGCAGTTCCTTGAAACTGAAAACATTTGAAAGAATGAAATGGCCATATTGATAGATACCCAATAGAAAACCTCTGGAAAATCCTTTGTGACAAAGTTATGGCCAAGAAACTCCCAACAGACTGGAAGAAGAGTGGAGAAAAATCCTACCAGAGCAGTGTGAGAGACTAGTGATGTCTACCAACCAACGCCGGTTCCAATAACCGATCAGGGATAAGAACCAACATTAACTCAAACTGGGAAAAGTGGAAATCAATTCAGAAACTCTTCTGAATTACCGAGTCGATCTCCATCTGTCACCCGTCCGGTCGCTGAGTGTGTGGTTGCCGAGCTGGTTGCGGCGGAACCTCTACAAACTAGCAACTAAATGGAGGAAACAAACAGAAGAGTGAATGAAAAAAGGGAAAAAATTAAACAAAGAAAAAGAACAAAACTAATATAGGCACTTTGGAAAGTAATATGGACGATTTTAATATTTCCATTCTCACAACGCATTCCACTCCATCTCCTCTATCACCTAAGGCTCCTGTCCCAGCATTTGATCATAAAACACCCACTGATTCATTCAATCTTGAAAATTCTATCACCAACGTATCTTATATGCTCCTGTCCTTTACTAACCAATAACACTGCAATTGTTCCACTAATACATCCCAAGCATCAAACAATAACAAAATATTTCCCACCCAAAAACAATATCAATTCATTACCACCACAATCACTACAAACTCCGATATCCCCATTCTCAACACAGAATCCTCCATTCTCCTCAAAAAACACAAAAAGAAAAATAGACCACGTGGATGTAGGGGAGGACACTCAAGCAAGAAAAGAACCAAAATGGTGCAACCCTCAGAACAGAAAGTAAAACTATTGAATCTCTCCACTCATATTTTACAGGAGAATGAGATCTCTCTATTGACAAAAGGATTATAATTTTGTCCCTCATCTCCCCCAGATTCTTTCCAGTTATTTTTAGATCTTTAATGATTTTACCCGTAAATTAACCCTTGCACGCTTTTTTTCCATTTCTGAAAATAAAAAGGGCAATCATCTTTTGACAAGTGATGAACCCTTTCCACATCCGAGAATACCCCCACATCTTCCCAGTCGGTTGGGCACACCTCTGTGAAACGTGGAGGTACACAAGAAATCTTCTTTTTACCCACTAGGACATAGAGGGAATTTTGTGGAGACTTTTTATTCCATGGTCTGTAATGAGTTCAGACAACTTGGGGATTCACCAGAAACATTGTATAACCTCACAATCAGGTCTAAAAAGCCTGAAAAATAATAAGGAATTAATTATCAGACCCGCGGAAAAAGGGGGCGGAATTTTACCTAATGACCCTTCCCCTGAGTATTTTATGTAATATAATATTTTTTGTAAAAAAAAAAAAAGGCTGCTGATTCCTCAATTTTAAATAAAAAGTAATATGATTTTTTTTTTTAAATAAAAAATTACCAACTTCCAACCTTTTATTATTTGCCCAAAGTCCACAAAGATGAAACAAACCCTCCGGGAAGAGCAATTATCTCCAGAGTAGGAGCTATTAGCTGCCATCTTTCGCACTTTGTGGACTTATTTTTACAACAATACGTTATTAATTTACCAACTTTAAAAAAAAAAAAACTCAACTCAGTTAATAAAAGAACTACAATCTCATCAGAGTGTGGATGTTCCCCTCCTCCTGTCCCTTGTTGTCAGCGCACTTTACTCCAACATTAAGGAGGAATCAGGTAAAGGTGCAATAAAATACTTTATAGATGGTGATGAAAACATCAGCACCACACAATCCCAATTTTTAATAGACCCAATTATTTATATTTTGCGTCATAATATTTTTTCTAATAATGACCAGATTTTTCGGCAGGTGCGGGGATGTGCCATGGGGACTCGTTTCGCCCCAAGTTACGCTAATTTGTTCATGGGGCGTTTCGAGTCCCTTCATGTCACTGATCCCCGCATCCTGTTTTACAAAAGGTGTATAGATGACCTTATCATTTTATGGAAGGCTTCCAAAGAAGAAGCTACATAAATAATAATGAGTGGGGTTTGGTGTTCACCCCAAATATGTCAAAAACATCCCTAATTTTCTTAGACCTTGAGATTTTTAAAGATGAGAGTCCATATCTTCAAACACGTACGCATTTAAAAAAAAGTAGATGTAAATAGTTTCCTGAATTTTATCAGTTGTCACTTTCCAAAACACCCCATATGGCCAGTATCAAAGGATCAGAAAAAATTGCAGCAAAAATGAAGATTTTTTAGTCAATCTAAGATTTTACAGACAAGATTCGTGGAAAAAGGATACCCCAAAAAGTTTTTATGTACTGCTTTTAAAAAAGCTAGTACATTATCTCAGAAGGTTTTGGTGGAACAAAACGGAAAAAATAAGAAGACTAATAATCATGAAAAAAAAAACACAAGAAAATATCATTTTATTACTACTTTTAACAATGCACCCAATAAAATACTCGCTTTTATCTGACTCGATCCTGAAGAAAATATTACCTGTAAAACCAGCGATTACTTATAGAAGAGCTAAAACTCTCCGTAACCATTTAGCACCTAGTAGACTGAGCAAATTAAAAGAGATACCTACTATTATTCCTTCCAAAACTTCCCTGCATGGCACTTTCCGATGTGGTATATCCAGATGCCTTTGCTGCAAATTGATACCTGCAGAAGACACTTCCAGCATATCCTCTTACTCCACTGGCGAAATAATAACTTTAAAAGACCATTTAATTGCTCCTCCTCTTATGTAATCTACCTCCTCTCTTGTAAATGTGTCATCCAATATATAGGTAGGACCATACAACCCTTACGGATGAGGATGAATAAACACTGACTCAATATTAATATGAATGTTATGCAGCACAGTGTCTCCAGACACATCACATTAAATCACACTGGTGACACTGACTGCATCACGCTCTGTTATAGAATCAATTAATACTGATGTACCTACCGATTTCAGCGTCTCATCCACAGGGAATCTTTCTGGATTTTCCGTTTTAACATGCTCTGGTCGGAGGGCCTTAATGAATGCATTGAGAGAACAGATGCTCGAAGTTTCGCAATTACATGATTTTCTGTATTTTTACACTTTTTTTCTTTTATCATCTGCACACCAATAACCAATATTTATATACATATACTTTTTATTATACTTTTTTACTGTTTACATATATTTTAATTATATAACCTGTAAGAGTAATATGACATCTTTTTACCTGTTCCGATACATCTTTTCCGGTTCTGATGTCAATTTGCCCTGTCTTGTATATATATAACCTTCCCACTTCATTCCCATTGTATCACGCCTGATGAAAGGGTTCACTCCCAGAAATGCGTTGTGTGAACTAAATGGTGGACACTTTCTAATACCTATGGTTTTTCATCCTTGCTGATCCTCACCTACTTGCCAGCGGACACAACTTCCCGGATTCACCCTTCTCCTCACCTAAGTAAGTAATGATGGAATGCTACTGTTACGCCGAGCGCTCCGGGTCCCTGCTCCTCCCCGGAGCGCTCGCGGCGTTCTCCTCTCTGCAGCCCCCCGGTCAGACCCACTGACCAGGAGCGCTGCACTGACACTGCCGGCGGGGATGCGATTCGCATAGCGGGACGCGCCCGCTCGCGAATCGCATTCCAAGCTACTTACCTGTCCCGGTCCCCGGCTGTCACGTCCTGGCGCGCGCGCGGCTCCGCTCTCTAGGGCACGCGCGCGCCAGCTCTCTAAGATTTAAAGGGCCAGTGCACTGGCCCAATCACTGTAATTACTCCCACCTGCTCCACGCCTTTATAACATCACTTCCCCTTCCCTGCATTGCCGGATCTTGTTGCCTTGTGCCAGTGAAAGCGTTTTGTGTATGTCCCAAGCCTGTGTTCCAGACCTTCTACTGTTGCCCCTGACTACGACCCTTGCTGCCTGCCCTGACCTTCTGCTACGTCCGACCTTGCTCTTGCCTTGTCCTTCTGTACCGCGCCTGTCTCAGCAGTCAGAGAGGTTGAGCCGTTACCGGTGGATACGACCTGGTTGCTACCGCCGCAGCAAGACCATCCCGCTTTGCGGCGGGCTCTGGTGAATACCAGTAGCAACTTAGAAACGGTCCACCGGTACATTCCACGCCAATCCCTCTCTGACAGAGGATCCACCTCCAGCCTGCCGAATCCCGACAGCTACTGTATGTGTGCTGCCTGCCTGCTTGGTCTCAGTGCACACAGGTTGGCTCTATAACGTTTACACACAAGAGGAGGGCAGTCCGGGAGATACATAGGCACTGAATAGGAACCAGAAGTGTACCTATCACAAGGCGCGCCACCATTTCCTCTAATCCATCGCAGTGTTTGGTGCTGCTAGAGACAGACTTTGCATGACAACAAACAGTGGACAGCAGGTTCAATGGAGTTTGAGACCCTCTAGTGGTGGCAGTTTGGATAGATTTTTTGGCATTAAAGGAGTAGTCCAGTGGTGACCCAGTGGTGAACAACTTATCCCCTATCCTAAGGATAGGGGATAAGTTTGAGATCGCGGGGGGTCCGACCGCTGGGGCCCACTGCGATCTCCTGTACAGAGCCCCGACAGCCCGCGGGAAGGGGGCGTGTCGACCTCCGCACGAAGCGGCGGCCGACACGCCCCCTCAATACAACTCTATGGCAGAGCCGAAGCGCTGCCTTCGGCAATCTCCGGCTCTGCCATAGAGATGTATTGAGGGGGCGTGTCAGCCGCGGCTTCGTGCGGGGGTCGACACCCGCTATCTGGCCGGAGAGCCTGGCCCCCGTACAGAGAGATCGCAGGGGGCCCCAGCGGTAGGACCCCCCACGATCTCAAACTTATCCCCTATCCTAAGGATAGGGGATACGTTTTTCACCACTGGACTACCCCTTTAAGCATAATTTTAGGTAAATAAATTGATTTGCACTTTTGGCTATATTATGAGCACAAGTTAGTTGGAATGACAGTGACTGTTTATAGTGTACCTCCATTACATAGGAAAACAATTACAATGCAGGTGGAATAATTGTCTTTCTAAATATATTTCGGATGCAAATCAAAAAATGTTGCAGTATCTTGCAATACCTTTTTTTATTGGACTAACGTCATTTTGTAGAGACAAGCTTTCGGGATTCCTCCCTTTATCAAGTCCAAAGCAAATCTAAGCTCACAAGCAGAAGACACAGGCTACATCTCACAAATATGCAGGGGTTAAGACAATAGATGTGGAGAATTCACACTAAGATGGGCCATAAATTGTCCTGCTATAGGAACATAGACTACATAGATAAGGATGAGAAAAAGGGGGGAAAGAGGGGGGAGCAGGGGAGAGACTGGTAATTAAGCAGGACATAGTGAGATGCAAAAGAGAATCCAGTATATAGTAAAACACAAGTGCATGCACTGACTGGCTGCCTGGTAGCACCTGCCTACAGTACCGGGAGGTACTACATGTTCTGTACTATTTACCTGTGCCGGGGTTAGCAGCTCCTTTGGACACCAGTTGAGGGCGGCTCCATTTTGTATTTTAGGGACATTGTGTGTACTGTACAGGACCCTGAAGAAGCTCCTGTCCTCTACATAGACAGTGATTTACAGCTCCCAGCAGATCTTTCTTACTTTTATATGGAAGGACTTGCTTTACCTACATTAGTTATCTACTTATTTTCTTTCATCCTCACTTTTTCCCATTTTTGGATGATATTTGGGGCTTCAGAACCAATTACCAGGTTTCCATAGAGTTCCGGTCTTAACATACTATGGTTTCAACATACATCGGTCGCCCTGGAACCAGTTATTAAAGGGGTACTCCGCTGCCCTGCTTCGGAAGCTCCGCTCACCAGTGTCCGGAAGTTTCTTGTTCCGAATGCTGCGTGCGGACTTCCGTGTTCAGGGCCGCCCCTCTTGACGTCACGCCAGCCCCCTCGGGACGACAAGCCCACCCCCTCAACAAAAGTCTATGGGAAGGGGGCGCGACGGCCGTCGCGCCCCCTTCCCATAGACTTTCGTTGAGGGGGCGGGCGTGACATCACGAGGGGCAGCCCTGAACACGGAAGCCCGCACGCAGCGTTCGGAACAAGAAACTTCCGGACACTGTGGAGTACCCCCTTTAATATACCTTGAGGGTCTGTACATTGCTAAGATTTTTAAGTATTAACATTGTATCAAACATCTCTCTCTCAAAAACATTTGTTACCCCTTTTGTATAAAAACGTAGTGAGCACATTCACTATTATTCTGGTCATGTTTTGGTTTCCTTCACACATCCGAGATCTGTGAATAAAGGAATGAAATGCTATTGAGCAATGACATTTTTGCCTCTCTCCTGTTTAAAGAGATTATATTAAGAGGCATCTGGCACTAAAAAAGATCAGTGACCTCTTTAGAAAGGTATTTGCATTCACTATTGTTCTACCTCTTCTTACCCAGTGTCACTGAGTGTTTCTAAATTATGTCACCATAGTAACCTCTACATGGCCAACTACAGGAGCTTTTCTGTGCAGACGATAGACTACACACGTTTCCAAGGCAGTGTCTTCTATACCCTCCAATAGTAAGTACTAAAAACAAAAACTCTTAGACTTTTACAAGTACCAAAAAACTACTATGTATCATCTTATATGTGCACCTAAATGTCAATATTTTACTACATTTTAGTACTTGATAACTCTGATGACTTCTGCATTGATATTGACAATTACATCAGCGCAAAATAACTTCTGTATTGTGATCAGCTGATCTTTGCAGGCCCAGCTCGTGGAACCCTTGGCAATCCTGATATTTTTAGGGATTTCATCTAGTAAAACTTTAACCTGTAGTCTGTGGCCTCCTCGCTGGAGTGCGTCTCCTGGCTCATTCTAACAATCGTGGGGGCCTAAGCACCAAGACCCTGAACAATCAAAAAGCAACATTTTGGGGGTTCTGTACAAAGTTGGTGAAATAAATGTGACTACTTAAAGGGGTTTTCCATGAAATCAAATTTTTTTTTTCTTCATATCAACTGGCTCATGAAAGTTAAACAGATTTGTAAATGACTTCTATTAAAAAATCTTAATCCTTCCAGTACTTATCAGCTGCTGAAGTTGAATTGTTCTTTTCTGTCTGACAACAGTGCTCTCTGCTGACATCTCTGTCTGTCTCAGGAACTGTCCAGAGTAGAAGCAAATCTCCTTAACAAACCTCTCCTGCTCTGGATAGTTCCTGAGAAAGACAGAGGTGTCAACAGAGAGCACTGTTGTCAGACAGAACAACTCAACTTCAGCAGCTGATAAGTACTGGTAGGATTAAAGGGGGTACCCTGGTGGAAAGTTTTTTTATTTGTTTTTTTATTTATTTTTAAATCAACTGGTGCCAGAAAGTTAAACAGATTTGTAAATGACTTCTATTAAAAAATCTTAATCCTTCCAGTACTTATTAGCGGCTGTAAACTACAGAGGAAATGCTTTTATTTTATTTTATTTTTTTTTGGGGGGGGGGGATTTCTCTTCTGTCACGGCCACAGTGCTCTCTGCTGATACCTCTGTCCATTTTAGGAACTGTCCAGAGCAGGAGAAAATCCCCATAGCAAACATATGCTGATCTGGACAGTTTCTAAAATGGACAGCAGAGGTCGGCAGAGAGCACTGTGGTCGTGACAGAAGAGAAATCCAAAAAGAAAAGCATTTCCTCTGTAGAATACAGCCCCTAAAAAGTATTGGAAGGATTAAGATTTTTTTAATTGAAGTAATTTACAAATCTGTTTAACTTTCTGGAGCCAGTTGATATGAAAAACAAATTATGTTTTTTCATGTAATACCCCTTTAAATGATCTTGCACTACCTTTAGTACCCATGTTTGTAAGAAGAGAAACCTTATAGTAACAGGTGTACACTAGAGAACAAAAGAGTTATCATTTTAGGCTACAGATTGAGAAATGGTATCGGTCCACAGTATTAAGCATTATACCTTGTGTCAGCTGAGTAATCTAATGTGTTCATATGAATTTTATGTCATGTTTTCCTACAGTTGGCAGATATGGAAGACAAAGTATCATTGCAAGATGGCTTCCAGGAGCAGGATAATAACATAGTTTCCTTCCACCTTCCTGCAATAGTAACAGAAAGTAATCCACACAGGGAACCATTTATCCAGATAACTCCCATGCCCGATAATACCCTTCTGGCAGTCGGACAAGATGGTTTAGTAACGGCCTGGACGCCAGATCTCAAGCTAAAGAAAAGCCGGTGTATTTTGGTAAGTTTGGTGGACCAACTTGTCATGGAGAGAGAGAAACTGCTTGTACTACTACATGTACTGGTGAGCAGGTGAACCCACAGTGCCACCTAACCAATCTGGTTTTGGGGCACTCCTGGGGCGTTATCTAAACAGCCGCCGAGTTTTACCATTTAACCCCTGTACAGGAATATGGACTTCCCTGTAGGGGGCTACTAGGTTGCTACCTCTGAGTGGTCCCAGTGTACAGTAGGTGGGCTCAGCAAGCTAAAAGATGCAAAGCACAGGGGGTCCGACTGAGACGAATCCAGGTACAATTGGTGATCCTGGGCAGCATATATGCGGAGTCAGAACAGGCAAACAGGTCTGGATTGACAGTGTAGGGTCATAATCACACAGTCCAAGGTCAAACACTGGAGAGGCCGTGAAAGGTCACAGAGAAGAGGAGGAATGATAGAAAATGGTTACTTACATGCTCCAAATTTATTAACCCCCTTGTGATAGTATGATAAATATGTCACACATAAGCAAAAACAAAACAAACATAAATGACTTCAAAACACAAATCTTTTCAGCCTGGTCCACATGATCATATGTATTATGGGAAACGTATTGAAGGCTGTGAGAAAACCTTTGCAATCTCTGGACAAACAGGTCAGAACCCATGACTTAGTCAAGAAAAAGATTGGGAAACCACCAAAACCTATAAGAAGCCTCACACAGAAGCTTCAGTATAGTATGCAAAATGATGACCATATTTTTACTTACTTTTCAGCCCCTTTTCAGTGTGGTGTCTGTAACTATGGGATATGTTTTGATAAACTCCCAGAAAAGTAGTTGAAATTCCAGCACTGTGAAACAGTTTGATATATTAATAAGGCTTCTTTCACACTACCGTTTTCGCCCCGGTAGGTGACGTCCGTTAGGAAGATAGCGGGAGAAAAATTTGTGCATGACACGTCTTTGCCCATTATGACTCCCGTTAGGCTAAGTTTACACTTGATTTTCTGTGTGCGTTCTTGTGCGTTTGAAAAACGCTGCTGCCAGATGTTAGCTGTAAATCAACGAGAAATCGCCAAATTTCACTTTGCGTTTTTCAGTTATTTATATATTTATTTTTTATTCTTTTGGCTTTTTTTTTAACTCTTTTTTTTGCATTTTTCAGCTCCTTGGTGTTTTTCCAAAGTCGCAGCATGTTGAGCCTATGGCGTTTTTTCCCCTGAAATCGTGGCGTTTTTCTTCCATAGAAATCTATGGGTGTAAAACAAGCCAAGAAGAACGACATGTGGGTTTTAACTTTGGCATTTTTGCAGGCAGTTTTTATTCTTTTTTTTTTTTTGGACTTTAGCGATCCAAAAAAGTGATGGAGATACCTTTTTTTTAAATATAATTTTGTAGGGTATCATTAAAAAAAATATTAAAAAAGATACAGTAGTGATGGAAAAAATTGTATTTAACGAAATTTATCTTTATTATAACAACATTTTTATTAATTTTTATACAGGGATCAATTTATGTGGGCGGGCAGGGCACAAAAAATGTAACCGACAATAAAAAAAAGTGTGTGTTTTTTTCACTTTTATTTTTTTATTTTTAGATAGTACTACTCCCAGCACGGAACACACTGTTCCATGATGGGAGTAGTAGTACCTGTACTAATAGACAGATCACCCGCTGTGATGCTCCTGTATAATGTATGGATGCGGCCGGCCGCTCTTCTATGGTCCCCTGCACTGTCGTATATATATACACACCTATTCATATTTCCCTCAGAGAGCTGTGATTGGCCAGATGGTTCCAGCCTATCACAACTCTCTGTGGGAAATATGAATAGGTGTATATATACATCAGTGTAAGGGACCATAGAAGAGCGGCCGGCCACCTACATCTATACATTATACAGGAAGATCACAGCAAGTGTCAGGAGTGACACCCTCTGTGATCTTTCCTTAACTGCAGGTACTACTGCTCCCAACATGGAGTGTACTCTGCTCCATGATGGGAGCTGTAGTACCTGCATTAATAGATAGATCACAATAGGTGTCAGAAGTGACACTCGATACGGTCTGTCTATTAATGCAGGTACTAGTATTAATGCAGAGTGTGCTCCATGTTGGGAGCAGTAGTAGCTGCAGTTAAGGACAGATCAAAGCGGGTGTCACTCCTGGCACCTGCTGCGATTGTCCTTCATCCCTGAGATGCAGAGCGGCTTTCTCCTGCCCTCAGATCTCTGCTCTGTATTCCGGCTGGCCACTCATTTATATTCATATTTCCCGCTGAGAGCTGGGATTGGCTGCCACCATCCGGCTAGTCCCCACTTTGGGCGGAAAATATGAATGAGTAAGGTGAATTTCTATTCATATCACTGGCCGGCCCCGGAGTATAGTGCAGAGATACGAGCGCTGTATAGAGCCTCTCCGCATCTCTGCTATATTATGGACGATCGCATCGGGTGTCAGGAGTGACACCCGGGGCGATCTGTCTATTAGTACAGGAACTACTACTCCCATCATGGAACTACTACATCCCATCAGCATGGCAGACTGCCAAAATTTTTTACATTTACTTCTATGGAGTTACGAGACAAATTCCGCATGAAGAAAGAACATGTTCATGCGGAATGGAATTCTGTGACAGAATTCCGCTAGCGGAATTTCCTCAGTGTGAACTGAGGAGAGGAAAGTTAACTAAATACTATGGGGTATGGCACTGCTGAATGAGTTGTAGAGGAATAAGTGAGCAGAATTACTTGTGGAAATTCCTTTCAATTCCTCAGTGTGAACATACCCTAAAACTGTCATCAGTGTTGACATGTTAAATAATATATCAGTAAAATTTTTGTACATTATATCTATACTGTGCAAATATTAAAGTTAACATTTGTTTTACAGGATGAGAATAAACAACCGAACAGGAAAATTAAATGGATTTCTGATTCTACATTTATGCCCCAATATAACAAGTTAATTGTTGGAACTTGGTAAGAATGTCATCCTATCACTAATGCATCATGCATTGCTGCATATAGTACAGAATAACTGTGGCGATGACAGCACATTAAAGGGGTATTCTGGGCAAAAACATTTCATCCCCTATCCAAAGGATAGGGGATAAGATGTCTGATTGCGGAGAGCCTGCTGCTGAGACCGCCCGCGATCTCTTCCTTTCCGGGACTGGGGACTTGATGTCACGCCACGCCCTCTCCATTCATGTCTATGGGAGGGGGCGTGATGGCTGTCACGCCCCCTCCCATAGACATGAATGGAGGGGGCATGGCGTGACGTTACATCCCCCAGTCCCGGAAACACAGAGTTTTCTGAAACTGGAGATTCAGCACCCGCATAGAATTCGGGTGCTTCAAGGAGATCGCGGGGGGTCTCAGCAGCAGGCCCCCCCGCGATAAGACATCTTATCCCCTATCCTTTGGATTGGGGATAAAATGTTTTTGCCCGGAATACCCCTTTAATGTATCAAGAACACATTGGCCCTCATTTACTTAGAAAATCGGGTTGTAAGTCTATCTTGCTTTCTTACCCGATTGCTATTTTCCCCTGGTATTTATTATTATGTCGCATCCTGTTTGTCGCACGTGGGTTTTGTTGGTTTTGGTTTCCAACTCCTCTGAGTTGTCAGGAAAAAATCCACAACAATTCAACAAATTTGGGTTGGAAACCTTTATAAATACGTGGGAAAGCTCAGAAATGTGGGGTTACGCCCCTTTTTCGGGGTTGGGAGAATCCAAATCGGGTCCGTCGGGAAAATTTTTTGCATTGTGTCGCAGACTGGCGCACGATGTCTGCGGCATGTCGCAGACAAAGATGCGACAAAAAAAAACGATAAAACAAGTCGGGTTTAGAATAGTAAAGGAGGGCCATTATTAGAACAGAATTCTCTGATTATGGACCCTCTTTAAGGGTCTATTCA
The DNA here is from genome assembly GCF_029499605.1 of Hyla sarda. Taxonomy (NCBI): domain Eukaryota; kingdom Metazoa; phylum Chordata; class Amphibia; order Anura; family Hylidae; genus Hyla; species Hyla sarda. Next base: position 167,762,572 of record NC_079189.1, read on the forward strand.
CATGTACAGTATTCTGCACAGATTTAATGCGCAGGATTTCAAGCTGTGTTCAGTCATAATTTTACATTGAATTCTGCAGCAGAAAATCCTGCGTATCAAATCTGTGCAGAATAGCTTCTGAACACGATTTTCACCTGGTAAGAAGTATTAAAAACAGGATCACCCACACTATCTTCTTGTATATTCAGGTTAGTGTGGGTGACCCCGCTGAGCAGCGGAGTACCCCTTATCAGTACTTATAAGCTACTGTATGCCCTAGAGGAAGTTCTTTTCTTTTAAAAAAAAATTTCTATTCTGTCTGAGCACAGTGCTCTCTGGTGACACCTCTGTCCATGTCAGGAACTGTCCACAGCAGCATAGGTTTGCTATGGGGATTTTCTCCTGCTCTTGACAGTTCCTGAGACAGACAGAGGTGTCAGCAGAGAGCACTGTGGTCAGACAGAAAATAAATTCAAAAAGAAAATAACTTCCTGTGGAGCATACAGCAGCTGATAAATACTGGAAGGGTTAGGATTTTTAAATAGAAGTAATTTACAAATCTGTTTAACTTTCTGGCACCAGTTGATTTAAAAAAAAAAAAAAAAAAAAAAAAAGGTTTTTCACTGGAGTACCCCTTTAATGGAATAAATCATGTCTTATCAAGTTTAGGAAATCCTATATGTTAAGGTACATGAGAACCAATGTAGCCAGTCATAACATAGGGTTAACAATGTTCCTTGAGATGCTGTAAGAAATAGAGTAAAAAGAGAAGAAAAGAGAAAGGTGGGGACCATGAGGGACCATGAGGTATCAGTAGGAGGCCACTTGAGGAATCAGGGTGTCACATCACAGGGTGTTTCCTCCTTTGTACGCAGCAGAGCATAGTTCATTACCCTGATTATGCCTCTCAGCTGTGATGCACCAGACCTATCAGAGAGTGTGAAGCCTGGTCCAGTATCGGTTAGTCCTGGTGTCCATGCCTCTGTAAGGCTGGCTATTTATACTCCTCCTGGTTTACCTGCTTATTTTTGGCTTGTTCTTTGACTACTCTTTTTGCTTGCTCTTTATGTACAGTGCGGCTATCTCTGTTACCAACGTGGCTAGGTTGACATAAAATAGATAGCGGCACAGTGATAAGTTTAGTTTGTGCTTCCCGTGTTTGTCCTGTTTGCTGCTTATTTTGTCTTTGATGTGTGAGTGACTTCTTGTATTTGGACTGGGCAATGGGTAACATAAAGTGCAACGTGGATTCCAGAGAGCTGGGGATAGAGATTTCTGTCATCTAGTGAATAATTTGCAAAACTGCCAGCTAGAAACTATGTAGTGAGACACAGCTCCTCCTAATAAATGTTATGATTCCTCCTGCCTTACCGCAGAACTCTAGCACACATCTGGGACTGCAGGGTAACAAAATTTGATAATTTCCTCTGCATGATGCTGCATTTTCTACCTCTGCTGACCCCCTGGAAGTTTATGGGGCTCTCCTGAAGGGAGAACCCTGAGGCACCAGTCTCCGTGCCTGCTACGCCAACAGACAATGGAGGCTGCAGGCTCTGCAACTCCTGGGCTTTTGGCTGAGCCAACCCGGGCTGCTGTTTTTGCTTAGATAAGGCGGTGTAATCTCACTCTCTTTTGCTTAACAACACAAATGGGCACAGTGCAGTCTGATATCTCGCTTTTACACCATGACTTGCAAAAGGTCACAGACCATACTTCACTGGCCTCGAAGATGCATTGCCTCCCCTGCTGCGGGTCACTAAGCACCATGATCAGGATATTGTGTTCTTAAGGGCCAAAGTGGACAAACTCCAAAATTGCCTAGGTAGGAATGTATGGATTATCGGAGTTCCCCTTTAGGTATCCCAATGTAAGCATCAGATCATTTAGGAGGTTTGGTAACTAGTAAATTACTACAACTGTGTGTTTCTGTTTCCAGTGACAGAGAAATTCGTCTTTATGAGGTTTCCAACTTTGAACCATACTGCCAGTTTGTTGGTTTTGAATCAATGCCTCTGCATCTAGGTTACAGGTAATCTTTACTTGCTTTATGTCAGTGTATTATGTGTACATTATTTGTACAGTATTTTTCCACCTGAGTTTGTTTTGCTTTTTTTTTGCTCAAAAATAATTTTGAAAAAAGTCTTCTACCGTGAATGTCATTCTGGAAAAATAATCACGAATATTCTTTGACATAACGCCCATGTAGTAAAAAACAAAAAGAATATATAGATCCCCTTAGAGGGCAATACATTTCTGAGCGGATCTTCCGAAATTCCATCCAGAGATTCCAGAGTGTGAACCTAAGTAGAAATTCAAATTTAAACTCTTTTATTGAATGGACTACTCTCTTCCTAGGCCAAGTTTAAATAATATAAATTCAGTAATAAACCTTAATCTAAACAACAAGGTTTTTGATCAAATCTCAGATACTTCGTTTAACTATTGCTATATGCTATGATTGGTCTTTTTACATTTTTAGCCATGTTTAAATTGGGTTTCTTTTATTTCAGTTTACGCGACGCAGACGAGTGTATAATTTATTTTGGCGATGAGCAGGTACATCATTATTTTGAGTATTTTTAATAACACATACTGTTCAATAAAAGTGTAGATAATCTGATGCATACTTTTAAATATTGTGTACTTAAATAGGAGATAAAAACACAATAAAGCTCTTTTACAGAAACAATGGGACAGTTACTGAAAAGTTGGCATCAAAATTTGTGGTGTTGAATTTGCCCTTTAATTTTACTAGTTATGCATATGAAATATTTGTTTTTGCAAGTCATACTCAACAAATGTTGAAATGGTGGTATCAACTTCTGTGGTATTTTATTTGCAGCATTGCATAATGTTATTTTTAATTTAACAGTTAGTATTTGATTTATTAATTAATGGGAATAACTGTTGTGTTGTAGGGATGTGTCAACATGATAATAATGTCCCACATGGCAGAAACTCTCAGGTATGGAGAAAACGTGTGCATGGAGAGTTTTATATGATTTCTTACTGATTACTTTTACTTTTTTTTAAACATATTCTTTTAAGAATTTTTGATGATTTTTCTATATACTATCTAGCTTAGATAAAATAATCCCCAAATTTTGCAGTTTTCATTTAAAAGCAATATTCCTGCTTCGTGTCTTAGGCGCAGGCTTCATTTAAAAATATATTTATTTGCTTATGTTAGTTACTCCAGGCAAATGCAAAAAAAGTGATATAGATAGAGTTAAAGGGGTATTCTGGGATTTTTTTTTATTTGACTATGCTACAAGGGCTGTAAAGTTAGTGTAGTTCATAATATAGTGTCTGTACCTGTGTGTGACGGTTTTCTCACAATTCTTCTGATTTTCACCCCACTATTTATTTTTACCAGCATACAAAATGACTGTTGTCTCAGATTTTTCCCAGCTTGCAATGCGGCCGAGACCTGACTCACTAGTCAGCTGATGACAGGGAGCCTGTCTGCTTCAATGGGTGGAGCGATCAATCTGCAACTAATGCAACAGTTGTAGGCACCCAGATTGAAAACCACAGGTCTTTTGTTTCAATGGGTGGGGTGGCTGATGTGTGAGAGGGAGGAAAATGGAATTGTTTGATTTGTAGTCAAAAAACATAAGTCAAGCAGGAAATACAAGTTCACAAAAAGCTAGCCACAGTGTTATGGTAATCTCACAACATAGCCATTTAGCCCCAAGACAAGTGCAGATCGTTCCTAAGCATGTCCATTACTGTCTGCCAGGTACATACTAAAATCACCTTATGGTGGAGAACCCCTTTAAACTATGTAACAGTTAATGATGAAAACAATTTTATTAACTTTCTATAAACTATTTTTGTAAAATAAAACAGGAACTGGACAAAATGCGAAGTTGTGGATGAGATTCCCAGTATAGCAATAGATAACATCACAGAACGGAATCATGTAAAATATATACGTTGGAAGGTGCATAATGATTGGGTCACACAGGTAAGACAATTTCATATTGATCTGTCACTATTGTTTAGTAACAGGAACTCAAATGCTCTGGTGCCTTGGATTTTTGGCATCTAATATTAAGCAAGGATAAGTTTACATCTACATCAGAGCTTCATTCTGGGGGCTACGTTGCAGATTCCTTTTAAACAGTGGGAATTAAGTGATCAAATGGTTTCCATTGTGTAATGGACAGTCCAGCTCTGTTTTTGGCCTTGAATGTTATCTGTGACAGAGGCCCCCGAATGGAGCCTCCCACGCAGATTTAAACGAGGCCTAGGTAAGGCTGCATGCACACCATGTTTTTGCAATTCAGTTCCCGTATCAGGTTTTTGATGAAAAACCGATTCCTCAAAACCTGACTAAACTGTATCAAAACATGTATACAAATTTCAACCCATATACAGTTAAAAATGATGTCCGGTTGCATCTGTTTTTTAAGAAAAAAAACATACACGTTTTTAACTTTTCACTCCATTTTGAATAAAGTTTCACTTGTTTGATTGAAATTCCAAGAAAAAAACCTGTGCAAAGTTAAAAACCGTATGGAACATACACACATACAGTTCTGTACGGTTCCCATTGACTCCAATGTTAAAAAAAAAACGTATACAGTTTAATATGATTTTTCACCCGGAACAAAAACGTGGTAGACAACGGTTTTGGATATGGGTAAAAAACCAGACAAAACCATATAGGACGCAAAACAGACAAAACTGGATGATGCGTTTGACATACAGTTTACAATGTTGAGTCAATGCATACCGTTTTCTATACGATTCCGTACGTTTTTGTTTCTTGAAACCCTATACGGGAATTGTATAGCAAAAACGTGGTGTGTATGCACCCTAAGAAAGGTTCCTTTACAGTAAGCTAGTGAACCCCAGTGACTATGGCCACACACATCTATTCCACTGCAGCTTTACATCAAGGAAGATGAATGATCACATAGAGGCAATAGAAGAAAACAGCCTGTACATTAATGCGTGTGTATGATGAACACATACATTTCCATATACCATACACCTTATCTATATTCTATAAAGCACATTTTTACACAATTTTTACACAATTCACATTTCCTCTTTTAGGTTAGTTAGGCCAGGATTTTTTGTCCCACAAACAACAGTATGCATTCTTAAATTGACTGAACATTCAAATTTTTGGACTACATTTTTCACTTTAAAATGAAGAGATCCCATGGCTGTACACTGTGGTATATGTCAGCATATTGGCGGGCTAGTTCTCTGACCCATGACACAAGTGTAAGTCTATTTTCTAGTGTGCACTTACTTGCACTTATGAAGTTTAATGACTTCGGCCTAAGGGTATGTAAACTTATGACATTAATTGTCAGATGAGATGGAAAAATAAGTTTGACTTATAAAAACTGTCCTATTACATATTGTACTTATCCACCTTGCTTCTTATGTGGTGATTTTTTTCCAGTGAACAAAAGCTTTAAAGAGTACCTATTATCAACTAAACGTTCCCTAATCCCCTTCCCCATCTGTCCCTGTCTCTAACTCTATCTATCCTAGCGTTTATTTTATTTCTAAACCCCATAAAATTACCTTTTTATGTTCATCTTCGGTAGCTCAGATAGGAGCGTCTGAGAAGGGAGGAAGTGGGTGGGGCCTGGCAGGCACGACGTCATCTGAAGCCTTGCCTGACCGCTTCCGCCCTTCTTCCTGTATGCAGGTGGAGTGCAGGGCAGGGACGGTGTGAGGTGTAATTTTGCACATTTGCATGGGTCGCAAAATTCCACCTCACACCGGCAGAGTCAGGAGCGCGCCTAGCAGAGATGACAGGCGGGAGCTGCGCTGAGTATCAGATTTCGGACTCAGCCACCAGGCCGGCGTGAGTCCGAAATCACCAAAAAAAGGGACTCCTAGGGAGACCCCTAATGGCCATAAGTTTAAACACCAAAAACACATAGAAGAATAAAAAAAATGTAATAGTACCCTATTAGAAAAGTGTTCTATTTATTATGCATTATAAAATATAAAAAAAAAAATTTCAGAGGTACAAATCATGCTGGAATGAAAAAACTGGTATATTATTAGCTTTGTGTGTATTTATCTATTTATAACTTATACTTTTCTTGTTCATCCTCAGATCAGATATGTTCATTCAATTGAATCCACTATCTCAAGTTCCAATGATGATTACACAGCCCTTATAATAGGTAGGTGGTATACACTAATGAATAAATAAAGCTCAGGAATCTTTATATAGGTAGAGCCAACTAAGTGATCATTTACTTGTCTGTCTTTCTAGTTATGCCATTAAAACAGTTTTAGTTCAGTTCACACATCCGTGTTTTTGCTGCAGATATATTTACAGCAGAAAATATGCGCATTTGAACTGACCCTGAGGCTGAAGGAAAAACACCTACAGTTTGGTTATATGGTATTGACTAGAATGTCTTGAAATATGGGCCCCATACTTGGTCAGATGTTACAGTTGGTAATTACAGAAATGTTTTTTATGTTTGTACTATGTTTATATTGTACAAATTGTTGTGGACTTTGGACAGGTTGTGTAGAGGGGACCAAAAATGTACAGAAGCGCCTAAAGGACCTTATGGAATCTGACAGCGTGAAAAGCAAAAGATCTTTGTTGGCTGGAAATGTTCCTCTCAAGAGAAATATCAATGATGAATCCCTGTTTAGGGTTAAGAGAGGCGTCAAAACCTTTGATTTCTCCAAAGAAGCTAATATTCTAGTAACTGGAGGACTAGACAGGATTGTCCGTGTTTGGAATCCATACGTACCTAGGTAATTAACATGTTCTGATGCTCCGGTTCACCAGATCTAATGTTTGTGGCAAAGGACTTCAATGTGTCCTTCCGAGGAGAAGAAGCAGCACTCCAAGCTTGTAATAACACTTCAATTCTTTATTCTCCCAGTGTCAAATGGGAACAGCAATGTTTCACCTCTTCTATTGAGCCATTCTCAAGCCCTGACTGAAATGCCGCCCCATTTAATTGAATAGGGCCAGCTATGGTCATCTCTTAACCAGCGCTGCAGCTTATTCTTTCTTAGAATTAGTTAGGGTACCAGAGATTGGACCCCCAATGATCATAAAGTGATGGCATATCTTAGCTCTATGCCATGCTTGTCTTATTCTTTAGGATAACTATTTTCAAGTAGGGCATATAATATAATATAGAGACAGGGGCTACACCTCAAAATAATAATACAATACCAAGAGAACATATCCTGTCTGCCTATAATATCTATGGTCAAATGTTTAGATTCAATTCCACCATTGAACTATACAACAATGCTTTATAATAATGCAAAAAAAAAAGAGAAAAAAACTTATAAAATGAAAAATAAAACAATCAAAGCATATCAACTGAACTGGATAGTGTGGGATGGGAGAACATAGAGGTGACATTGTGGAAAAAATTTTAAAAAAATAATTGAACACCTTATTAAAATCCTTAAACACCTAATGAGTAATAAAATCTCTCTTGAGATAATATTTTTAAGAAAATTTTATTTTAAACCACTCAGGTTCTTTCTTTATTTTTTTATTTTTTTTTATTTTAAGTTTGGGTATATTGATCTTAATGACGTTTTTTTCCCTCCTTTTTGCAATAGTTGGCCCACTGGTTTGCTGCGGGGACATTCATCACCTATAACCTACCTACAGATTGGAGATGAAAACACAAAAATTTACTCGGTCTCTACAGACTGCACTGTGATGGTAAACTGTTTTTCTGTTCAGCAGGCATATGTTATCTAGTTCATATAACAAAGATTTGCTTCACATTGAATTTTTTAGACATCCTTTAAAACATACTTAATACATAACAACATATATCCATAAAACGTACTTAATACATATCAGAGGCCATGTTTATAGTATGGAAACTTTGGATAAGAAAGTTTTTCTCCCTTGATGAATGGATTTAGGTTTTGCAGGCTAGCATAACAGTCAGGTTCTTGTAGATATTAGGTTAATTACACAGTACATACCGTATCTCACATAAGTGAGTCCACCTCTCACATTTTTGTAAATGTTTTATTATATCTTTTTTGTGACAAAACTGAAGATATGACACTCTGCTACAATGTAAAGTAGTGAGTGCACAGCCTGTATAACCGTGTTTAAAGGGGTGCTCCAGGGAAGTTAACAAAAATAAAAATGTGCCAAAGCCACCACAATACATGTAGTTATCCTTGTGATATAGCCATCTTCCATGGCCCCTGTTGTCTCCTAAATATTATTTTTCTTTGCTTGCAGCCCAGACTACAACTCACAGCAGTCAGTGTGGCTCTGTGTAATGGCTGCCAGCCAATTGCTTTTACTATCTGTGGGCATGTTGTGTTGTTGTAAACACAGTCAGCAGCACACACTGTACATGTCTTTTCTTTCAAACTAGCTTTCCCTCCAGCAATAAATCATGCTATGCTCTGAATGGCAGCAGTCAGTGATTAGATCTACACCAGGCATAGAGCAGCATTATGTGCTGAGTTGTGACTGAGAATCTTCACAGGAGACACTGGACTTCTCTGCTGGCAAGATCTTCACACAGGGAGGGTGAGGGGAGACTGTAAAGCCAGAGCCCTAGACAAGACAGAAAACATGTGGTGGTTGTCTTCCAGGAAGGTGGGGGCTATTCTCAGTGAGGGCTTTGCACAAAGACAAGGTGGATCTGATAATTACATCTTTCTCTAACTCCCTGCATGTAAGTGACAGCTGAAAGAGGGAAACTGCTCTATATAGCTAATGAATTATATTTAGACAAACAAATAGGTTAGTGAGAGGGAAAGGATGGGCTATGGGTTAAGTTCACCGGAGTACCCCATTAATGTTGTGTCCCCTCAAAATAACTCAACACGCAGCCATTAATGTCTATTGGGTCCAAAGTCTCAATGTTTTTGAACCTTGCAACATTCATGAGTCACATGACACTGGGAGGGAAAATGGTTAAAAGGCCCAATTTAGACATTTCCACTTAGGGGTGCACTCTCTTTTGTAGCCAAGGTTTAGACAATATTGGCTGTGTGTTGAGTAATTTTAACAAAAATGTGAGGGGTGTACTCACTTATGTGGACATACTGTACATGAGCAAAATATGTGATCCTATCTTCTATTTATCATTACAATTAACAGGTATGGGACATAGAAAATCACACCTGTCTGATGAATGTAATATCCAAGGCGAGCCAGATCAGAGGAGATATTGCTGCATGTTACTTTGCACATAATCTCAGAGCTCTTTATATAGCAACTGAATGCCTTTCTGCACTGCAGCTACGGGAAACGTATGTATTATGTCATGCTACAATATATCAATATTTGACAATAGTATGGAAAAATTAGATGGAAAAAATGGGCAAAAAAAATTTAAATGTGAAACTAAAAAATACTTATTTTTTTGTAGCTAAATATGTGACATATAAAGTGATGGTGTGTGCATACATCATTCTGGGCAGGAAGGCTCCGATATAGTAGTAATGGGGGTCATAGATTGGCAGTTTTGTTTTCCCATACATTACAATTTAATAATCTAGAACCAGAAGGTAGAAAAAAACCGGAAACAAAAGTCATAAAATAAACATCCTACCTAACAAATAAAAATAAATTACATCATTTTATGGTATTGTCTAATAAGGTGTATAGTTTTCTGCTTAGGTGAAAACTATACAGTGAATAGTGTTAATGATGGCGGCCAACTTACTTTTACTTTTAGTCATAGTCTTTTGATGAAAATTCCATTTAAGTTCTAGTCATATTTTAGTCATTTGCTTAATTTTTGTTTTAGTCGTATTTTAGTCGACAAAAATGTGCCTCAGATTTTAGTAGATGAAATCTCTGGCAGATTTAAGGTGAATAAACTTTGATGGGTTTAATTAAAATGAAATATATGCATTTCTCTATAATTACCAGTTGTTATTATATATGATATAAAATGTCTTAAAGGAGAATTGCGGTGCAACACTTTTCACTTCACCTGTGCCCGGGCTGCAAAGACAAAAAACAAACAAATGTTAACTCACCTTCCTACGTTTCCCCATTGCACAGATATCAGCATCCTGTTCTTCCAATGCTGCTCTGCTTCTTGGGCTCCGTGATTCATACTGCCCTCAGCGTATCGCCGGCCGCGCCGATGTCCCGCCGTCATGTAAGGAGCCAGGGCAGCAGGCAGCACCGAGCCCAAGAAGCAGGAAGCAGAGCAGCAATGGAGGAATGGGACACGGATATGGGCACAATGGAGGAACGTAGGAAGGTGAGTTAAAGTTTTTTCTTTTTTAAGTTTTTGCAGACCAGGCACAGGGGAAGAGAAAAGTGTTGTGCCCCAGTTCTCCTTTAAAGCATACCTATAATATCCCACAAAAAAAGTTTTATATGTTACTCAGTACCTAATCCTGATAATGTACATATAATTTTTATGTGTCTAGCACCTATATTTCTAACAACAACCTATACCTATCTGTTGCTCCCTTGCTTTGTCATTCTGTGCTCTGGAGGGCGTGTGTCCTCACTCTGCATGACTCATCTTCCTCCCTGTGTGTTGGGTCTTTCCATCCAATCACTGCAGGCTGCTCTGTAATTCCCTATTCACTTTTTTGCATGCTTCAGTCTGATAGGACAGGAGAGAGCACAGAGGTGTGCTAGCCCCGCCCTCACTTAGTAGACTTTGTCCATGACTGTGCTTCAGCTTGGACAAAGATGATGCTGCAGTCAGACAGGATTGTGTTCTGGATAGTATAGGGTCTTTTTTATAAGCCAAGATTTCTTAAAAAAGGAAATACAACTTTCTTATAAAGTATATTAGAAAGGCTAATGTTTTGCTGAGATGTACAACATATAAAAAGTTTTTGAATCTGACAGTCACACAAATTTAAGATTGAAGAGTTTTGAGAATTAATTATTTTTTTAATAAAACCAAATTTCACATAAAAAAGACTATTGCTTTAAGTTCTTCATTTACACAAAGAAGTATGTCCATTAATGCAGCATTACAACATAAGAAGCAGTAAATATTGCCAATGCATATGACTACCTGACTACCTGAAACACTCCAGTGTTACAAAATTATACGGTGCTACTGAGGTGGTGGAAACATGGAAAAGATGATACTAACCCAGTAGCTATGCTCCTGCAGTTCTTGTTTGGCTCTGTCTGGTACCCAGGTCTACGCTATTCTTCCGGCTTCTAAGACAAGCTCATGTCATGGCAGAACCTTCCTGCTTACCCAATTACTAGCGGAGAGGGGCCAGTGATTGTCAGAGGGGTAAGATCCTCCTGCGAGAGAGTTTGCCTTAGAAGCTGAGAATAAAGACAATAGGGGGGGGGGGGGGATGCCAAATGGGAGCTGTGGGGAAGCATGGCTACTGGCGACTAGATAAGTATAAGTATCGCCCCAGCAGCACCATATTAGATTTTGTAAGACACTGGATAACCCCTGTATAGATAAACCAAGTGAATGGAAGGCATTATAAGGAGCATTCATAGCGATAGTTAAGGTTATTTTCTGTCTTGTGTGTTACAGTGCCATTCTCCTTGGACCCCCATCTGCCTCCCACAGTGAGTCTGTCACTTGCTGTCTGTATAACCAGCTCTATCAGCAGATGATCAGTTGCTCTGAGGGATCAGTAAGTACTTTCTTTACATATTTTGGAGCAATGACTGCTGCACAGCGTGTGTATGTATTGTATTGCTCTCTCTCTGACCCCCTGCGCCCCCCCGATAAACTGTTTGAAGAGGAATGCAAGCCCTGGTGTAGAGCCTTGCATGGGACTGCTTTCTTAATCCTGGCCCAATGAATTTCTAACCATTACAGCCGGCTCCCGCGACGTGCGTGTCCAAGCCCGCCTGCTCCTTCAACATTGGTGCCCAATCCCACCTGTTTCCATAAACTTTCTAAAAGGTGTCTTTTGCCTAGTTAGAAAGTGAAAGAGGTGCAGGCAGCTTAAAGGGGTACTCCACTGGCCAGCATTTGGAACTATTAAAGGGGTATTCCAGGCAAAAACTTTTTTATATATATCAACTGGCTCCGGAAAGTTAAACAGATTTGTAAATTACTTCTATTAAAAAATCTTAATCCTTCCAATAGTTATTAGCTTCTGAAGTTTTCTGCCTAACTGCTCAATGATGATGTCACGTCCCGGTAGCTGTGCATGATGGGAGAATATCCCTTGCATGATGGGAAAATATCCCCATAGGAACTGCACAGCTCCCGGGACGTGAGTCATCAGAAAGCAGTTAGACAGAAAACGGCAACTCAACTTCAGAAGCTAATACCTATTGGAAGGATTAATATTTTTTAATAGAAGTAATTTACAAATCTGTTTAACTTTCCGGAGCCAGTTGATATATAAAGAAAAGTTTTTGCCTGGAATACCCCTTTAATTCTGAACGCTGGCCAGTGGAGTACACCTTTAACACTATTTCCCAGCTTTCCCAGGCTCCTAAATGGCACATCTGCTTAGTACTGCAACAAACATGGCTGCAATTAATTTACAGGGGCTATGCATGAAATGATACAGCTATAACAATATACTGTGCCATTCAGAAGCATTGAAAAACTAGGTGAGAATATATGACCTAGCTTTTTCATATTTCTGAATGGCATATCTGCTTATAGCTGTATCACTTTATGCTCAGGCACACATTAGTCCCTGCAATGGTGCTGAGGCTAGTGCTGTGGTCAACTTGCCCTGTGGTTGCATTAATAAGCAGATTCAGTTGCCTGGGAAAGCTGTGTGTGACGGTCAGACCCTGTAATGACTCATGACATTGTAATTATTACAGGGTCTGACGTCACACATTGCTATAAGCAGATAAGCCATTCAGGAGCATGGAAAAGCTGGGTAGGACATTCTCACTTAGCTTTTCCTTGGTATAGGAGATGTCCAGCAGTCACAGGGTTCCGTTGTAAAACATTCTTGAACTTTATGAAAGCAGATGAAAATCCAGTATACATGACTACATGGAACAAAAGGACAGGTCTGACATGTTTCAACATAAAATAAAAACTGCATTACCTACATTTGCATCAATACTCACTTACCCATCTCTTCAAACGTATTAAAACATATTGGAATCCAAATACAGTGATCCCTCAAGTTACAATATTAATCGGCTCCAGGACGACCATTGTATGTTGAAACCATTGTATGTTGAGACCATAACTCTATGGAAACCTGGTAATTGGTTCTGAAGCCACCAAAATGTCATCCAAAAATAGGAAAAAGTGAGGAATAAAGAAAAATAAGTAGATAACTAATATAGATAAAGCAAATCCTTACATATAAAAGTAAGAAAGATCTGCTGGGAGCTGTAAATCACTGTCTATTTCAGTGTTTCCCAAAGAGGGTGCCTCCAGCTGTGGCAAAACTACAACTCCCAGCATGCCCGGACAGCCTTCGGCTGTCCGGGCATGCTGGGAGTTGTAGTTTTGCAACAGCTGGAGGCACCGTCGTTGGGAAACACTGGTCTATGTAGAGGAAAGACGCTTCTTCAGGGTCCTGTACAGACCACGCAATGTCCTAAAAAATGTAAAATGGAGCCGCCCTCACCTGGTGTCCAAAGGAGCAGCTAACCCTGGTACAGGAAAAGAGTACAGAACATGTAATACCTCCCTGTACTGTAGGGGGCGCTACCAGACACCAGTCAGTACATACACTTCAGTAATACAGGGGCTTTACCAGTGAATGTCCATTCTGATTGGTCGGCTCTTCCAGCCATTGACACGTTTCGCAGATTCCATAGCATTGTATGTTGAGTCTGGTTACAAGTTACAATGGTCCAGAAAAGACCATTGTATGTTGAAACTATTGTATGTTGAGGCCATTGTAAGTAGTGTTGCTCACGAATATCAGCAATTCGAATATTCGTCGTGAATATCGCATATTCGCGAATTCGCAAATATTACAAATTTCGCGATTAAAATTCGCTATTACGAATATTCGTCTTTTTTTCAAACTGTTTTAAAAACTGAGCACATTGTAGGGATCTCCTTCGACTGATAAATGCAATGCTTGCATCATTAACCCCTTGGGGACGGAGCCCATTATGACCCTAAGGACGGGAGCATTTTTTGCAAATCTGACCACTGTCACTTTAAGCATTAATAACTCTGGAATGCTTTTACTTATAAATTTGATTCCGAGATTGTTTTTTCGTGACATATTCTACTTTATGTTAGTGGTAAATTTTCAGCGATACTTGCATCCTTTCTTGGTGAAAAATTCAAAAATTTCATGAAAAATTTAAAAATTTTGCATTTTTCGAGCTTTGAAGCTCTCTGCTTATAAGGAATATGGATATTCCAAATAAATTATATATTGATTCACATATAAAATATGTCTACTTTATGTTTGCATCATAAAATTGATGAGTTTTTACTTTTGGAAGACACCAGAGGGCTTCAAAGTTCAGCAACAATTTTCCAATAATTCGCAAAATTTTCAAAATTGGAATTTTTCAGGGACCAGTTCAGGTTTGAAGTGGATTTGAAGGGTCTTCTGGTTAGAAATACCCGATAAATTACCCCATTATAGAAACTACACCCCTCAAAGTATTCAAAATGACATTAAGTCAGTGTTTTAACCCTTTAGGTGTTTCACAGGAATAGCAGCAAAGTGAAGGAGAAAATTCTAAATCTTCATTTTTTACACTGGCATGTTTTTGTAGACCCAATTATTGAAATTTTACAAGGGGTAAAAGGAAAAAATCCTCTCAAAATTTGTAACCCAATTTCTCTCGAGTAAGAAAATACCTCATATGTGTATGTCAAGTGTTCGGCGGGTGCACTAGAGGGCTCAGAAGTGAAGGAGCAACAATGGGATTTAGGAGAGTGAATTTTTCTGAAATGGTTTTTGGGGGGCATGTCCCATTTAGGAAGCCCCTATGGTGCCAGAACAGCAAAAACCCCCACACTGCACACTATTATGGAAACGACACCCCTCAAGGAACCTAACAATGGGTACGGTGAGCCTTAACACCCCACAGGTGTTTGACAACTTTTTGTTAAAGTCGGATGTGTAAATGAAAAAAAAAAATTTTTCCACTAAAATGCTGGTTTTTCCCCAAATTTTACTTTTTTACAAAGGGTAATAGGAGAAAATGCCCCCCAAAATTTGTAACCCCATTTCTTCTGAGTATGGAAATACCCCATGTTTGGACGTCAAGTGCACTGCGAGCGAACTACAACGCTCAGATGAGAAGGAGCGCCATTGAGCTTTTAGAGAGATAATTTGTTTGGAATGGAAGTCGGGGGCCATGTGCATTTACAAAGCCCCCCGTGGTGCCAGAACAGTGGACTCCCCCACATGTGACTCCATTTTGGAAACTACACCCCTCACAGAATGTAATAAGGGGTGCAGTGAACATTTACACCCCACTGGCGTTTGACAGATCTTTGGAACAGTGGGCTGTGCAAACAAAAAAATAAAATTTTTCATTTTCACGGACCACTGTCCCAAAAATCTGTCAGACCCCTGTGGGGCGTAAATGCTCACTGTACCCCTTATTACATTACACGAGGGGTGTAGTTTCCAAAATGGGGTCACATGTGGGTATTTATTTTTTTGCATTTATGTCAGAACCGCTGTAAAATCAGCCACCCCTGTGCAAATCACCAATTTAGGCATCAAATGTACCCGGTGTGCTCTCACTCCTGAGCCTTGTTGTGCACCCGCAGAGCATTTTACGCCCACATATGGGGTATTTCCGTACTCAGGAGAAATTGCGTTACAAATTTTGGGGGTCTTTTTTTCCTTTTACCTCTTGTGAAAATAAAAAGTAAAGGGCAACACCAGCATGTTCGGGGGCCGAAATTCCCACGGGCGTATGGATACGCCCTTCGTCCTTAAGTACCAGGACGCAAGGGCGTATGCATATGCCCTTCGTCCCCAACAGGTTAAAGACCCAGGGATGAGACTGTGAGGCGAAAGGTTTCTGCATGCGAATATTCGCAATTCGAATATTCGCAATGCGAATATTCGTGGAAATTCCGCCCTACTTATGCCTGTGAGCCAATGAGAGTTCTGTAAGCACAATTGTCAGAGCTTAGCAACGTCCCTAGCAATGTCCCTCGCATGATGTTATAGCGAGCAGACGAGGGAAATTTCGCTCTTAATTTTGCATTCGCAATAGCGAAATTTCGCAATTCAATAAAACGTCACGAATATAACGAATATTCGAATTTCACGAATATGGGAGGGATATTCGTCCTCCTATTCGCGAAATATCGCAAATTCGAATATGGCCTATGCCGCTCATCACTAATTGTAAGTTGAGGGATCACTGTATGTTATAAACAGAGAAATATAATGTATCTTTGATGCAGGTAATGAAGACGTGGGATCTCCTGACAGGGCAGCTTGTGGCTGAAGTAGGAGCTGCTCATGGGCAGTCTGCGGTCACATGCATAGCACTGGACGCTGCTGGAAATAGGTATGTAACCTATCTGCATGTAAGGTTTCTTCTTCCGTAGCGATATTGCCTATAAGTAAATGACATACCAACTGGCAATGTAAGAAGGCACATGTCTTTACTACTGTGCTACTGAAAAGCTCGAATTTCTTATATTGCAATGACATAGGATAAAATACATTTCTTTATATACCTTTATTTATTGTTTAATAGAGGGAGATGCCTACAACTATAATATTTGCCCATGTTACAGCCTGATATACAGGGTTATTGGAAATGATGGTGGAAAAGTATAGCCTGTATCCAAGATTTATCTATACACTACAAGTGACATGGCAGGTGTCTATGTGGCAGTCAAGTTCTGTCCAGACACGTGCCACCATATCTTTGTGCATTGTCTTAGGTTGAAAAGATCTAATTCCTAAGGTTGCAAGGTGTTAGATCTGGTGATCGTGGAAGCCATCGCAATATTGGTGAAGTACTACTGTATTTCTAGAGTGGAGCAAACTTCAGTTTGCCGGACTCGCCAAACTTTTCGGAAATCGCGAGTTCGGTTCGGCTCTGTTCGATTCGAACCGGCAATGAAATAAGCCCCTAAACACATTTATAACACTGCCTAACAGCTCTAAACCCCTGTCTAACATAATTTTAAAGTGTTTTGAAGGCTCAGTTTTGGCGACTTGCGGTAACCCATGGTAACTATTACAGCTAGCCCATTTTTTAGGCTTATCCCCACCAAAATAAAGCAACATAAAGTATCCCTTTTTGTGTGGTAGAGATGACAGCACAACAAGTACTGAAGGTGTTTGCGGAAATCTATTATATTCACAACTGTATTCACAGGCCCTATAGATATACTTATAGTTGCCATTTTGTGGGTGGCACAGATCAATGCACCTCAATGGCTACTGTAGCTGGTTCAGGAACACTATTATAGGGAGAAATCATTACTGTGTTGACAGGCCCTATAGGTATATAGGTGCCACTTGAATATGCTTTGTGGGTGGGTGGCACAGATCAATGCACCTCAATGGCTACTGAAGCTGGTGCAGAAACACTATTATAGGGAGAAATCATTACTGTATTGACAGGCCCTATAGGTATATAGGTGCCACTTGAATATGCTTTGTGGGTGGGTGGCTCAGATCACTGCACCTCACTGGCTACTGTAGCTGGTTCAGAAACACTATTATAGGGAGAAATCACTACTGTGTTGACAGGCCCTATAGATATATAGTTGCCACTTGAATATGCTTTGTGGGTGGGTGGCTCAGATCACTGCACCTCACTGGCTACTGTAGCTGGTTCAGAAACACTATTATAGGGAGAAATCACTACTGTGTTGACAGGCCCTATAGGTATATAGGTGCCACTTGAATACACATTGTGGGTGGGTGGCACAGATCAATGCACCTCAATGGCTACTGAAGCTGGTTCAGAAACACTATTATAGGGAGAAATCACTACTGTGTTGACAGGCCCTATAGGTATATAGGTGTCACTTGAATATGCTTTGTGGGTGGGTGGCACAGATCACCCCACCTCACTGGCTACTGTAGCTGGTTCAGAAACACTATTATAGTGAGAAATCACTACTGGGTTGACAGGCCCTATAGGTATATAGGTGTCACTTGAATATGCTTTGTGGGTGGGTGGCACAGATCACTGCACCTCACTGGCTACTGTAGCTGGTTCAGGAACACTATTCAATTCAGGTATATGCAAGTATAAGCCTTGAAAAAGGCTGTGGATTTGTGGTAGCAAAAGATAAGCTCTTCAGAGGCTGCGTGTTTAAGATGTCCCCTTATATGCTGTTTTGGTGTATAAGAGCCCTATAGGATTGTTGTGTGGGAATTGAATCCTGTTCACACACACAAGGTCTCTATTTCTAATCTTTAACTCTCTATGTTTCTAATCACTAACTGTTCCTATTTCTGTCTCTCTCCCTCTCTCCAGCAGTTCTGCTGCTCTGAATGCAATGGGGGACGTCACTGCCTCTTATCTGTGTAAAAATGCCCTCCCCTCCTATTGGCCTTTGTGCTGATTGACACAGTAATCAGCAAATCACATAATAGACCTGGGTTATTATGTGATGTGCTGATGTCCCGACATCATCTCACTGCCCCCTGGCCATCCGGCTTCTTCCTTCTGCCAAAAAAACATGCTTTCACGTCTTTTTTCGCTATTTACCAGCTTGTGCGAGCCGAACTGGTTAAAGCTGGAGTGTTTGCTGAGCCGAAAAAATCCTAAAGTTCGGGTCGAATCCAGGTTCTCCACTCATCTCTAGTTAGTTCCAAGGCAGCTGATTCAGCATTTCAAGAGTTTCATTCACGTATTGGTGAGCATCCAAATTAGAATGTTGGATGGAAATCTGTGGCATAAGCCATTCCTATGACATGTCCTGATAGGAGTGGCTAGTGACAGTAACCTTGGCAAAAAAAGAAGGAATAGACTTTTCATCTGCTCATTGCAGAGAACACATTTACTTTAATGGTCAAACAGAGACGCTTTATTGAAAAAGGTTAGCAATCTCAATACAGAATATCAATATGTGCATTGTAAAACCTAGAAACAACGGCCTGCAAGGCCTATACAAACAGTTAACAAAACAATATATTCACGCAGAGCCCATACATCGCATTATAAGAGAACGAAATCCTATTAGGTCAGTAGGTGACAACCTCATAGCTCAATATAAAGATAGGCAATGTGACATAGTGGGGCTGTGGGTGGAAGACAGCCACGGATCCCACACCTCATTGAACCTTTCAGTCCTCCCGTATAGCCGACAATTTCTCCTATTAATTCTGATTACAAACACATTTACTTTAGGAGAGTCCTTCATGTACTTAATAAAGGCGCATGGTTTTTCTGAACCCCAAATTCTAATGTTGTAGCGATTGACCTTTCTGCTGAGGTGAAATGTTGTCTCATCATTGAATCCAGCTGCCTGTGAAATCGTCCTCTTCAATCGGCCCTTCATGGTTTGTTGTCTGGCTTTAGCGCCTGAAGATGTAATATGTATGGTTTACAACATATAGGTCTTTGTAACATACTCCATACTGGGGTTTGTGGCATCTGTGAATCAGACTTCAAGGTGATGACTTGGCCTCCAAATTCCCCAGATCTGATTGATCATAACAAGTTTGATCTATGGAGGGGCTACCTTGTAAATTACAAGTCTTAAATGTGCTACTAATGTGTTGGAGCAGATACCACATGTCACTTCTAGAGATCTTGTGGAGTCCATGCCTTAAAGGGGTACTCCGCCCCTAGACATCTTATCCCCTATCCAAAGGATGGGGGATAAGATGGCAGATCGCCGCGGTGCCGCTGCTGGGGATCCACGGGCGTTGCGGCACTGCGCTATCATTACAGCACAGAGCGAGTTCGCTCTGCATGTAATGACGGGCAATACAGGGGCCGGAGCATCGTTACGTCACGGCTCCGCCCCTCGTGACATCACGGCCCGCCTCTTTCAATACAAGTCTATGGGAGGGGGCGCAGCGGTCGTCACGCTCCCTGCCATAGACTTGCATTAAGGGGACAGGCCGTGATGTCACGAGGGGCGGAACCATGACGCCCTGTATCGCCTGTCATTACGCACAGAGCGAACTCGCTCTGTGCAGTAATGATAGCGGGGTGCTGCAGCGGGGATCCCGGGGGTCCCCAGCAGCGGCACCGAGGCGATCTGACATCTTATCCCCTATCCTTTGGATAGGGGATAAGATGTCTAGGGGCGGAGTACCCCTTTAATGGATCAGAGCTGTTTTAGTGGCACCAGTAAAGCCTACACAATATTATACCGTTGTTTTAATGCTATGGCTTATTTGAATATATCAATTGTTCGTACCCGACACATCGTAAAGGGTTTTTAGCACTTTTTCCCAAGGCTGTTCTTTTGTTGTACACATATTATAATGCTGTAGTTTAGCTACACTCTCCGATATTATATATATAAAATAATTTAATGATATTTTTTGAGTTCCTGCCTGTATGTTTGTCTACTGGAGAGGGAGATTAAACAAAACAAGAAAACAAAAACAAAACATAAGCGATACTTACCCCACACAATCTCCAGCCACTGCCGTTTTGATGCCTGGTTACTACTGACCAGCGCTTCCCAATGCACATCTCAGGAAATGCCTGTTTAGCCAATCACCAGCCACAGAGTAAGCATTTCCTGTGTGTTGAAATGAGATGTGGATTTGCCGTGTTTTTTTAAATTATTTGCACCCAAAAATCTTTTGGCCTCTGTACATCAGGAGCTTTCCCAGCATGTATTCTATAAGGGGCCATAAACACTAAACATAGCCTTAAATGGGCACTGTCATGAAATAAAAAAAATTGATATGTTGTAGTACTTTTAAAACAGTTTAAAATCACTTTTAAATTCGGCCACTAGGGGTCGCCCTCCTAGTGGCCGAATGCATTCAGCAGTGACGGCACTAGTGAATTTCGACTCATTGAAGCCTGGCAATGAGTCGAAATTCACTCACTGCGGTGCTCGCTCCCGTCTGTCAATCAAACAGGCGGGAGCGAGCGCTGAGAACAGAAGAAGCGCGCATTGGCTCCCCTGCTCCCTGGCCTTGCACGCCGGCCCCGCCTCCCGTCGCTGCTGTCCTGCCTGTTGTTGCACTGTCCTGGTATGTCTTGGGGGGGTGGGGGTGTTCGGGTAGCGGGTGTTCGGGTAGCAGGGTTCAGGTGAGGGGTAGCGGGGTTCGGGTTGCGCCGCGGCCATGTATTGTTTTTAACACAGGGTGCCTCCAGTTTTTCCCCACTACAACTCCCAGCATGCCCTGACAGCCAATAGATGTCAGGGCAAGCTGGGAGTTGTAGTGGTGAAACAGCTGGAGGCACCCTGTGTAGATGAACTAAGGGCGGAAGTCAGCTCCAGCAGGCATCATTGCCGTCACCCCTGCTGGGGAAGTCTGCCTGGTAGTGAGCACACTACCAGGCAGACAAAACTGCATTTTTTATATAGTAAAAAAAAAATTAGGCAGGGAAGGGGTTAGGAATAGATGGGAAATAGGCAGGGACAGAGAGGGGAAAAAAAGGGATGGTGGGAGCTACCCTTTAAAGGAGTTTTACCATGAAAATGTTAGGTCTAAACTGATGCATTTTGTAAAATTAAACATATTTGCAGATGTAAATGTTTTTGAAAGGCAGCCATACTAATATAGGCTGGGTGCTCTCTTTTTTGCTTGTTGCCATGGAATACGTCTGGTGGGTAGTTTTCTTTTCTGGTCAGACATGCTCAGTTGCTCAGTTCTCCTCACACACAGTGAATATACAGGGAAATAGACTGCAGCATAAACAGATGCTACACTGCATAAAGATAACTTACATGTTTGATGGTTGTATAAATAGCAGTATTAATGGGTTCACATTGCATTATTGTTTCTGTGGTGAGGGTGTTGATGAAGGGCAGATGTTATTACCTTAGGGGCACATGGCATTAACTCCTTGTATTCATGACGCCAGGGTGTGGTTATGCTCTACACCACCCGAGGTATGGCCGCTGGTTCCTGGGCGCGGGGCAAATAATCACTTCAATGCAAGGTTACGGAACAACGGCAGCTTTACTGAGACAGACAGGTGTTATAGTCTTTACAGCTCAGTTAGGCCCAAGGGGATGACCAGTGACTTTAGGAGACTTGAGGGCTCGCTGGGACTTGTAGAGGACTTGAACTGAATAATGAAATCCCAGGCTGACTTTAGACTTGACAGACTTGACTATTCTGACTAGACTTCTCCCCTGTATTTGCTTACCAGGATTTGACTTTCACCTGAAGGGGTTTATGGTTGGTGGAAGCGTGGCTGCGTGACTAGGCCTTGGTCTCCCTCAGGACATCAGACACTCTCAGGTCTTAACTGTACTGCTCCTCAGCAAGGTCTAAACTGAAACTAAACTAGCTCCACCCAAGTATATAAGGGAGCATTTGGGAAGACTCCCATAGGTCACCTACAAGTCACCTGGTCACTGGCACCTTCCTTGGTTACAAAGGCTTAGTAACCACATTTAACGGCACATTAACATCAGAAAGATAAATTAATAACATAAGTCACTGTTAAACATTTGGCATCTGTAGAAGGGTGGTGGACCCAGGGGGCACTGACATAGAGTCTGCCACACAGGATTGAAAAGGGTACAGGAGGGCAACTCCTGTACTGGGCCACCTCATTTCCGTATCCGTTCAACCTATATGTTTTATACACTTGAAAAGGAAAAAACATTTTTTAATGAATGCCAAAAGACAGATGCTGCTATATGACATACAATAAAATCTGTTTCCCATTGACTTTATAAAAAAATATAAATAAATAAAAAAAACATATATGTTTCTTTTTTGCATACAGCAAAATGAAATGTACTGTAATAGAGACAGAAACGCAGTGTGAACCCACCCTCTGTTGTAAAATGATTACATCATATTAATGTACCTTACATTATCTATCTATATTTTTTTAGCCATTTTTTTGTTTGTCTTGGAAGCTTTAGCGTGAAGTGTTCATTTGTATGTATTACATTTAATGTTTCATTGTGAGATATAATGGCTAGCAATCATCTTGTAGCGTGCATTACTACATCACCTTCGCCATTGTCATATGTAACCCGCAACCTGTAATTATACACCTGCCCGCCAGCAATGTGAATTAGAAGGCGTACCCTCTGCAGAGGAGCTAACCGTCTTTCCTAAGCTTTTAATCCCTCACCGAGGTAAATAGGAGCCTGTATCTTCAGTTGGTTTTAAACATATAGTTATTATCTCAAATTGGTCACAAGTGGGTTTACTTTACATTAATACATGGCTGATAATACACAGTTGATATCCCATTGATCCCCCATAGGATTTAACCACTTTACCCTAGTTCTAATTGACCAGTGACATCCAACGAAATGTCTCTATGGTCTCTATAATGTCCCTGTTGTCTCATTATACTGACTGTAGGTAATTCTGATCTGTAATCTGACCGGACCACAAATGTTCTTGTAAATCAGTCATTATGATACAATATTCATAATAAAAAGGCATCTGCTCTGTAGATGTCTCTTTCAACATTAGAAGGATGTACTTGATCAGTTATTTTACAGATTTGTGTTACCAGTAGAACTTCTTTCCATATGACTTATTTAGAGTTTATGTCCATCATAACATATCATTATACCGTCTGTATTCCCTTTATTAACACGTCTTGCTCTGTTGCACCTGGCCTGTCTATGTATTATGGAGTTATCCTCCAATAAGTCTGTAGGGTTGTGAGAAATGTCAGATTATGGTAGCCTGCATTCTATGATGAAGCACAAAATAGCATTCCATTGCTGAAAGGGATAAAGCCACCTACTTGTGAGACTTTTGTGAGACTGCTCCTGTGAGACCATATCTGAAAGAAATATTATCATTGCTGATTGTAGGTTCCTTATAGGTAAGAAATAGTCATCTAAACTGATAAGTGCTATACAAGTCAGTGGAGGACAATATTCCAAGGCAATGTATCACTCGTAGTGATGTAGGGGATAGGGTGCTTTGGTCTTAAAAAGATCTGATCTCACTCACAAGATATTTTCTAGTACTATAGATACAGCAAAACAATACATCTAATGATCACTTGAAGTCTTAATAAATTCTTATAGAAAAGTCTCATATCACAGATGTGGAGACTGGTACAGGTGCAGATTAGATGCACCCTCTCTCCACTTGAGTGTTAGACTTCCATGGTTTAAGGCAGATGTCTTGAGAGAGGTATACTGGGGAATCTGGGCTACCGTACAAGGCTGGAGAGCTTTTAGACGCCTTTGTAAACTGGACCCTTATGCATTTGTTCTCCTTGGTGGCACGCTGCCATTGATGTATACCTAGAATAGGACGGTTGCCACTATATAATGGATCTTCTTTCTAACCCTTTTATCCTTCTACCCTTCTCAGTATCTTCCAAATGTCCACTGTTTATTTACCACCATTTTCTATTCCCGCAAGCCAAACATTATTTAGATTCTACCCTCCCTCTTATCCCTGAATCTGTGAGAGACCACCCTCTTAATTATGTGTCTGTACAGGCTAGGATATCGTTCACTCATTGAGCTCTCTGTATACATTGCTTAAACTACCTATTACTTGGCAAGACCCCTCCCCTGGGTCTAGTACATGGGCTTCTTAATTGTAAGCTACCCTGAAGCTTTAGGGTACACTCAAGGGTCTGCTAGGGGGTGAGTCAATGATTGAAGTTTGGGTGCCCTTTTAAAAACCAAATCTCTGCAGTTAGGGAAGGAAAGTCCTTTGGGACAGAGCCTAATGAAAAGTATATATTCTGGAGCCTTCAGCAGAATACCTACCTTCAACCATTGAAGTCAAATACTCAAGTGGAGAGACGAGGTACCTCAACGTTTGACAAAGCCAGCTCTGACCAGATCTCGGGGAGATCTATTGTGACATGTTTTAAATACATGGTGATGTGTTAGTGGCAGGACTGAGGATACAAATAGAGAGTTTATACTTTTAGGGTTTTAGGGAATTGCTAGCAAGTGATATGCAACTTAATAGCCTATGGACATATTGAATTAAGAGACGTAAACATCTCTATATCCTCTCTTATAAATATAGTGAATAGATATTCCCAGATATCTGCTACCTTACTTAGAAAGTAAGAGTAAAGATAACACATTTTAAGGGTACGTTCACACATACAGGATCCTGCGCAGATTTGATGCGCAGGATTTGTAACTGCAGATTAGAAGCGGTGCTCAGTCATCTAGTTTACATTAAGATCTGCAGCAGAAAATCCTGTGCATCAAATCTGTGTATGTGTGAATGTACCATAAAAGGGGTTATCCTTAGTATACAAGAAATCAATCCCTGAGGGGGTTTTGGAATTTATAATTATTTTCTTTTCACCCAACTTTGTATTTTGATAACTATTTGTTAGTTGCCTTATCGGCGAATTTAGCGTAGGTTCATACCATATTTATTTTATTGTTTTTCTCCATCTTAGAATATAAAAATAAAGACATTGCATGCCAGACACCAATGGACCCAACAGAACCCACTGGCTTTATTTGGGCCCATTTCCATCATATTGTCTGGCATTTTAAAATACTATATAAAGCAGCATGCTGTTCTATTTTATCCTATTTTTTGAATGAATTTGCTATTGAGGCTCCTAAGGGAACGTCTGAGGTAATAATCTGAAGTCTAGTTTGCATTTACAAATTTATAGTCATGATTATAAAAAGTCTATAGAATTTACATAATACATCATTCATGCATTTTGATTATTTTTGATACTTAGGGGTAGATTTATGAAAACCTGTTCAAAGGAAAAGTGGAGCAGTTTCCCATAGCAACCAATCAGATTGCTTCTTTTACTTCTAAAATGGCCTCTGAAAAATAAAAGAAGCGATCTGATTGGTTGCTATGGAAACTGCTCCACTTTTCCTCTGCACAGGTTTAGATACATCTCCGCCTTAGTCTTTACTACGTGTCTTGTACTGTACATCTGTGCTCTGCTATGTATTTACAGATTGACATCCGGTGGTAAAGATGGGAGCCTAAAGCTGTGGGAATACACCTCAATCTCTCTCACCCCTGTGACAACACTTAGACAAGGGAGCACAGGTTACTTGCTGGAGAACGCATTTCAATCTCTAAATTAGGTATCTAACGACATACCTGTCCATGACTGTTTTGGTTTTGCTATTTCCCAGCAGGCTCAAGTGGTGAAATCAGTGACATCACCTATACAGAACACAACAAAAATCAGTATGTATTGTTTGCTTTGGCATAGAGTCTTTGTCTATTGTGCAAATGAACTAACTATCAAATAGTTTTATATTTAAAGGTACATAGTATCCATTTCTTATGATGGACAGATAAGGATTTTTCCGGTAAGTGAGAACAAGTCCTTAACTATACCCTTTGTAACTTGTAAATTGTAACATTATGTTGCTGCTTAACACACAAAACTGCGCACCTGGCGTGCATGCCACACTTTCCAAGGAGAGAGCTGTGTGCGAAAAACAAGCGACTTAACCCATTAAGGACCCAGCCATTTTACACCTTAGGACCCGGCCATTTTTTGAACATCTGACCACTGTCACTTTAAACATTAATAACTCTGGAATGCTTTTAGTTATCATTCTGATTCCGAGATTGTTTTTTCGTGACATATTCTACTTTAACATAGTGGTAAAATTTTGTGGTATCTTGCATCCTTTCTTGGTGAAAAATCCCCAAATTTGATGAAAAATTTGAAAATTTAGCATTTTTCTAACTTTGAAGCTCTCTGCTTGTAAGGAAAATGGATATTCCAAATAATTTTTATTTTTATTCACATATACAATATGTCTACTTTATGTTTGCATCATAAAATTTACGTGTTTTTACTTTTGGAAGACACCAGAGGGCTTCAAAGTTCAGCAGCAATTTTCCAATTTTTCACAAAATTTCCAAACTCACAATTTTTCAGGGACCAGTTCAGGTTTGAGGTGGATTTGAAGGGTCTTCATATTAGAAATACCCCACAAATGACCCCATTATAAAAACTGCACCCCCAAAGTATTCAAAATGACATTCAGTCAGCGTTTTAACCCTTTAGGTGTTTCACAGGAATAACAGCAAAGTGAAGGAGAAAATTCACATCTCCATTTTTTACACTCGCATGTTCTTGTAGACCCAATATTTGAATTTTTACAAGGAGTAAAAGGAGAAAATGTATACTTATATTTGTAGCCCAATTTCTCTCGAGTAAGCACATACCTCATATGTCTATGTAAATAGTTCGGCGGGCACAGTAGAGGGCTCAGAAGCGAAGGAGCGACAAGGGGATTTTGGAGAGTACGTTTTTTTTAAATGGTTTTTGGGGGGCATGTTGCATTTAGGAAGCCCCTATGGTGCCAGAACAGCAAAAATCCCCCACATGGCATACCATTTTGGAAACTAGACCCCTTGAGGTACGTAACAAGGAATAAAGTGAGCCTTAATACCCCACAGGGGTTTCACGACTTTTGCATATGTAAAAAAATAAAAATAAAATTTCACTAAAATGTGTGTTTCCCCACAAATTTCGCATTTTTGCAAGGGTTAATAGCAGAAAATACCCCCCAAACATTGTAACCCCATCTCTTCTGAGTATGGCGGTACCCCATAAGTTGACATGAAGTGTACTATGGGTGAACTACGATGCTCAGAAGAGAAGGAGTCATATTTGGCTTTTTGAGAGCAAATTTTGCTCGGGGGCATGCCGCATGTAGGAAGCCCCTATGGTGCCAGGACAGCAAAAAAAAAAAACACATGGCATACCATTTTGGAAACTAGACCCCTTGTGGAACGTAACAAGATTTAAAGTGAGCCTTAATACCCCACAGGGGTTTCACGACTTTTGCATGCGTAAAAAAAAGAAAAAAAAAATTCACTAAAAGGTGTGTTTCCCCCCCAAATTTCACATTTTTGCAAGGGTTAATAGCAGAAAATACCCACCAAAATTTGTAACCACATCTCTTCTGAGTATGGAGGTACCCCATAAGTTGACCTGAAGTGCATTACGGGCGAACTACAATGCTCAGAAGAGAAGGAGTCATATTTGGCTTTTTGAGAGCAAATTTTGCTCGAGGGGCATGTCGCATTTAGGAAGCCCATATGGTGCCAGGACAGCAAAATAACCCCCACATGGCATACCATTTTGGAAACTAGACCCCTTGAGGAACAAAACAAGGGGTACAGTGAGCATTTACCCCCCTCTGGTGTCTGTCAGATCTTTGGAACAGTGGGCTTTACAATTTTTTTTATTTGCACAGCCCACTGTTCCAAAGCTCTGTCAGACACCAGTGGGATGTAAATTCTCACTGCACCCCTCATTACATTCCGTGAGGGGTGTAGTTTCCGAAATGGGGTCACATGTGGGGTTTTGTTTTTTTTGCGTTTGTCAAAACCGCTGTAACAATCAGTCACCCCTGTGCAAATCACCTCAAATGTACATGGCGCACTCTCCCTTCTGGGCCTTGTTGTGCGCCCCCAGAGCACTTTGCGCCCACATATGGGGTATCTCCGTACTCGGGAGAAATTGCGTTACAAATTTTGGGGGGCTTTTTTCCCCTTTACACCTCTTGTCAAAATGAAAAGTATAGGGCAACACCAGCATGTTAGTGTATAAAGTTTATTTTTTTACACTAACATGCTGGTGTAGACCCCAACTTCACCTTTTCATAAGGGGTGAAAGGAGAAAAAGACCCCCAAGATTTGTTAGGCAATTTCTCCGGAGTACGGCGATACCCCATATGTGACCCTAAACTGTTGCCTTGAAATACGACAGGGCTCCGAATTGAGAGCACCATGCGCATTTGAGGCCTGAATTAGGGATTTGCATAGGGGTGGACATTGTCTACGCCAGTGATTCCCAAACAGGGTGCCTCCAGCTGTTGCAAAACTCCCAGCATGCCTGGACAGTCAACGGCTGTCCGGCAATACTGGGAGTTGTTGTTTTGCAACAGCTGGAGGCTCCATTTTGGAAAGAGTGGCGTACCAGACGTTTTCATTTTTATTGGGGAGGGAGGGGGGCTGTGTAGGGGTATGTGTAAATGTAGTGTTTTTTTACTTTTTATTTTATTTTGTGTTAGTGTAGTGTAGTGTAGTGTTTTTAGGGTACAGTCACACGGACGGGGGGTTACAGCGAGTTTCCCGCTGCGAGTTTGAGCTGCCGCACAAAATTTGCTGCATCGCAAACTTGCAGCCTGATACTCACTGTAAACCCCCTGTTCATGTGAATGTACCCTGTACATTCACAGGGGGGGGGGGGGGGGGGACCTCCAGCTGTTGCAAAACTACAACTCCCAGCATGCACAGTCTCAGTGCATGCTGGTAGTTATAGTTTTGCAACAGCTGGAGGTACACGGGTTGGGAAACACTGAGTTAGGAAATAATGTTTCCCAACCAGTGTGCCTCCAGCTGTTGCAAAACCACAACTCCCAAACATTCTCAGGCATGCTGGGAGTAGTAGTTCGGCAACATCTTTAGAGCCAGATGTTGCCGAATTACAACTCCCAGCATGCTTGGAGTTGTAGTTTTGCAACATCTGGAGGACTACAGTTTGCAGACCACTAATACAGTGGTTCCCAATCTGTGCCCTTCCAGATGTTGCAAAACTACAACTCCCAGTATGCCAAAACTGTCCAGGCATGCTGGGAGTTGTAGTTCTGCAACATCTGAAGGGCCAGATGTTACAGAACTACAACTCCCAGCATGCCTGGACAGTAAGGGCATGCTGAGGATGTGTAGTTTTGCAACATCTGGAAGGGCACAGTGGTCCAAAAACTGTGGACCTCCAGAAGTTGCAAAACTGCAACTCCCAGCATGCCCAGACGCCAAGGGCTGTCTGGGCATGCTGGGAGTTGTAGTATACAGGGTCCCAATACAGCAATGCATGTCGCTTTACGGCGACATGCATTGCTGTAAAGGGCCCGACCGCGGCTGAAGATCTACTCACCTGTCGCCGCCGCCGCCGTCTTCATCGTCTGGATCCGGGTCTTCAGGGACGAGGTAAGTACCGGGGCCGGTCCCCAGCACTCCCCCGTCCCCCGCCGCATCCTCCGGTCTTCCTCCTGTCCTCTCCGGACTTCAAGGGGCCGGGCAGGGCGGGAGGAAGTAACCGCCCCCCTTGCGATTGGTCGGTTAACTAACCGACAGATCGCAGGGGATCGGAGGAGGTGGCAGGCTTGCCACCTCGCTCCTATGCTTTAGCATGGTCCTGGCTGTCTGTGACAGCCGGGATCATGCGAAATTACCGGGCGGACGGGTCCCAGAGACCCGATCAGCCCGGTATCGCCGCAGATCGCAAGGGCGATTTCCCTTGCGATTTGCGGCGATCGCCGACATGGGGGGCCTACATGGCCCCCCTCGGCGTTTGCCCTGGATGCCTGCTGAAGGATTTCAGCAGGCACCCGGTTCCGATCTCTGCCCGGCGAGCGGCAGGGACCGGAAAACGCCATGACTTACGGGGACGTCCTGGGTCCCTAAAGCCCAGGGTGCGGGGACGTCCCCGTACGTCCTGGGTCCTTAAGAGGTTAAACTTCTTTTACACACAAACTCAGACTAACTTCCACCAGCCTTACAATGGCATCTAAACTGGCACCATGCTGAGGTATTTTTTTGCCGTGCAACA
The DNA here is from genome assembly GCF_029499605.1 of Hyla sarda. Lineage (NCBI taxonomy): Eukaryota > Metazoa > Chordata > Amphibia > Anura > Hylidae > Hyla > Hyla sarda. The sequence goes on from NC_079189.1 coordinate 167,793,080, forward strand.
TTTTATATATTTGTCACACACACATCAAAATTCCCTGCATGGAGAGTAGCCCATAAATTATGTCTTCCCCCACAGTGTTCACATGTTTAGAAGCGCACAGGCCTTGATAAAGCCCCCCCTATCTATATATATAAAATGTGTGTGTGTGTGTGTATATATGTATGTTCCACAAAAACGTCCAAACGGCTAAAGATATTAACATGAAACTTGGCACACATGTTACTTATATGTCAACAACAAACATAGGATAGGTCATTTAACCCTTACTCATCCCCATTTGCCAGGGGCGGGGTTTATGTTTAAAGTCCCATACAAGTCAATGGGAAATATATGTTACTGCATAACTTCCAAACGGCTGGAGATATTTCAATAATACTTGGTCACATGTTACTTATATGTCCACTTAAAATATAGGATAGTTAATTTAACCCTTAACTACCCAATTTTGTGAGGGTCGGGGTTTTTGTTTAAAGTTCCATGCAAATCAATGGGAAATGTATGTTCCCACATAACTTCCATACGGCTGGAGATCTTTCAATACCTGGTACACATATTACGGGTCGGGATAGGAGGACGGGATAGGAGGACAGGATAGGAGGTCAGTATAGGAGGTCGGGATAGGAGGTCGAGATTGGAGGACGGGATAGGAAATCGGGATAGGAGGTCGAGATAGGAGGTTGGGATAGATGGACTGGATAAGAGGTCGAGATAGGAGGTCGGGATAGGAGGTCGAGATAGGAGGACGGGATAGGAGGTCGGGATAGGAGGTCGGGATAGGAGGTCGGGATAGGAGGTCGGGATAGGAGGTCGAGATAGGAGGTCGAGGTAGGAGGACGGGATAGGAGGACGGGATATGAGGATGGGATAGGAGGTCAGGATAGGAGGTCAGGATAGGAGGACGGGATAGGAGGTCGGGATATGAGGTCGGGATAGGAGGACGGGATATGGGGTTGGGATATGACAACAATATATGAGGATGGGATATGAAGTCAAAAGCTTCCTCCTTTGTTTATTTTCCTCCCCAACAAGAATTAGGAAGGAAAAACCGGGCAACGCCGGGTACTCTGCTAGTATTTTTATAAAATGAAATTTTATAAGAATTGTAAAGTGGTTTTAGTTCCCCTTCAAGAAGTCACAACATTTATGCTAAATAGACAGTCTCTTTAGATACATATAAGAGTTTTTAGCTCTATTTTCTTTTACAGATTTTATTTGGTTTTTTTTTACCTTAAAGCAGGAGGCTGTAATATCGGAACATGTAATGCCACAATTTACCTGGAACAATGATATGGTGAGTTGTATTTTTCTTTACAAAAGGTGAAGTTGGTGAAAAGGCTAGACATGGTGAATATTTTCTGTAGCGGATCTGCAACACATACATGACGGAATAGGTCATGCATTTTACCACGTTTGCTGCAGGAGTTACGCTATGCATTGAATAGGATGCAATCTATTGGGAAAATCTGATTTTTGCTGGGGGGATCTAATAGTTAGCAAGCATAGCCTGAATCCCGTGCAGATTCTTTATTCTACATTTGGATAAGATTTTAGTAAAATAAAGCAGTATTCTGGGATGTATAATGTCACCCTTATTAGACAGTGATGTCAGTGATACCCTAAATGATGTTACAGCATGAGTTGCCAGACTTGTTCAGCATGGGATCTATTTTTGTGGAACCCAAATAAATTCTACCAGTTAACCCCAAATGGGACATATGTAACACAGAGGACACTACTACAATAAGGGGCTCAAGCTATATTTGCAAAAAAATTGTACAAATGCCTTTTTATACAAGATTGGAGTGCTGTCTGTCTGTAATGTTCTCCTTTCATCAGCAGATGGCAGACAGTGTAGGAGAAAGTATAATATGGAAGGTTTTAACCCCATATTCCCTCTCTGTGTGGGCCCTATGGAATGTACGCCCATTTTACAGTTGCCCCAGAGGCCCCCATAAAACTAATAGTAGCCATTATTAGCAGGGATATTGAGGGGCACCTATTTATGGCAGTATAATGAGAAATTTCAGTGTTATTTGGCTTATACATATTATTCAGGTACTGGGTAGTGGTATTATGTGGGCTGTATATGGCAGTGTACAGTAAATTTGTATTATGCATAATGATTCATACAGCCCATGACTGGACTGCACGCCAATATCTATATGTTATAACTGCACTTCAATATTATATATCCCACTATATATACAATGCCAGTTATCCTGTATACATTTTACTATATGCAGTTCCACCTCTCCTATATACATCTTACTACTGTATATACAGCACCGCCCAGTATTCCTTGACACAGCCTATGGCTCCGCAGCTGACCCAAAACTACAACTCCCAGCATGTTGCACCATAACCTATACTATACTACGATATAGTGCAACATGCTGGGAGTTGTAGTTTTGGTTTGGGGCAGCTGCAGAACCATAGGTTGTATCAGGGCATGCTGGGAGCTGTAGATAGTAACTAACTTCAACTAACAAATTCAATAGAAAAGTCACATCAAAACAAAAATAGTATCGTTAAAAACTACTGATCACAGCACAAAATATAAGTCGTCATACAGCACCGGTATACAGAGAAATAAAAAAGTCATAGAGATCAGAAGAGGACATAATTTCCCCTGCATATGTACTGCATCTCTTTTATCAATTACTGTGATGTCACACATATATAATTATTATGCACATGAGCATGGCCGGTATTTTTTTGCAAGAAAGGTGGCAACCCTACTCAACAGCCATGACGTCTTCATGCCTGAGCATTTTGCTTATCTTCTTTACCTTGCTATAACATGTACATTAGCCATCAAAGACTATATGAAAATATATCTACTAGCCACAAAGGGTGGTTAAAGGCACACTGTAAACTTAGAGTGGGGAATTTTTTTAAAGAGTACCTGTCACCAGACTAAACTTTTAATATATTGTTCCTTATGTAATTATAAAAAAACTTTACTTTATTTACTTGCTGGTAAAATTCTCAACCTTGATATGTTTTTAATGTGATTGAAAAAATGGCCAGTAGGTGGCTCTGTTTTTTTCCCTGCCACAAATCAAACAGTTAGTTTGGTCTGTGCCTGACAGGAGACCAAACTCAGGAAGTGTGTGTGGGACATGGCAAGGCACCTGCTGGAGAACGCCCACTTTCTCCTACCAGGAGCTTACACAATGTGAGCAAGGGCAAAGGTATGATATAGAGATTTGTAAAGCTAGGAAAAGATTTTTAAGAGCAGAAGGGCTGTTAGGAGTAGTTAGGGAATATAATCTGAGTTAGTTTAGAAAATATGGTTTGACGACAGGTACTCTTTAAGTCTGCACCTGGTGTAGAGTGTTTAAAAGTTCTAAATTTGTGTGCCGACCCAAGATTTGGTCAAAAAAGTTGGGGCTTTTTAATGCTCTGTGCTACCCAAGTGGGAGAGTGCTAGTAGGTGTAAATTGTAGTAGAAATCTACACTGGCTTTGAGGTGGCATAGATTTCCGAGGCTGCCACGTGGGCAGCTTTGAGGCACCTTGATTTAACAAGAGGCATGCACCTCTTGATAAATACAGTGAGACTGTATACTGGAAGAGGTTTTCTTAAAAAGTACCAGTTACCAAATAAACTTTACTAAACTAACTCTGGCTATGTTCCCTAACTACTCCTAACACCTCTCCAGCCCTTAAAAAAAAATTCAGAGCTTTAAAAAGGCTGTGTATCTTACCTTTATTCTTTCTCACATAGTGCAATCTCCCAGCAGGTGAAAGTGGGCGTTTCCCAGCAGGCATGACATCACTGAAGCCTGCTGGGGGACCACTTCCGCCCTCACATCATTGCAGTGCTTTGATGAATAGAAGACCTCAAGCTCTGTGCAGCTTTCAGTGAATTTCTATGCATGTTTCAGTGAGGCTCTTTACAGATTTCAGTGACGCTCTGTGCAGCTGTCAATAAAGCTTAGTGCAGAGAAACACTTCTTGGGAGGAGACCAAACTCACTGTATTAATTGTTTCAGGGAACAGAACAGAGCCAACTAGTGGCCGTTTTTTCTATTAAAAGCAAGTGAATGGGAAAGTGTCTACTAATAACACAAGGCACAGGAAAAAAGAAAAAGGGATACGTGCCCCTAGTGAATTATGTCAAAATTCACAATACATATGATAAGTGGAGATACACTCACCAAATAGGGTTGCGCTCAGAGCACAACAGCTCAGAAGACATCTAGTAATAGCAATGGTAGCTCTGGACCTGCAGCCGTGGCTCATCCGGTGTTAGCGCTGCTAGTCTGGTAAATGGAGACTGGTAGAGGGTAAGAAAAATCCGAGCTTCTAGGCACTGGTCCAATTGGTGTAAAATAGGACACAAGGTTCACGTCCTAAAATATGGTTAGACAATCTTCACAGATACACTGCCCGAATCAGTTACATTACTGTAATACCACAAAATACCACATAACCAATGTTTCTGCATTACCTAATAGGGTACACACTACGAATGACATACATTTTTTTAACATGTCTGTAAGTTTATGTATAGTTTGCCTATTTTAAATGCAGCTACATGCATAAGAAGTTTTGTGAATTACCTAATTGAAGTGACCTTTACAAGGACACCATGAGGATATTTATTGTTAGTCTTGCTGTCTATGTGTATGCGCCTTGCCTGATGAAGGGTCCGTTACGGACCAGAAACGCGTTGCTGTAGTGCTAATAAACCATATTTTAGGACATGAACCTTGTGTCCTAACTATTTTACACCAATTGGACCAGCGCCTAGAAGCTCGGATTTTTCTTACTCTCTACCAGTCTACTAATTACACAAGGAACACTATATTAAAAGTTTTATTTGGTGACAAGTACTGTTTGAGGCTGACGTATAAACAGAAAATTCCCCCCAGAATATTTATTTACTTCTCTGTTGAAATCGGGAAGAGAATAGAATGGTATTCTAACATAACAATCGACTAGTCTCTAATTTCACCAGTCCACCAGTCGATCACGATTATATTACCGCTACTGTGTTACTGAATAAAGATATATCCACATGCTTTTTTTTTGCTTTTTTATCAAGAAAAATGAACATGGAGAAAACAAATTTGGTCTGGCTTCCTCTTCCTCTAATATTGCTGCTATATCGAGTTGTACTGGTGAAGTTTTTGTGTGGAACCTTGAAGCTGGGGATCCCCTCTGCCATTTTTCCCCTTTTAATAGAGAAGAATTGGATGCTGAAATAGGTATCTCCATAGCAGAAGACAATGATGCTTCGGGCCTCTTTACCTACTTTTTTCTTTCCTATACTAGTAATAAGATAATTTCTACATATATTTATCATAGTGATTTATCAGTATACACAGTAGATTTTCATACATTTTATTTATTTATTATTAAAGTACGTTTCTTTGCCGCTTTTTAGGTAATTTAGTCATACACAAAGCTGTTTTTCTTTCCACGAGATGTGATAGGAAAAAAGACTCTGCAGTTTTGATAACCAGTGGATCTAAAGGTAGGTTGTGGCTTTGCCACATTAGCAAGATTAACTATGCGTGCTAGACTCATATATGGCCCCTTTCACACTCCAAAATTCTCTGTTTTTAAAGGTCGATATGAAGTTCCATCTGAAAATCAGCTGAAAACGGCAGTTCCAAAATTCTATATGGCCGTTAGAAAATCCCATTATAGTCAATGGGATTTTTCTAATAGCCGTTTTAACCCATTATAGCCCGTTATTAACCCCTTAAGGACACAGCCCTTTCCCCCCCTAAGGACTGAGCCCTTTTTCGCAATTCTGACCACCGTCGCTTTACGCATTAATAACTCTAAAACGCTTTTACCGAATATTCGGATTCTGAGTGTTTTTTCGTGACATATTCTACTTTATTTTGGTGGTAAATTTTTGTCGTTACTTGCATCCTTTTTTGGTGAAAAATCCCCAAATTTCATGAAAATTTTGAAAATTTTGAATTTTTCTAACTTTGAAGCTCTCTACTTGTAAGGAAAATGGTTATTCCAAATACATTTTATTTTTATTCACAAATACAATATGTCCACTTTATGTTGGCATCATAAAATGGACATATTTTTACTTTTTGAAAAAATTAGAGGGCTTCAAAGTAGAGCAGCAATTTTCAAAAATGTCATGAAAATTGCAAAATCTGAAGGAATAGATGTTACAGAACTAAAACTCCCAGCATGCCTGGGCAGTCTAGGCATGCTGAGAGTTGTAGTTTGGCAACATCTGGAGGGCTACGGTTTGGGCACCACTGAAACAGTGGTCTCCAAACTGTGACCCTCCAGATGTTGCAAAACTACAACTCCCAGCATGCCCAGACAGCCTTTGTTCTCAGGACCCCCCTCGGCGATGTGCCGGGATGCCTGCTGAATGATTTCAGCAGGCATTACGGTCCGGTCCCCAACCGGCTAGCGGCGGGGACCGGAATTCCCACGGCCGTATGCATACGCCCCACGTCCTTAAGGACTCGGGATGCAGGGCATATGCATACGCCCGGTATCCTGAAGAGGTTAATAATGGGCTATAACTGGTTAAAACGGCTATTAGAAAAATCGCATAGACTATGGGATTTTCTAACGACTGTATAGGATTTTGTAACGGCCGTTTTCAGCTGATTTTCAGACGTAACTACGTACAGATCTTTAAAAAATGAGAATTTTGTAGAATGAAAGAAGCCTATATAGTTATTATACCCTAGATTTTCACAATACATTTATTATCTTATTTTTAGGCTATATTACTTTCTGGAATATTGTTGGTGGAGGCAAAATGTTTGCAAGGTTTGAAGGTGTGAGTATCTTACCTTACTTGGTTGGTTTACATTATTATTATCATAGATAGATTTCTCCTTATACATATATGTAATATATAATTACTATAGTCAGTATATACAGTCTGGAATCAAATAATAAGAATAATGGCAAACAATTACTGAAGATAGCTGTTCACATGCTTATCATGCCATCACATACAGATATGTCTTATTATCTAAGCAGTGTAGACAAAAACACTTGGAGCCGGGGACACTATAATGGTAACAATAGCAGCGTGTATACTAAGTTCATTAGAAGTTTGCAAGAGAATGGGGAACAGCACCATAGTTTATTGAGAGTTTATTATTTTCATGGATTTTTTTCAGCTTGATACATTTCTGTATTCATTCTGATTCATTGTATATACTGTACAGTGATTCCTAAATTCTAAATAACATAACCTGCATTGTTAATCTTGTCATTGCAGTCACAGTACAAGTGTATGGTAAATGCCATCGCTGTCAGTGAGGACGACTCCATTCTATGTGCAGCTGACCAGTTATTCTACATCTATGTCTGGAATATATCCCAGTATGCACTGGGGGCACCAGAGGGGCAGCCACCTGTCCGTGAGTGGCTTTACGGTATTTTATCTCAAGTCGGTGTATACATTAAAGGGGTAGTCTGGTGGAAAACTTTTTTTAAATCAACTGGTGCAAGAAAGTTAAACAGATTTGTAAATTACTTCTATTAAAAAAATCTTAATCCTTCCAGTACTTATTAGCTGCTGAATACTACAGAGAAAATTATTTTCTTTTTGGAACACAGTGCTCTCTGCTGACATCTCTGTCCATTTTAGGAATTGTCCAGAGCAACATATGTTTGCTATGGGGATTTTCTCCTACTCTGGACAGTTCTTAAAATGGACAGAGATGTCAGCAGAGAGCACTGTGCTTGTGATTCAGCACAGAGAGCTCTGTGTTCCAAAAAGAAAAGAATTTCTTCTGTAGTATTAAGCAGCTAATAAGTACAGGAAGGATTAAGATTTTCTTAATAGAAGTAATTTACAAATCTGTTTAACTTTCTGGCACCAGTTGATTAAAAAAAAAAAGTTTTCCACCGGAGTACCCCTTTAATAATGAAAATCTTATATTCATTTGCTGACATTTGTCTCAACAGTACTGCACTGCTGGCGAGCACACATGAGTGATATTACAAGGTAGGGACTTTTCTTTATTTGCCTGTGGTTGAATGAATATAGTTTCAATGGTATATATTTAATCATCCTAAAGCGTGTCTTTATTTATGTGATTTCTACAGAGTGATCCCTGTGAAGAAGCACAAGGTGATTGTTACTACAGCCCAGGACTGCACTGTGAAGCTATGGACTATACAGGGGGAATATATAGGTAATATTTAATGACCGTATATACAGTGACCCCCCGACCTACGATGGCCCCAACATACGATCATTTCAACATACGATGGCCTCTCAGAGGCAGCATCAACATACGATGCTTTTGTATTTCGGGCCATCGCAGAAACGGCTATCAGGCAGCGCAGACTGCTTCAGCTGCCACCAGATAGCCGTTTACGATGCCCCGTGTGGTCCGCTGACTATCACTCACCTGTCCTCGGGGCTCCGGCCCGTCCTCTTCGGGATCCCCTGCATCGTCAGTGCTCTCCATCGTCGTCATCACGTCGCTGTGCACGCCGTCCCTTCATCCAATAGGAGCGCCGTGCATAGCGACGTGATGGCGGTGACGGAGAGCGAGGATGCCGGGGAAGCAGGGGCCTTGCCGGAGCGTCGGGGACACCCCTGGGACGCGGCGACAGCGATGTAGGGCGACATTCAGGGCAGCGTTGACGGGTCCGGAGCGGCGGGGACAGGTGAGTGTAACCTCCAATACCAGTGGTCTTCAACCTGCGGACTAGGGATCGACCGATATAATTTTTTTTAGGGCCGATACCGATAATCGGTGGAGTTTAGGGCCGATAGCCGATAACTTATACCGATATTCCGGTATAAGTTATCGGCTATTTATCCCCCAGCGACACCGCTGCAGATAATTGATTTAATACGAGCGCTTTAAATCAATGAACTGCAGTGGCTTTTGCGGTGCCATAGGCCACCGCCGCCACCCGCTTCTCTCCCCCTGCCTGTCCGGGGGTCCTGAGACCTGCACCGCCACCGCTCCCCCCACCGCCGCAGCGCGACCAATCCCCCCGACCCACCGCACCGCGACAGCCCCCCCGACCTGCCGCATCGCACCGCCCCCATTGCCTCCCCCATCGCCGGTTTTATAATTACCTGTTCCCAGGGTCCACTCTACATCTGGCTCCGGTGGCGTCCTCCTGAGCTGTCACTGTGCGCACTGACAGTGACGTCACATCACGCACGTCACGTCACTCGTCATTGTGCACAGCGTAACGCAGGACGCAGCAGGAGCAAGAAGTAGCGTGGGCCCCGGGAACAGGTAATTATAAAACCGGGGATGGGGGAGGCAATGGGGCTGGGGCGGTGCGGTGGGGGGTGCGACGCGGTGCGGCGGGTCGGGGGGGGGGGGGGCGTTCGCAGTGCGGTGGGGGCGTTGTGGGGGGCGGGGCATTATCGGCTTATTGGCAATGTAATTGCCGATACCGATAATGCCCAAAATCCTGATTATCGGCCGATAATATCGGCCATACCGATAATTGGTTGATCCCTACTGCGGACCTCCAGATGTTGCAAAACTACATCTCCCAGCATGCCCAGACAGCCGTTGGCTGTCCGGGCATTCTGGGTGTTGTAGTTTTGTAACATCTAGAGGTCCGCAGGTTGTAGACCACTGTCCTATACTTTACATTGCACGGATCGCTCAACATACGATGGTTTCAACAAACGATGGTCCGTTTGGAACGCATTACCATCGTATGTTGAGGGACCACTGTAATGTATATACAGATTGGAAATATGCATCTTAAAGTAGTAAAATGTGAAATTGCTCATACATTAGTAAAATAAGTGACGTAGCCAAAGTTTAATTTGATGTTTCAGGTATTGGCATTTTATATTTGGTTGTGATGACCATTGTTCCAAATGAGAACAGGTGCAGCCATACTGGTCGTCATGTCAGAGAATTATGTGCACCAACTTTAGATTCAAATATGGCAGGAAATTGTATGATATATTGCAGCAGATTTTCTAAACTAGATAGCACTTTGAATTCCTAGGAACATTTGGGCAAAGTAAACCTTGGTGCCTCAACAAGATTGAACCTAAGAAAGAAGAACCCGGTGACAATAACCAACCATCACAAGCAAGTGAATGTGTCCAAGCTGCAGAGGAGGAACAGAAACAAATGGACAACATTTGTGAGGTCAGTGCAGGATATAGATGGACATCTCAGAGTGACACCTGCTGTATGTAACCGGCTTTTCACACTGGCACATAGAAGAGAGTCTCAAAGGGGTACTCCGGTGAAAAACTTTTTTTTTTAAATCAACTGGTGCCAGAAAGTTAAACAGATTTGTAAATTACTTCTATTAAAAAATCTTAATACTTCCAGTACTTATTAGCTGCTGAATACTGCAGCAGAAATTCTTTTCTTTTTGAAACACAGAGCTGTCTGCTGACATCACGAGCACAGTGCTCTCTGCTGACATCTCAGTCCATTTTAGGAACTGCCCAGAACAGCATATGTTTGCTATGGGGTTTTCCTTTTACCCTGGACAGTTCCTAAAAAAGGACAGAGATATCGGCAGAGAGCACTGTGCTCATGATGTCAACAGACAGCTCTGTGTTTCAAACGGAAAATAATTTCCACTGTAGTATTCAGCAGCTAATAAGTACAGGAAGGATTAAGATTTTTTTTTAAGATCTGTTTAGGCCTTCGTGATGCAACATTTTTTTTGTGTAAACACATTTTTTTTTTTCAATCAGCAGAGCGGTACAAGGGATTAATTTTTGGCATCTTACATTATAATATAGTCTGAAATTCCATCCAGAGATTCTGCAGTGCCTATGATATTTATTTGGAAAGCTAATCCTTTGATCTACTTCTACTAAAGCCACTTTTGGTTCTGCTACAGTTTAGCTTTAGTACAAACTAAGTGGCAGTCAGCCAAATCACTTCACCTGCAGTATCTAGTTCTTGTCAATCCTTTTTCTTTAGACAAGATTAAAGGGGTTATACAGGAAAAAACTTTTTTATATATATCAACTGGCTCCAGAAAGTTAAACAGATTTGTAAATTACTTCTATTATAAAATCTTAATCCTTTCAGTACTTATGAGCTTCTGAAGTTAAGGTTGTTCTTTTCTGTCTAAATCCTCTCTGATGACACGCGTCTCGGGAAACGCCCAGTTTAGAAGAGGTTTGCTATGGGGATTTGCTTCTAAACTGGGCGTTTCCCGAGACACGTGTCATCAGAGAGCACTTAGACAGAAAAGAACAACCTTAACTTCAGAAGCTCAAAAGTACTGAAAGGATTAAGATTTTTTAATAGAAGTAATTTACAAATCTGTTTAACTTTCTGGAGCCAGTTGATATATATATTAAAAAGTTTTTTTCCTGGATAACCCCTTTAAAAAAGAAGTAAAACATAAAATCCCTCTATTGTGCAGCCATATACATTGTATATACTATGAACAAATACAAAGGAATGGGATGGAGTAATAAGTGGATAAACATGTGACTTTATTAATAATTCATTACATATTAAAAACAAATACAAATACAAGAGGGACCGCTGGAGAGACGCCACCCCACGGGGGGGCATCTCTCCAGCGGTCCCTCTTGCATTTGCACTTTTGATTCTATTTATTGGTATGTATACTGTCTCCAGGCACTTTATAGTTGTTGAGGTATATCCTCTATGGGATTGTGCAATAGAATGAGCAGTAGTACAACGTATGAAATGTATTTAATACTATAGTTTACATTGTGGACTTTCTGGAGTGACGCCCTCTTCTCCACCACAAGTTGTTTTCTCCCTCTGTATGATGTCTTTTCTTGTTTTTAATATGTAATGAATTATTAATAAAGTCATATTCTTATCCACTTATTACTCCATCCCATTCCTTTGTATTTGTTCTTAGTATAAGGAGTGTATAGTAGGGCCATATGTAACAACACTATATATATATATAGGTATCATAGATCCCTAATTATAATAATATATAATATATTGTGCCATAATTTTGGTTATATTGTATATACTATGTATCTACTAGCCTGTAGTGCAATAAGCCGTATATGTCTGCAGTCCTCCTCATAGTACAGCAAGCAGGAAAGTATATATCCTTAATCAGGAGGATATATACGTCATGTACTGTCACTATGAGGATTGGAGACATCTGGGGGGCTCAACTCATGGGGGACAAATGTCCACCTTAAAATGTTCCTACCAGCCTAAATGGCTTTTTTTGGAGCTGAGTTACTCTTCCCATGAGGAGTCTTTTTTCTGATAAGGTTCTTCCTTTAAATAACACAAATTTCTAGCAGTCAAAAAAGAGAAGGCTTCCATGCATGTAGTCCATTCTCCCAGTGATAAGCTTTTCAGATCCAATGAGGATGTAGTAGAGGTGCCTCCTCTACCAACCACAAGTTGGGTTCCCGACATCGACAGGAGGCAAGTGGGGGGTTCATCAAAAATGGAAAGGCTTCATATGAAAACCATTCATTCAGTCTTTCAATTCCTGAAGGAAGGAGAATTTCCACTCTAGACCTAAAGGACACGTACTTGTACATCCTGATTTGTAACCATTGCAGATTCCCTGCACATAAGCCTGGATATAAGGCAACCTGCTTCACCTCTAGTTCTCACCTATTCGGGATTTATTCAACATTGAATACATTTACCAAAATGTTTTCTGCATTGTCAATGGCTTAAGAGTTAGGTATGACATATATCTTCCCTACACGGAAGAGGGGCTGGTTAAAGGGGTACTCCACCCCTAGACATCCTATCCCCTATCCAAAGATAAGATGTCTGATCGTGGGGGGTCTTGCCGCTGGGGACCCCCGCAATATACCATGCGGCACCCACCTGTTTCTTGTCCGGAAGCGCTGAAGGGTCTGGGTCACGATTCCACCCCCGTGTAACGTCACGCCCCGTCCCCTCAATGCAGGTCTATGGGAGGGGGCGTGACGGCCGTCACGCCCCCTCCCATAGACCTGCATTGAGGGGGCGGGGCGTGACATCACACGGGGGCGGAGTCATACCCCTTCAAGCCAATTTAGTGAAGTCTCTAACAGCAAATTTTCATACTATAGTTATATACCTTATATCCTGGCGTGGATAGTCAACCAAGAGAAAATAGGGGATAGGGGATAAGCTGTCTAGTCTAGGGGCGGAGAACGCCTTTTGGGTGTATTCACACGTAGGCAGATTTGATGCGCAGGATTTTCTGCTGCAGATCTTAATGTAAACTAAATGACTGAGCACAGCTTCTAATCTGCAGCTACAAATCCTCTGCATCAAATCTGTGCAGGATCCTGTATGTGTAATGTACCCTGAAAGTGCAAATGTTGGTATTTGTAAGATTTGAAAATCTGTTCATACTACATATGTTTTCCAAAATAATAGAAAAGAACATGTCATTATACCATAGGTTTCTATGGGAACAATGTATAGGGGGTAGGGATGTAGAAAATATTTAGCACTGGAGTCCAGTCCTGTAGTAATAGACCATCTTCACTTCATCCAAATATAAGCAATCACTTCCCCCCTTTCAGTCTAGCACAAAACTTGACACCAAGTATAAAGGAGTTATAAACCACCTCCTAAAATAGCAGAAAGGTGATTGGCCAGTAACTAAAATCTGAAGGTATCGGTATTGTCACATGGTCATAGCACTCAGTCCACCTTATTGCTATGTTGGTGACTCAATTGGATAGTCTATTAGCCAGTAGTCATAATGCATGGCTCATTTTACTGTATCATTCTGCAGATAGAAATGTTGAGACTAGGCAGGACAAAGAGGAACAGGTAACAGAAGATGCCATTATATGTGCTTGTGTTCCAGGTCGAAGCCTCTTCCATCACAATAGATGATAAGTACATTGCAGATGAGCTGAAAGAAAGAATTGCTGTCAAATCGAAAAACAGGTAAAGTATCAATTAAAGGGGTTATCCAGTTGGAGGGGTTTTCTCTGCAGGTAACAGCAGTTTAAAAAAACAAACTGTCACTCACCTCCTGCGTTCCAGAGGTGGCTCCGGTGACCCGCTCCAGTCCCCGGCTGCACTCCTCTTCAGCTCAGAAGAAGGCGCCCGGAGTGTTACACTGCCCCTCAGCCAATCACTGGCCACTTTTGTCGCCAATGTTTAGACATTAATGGCTGTGTGTTGTGTTATTATGAGTATTATATCACAAAAACCTGGGACACAAAGGCACAAAATCCCTTTAATATCACTTCCCTAAAACCTAACTTTTATTAGTACTATGTAAAAATATGTATCAAGTGACCCAAATAAGGTTAAAAATCATCTGTCACTGCCCTACCATGTGTTTTGAACACTCAATGGACTAACCATCTTTATAATGCAAATGCACAACGGAGTCTGAAGTACTCTAAATAATATAAACTGTAGTGGCAGTTAGGGATCGACCGATATCGTTTTTTTAGGGCCGATACCGATAATCGGTGGAGGTTAGGGCCGATAGCCGATAACTTATACCGATATTCCGGTATAAGTTATCGGCTATTTATCCCCCCCCGCGACACCGCTGCAGATCATTGATTTAAAGCGGGCGCTTTAAATCAATGCACTGCAGTGGCTTTTGCGGTGCCATAGACCGCCGCCGCCACCCGCTTCTCTCCCCTACCTGTCCGGGGGTCCTGAGACGTATCACCGCCACTGCTCCCCCCACCGCGTTGCACCACACCTAGGTTTGCCTCCAGCTGTTGCAAAACTACAACTCCCAGCATGCCCGGACAGCCGTTGGCTGTCCGGGCATGCTGGGAGTTGTAGTTTTGCAACAGCTGGAGGGCCTACTGTAGGTATAGTATATTATACAGATCCCTGTCCATCCCAGAACCCTGACTCACCTTCCCAGTTGCTGCAGGCTCCGGCCTAGTAACGCTGCATAGACGCCGCTGTGCAGTGACATCCGTGCGCAGCGACGCACCTGACGTCACGGCGTAGCGGCGTCTATGCTGCATTACTAGGCCGGAGCCTGCCCAGAGTGGAGAAGAGGACCCCCGGAGAAGAAGGCAGCCCTGACCGGTTCACCCTCCTCCCGGAATGCCGCCGGACACTACAGGAAGGATGGATGGCCCGGACCACCCCCATTACGGGTCAGTTTAATTTTTTTTATTGACTCGGAGGGTGGGGGAGGGGCCCGACCGGTATAGCGGTATGGGCAAAAATCCATACCGTGGGAGAAAAAAAAACGGTATCCGGTTCATACCGGTATACCGCCCAGCACTACGGTGATGGTTGTGAAGCGGTGCGGTGGGTCGGGGGGGCGGTCGCGCTGCGGCGGGTCAGGGGGGGGGGGGTCGCGGTGCGGGCGGTGTGGGGGGCCGGGCATTATCGGCTTATCGGCAAGGTAATTGCCGATAACGATAATGCCCAAAATCGTGATTATCGGCCGATAATATCGGCCATACCGATAATTGGTCAATCCCTAGTGGCAGTGTTAAAAAAAACATTGAAAATTAACCCCTTTGCATGTTTCGGTGCAGAACATTAAACACTGTTATACAGGCTGTGCACTCACTACTTTACACCATAGCAGAATTTATTCAGTGTTGTCACATGAAAATCTATCAAATATTTACAAAAATCAGGGGTTAATCTGAATATAAGAGGAAAGCACTAACCTTGTATTTTACCAGGAAGCACCATATGTTCATGGCTCAGTTTTTTTTACCTGAATCTGCTTCTTTTTAACAGAACAAAGATGGCGAGTCCAAAACAAGTGGATCTCCAGCAAGCATGTGGGAGACTGAACGCCTACAAATCATTGCAAATATGTGATTTAATGTCAGTTTCAGCTGTCATTCAAAAGCCAAACCCAGCAGCAGAGCTCAATGACCCATATGACCTGGCTTTCTAGCTTCGTTATGCTTAGATGATCACTGCACTGTTACTGCTTAGAAAAGCCTATCTATATATTATGATTATTATAAGAGAACTAATGATAACAATTCTGGGTCCCTTGTCTGTAAATGTCACTTACAATACCTTCATCTTCAGGTCTTAAAAGAGTATTCTAGTGGGAAACATTTTTTTTTAATCAAGTGGTGCCAGAAAGTTAAACAGATTTGTAAATTACTTCTGTAGAAAAAATCTTAATCCTTCCAGTACTTGTCAGCGGCTGTATGCTCCACAGGAAGTTCTTTTCTTTTGGAATTTCTTTTCTGTCACGACCACAGTTCTCTCTGCAGACACCTCTGTCCATGTCTGGAACTGTCCAGAGCAAGATAGGTTTGCTATGGGCATTTGCTCCTGCTCTGGACAGTTCCTGACATGGACAGAAGTGTCAGCCGAGAGCACTGTAGTCAGACAGAAAAGAAATTCAAAAAGAAAAGAACTTCCCGTGGAGCATACTGCAGCTGATAAGAACTGGAAGGATTAAGATTTTTAATTCTGTTTAACTTTCTCGCACCACTTGATTTAAAAAAACAAAAAAAAACATTTCCACCGGAGTACCCCTTTAAGGTAGCCAAATATGTTAGATTTTCAACTTCTATGTATGATGACCTTTTTTTTTTTTTTGCTGAGTTATCCAGTGTCTATGACCATATTTCTACTCTTCATCCGTATACAAGTGAATACTAATAACTACCAAGTTGAGTATATTACTCTAGAGAAGTAAAATGTTAATTGATGCTCTTTGTATCCTATGTATCTTCTGGTCTAATGCTGCTATAACAAGATGTAATGTGAAAACAGGATAATGTTGGTTTACATCCTATTTATAGTTTTTACAGTTAACAATGTTTTCTTTTTTTTTTTAACAGTCACTTTTGCACTTCAGTGTACGTAAATAATGATACTGATACTACTAAGTAAATAAATGCTGCTTTAACACATAAATATGACCTTGGTTTTGTATACAGGAGCCTAAAAGACAGAGCAGGACCCTCTTTATATCCTAGTAAATACATATAAACATCCAACAGTACAGGACAATAAATGTATAGAAGAAGAATGCTTTGTAATGTATTTAGAAAGACAATTATTCCACCGGCATTGTAATTGTTTTCCTATGTAATGGAGGTGCACTATAAACAGTCACTGTCATTCCAACTAACTTGTGCTCATAATATAGCCAAAAGTGCAAATCAATTTATTTACCTAAAATGATGCTTAATGCCGAAAAATCTATCCAAACTGCCACCACTAGAGGGTCTCAAACTCCATTGAACCTGCTGTCCACTGTTTGTTGTCATGTAAAGTCTGTCTCTAGCAGCACCAAACACTGCGATGGATTAGAGGAAATGGTGGCGCGCCTTGTGATAGGTACACTTCTGGTTCCTATTCAGTGCCTATGTATCTCCCGGACTCCCCTCCTCTTGTGTGTAAACGTTATAGAGCCAACCTGTGTGCACTGAGACCAAGCAGGCAGGCAGCACACATACAGTAGCATTCCACCATTACTTACTAGAAGCCATTTTTCAGAACTTGCTTGGATTTTGCACAATACAAATATATATATATATATATATATATATATATATATATATATATATATATATATATATATATCTTAGCATTAATGATGATGTGCTATGCATGCTGCTTGCCTGCATTGTCTCAGTCCTGAGTGGTTACAGTAATACTGGTACAATGTGAACACTGACCATGACCCTGAATATTTCTGTGGGGATAATGCTACAGGACTCTGTACACCAGTCAAGAAGCGGCTTGGAGGTAATGGCGAGAAAGTAGTGCCAGAGTTACTTGAGCAGCTTGACTCTGTCTTTATACATTTAGCAACCACCATCAGCTCCAGGAAAGGTACAGTTTACTTTTATACGCTATCAGCTACTGTATCTAATGATGTCTGTGGCTCTTAGCAACAGATACAGCTGATAGATTCTCTCTGAATTCAAACCATTCAAATTACCGGTATATCTGAACGTACGTTATTAGGAGTTATGGTCCAATGACATACAGTGATTTTATGGAAGGAATCAATTAAGGGGATGTGATTAATTGTCACGCACCTGAATGCGAGCGGTCATGAAACTGGATGTGGATCCTCTACCTGTGTGGCTGATGACTCGGACCATATCGGGGAGCGGAGTCTAAGGTGCTGCTGGTCTTCACCAGAGCCCGCCGCAAAGCAGGATGGATTTGCTGCAGCAGGCAACACCCAGGTCACTACCCCTGACACGGCTCGACCACACTGATAACTGGGCGAAGCAGGGTACCGGAGGATGAGGCAGAGGTGTAGTCAACATAGCAGAAGGTCTAGGCAGGCGGCAAAGGTTATGAGTAAAAAAACGTAGCTGGAAGGTCAGGAAACACGAGTAGGCAAAACAGGCAATGGGAACGCTTTCTCTTAGGGAATAAGCACTGAAGATCTGGCAGGGGGCGTGGGAGGTGCTAATAACTTATAACATGGTAACAGGCGAATTCACTAATTATGGGCACACTGGCCCTTTAAATTTCAAAGCTTCGGCACGCGCACACCCTAAGGGACGGTGACGCGCGTGCCGTGGCTGAGAGGAAGCAGCTGCAGGAGTGGAGTGGTAAGAGACGGGCCAGGATTCGCATGCGGGTGTCTGTGGCTGGAGCGCAGTATGTTACATTAATACTGGATCTTTGTAGGTTTCATACAAGTATCACTTTTTTTTTTACTTATACACTGACTGTATTATATTCTAATCTTTCAGATGTAAAACAGGTGTACAGGAAAGTTGATATCTCATCTTATCTACTTTTCTGCTGTTTTTAATTCTTCTAGATTATTCAAATATTGGCCAGCTATTGTACAGCATGTAAGTATTTTTCAAATTGTGGATCTTTAGTACTGTTTGTCACAGGATGGGACAAAAACTCCAACAAAACAAATGGATAAGATCAGTGGAGTATAATAGATGGATGGACGAAGTAGCATAAATAGTATAATAAATAAATGAATAATTGGTATGTGGTGAGTGGGGTGTTGAAATGGTGTAGCAGGGTCTGGTGGTATTAACCCTGTGGGGCAAGGTGTTATTAACCCCTGATTTGTCGTGATGCCAGGATATGGTTGTTTTCTGTATAAGGCCCTGCCGACAACCAACCCAAAAACGGCAGGCAATAAAGGAATGTCCACATCAGGAATTATGAGATAAGTGGAACTTTTACTTAAACTTCTTACAGAACAGTTTTTACAAATATGCAGTTTCTCTAGAGGCAATCGGGCTGCAGGATGCCTCACAGGCTTGCTGGGACTTGTAGTATTGAGATGATTTATGCAGGCCACTGTGCTACTAATTGTATTCTTGTGTTGAGTAGTAGTCACTAGAATTGTAGATAGAGATTGATAACTCACGTTTTGAAGTGGCTGCAGGTTCTTTAGGCTTTGGTCTAGATGAGATGAATTTAGTAGATGCAGAGATTGTGCTTCTTTAGTGTCCCGCAGGAAGAGAGAGAATTTAGAGACTACAGCCCCTTATATACTAGGTGGGCTGGACTAAAGCCCATTGGTTGCAAAGCCTGTAGGTCCTGTACCCAGGTAACTCTAGGTAGATCACATGACAGTAGATCACATGACCCAGGAAGGTCCTATACATTTGTACAACTTTATATACAATGAACAATATGTACAATACATTTACAAAGCGTTTATATGAAGCGGTAACTGATGAGCAAGGGTGGGGGGGATAAGCCCTGCAGGAGAGCCCTATGGACTGCAGGGACTCTTCCTGAGGGGACTAAGGAAGGGTACAGGACCATGTCCTGTACCGGGACACCACAGGTATAATAAATAAGTGCTTGGGTAAAGCACTTGTATTCAAATAGGAATACTTTTAGTACATTTATTGAGAAGCAAAGAATGTCTCATAGCAAATCAAACATGTCAAAGATATAGGGGGGTATTTATCAACGGATTTATGTGTTTTTTTGTGTAACTTTGGTGCAGTGTCTTTTTGTACCAAAGTTTGGCACATTTTCTCCATTGTCATTTTAAAATTCCTAAAATCACATGGTCCTGTGTGTGATTTTTGCTTTGGTCAGTAATTCATCATTTGTGCAAATCAATCTTTGGTGCAATTTTGCTCCTTTACTCATTTCACCGCCAAGAAATTTTGTACATGTAAAACACACATAGCATTGTCAGAAAATGTAAAGGCGTCAAAATACATAAATTTTTTTTTTCCGTGAAAGCAGCAACACCACCGGGGCTGCTCACTACTATCCTGCAGCATAGTTGTCTCTGAGGGATCTTCACCCTCCGATGAGCCAGCATTGGACATGGCCGCACAGGTTCAGGGAAGGTAAGCACTAAAGTAACCAAAAGAAAAACCACATTTCAGATGGTGGCTTTAAACTCCAGAATGGCTGCTCTACATGGTAAAATACACTCACTGTCCTCTGTGGCGGTAAGTTCTGTGTAAAAGGTGCTGTGAACAGCTGATTTTGGCCTTTGCGTGAGAATTACTAACAATGTGTGCCAAATGATAAATTTGGCGCACGTCCGCAAAAACCAAAGTGAACAAAAAAAGGGTAAAAAACTGTCAACAGGCAAAATTGATAAATACCCCCCATAGGCACTATTCTGTAATCTCTCAGACTACAACGTACAATGGTAGCAAAAAGAAAAGTAGAGGGATTCATTCAGATCATTCATAGAGCACAGGACAGAAAGACACAGTAAAACTAATGATGTAAGCTGTTCTAAGAGTTCAAGTTTTGTTTTTCTTCCATCTCCCTGGTGTTTTGTAATTTCAAGGGATTAGGAATAATCAAAATCCTGTTTTAGTTTACTAGCACATTCCTTGTCCCTATTACCAACAGCAAAACCGCATGTGATATCATGCAAATTGCTGTGGTTTTGCCCCACACAATATTTCCCCCTGCTCCATAACGCAACAAGCACAATACCGTTGTTGCAGATGTTTGTTAGCTGCACAGTTATCTTATGTGTAATGGCGATGGCTTGTTCTCATCAGTGTGTGGAGCCTACTGGCAGACGGGTTACCTGTTATTTGTGTGGTCCACGCATTAAACTGGTCATTGATCCAAACAAGGGTTTGCGCTCCCATTCTGGACCTGAAGCACCTAAAGGGTTTTCCATGAAATTCCAATACTTAGCCCTATGTCTTCCAGTGGGAATATAGCAACAACAAAAACCTGCCTACAAACCTCAACTGCTCCCCTGGCACTGCAGCTGTCTTTTGGAATCCTGTGTTGTTCTTCCTTGTACTGGTTCTGACATCTCAGTACATGCTTAGCCAATCACAGAGTAGAGTAGTCAACAGAACAAACAGAAACCAGAAGATATGACCGCAGCCGTGCGAGGTTGAGGTAAGTATGCAATTTTATTCCATGGGTTCATTGGAAAGCCTCTTTACCTGGCATGTCATCTTTTGACATGCAAGATCAATATCTAAAGCAGATGAATGCCGGCTCACCTCCCCTGTGCTCTGCCGGATCCACCCGGACCAGGTGTGTGACAAACAAGATAAAGATGATCCAGCAGAGTAATACAAATTACAGCTTTATTGAAAGTAAAACTAGTACATGATATCGTAGATAGTGAGGAAAATTCTGGACGCGTTTCGAACGGCAATTCGTTCTTTGTACTGTGACAAAGAATGGATTGCCGCTCGAAAAGCATCCAGAATTTTCCTCACTATCTACGATATGATGTACTGGTTTTACTTTCAATAAAGCTGGAATTTGTATTACTCTGCTGGATCATCTTTATCCTGTTTGAAGATCTAATAAAGTTAGAAGGTTGCCTGTTTTCTCCACTCCCTTTCCTTGCTCAAGGAAGATCAAGGAAGCCTCGTTAGGGCGCGTGTCCCTCTGAAGCTCCCAAAGCAAAACTTACGTTGGGGTAAGTATGTATGGATCTGGCACCACATATGGTTTTGAGATTTTCTGTTTGTTAGTTTTCCAGGATTTTTTTTTATTGAATCGTTCATTCGTTAGTAAGCAGTATAGTTTATCTGCTATCCCATATGTTTTGTAAGGTAACTTTTGCTTCATCTACTTACAAGCTTCCATATTTCTATCCTGTGGTCCAGTGTTTGCGTGTTCTCATCCGTAAATACAGTCCAGTATGTGTTCTAATGTCCATGTACTTAAAAGGTGATTTTTTTAATGCTTACATTTAATAAAGGTATATTTTGTTTGTATTAAATGTACCTGTCAGATTCCACACACATACAAAAATATGCTACTCAGTAGCTTATCCTGGCTGTGATTATTTAATTATTATGCCTGGACAAGTTTAATGCTGCTGCAGGACTGGGGTTAGTGTCCTGGTAGGTATGGGGACCCCTAATGGCCGGATTTTCAGGAGCCATTTTCCATATTAAAGATTAAAATAATTTTAAACAACCAGATTACAAAATATCTTTAATTTTCATCAGTAACAACATATACATTTGTTTTTGGATCTGACAGTGCCCATTTAAATCAGTTTTCATTTGAACACTTGGTTATAAAGTGTTGCAGGCGATGGTGCCTCAGACATCCACCTAAATGAACTTTATATCTTCCCCCACCCCCCCAGGCACTGCTTTATAAGAGGATTTTTGGGCTCACTATAAAATCTTTTTGACATTGGGAACATAGTTCTCTCTCATTGTTTTTCAGAGTTATAAGTTCCTCTTTTTTAGTGTGGTTCTTTTTAAAATGAATAACTCTCTGCTGGAAGGCTGGATACAGATGACATAGGAGAAACCAACTTTTCTTTTTTTTTTTTTGTTCGTGTCAGCCATGCTTTGGACTTAATTTTTTTTTATTGAGGTAAATACATTTTTAGATGTATACTGTCTATATGCTGAAATTACATAATTTAGTTGACATGCAAAAGTATCTGCTTTGGTATATATATATATATATATATATATATATACATACATACATATACATACACACATATAAAATGCATATGTAATACACTGTAGTTTCCACTAGGTGGAAGTAGTAGTTATGAATTTGTACACTAATAATTGTATCATCAATAAACAGCATCATTTAGGCTTTGTTCACATTTATACTGCTCAATATTAAAAAATGCATCATTTAACCTACTGGATTGCCATGTGTTTTATAGTAAAAACAAAAAACATTAACCTCTTCAGGACACAGGGCGTATGAATACGCCCTGCATTTCGAGTCCTTAAGGACCAAGGGCGTATCCATACGCCCGTGGGAAATCCGGTCCCCACCACTAGCCGGTTGGGGACCGGAGCCGGATGTCTGCTGAAATCATTCAGCAGGCACCCTGGCACATCACCCTGGCACATCGTCCTGAGACCCCCCCATGTCGGCGATCGGAGAAAATCGCATGTCAATTCAGACATGCGATTTTCTCCAATTCCGGGCTGATCGGGTCTCTGGTGACCCAATCACCCGGAAAATAGGGCTGATCGGAGTTGTCAGCAACAGCCCCGGTCAGCCTAAAGGATAGGAGTGAGGTCGCAAAGCTGCGATCTACTCCTATCCCCTGGCATTATTCAGAACAGAGTTCTGACCAATGGCAGCGCAGGACAGTTCTGCCCGCCCCTGGATGTCGAAGGGCTCTGGGAAGAAGATGGAGGCCGTAACTGCAGGAGAAGATGCCTGGGGACCTGGGATCTTCGCTGGAGCCTGCAGGATCCTGATCAGGTAGGGAATCGACATTGGGGGGGGGGGGGGGGGGGAATTGAAAGTGAAAGTAAATCGATCTTTACTGTGGAAACCACTAGGGGGGCCAAACTGCAACTCCCAGCATGCCCAGACAGCCAAAGGCTGTCTGGGCATGCTGGGAGTTGTAGTTTTGCAACATCTGGAGGGTCACAGTTTGGAGACCACGGTTACAGTGGTGCCCAAACAGTAGCCCTCCAGATATTGCCAAACTACAACTCTCAGCATGCCTCAACTGCCCAGGCATGCTGGGAGTTGTAGTTCTGTAACATCTGTCCCTTCAGATTTAGCAATTTTCATGACATTTTTGAAAATTGCTGCTCTACTTTGAAGCCCTCTAATTTTTTCAAAAAGCAAAAATATGTCCATTTTATGATGCCAACATAAAGTGGATATATTGTGTTTGTGAAGAAAAATAAAATTTATTTGGAATATCCATTTTCCTTACAATTAGAGAGCTTCAAAGTTAGAAAAATGCTAAATTTTTAAAATTTTCATGAAATTTGGGGATTTTTCACCAAAAAAGGATGCAATTAACACCGAAAATTTACCACCAAAATAAAGTAGAATATGTCACGAAAAAACTCTCTCAGAATCAGAATATTCGGTAAAAGCGTTTTTGTGTTATTAATTCGTAAAGTGACGGTGGTCATAATTGCGAAAAAGGGCTCAGTCCTTAAGGTGAAAAAGGGCTGCGTCCTTAAGGGGTTAATAATCTTTTTTTCACATTATATTGGAGGCTCAATTTGGAGCCCCCATAGGAGATTTCATCATATGTACATGGAAGAAATGCACAGCGTGCGACACCATTTTCCCTATGAAAATGATAGACACCATGACTGAACCCAAAAGACTCAATTGTGGGTCAATGGGAACAGTTAGACACAGTGTCTGTTGTTTAACAGATTCGGCACGCCATTGGTTTTACTTTTCTGCTATAGAACAAAAAAACTATAGGACAATGCAAATGTGAACTCAGCCTTACTGAGTAGAATACCTAATGATATGGAAACCATTATACATAAGTAAATAAGAATTTGTAAACACTTTTTACATGCTTTGTGAAAATGAGTATAGTTCTCTTTCCTTGTAAATTTTTCTTCAGATTTCCCAATTTTTACCCTGTTTATTGCTATTACTGTTGAACCATACAAACCATAAATACTGCTTTTATCAACTGGAATGAAATATGCCAAAATTTGTCACATCAGTGAAATTACCCATGACATTAAAAAGGCCTACTCAAGGTGAAGACAGGATAAAAAGGCCAAAAGAGATACAAATGTGTGCACATATGCGACTAGCACAAAAAAATTATAAAAAAATAAAAAAAGAATTGTGTACATGAGATCTGAAATCCGGAGCAGAATTAATTAATTTCTAACGTAATGATTTAGGCTGAACATGTCAAGCAGCAGTCAGAACTGTTGAATGCAAGTTGGGAATCTCTTTTTTGTATGTGCATATCATGAACTCCATTATAGATATTTAGCTTTTCCAGGCTATATAGGAAAGATGGACAAATGGAAACTTTTCTCTGAAACATCAGAAACCTCATCCAGAACTCAATACACTTCCCAACCCAGCCATCTGTATATAAATATCTCAGTTTGTGCTTAAATCAGTAATTTGTGGGAATGAAAATGCCTGGTTGTACCAAATACAGAGCCAAATGAAGTCCAACCAATGTAGAAATTGCTACATACAACTACTGGAATGTGTATCTGCCAAGAAGGAATTTGTATTAAAAAAATAAAGACAATTCTACACTCAGAAAGTTCCCACACGATTCTTGAGAACTATATTATATACTCATTTTCTTACAATCTGTTATTTATTAAAATGTTATTACCCCTTTTGTAAAAGAATTTACACTGTTTAAATGAAGCTCCAGTAAAGGAAAAGATAATTTCTATGACATATGTCACACAGCAATGTTAACAGTGCCCATACAAATGTGCAGGTCAGAGATTAATAGTGTCAGTATATATGCCAGCAGAGTTCCCCTATAATACAACACTCTGACCTACACCATGACCCTAACAAGACCTCAAATGAAAGCAGCCAAATCAATATATCTGTCTCTTATTGTGCAAAAACATGATCTCTGTCGTCAGAGATAAGTGCTGGTCAGGCCCAAATGATCACTGTGGTGTTCCTAGGAATCTAGGACACTCCGGTCATTTCCTTCAGTATTACAGAGAAACAGGTTTTACTTTTATTATAGCAGAAAGATCAAATTCTGAGCCGGATGCTGGATATACAGTGGGGATCAAAGTTTGGGCACCCCAGGTAAAAATGTGTATTAATGTGCATAAAGAAGCCAAGGAAAGATGGAAAAATCTCCAAAAGGCATCAAATTACAGATTAGATATTCATATTATATGTCAACAAAAGTTAGATTTTATTTCCATCATTTACACTTTCCAAATAACAGAAAACAAAAAAATGGGGTCTGCAAAAGTTTGGGCACCCTGCAGAGTTAATATCTTGTAATATTTTTGTAGCCAGCCAAGAGTCTTTCAATTATTGTTTGAGGTAACTTTGCCCATTCTTCCTTACAAAAGTCTTCCAGTTCTTTGAGATTTCTGGACTGTCTGGCACGCACTGCTCTTTTAAGGTCTATCCATAGATTTTCAATTATGTTGAGGTCAGGAGATTGTGAAGGCTACGGCAAAACCTTCAGTTTATGCCTCTTGATGTAATCCCCCGTGGATTTTGAGGTGTGTTTGGGATCATTATCCATTTGTAGAAGCCATCCTCTCTTTAACTTCAGCTTTTTCCCAGATGGCATCAAGTTAGCATCCAAAATTTGCTGAAATTTTATTGAATCCATATTTCCTTCTACTCGTGAGATGTTCCCTGTGCCACTGGCTGCAATACAACCCCAAAGCATGATTGATCCACCCCCATGCTTAATAGTTGGACAGAGGCTCTTTTCATTAAATTCTGTTCCCCTTCTTCTCCAAACGTACCTTTGCTCATTCCAGCCAAAAAGTTACATTTTAACCTCATCGGTCCACAGAAGTTGTTTCCAAAATAAATCAGGCTTGTCTATATGTTCATTTGCAAAGTTCAAACGCTGATTTTTGTGGTGAAGATGTAGAAGAGGTTTTCTTCTGACTACTCTTCCATGAAGGCCATATTTGTACAAGTATCTCTTAATAGTGGAATAGTGTACCACAAACTCCAGTGTCTGCCAGATCTTTCTGGAGGGATTGTGCAGTCAAACGTGGGTTTTGAATTGTTTTTCTCACAATCCTGCGAGCTGTTCTGTCTGATATTTTTCTTGGTCTTCCAGATCTTGCTTTAACTTCCACTGTTCCTGATGACTGCCATTTCTTAATTACATTCCGAACAGAGGATATTGACATGTGAAAACGTTTTGCTATCTCCTTATAGCCTTCTCCAGCTTTGTGAGCGTCAACTATTTTCAGTTTCAGATTTCTAGACAACTGCTTAGAAGAACCCATGGTGCGGATTGTTGGGGCAAGGTCAGATGAGTCTGGGCATTTAAAACCTTTGAGATTGACATCACCTGGTCTTCCCAGATGATGATTGAGAACAATCCATGACACTGGCAGGTCTCAGCTTTGCAAAGGGGCAGTGCATGCAATAAATTCTGCAGGGTGCCCAAACTTTAGCAGACACCATTTTTTTGTTTTCTGTTATTTTAAAAGTTTAAAAGATGGAAATAAAATCTAACTTTTGTTGACATATTATAAGAATGTCTAATCTGTAATCTGATGCCTTTTGTAGATTTTTCCTTCTTTCCTTGGCTTCTTTATGCACATTAATACAAATTTTTACCTGGGGTGCCCAAACTTTTGATCCCCACTGTATATGGCTATGTAATGTACAATGCTCAAATAATAATTTTCACTGGATAACCCAAAATAATTTTACTGTTTGGTTGCTATGGGCACTTTTCCTCTACACAGTTTTTTTTTTTTTTTTTTGTATCAAAACATGTGCAGGGGAAAAGTAGAGCAGTTGCTCATAGCAACCAATCGGAAAATCTGATTTCTTCTTTAACCTCTTAAGGACCCAGGACGTACGGGGACGTCCTCGCACACTGGGCCTCAAGGACCCAGGATGTCCCCGTACGTCGTGGCGTTTTCCGGTCTCTGCCGCTCGCCGGGCAGAGATCGGAACCGGATTCCTGCTGAAATCCTTCAGCAGGTATCCAGGGCAAACGCCGAGGGGGGCCATGTAGGCCCCCCCATGTCGGCGATCGCCGCAAATCGCAAGGGAAATCGCCCTTGCGATCTGCGGCGATACCGGGCTGATCGGGTCTCTGGGACCCGACCGCCCGGTAATTTCGCATGATCCCGGCTGTCACAGACAGCCAGGACCATGCTAACGTATAGGAGCGGGGTGGCAAGCCTGCCACCTCCTCCTATACCCTGCGATCTGTCGGTTAGTTAACCGACCAATCGCAGGAGGGGGGGCGGTTACTTCCTCCTGCCCTGCCCGGCCCCTGAAAGTCCGGAGAGGACGGGAGGAAGACCGGAGGACGCGGCGGGGGACGGGGGAGTGCTGGGGCCCGGCCCCGGTACTTACCTCGTCCCTGAAGACCCGGATCCCTGCGATGAAGATGGCGGCGGCGACAGGTGAGTTGATCTTCAGCCGCGGTCGGGCCCTTTACAGCAATGCACGTCGCCGTAAAGCGACATGCATTGCTGTAATAGGACCCAGTAAACTACAACTCCCAGCATGCCCAGACAGCCCTTGGCGTCTGGGCATGCTGGGAGTTGCAGTTTTGCAACATCTGGAGGTCCACAGTTTTTGGACCACTGTGCCCTTCCAGATGTTGCAAAACTACACATCCTCAGCATGCCCTTACTGTCCAGGCATGCTGGGAGTTGTAGTTCTGTAACATCTGGCCCTTCAGATGTTGCAGAACTACAACTCCCAGCATGCCTGGACAGTTTTGGCATACTGGGGGTTGTAGTTTTGCAACATCTGGAAGGGCACAGATTGGGAACCACTGTATTAGTGGTCTGCAAACTGTAGTCCTCCAGATGTTGCAAAACTACAACTCCAAGCATGCTGGGAGTTGTAGTTCGGCAACATCTGGCTCTAAAGATGTTGCCGAACTACTACTCCCAGCATGCCTGAGAATGTTTGGGAGTTGTGGTTTTGCAACAGCTGGAGGCACACTGGTTGGGAAACATTATTTCCTAACTCAGTGTTTCCCAACCCGTGTGCCTCCAGCTGTTGCAAAACCACAACTCCCAAACATTCTCAGGCATGCTGGGAGTAGTAGTTTTGCAACAGCTGGAGGTCCCCCCCTGTGAATGTACAGGGTACATTCACATGGGCAGGGGGCTTACAGTGAGTATCGGGCTGCAAGTTTGCAATGCAGCAAATTTTGCGCGGCAGCTCAAACTTGCTGTAATCCCCCGCCCGTGTGACTGTACCCTAAAAACACTACACTACACGAACACAAAATAAAAAGTAAAAAACACTACATATACACATACCCCTACACAGCCCCCTCCCTCCCCAATAAAAATGAAAAACGCCTGGTACGCCACTCTTTCCAAAATGGAGCCTCCAGCTGTTGCAAAACAACAACTCCCAGTATTGCCGGACAGCCGTTGACTGTCCAGGCATGCTGGGAGTTTTGCAACAGCTGGAGGCACCCTGTTTGGGAATCACTGGCATAGAATACCCCTATGTCCACCCCTATGCAAGTCCCTAATTCAGGCCTCAAATGCACATGGTGCTCTCACTTCGGAGCCCTGTCGTATTTCAGGGCAACAGTTTAGGGTCACATATAGGGTATCGCCGTACTCGGGAGAAATTGCCTTACAAATCTTGGGGGTCTTTTTCTCCTTTCACCCCTTATGAAAAGGTGAAGTTGGGGTCTACATCAGCATGTTAGTGTAAAAAAATAAACTTTTTACACTAACATGCTGGTGTTGCCCTATACTTTTCATTTTGACAAGAGGTAAAGGGGAAAAAAGCCCCCCAAAATTTGTAACGCAATTTCTCCCGAGTACGGAGATACCCCATATGTGGGCGCAAACTGCTCTGGGGGCGCACAACAAGGCCCAGAAGGGAGAGTGCGCCATGTACATTTGAGGTGATTTGCACAGGGGTGGCTGATTGTTACAGCGGTTTTGACAAACGCAAAAAAAACAAAACCCCACATGTGACCCCATTTCGGAAACTACACCCCTCACGGAATGTAATGAGGGGTGCAGTGAGAATTTACACCCCACAGGTGTCTGACAGATCTTTGGAAGAGTGGGCTGTGCAAATTAAAAATGTTGTACAGCCCACTGTTCCAAAGATATGACAGACACCAGTGGGGGGTAAATGCTCACTTTACGCCTTCTTACGTTCCTCAAGGGGTCTAGTTTCCAAAATGGTATGCCATGTTGGGGTTATTTTGCTGTCCTGGCACCATAGGGGCTTCCTAAATGCGACATGCCCCCCAAGCAATTTTGCTCTCAAAAAGCCAAATAGGACTCCTTCTCTTCTGAGCATTGTAGTTCGCCCGTAGTGCACTTCAGGTCAACTTATGGGGTACCTCCATACTCAGAAGAGATGTGGTTACAAATTTTGGGGGTATTTTCTGCTATTAACCCTTGCAAAAATGTGAAATTTGGGGGGGAAAACACACCTTTTAGTGATTTTTTTTTTTTTACGTATGCAAAAGTCGTGAAACCCCTGTGGGGTATTAAGGCTCACTTTGTTTCTTGTTATGTTCCACAAGGGGTCTAGTTTCCAAAATGGTATGCCATGTGTTTTTTTTTGGCTGTCCTGGCACCATAGGGGCTTCCTAAATGCGACACGCCCCCAAGCAAAATTTGCTCTCAAAAAGCCAAATATGACTCCTTCTCTTCTGAGCATTGTAGTTCACCCATAGTACACCTCAGGTCAACTTATGGGGTACCTTCATACTCAGAAGAGATGGGGTTACAATGTATGGGGGGTATTTTCTGCTATTAACCCTTGCAAAAATGTGAAATTTGGAGGGAAACACACATTTTAGTGAAATTTTATTTTTATTTTTTTACATATGCAAAAGTCGTGAAACTCCTGTGGGGTATTAAGGCTCACTTTATTCCTTGTTACGTACCTCAAGGGGTCTAGTTTCCAAAATGGTATGCCATGTGGGGGATTTTTGCTGTTCTGGCACCATAGGGGCTTCCTAAATGCAACATGCCCCCCAAAAACCATTTAAAAAAAACGTACTCTCCAAAATCCCCTTGTCGCTCCTTCGCTTCTGAGCCCTCTACTGCGCCCGCCGAACACTTTACATAGACATATGAGGTATGTGCTTACTCGAGAGAAATTGGGCTACAAATATAAGTATACATTTTCTCCTTTTTCCCCTTGTAAAAATTCAAAAATTGGGTCTACAAGAACATGCGAGTGTAAAAAATGGAGATTGTGAATTTTCTCCTTCACTTTGCTGTTATTCCTGTGAAACACCTAAAGGGTTAAAACATGGACTGAATGTCATTTTGAATACTTTGGGGGTTGCAGTTTTTATAATGGGGTCATTTGTGGGGTATTTCTAATATGAAGACCCTTCAAATCCACTTCAAACCTGAACTGGTCCATGAAAAATTGTGAGTTTGGAAATTTTGTGAAAAATTGGAAAATTGCTGCTGAACTTTGAAGCCCTCTGATGTCTTCCAAAAGTAAAAACATGTCAATTTTATGATGCAAACATAAAGTAGACATATTGGGGGAGATTTATCAAAGGATTTAGACTGGTTTTTCTTGTCTAAATTTGTCGCACAGGAAGTCGCAGTCTAAATCTGTGCGACTATTCTGCGACTTTTGCTCTAGAGGATTTTTAGAACATGATGCATGCTAGTCTATTTTAGACTGAAATGCATTGAAAAATGCATTGGTGCTGAATTTATCAAGTGCGACTTTTCAGCGACAAGTCGCATAGGCTGAAAGTACACCGAAATGTCAGACCATGTTGGAGCAGGTTTAAATACAGACTAAAGCATAGATCATGCAGTCTGTGCACAGAATTTATCAAGAGCTGTGCGCCATTTGATAAATTAGGTGCACAATAGACCAGACTAACCCTCTGTAGTTTGGTCTATATTGATGCGGGACATAGACAACTTTGATAAATCTCCCCCATTGTATATGTGAATAAAAAAAAAGTTATTTGGAATATCCATTTTCCTTACAAGCAGAGAGCTTCAAAGTTAGAAAAATGCTAAATTTTCAAATTTTTCATAAAATTTTGGGATTTTTCACCAAGAAAGGATGCAAGATACCACAAAATTTTACCACTATGTTAAAGTAGAATATGTCACGAAAAAACAATCTCGGAATCAGAAGGATAACTAAAAGCATTCCAGAGTTATTAATGTTTAAAGTGACAGTGGTCAGATGTGCAAAAAATGGCCGGGTCCTGAGGTGTAAAATGGCTGGGTCCTTAAGAGGTTAAATATATAATATTACTATGTTGGCCATTGTTTATACACCGCTAAGAAAAATAAAGGGAACACTAAGATAACACATCCTAGATCTGAATGAATGAACTAATCGTATGAAATACTTTCATCTTTACATAGTTGAATGTGCTGACAACAAAATCACACAAAAATTATCAATGGAAATCAAATTTATCAACCCATGGAGGTCTGGATATGGAGTCACACTCAAAATCTAAGTGGAAATCCACACTACAGGCTGAACCAACTTTGATGTAATGTCCTTAAAACAAGTCAAAATGAGGATCAGTAGTGTGTGTGGCCTCCACATGCCCATTTGACCTCTCTACAACTCCTGGGCATGCTCCTGGAGAGTCTGGTGCAATGTGGTGTTGGTGGATGGAGTGAGACATGATGTCCCAGATGTGCTCAATCGGATTCAGGTCTGGGGAACAGGCGGGCCAGTCCAGAGCATCAATGCCTTCCTCTTGCAGGAACTACTGACGTACTCCAGCCACATGAGGTCTAGCATTGTCTTGCATTAGGAGGAACCCAGGGCCAACCGCACCAGCATATGGTCTCACAAGGGGTCTGAGGATCTCATCTCAGTACCTAATGGCAGTCAGGCTACCTCTGGTAAGCGCTGTGCAGCCCCCCCAAAGAAATGCCAGGCAGAACGTTCTCCACGGCATCTCCAGACTCTGTCACATGTGCTCAGTGTGAACCTGCTTTCATTTGTGAAGAGCACAGGGCGCCAGTGGCAAATTTGCCAATCTTGGTGTTCTTTGGCAAATGCCAAACATCCTGCACGGTGTTGGGCTGTAAGCACAACCCCCACCTGTGGACGTTGGGCCCTCATACCACCCTCATGGAGTCTGTTTCTGACTGTTTGAGTGGACACATGCACATTTGTGGCCTGCTGGAGGTCATTTTGCAGGGCCCTGGAAGTGCTCCTCCTTGTACAAAGGCAGAGGTCCTGCTAGGTTGTTGCCTTCCTACGGCCTCCTCCACATCTTCTGATGTATTGGCGTGTCTCCTGGTAGTGCCTCCATGCTCTGGACACTACGCTGACAGACACAGCAAACCTTCTTGTCACAGCTCGCATTGATGTGCCATCCTGGATGAGCTGCACTACCGTGAGCCACTTGTGTGGGTTGTAGACTCTGTCTCATGCTACCACTAGAGTGAAACATCAGCCAGGAAGCATAGGAACTGGGAAGTGGTCTGTGGTCACCACCTGCAGAACCACTCCTTTATTGGGGTTGTCTTGCAAATTGCCTATAATTTCCCCCTGTTGTCTGTTCCATTTGACAATCAATTTCACATGCTGTTGTGCAATCAGTGTTGCTTCCTGAGTGGACAGTGTGAGTTCACAGAAGTGTGATTGATCTGGAGTTACATTGTGTTGTTTAAGTGTTCCCTTTATTTTTTTTGAGCAGTGTATCATATGCACCAACATATATACTATACCATATACACACTCCTATTTACCAAATATAGCATGCCATATATACCTTTAGATAACTAAATTGTACCTGTAATTTGTACAAACTTTTTATATGACGTACATAACAGCATTATAAACAAACTACACCCTCAGGTGTACAGCCCCCCGCCCGCATCCCCCCCCTTGCAGCTGTACCTAATTCAGTGCACGGATCTCTGTGAGCCACTCACAATAAAATTAAGTCATGGATAAAAGGCTACTTGATTAGTCAAAACACGTCAGATTTTTATCCTGTCTATCCTGTTACAATTTTAAAATGGATTAACAAAAAAAAGCTGGTGCTAGAAACATTCGTTCTACAATAATACCGTTCTATTTGTAATATACAGTTGAAATCAGAAGTTTACATTCATTATATAAAAAGACACTTATGAATAAACCTTACCCGTTTTAGGTTAACTCAAAAGTTTACAAACGCTAGGATTACTATGCCTTTAAGCAATTTGGGACAGCCCATATGATGATGTCATGTCTTTGGAAGCTTCAGATTTATTGGCAACATCTGAGTTCGAGGCACACCTGCGGATGTATTTTAACCCCTTAAGGACCAAGGACGTACCGGTACGTCCTTGGTCCTGCTCTCCTGATATAACGCGGTGGGCCCGGCGTCATAGTGATGCCGGGACCCGCCTCTAATAGCGCGCAGCGCCGATCGCGGCGCCGCGCTATTAACCCTTTAGCCGCACGCTCAGAGCTGAGCCGCGTGGCTAAAAGTGAAAGTTGCCGGCTAGCTCAGTCGGGCTGTTCGGGATAGCCGCAGCTAATCGCCTGTCTCCTCGCTGTCCGATCGCCGAATGACTGCTCAGTGCCTGAGATCCAGGCATGAGCAGTCATGCGGCAGAATCGTCGATCATTGGTTTCCTATGAGAAACCAGTGATCAATGATGAAGATCAGTGTGTGCAGGGTCCCTATGGGAGCTATAACACTGCAAAAAAAAAGTGAATGAATATCATTTAACTCCTCCCCTATTAAAAGTTTGAATCACCCCCCTTTTCCAAAAAAAAAAAAAAAAAAAAAAAACACAGTGTAAATAAAAATTAAAATAAACATATATGGTATCACCGCGTGCGGAAATGTCCGAGTTATAAAAATATATCATTAATTAAACCGCTCGGTCAATGGCGTGCGCGCAAAAAAATTACAAAGTCCAAAATAGTGCATTTTTGGTCACTTTTTATATCATTTAAAAATGAATAAAAAGCGATCAATAAGTCCTATCAATGCAAAAATGGTACAGTTAAAAACTTCAGATCACGGCGCAAAAAATGAGCCCTCATACCGCCCCATACACGGAAAAATAAAAAAAAAAGTTATAGGGGTCAGAAGATGACAATTTTAAACGTATTAATTTTCCTGCATGTAGTTATGATTTTTTCCAGAAGTCCGACAAAATCAAACCTATACAAGTAGGGTATCATTTTAATCGTATGGACCTACAGAATAAATATAAGGTGTCATTTTTACCGAAAAATGTACTACGTAGAAACGGAAGCCCCCAAAAGTTACAAAACAGCGTTTTTTTCAATTTTGTCGCACAATGATTTTTTTTTCCGTTTCACCGTAGATTTTTGGGCAAAATGACTGACGTCATTACAAAGTAGAATTGGTGGCGCAAAAAATAAGCCATCATATGGATTTTTAGGTGCAAAATTGAAAGAGTTATGATTTTTTAAAGGCAAGGAGCAAAAAACGAAAATGCAAAAACGGAAAAAACCCCGGTCCTTAAGGGGTTAATGCACCCCAGAAACACACTGCTTTTGTGTGTAACATCATGGGAAAGTCTAAAGAAATCAGCCCAAAGATCTGGAAAAGAATTGTGGACTTGCACAAGTCTGGATCATCCTTGGGTGCAATTTCCAAATACCTGCAGGTGCCTTGTTCATCTGTACAAACAATTAAATGAAAGTACAAACAAGATGGGAATGTCCAGCCATCATATTGCTCAGGAAGAAGACAGGTTTCTGTGTCTCAAGAGATGAACGTGCTTTGGTCCGACATGAGCAGATCAACCCAAGAACAAAAGCAAAAGACCTTGTGAAGATGCTGGTAAGATTGTGTCATTATCCCCAGTGAAACGAGTACTGTATCAACATGGGCTGAAAGGCCACTCTAAAAGGAAGAAGCCATTATTCAAAAAAAAAAAAAAAAAAAAAAGCCAAATTAATATTTGCAAATGCACACAGGTACAAATACTTACATTTCTGGAGACATGTCCTGACGAAACAAAATTTTTTACTGTTTGGCCATAATGACGATTATTACATTTGGAGGAAAAAGGGAAAAGCTTGAAAGCCTAAGAACACCATCCCAACTGTGCAACACGGAGAATGCAGAATCATGTTGTGGGGTTGTTTTGCTGCAGGAGGGACTGGTGCACTTCACAAAATAGATAGCATCATGAGAAAAGAAGATGTGGCAATACTGAAGCAACATCTAAAGACATCAGCCAGGAAGATAAAGGGGGACTCCACCCCAAGATATCTTATCCCCTATCCAAAGGTTAGGATGGGATAAGATGTCTGATTGCGGGGGTCCTGCCACTGGGGACCTCGCAATCTCTACTGCAGCACCCACTTTCACATGTCCGATGACTCACGATAAAGGGGCCGGAGGTATCATTACGTCAGGTCACGCCCCGCCCCGCCCCTCAATGCTAGTCTATGGGAGGGGACATGGTGGCACAAGGGAACGGGGGCGTGGCGGCACAAGGGAACGGAGCCGTGACACCCCGATACTCCAGCCCCTGTATCATTAGTCATCAGAAACGGAGCGATCTTTACTCCGTGCAGCTGGTGACAAGTGGAGTGCAGTAGAGATTGCAGGGGTCCCCAGCGGTGGGATCCCCAGGATCAGACATCTTATCCCCTAACCTTTGGATAGAGGATAAGATGTCTAGGGGCGGAGTACCCCTTTAAAGCTTAAAGTGGAAATGGGTCTTCCAAATGGACAATGTAACCAGTTTGGCAGTATGCTTCGGGTCAAAGTGGCTTAAGGATAAAGTCAATGTTTTGGAGTGGCCATCAAAAAGCCCTGATCTCAATCCTATTGAAAATTTATGGACAAAGCTGAAAAGGCAGGGGCGAGAAAGGAGACCTACAAATATGGCTCAGTTACACCTGTTTTCTCAGGAGGAATGGGCCAAAATTCCTACCAACTATTGAGAATCTTGTGGAAGGATATCCAAAACAATTTACCCAAGTCATACAGTTTA
Organism: Hyla sarda; assembly: GCF_029499605.1. Taxonomy (NCBI): domain Eukaryota; kingdom Metazoa; phylum Chordata; class Amphibia; order Anura; family Hylidae; genus Hyla; species Hyla sarda. The sequence goes on from NC_079189.1 coordinate 167,829,749, forward strand.
AGGGCAATGCTACCAAATACTAATGAAGTGTATATAAACTTTTGACTTTGCAGAAATTCATAAAAATGCCTTAAAAAAAATTCTCTCTCATTATTCTGGCATTTGGCAAATATAAATAATTTTGGCAATCCTAATTGACCTAAAACGGGTAAGGTTAAGTCCGATTTCATGTCAGATAGTGAGAAAAACATGCATATGTGTCTTTTTATATAGTGTACTAGCTCAGTACCCGGCGTTGCCCGTTTTTTTTCCCTTCCTAATCCTTGTTGGGGAGGAAAATAAACAAAGGAGGAAGCTTTTGACTTCATATCCCGTCCTCATATAGTCTTGTCATATCCGACCTCCTATCCCGTCCTCCTTTCCCGTGCTCTTATCCCGACCTGTAATATGTGTACCAGTTATTGAAATATCTCCAGCCGTACGGAAGTTATGTGGGAACATACATTTCCCATTGATTTGCATGGGACTTTAAACAAAAACCCCGACCCTCACAAATGGGGGTAGTTAAGGGTTAAATTAACTACCCTATATTTTAAGTGGACATATAAGTAAAATATGACCAAGTATTATCGAAATATCTCCAGCCGTTTGGAAGTTATGCAGTAACATATATTTCCCATTGACTTGTATGGGACTTTAAACATAAACCCCGCCCCTGGCAAATGGGGGTAAGTAAGGGTTAAATCACCTATCCTATGTTTGTTGTTAACATATAAGTAACATGTGTGCCAAGTTTCATGTTAATATCTTTAGCCGTTTGGACGTGATGCTGGAACATACACACACGTTGAGTTTTTTTATATTATATATATATATATATATATATATATATATATATATATATATATATATATATATATATATATATATATATATATATAGATGTAAACTTATGGCTTCAACTGTACATTGCTTTAAAAATGTGTATATTTTTGGGTGAAAAAATGCTATTGTCTGTGTGTCTCTTTGAGAATTCCCAACACAGGAAGAGAGGACAGAACAAGCAGGGCTCTGTGCAGACTCCTGACTTGTCAATCATCCTGCTATGTCAGCTGGGGGCGTGTCAAAGAGCCTCAGAGTGCACAGAGCCCTGCTTGTCTATCCACACTTCCTGTATTTGGTCTCCTCACAGAGACATACAGGCAATAGCTGCAGGGACAAAAATATACACAATTTTAATGACTGTATATTCCAAATATATATATGTTATTTTCTACATTATATAAAATGTTTTTGCAAATGACAGGTTCACTTTAATGAAGACTAGTAAAATATATGTATTCAGTTGCAATGGCAATACCTGGATGGTTTGATTGTTCATGAGCATCAATTTTCCCCCCCTGCACGCTAGCACCATATTATATACCGTATACACTTGAGTTTTCGTGGTGAAAACGCCCCCCTCGGCTTATACTCAAGTGAACTCTCCGCCTGTCAATCCCTTCATCAGTGGTCTTCAACCTGCGGACCTCCAGATGTTGCAAAACTACAACTCCCAGCAAGCCGATGGCTGTCCGGGCATGCTGGGTGGTGTAGTTTCGAAACCTCTGGAGGTCCGAAGGTTGAAGACCACTGCGGCCTTCGTCATCATCCAGCCCCCACAATCCCGTTTGTGTCCGGTTGTCCACTACCTCCCACCTGACCCTCGTGTGTACCGTATATGCTCGAGTATAAGCCGACCCGAATATAAGCCGAGGCCCTTCATTTTACCCCAAAAACCCAGGAAAAGTTGTTGACTCGACTTTAAGCCTAGGGTGGCAAATACATCATCCCCCCATGTAATCATCCAGACCCCCATCATCATCACCGCCTGTCAATCCCTTCATCAGTGGTCTTTAACCTGTTGCAAAACTACAACTCCCAGCATGCCCGGATGGCCGATGGCTGTCCGGGCATGCTGGGTGTTGTAGTTTTGAAACCTCTGGAGGTCCGCAGGTTGAAGACCACTGCAGCCTTCGTCATCATCCAGCCCCCCCCCCCGCCCTTTTGTTTTGTACTCACCTCCCCTCAGCGGGAAGTTAGGGTGAGCTGGTCCGGGCCATCTATGCTGCAGGGACCGTCCGGTGGGGATGGTTAGTCATTGCGGGCTGTCCATTTTCACCGGGGGGGGGGAACTCTTCTCTGCGCTTTGGGCCTGGCCTCGGAGTAGTGACATTGCCTTGACGACGCCGCACAGGGACTTTCATGCGCAATGTCCCTGTGTGTCGTCGTCAAGGCAACGTCACTAGTCCGGGCCCGAAGCGCGGAGAAGAGGCCCCCCCCCGGTGAAAATGGACAGCCTGGAGGTGAGTACATAACAAAGGGGGGCTGGATGATGATGAAGGCCGCAGTGGTCTTCAACCTGCGGACCTCCAGAGGTTTCAAAACTACAACACCCAACACGTCCGGGCATGCTGCGAGTTGTAGTTTGGCAACAGGTTGAAGACCACTGATGAAGGGATTGACAGGCGGTGATGATGAAGGGGGTCTGGATGATGATGGGGGTCTGGATGATTACATGGGGGGATGATGTATTTGCCACCCTAGGCTTATAGTCGAGTCAACAACTTTTCCTGGGTTTTTGGGGTAAAATTAGGGGCCTCGGCTTATATTCGGGTCGGCTTATACTCGAGCATATACAGTACACACGAGGGTCAGGTGGGAGGTAGTGGACAACCTGACACAAACGGGAGTCGTGTCTGGGGCCGGGTCTATTGTTATAACCCAGTAATAATTTTATACATAACTGAAAACTAAACATTTTTCATCCATTATAAATACTTTGCTGTGCTGAATAATATTGATTGGGCAGGTTTCCAATTTTTAGATGTCTATATGGTGGAATGTCATGATGGATTTAACAACCTATGAAGGAGACCAAAGAAAGTGACATTAGGAGGATGGGAGTAGTGGTGAAAGCAGCAGAAGTATTGGAAATGTATCATACCAAGTAACTTGGCTCTCTGTGCTGGAGGAGAGAGGACCAGCAGACAGTGGTTCTGTTAAGCAAGTAGGCAGTGGAGAACTGCACCTTCCTCTGCTCTGTTGAATGCCAGGATAGGATTACAGTCCTCCCCTGGGTTGCTTGTGGATTTTAATTGTTTGTGTACTACTGTGTGTCCAATAAAGTTTTTTCTTTTTTTGTAATCCTTGGTGTGCATCTTCACTTTAGTAGCCAGCTTTTCTGTCTCTTTTATATATACGAATTCCAGGATAGATCTAACAACCTATGAAGGAGACTAAAGACAGTAACATTAGAAAGATGGGATTAGTGGTGACAGCAGGAGGATGGGAGTAGTAGTGACAGCAAGAGGATGGAAGTTGTGTTGACAGCAGGAGGATTGGAGAAGTGATTGTCACCCCTACTCCCATCTTCCTGCTGTCAGCACTACTCCCATCATTCTGACCTTTACTATGACACCTCTGTGCTCTTTGCTATGACACTTGAAATTTAGCTATGGGGACCTCCTATTTCTTTTTATCATCTTTGAGGTGTCCACCTAGGGTAAATTCAGTTGATTGGATATGATTTGAAAAGACACAGCCCTGTCTATATAAGGTCTCACAGCTGACAATGCTTATCAGAGCAAAAACCAAGCCATAAGGCGGAAAGAACTGCCCGTAGAGCATAAAAGGCAGGATTGTGTAAGGCCACAGACCCTAAAAAAAATCTATTGCACTAAAAGTCCCCAAGAGCACAATGGCCTCCAATTCATAAACGGTAGAAGTTTGAAACAACCACCCTGCCAAACAAAGTACTCAGGAAGAAGGGCCTTGGTGGGATTTTCCACTCCCTTTCAAGCAACTTAGTACTTAGAGTAAACCCTTTCCATGCTGTGATCCTGCTGCTGCTGTTTCTTTCCCTTATGCTTACACAGCACAATGAAAACCCAGCCTGTTCAGTCCAGTGCACTTTCTTCAGCACTATGTCATGGCATAGCAGAGAGGAATGTGTGCCTTCATTCGCCAGAGAAGTAAGGTAAAGCAAGCTCTGCACGTGTACTACTGGCAAACAGCCCAGGTCTGGTCCTGCCCCCTTTAATGTAGAGAATGAGAAATAGTTTTGTGCTCAATAACAGCAGTGAGAGCACTTGTTATCACTCTGAAGGGTTAATTTAACATAAGCATGCAGGTTTCCTAAAACAATCTTTTGAAACGACATGTATGTTTTAAAGGTTCTTTTTCAGGACATCTGTCCAAATAATCCAGAAAATGTATGGACTTAAAATGAGACGAATATCACCTGATTATACTTGATGACACAGAAATGTTGCATTCATATGTATGAATAAAGTATGAATAATGTATGAATAAAGTAGAATGCACTAAGCATAGAAAACAATGTTAATAGTAAATAAGAAGGGGTGGCCTAGAACAATTACATGGCAATCTCTGGTGAATCCATGTGTAGTTGCCGATACATATACTTTATTTGCTGCCTATCTGTCAAACTACTATGGGGATTCATCTAGAAGTCTTATGTGCATTATGTAACCAGACCAGATAAGCAACTCACTCAGATTCCATGTAGAAGCAGCATTTAAGTGCAAACTTGTTTATCTTTTGACGATATCAAGTAGAAAATTAACATTACTCGTCAGTATGTTTAGACAGTAACAAATATGCAATACATATAGCAACCGTATAAAATATCATTACAAAAAATATTTCAAAATAAATATTTTCTTTAAAAGAAGCAAAACGTCAACATACAGCTCATCTATAAAAAGAATTCTGTAAATCTACAGGAAACACCCGTAAAAATCTGTCACAAGTGCATGTGTAAGGCAAACGGCATGGACTTTATCAAGACAATGTGGTTGATGAATATAAGTCCTGCTTGTCGCCAGCACTAAAGTGGCATCCCAAAGGACAGCTTGAAGGCCAGCTCCACGGCAACCTCCGTGACGGAGTCGTGAAAGCAGACATAGAACTCCTGAGGCTGAGGCTGCAGAAAGAGTCTCCTGGAAGAAAGAGGCAGCAGTCAGCCTGGATGATTCAATACAGCGTGAGATCCACATAAGTGATTTACCATGTATACAGGCCCATTGTTCTGTACTGCATCACTAACACCGCACTTTATTAAAATACATACTTTGCCCTCTTCCCAGTGTACATAGCAACCGGCTGCATTTTACTGTTCATAGTTACATTTAACAAGACCGCCTCTGCTCATCTATAGTCCAAATCGTATAGGTGTGAATTTATGGCTCAGCATTTACCGTATTTTTCGCCGTATAAGACGCACTGGGGGGAAAAAGTCGGTGCGTCTTTTACGGCGAATACACCCCTATCGCGGCGGTCCCTGCGGCCATCAACGGCCGGGACCCGCGGCTAATACAGGACATCAACGATCGCGGTGATGCCCTTTATTAACCCTTCAGACGCGGCGATCAAAGCTGACCGCCGCGTCTGAAGGGAAAGTGACACTAACCCGGCTGTTCAGTCGGGCTGTTTGGGACCGCCGCGATTTCACCGCGGCGGTCCCGAACAGCCCGACTGAATAGCCGGGTTAGTGCTTACAGGACACCAGGGGGGGGGGCCTTACCTGCCTCCTCTGTGTCTTCTCCGTTCAGGGATCCCCTGTATGGCCGGCGTTCTCCTTCCTCGTCATCACGTCGTCGCGTACGTGCGTCGGCGTGCGTAACAACGTGATGGCGGCAACGGAGAGCGAGGATACCCGGCCGACAGCAGAGACGTTCCAGAGTGACGGGGACACGGCGACAGCGATGGAGCGATATCCAGGGCAGCGGTGACGGGTCCGGAGCGGCAGGGACACGTGAGTATTACCTCCTATGCAGTGGTCTTCCATCTGCGGACCTCCAGATGTGGCAAAACTACAACTTCCAGCATGCCCGGACAGCCAACGGCTGTCCGGGCATGCTGGGAGTTGTTGTTTTGCAACATCTGGAAGTCCGCAGGTTGAAGACCACTATTGGGTTCAAAATCTTTATTTTTTTAGATTTTGCCCCTAAAAATTGGGTGCGTCTTATACGCCGGTGCGTCCTATAGGGCGAAAAATACGGTAGGTCTGAAGGTAAAAGCCATCTATCACATCATTTTACCAAGACACAATGAGAAGGAATAAGATGCAGTTTCTTACCCAATTACCCAGTAAGACATTTTGGGAGGCGATTTCTTCTGGTCAGTCCAGTTCTCAGGAGAACATTCAAACAAAACCCCATGTTCTTTAACAGGCCCGAGCCCGGTAAAGTCCTTGCACACATCCGCCTTGGAATTGCTGTGTCTCTGCAGGTTTAAATAGGAGCAATATTATTACAGCATTTGTTCAAACACATAGAAAGACAGATTTGGTTGGATTAACACAGTCTGGTACTCATACCAGCTTATATCTAGATAAGTAAACAGGCCAATGATACAATATGACTGCCCTGCGTCTCAAACACTGTTGGGTAACAAGGTGACATTCTATTCGGCCATCTGTCTATCATGTAAGTGACTAAGGCATGTTTGTATAGGACTGCTTTTATTTTAGTTGTTATTTTATATTGTTGTATGACTTGAACCAATCATTTGTACCATTTTCTTGGAAAAAATAATAAAAATTGTTATTTAAATTCCATCAACAGACAATGAAACCATTTTTATTAATATAGAAAACCGAATCTTCTCAATGGCCAACACTGTATTTTCTTAAATCACTGTGTAATCTGGTCCAAGTCATAAAATGGCTGCCACAATTATAGCTTTTCTGCTGTCTGAAGCGAGAAATTAACCCCCCCCCCTCCATATTTATCCCTTAAGGACATGCGATTTAGGCTGCGTTCACACAGCCGTCTAGACCCGTCCCATTCTTCTCCCGTCAAAAAAATAAACGGACTAAAAATTTTTTTTCAAAAAAACGGACAATAACGGATGCAAATGGATATTATCCGTTTGGATCCGTTCTTGTTCAGTTAATACACCCCCCCCCCCCCCCCAAAAAAAAGCATGCTCAGAAGTAAAAACGGATAAAAAAAAACGGCCTGAAAGAAGGATGCAAATGGATGGCATTAAAGGCTCATCCATTTTTCATAGACTTCAATGTTAAATTTACTGTATCCGTTTTTGCTTCTGTTTTTTTTTGACAGAAGAAAAAATACTGCATGTGCCGTTTCTTCTGCCGTCCAAAAAAATGGAAATGAGTGCAGACGGGTACAAACGGATTTAAACGGATTGTAAAAAAATACCATTGACATGAATGGGATTTTTTTTAAACAGTTTTTAATCCGTTTACAGCCTGCATGAATGAAACCGAAACCGGGATAAAAAAACATTGAGTATGTGACAATGCAGCCAACCCCTGGCCTTATTTTCAAGCCTTGGGTCATTTATAAGATGAAGGTGACACTATTGTACAAGTCAGCATTATAACTCTCTAACTCCAATATCTCTCCTCTGGAACAAAGACAGCCATGAAATGGACATTTGCCTTCTGTAAACCAGACTTTGCCATAGTAAGAGTGGCACAGACAGATCTGCTCCCACTTTTCCTAACAGTAAAAACACGGTCAACAAACTTGTGTTTCATTCCTCTTCATTGGTCTCACAACTGGACACGGCTTCTGTACTATTATGCCTGGCCTGACTAACATACCAGAGGTCTCAAAAGGGGCAAAAAGTGATAGTAGGGGAGACCAGTCAGGGAATGTTCTAGCCCTCTTTGAAGCATTAAAAGTGTGGCTGTTGGGTTTAAGTCTGAGGATTTGGGGTATCTCATTCTAGAGAACTGGTGAGGCACGAGCAGTCTTGGAGATGGGAGTAAGAGGTTCAGATGAAAGAAGATGTTAGTTTTAGATCATTAGCAGAGCAATCATAAAAGGGATGATGTCTACACTACACCACAGTATCTCCTGTGCCCAGAATAACCCTGTTACCTATTTTCAGGCCTATGTGAGCAATTTGGCGAAGTGAAATGACAAAATATAGCTTTGAATAAGTAGGTAAAGATTCATACTAAGATTCCTAGAGGGTTTTCCAGGCTATTGATGACCTATCTATAGGATAAGCCATTAAAGGGGGACCCCCGCGATCTCTGCTGCGGCACCCAAGTCATCCGAACTTCACTCCGTGCCTGATGACTAGCGATGCAGCGCCGTGGCCGTGACGTCACAAGCCTCAGGCACCACAACCGGGTGCTGCAGGGAGATCTCGGGGGTCCCATCAGCGGGAAAACCAGCAATCAGACATCTTATCCCCAATCCTTTGGATAGGGTATAAAATGTCTAGAGGCGGAGTACCCCTTTAATTGCTGATCCGAATTACTTGCAGACCGGTGGGAGCAAGACTGCTGGAACCCCCCACTGATTCCCAGAAAACAGTAAAATTGCACTCCTGAATGAACAAAGCTGGTCACACATACGGCTACCATGCCATTCATTTTCTAAGGGCTTTCCACTTGTTGCAGGGGATAATGTGCACAAATGGGGAAACCCCTTTAACTAACGGTCATTTACCGATATTTGAAGCATATGTAATGCCACCTATAGTTGAAGAGAACTATACCTCTTCCGTGAGAGTTTGCTGAAACAAAGAGCGTATGGACAGGCAGCATCGATGAAAGTTCTTGATCAGCAGTGGGTGAATGGCGCCGCTGAGGTCCTCCACCTCTTTGTGTGTTGGACAGATAAAGACTCCTTGCACAGTTTCTAGGTATATGTAATGAAAAAGTGTATTCTCTGACCCTGATGTTAATCTAGAAAAAATAAAGAAAAAAAGGTTATTATGCAGAGCCAATGATTTCCTTTCAATGCAAAAAAATACGCATCACATAATTATATGTGGTTAACCCCTTAAGCACTCAGCCCATTTTGGCCTTAAGGACTCAGACAATTTAATTTTTACGTTTTCATTTTTTCCTCCTCGCCTTCTAAAAATCATAACTCTTTTATATTTTCATCCACAGACTAGTATGAGGGCTTGTTTTTTGCGCGACCAGTTGTCCTTTGTAATGACATAACTCATTATATCATAAAATGTATGGCGCAACCAAAAAACACTATTTTTGTGGGGAAATTAAAACGCAAAAAAACGCAATTTGGAAGGTTTCGTTTTCACGCCGTACAATTTATGGTAAAAATGACGTGTGTTCTTTATTCTGAGGGTCAATGCGATTAAAATGATACCCATTATTACATACTTTTATATTATTGTTGTGCTTAAAAAAAATCACAAACTTTTTAACCAAATTAGTACGTTTATAATCCCTTTATTTTGATGACCTATAACTTTTTTATTTTTCCGTATAAGCGGCGGTATGGGGGCTCATTTTTTGTGCCATGATCTGTACTTTTTTTTGATACCACATTTGCATATAAAAAACTTTTAATACATTTATAATTTTTTTTTTAATAAAATGTATTAAAAAAGTAGGAATTTTGGACTTATTTTTTTTTTTTCGTTCACGCCGTTAACCGTACGGGATCATTAACATTTTATTTTATTAGTTCGGACATTTACGCACGCGGCGATACCAAATATGTCTATAGAAAAAACGGACGTTTAATTTTTTTATTGGGGGAGGGGATTTTTCACTTTTTTTTTACTTTTACTTTTACATTTTTTTACTTTTTTTTTTTACACTTGAATAGTCCCCATAGGGGACTGTTCATAGCAATACCATGATTGCTAATACTGATCTGTTCTATGTATAGGACATAGAACAGATCAGTATTATTGGTCATCTTCTGCTCTGGTCTGCTCGATCACAGACCAGAGCAGGAGACGCCGGGAGCCGCACAGAGGAAGGAGAGGGGACCTCCGTGCGGCGTTATGAATGATCGGATCCCCGCAGCAGCGCTGCGGGCGATCATTCATTCAAATCGTGCACTGCCGCAGATGCCGGGATCTGTATTGATCCCGGCACCTGAGGGGTTAATGGCGGACGCCCGCGAGATCGCGGGCGTCGGCCATTGCCGGCGGGTCCCTGGCTGCGATCAGCAGCCGGGATCAGCCGCGCATGACACGGGCATCGCTCCGATGCCCGCGGTTATGCTTAGGACGTAAATGTACGTCCTGGTGCGTTAAGTACCACCGCACCAGGACGTACATTTACGTCCTGCATCCTTAAGGGGTTAAAGGAGTATTCCAGGCACAACCTTTTTTTATACATATCAACTGGCTCCGGAAAGTTAAACAGATTTGTAAATTACAATTAGAGCAGTTAGACAGAAAACAGCAACTCAACTTCAGAATCTAATAACTATTGGAAGGATCAAGATTTTTTAATAGAAGTAATTTACAAATCTGTTTAACTTTCCGGAGCCAGTTGATATATATATATATATATATATATATATATATATATATAAAAAAAAGAAGTTTTGGCCTGGAATACCCCTTTAATAATATAACATTTTAAAGGAAACCCCGTCACTATGTTTTCCCCTATAAGTAATAAACATAGTGTAGTGTTTTCCATACAGTGTGTCTCTAGCTGTTGCAAAACTACAACTCCCAGCATGCCTGGACAGCCAAAGGCTGTCCGGGCATGCTGGGAGTTGTAGTTTTGCAACAGCTAGAGACACACTGTTTGGAAAACACTGACATAACGGGTTCACAAGTTCTCTAGATCAGAGCTTCTCACTAATTCGCTATCTTCCTGTTGTAAAACATGGAGGTAGGTTTGGCCTATGTCAGGCATTCTTCTAGCTAGAGCAATCTGCTATTTATCAACAGAATGTAACGTTTTAATATATGTTATTTTGACAATTCTTATCACCATTTTCCAACTGGAAAACATTTTTTTTTTAACCCCCTTAAAGACCAGGCCAATTTTATTTTTGCATTTTCGTTTTTCCCTCCTCGTCTTCTTAAAATCGTTACTCTTTTATATTTTCATCCACAGACTAGAATGAGGGCTTATTTTTTGCACGACCAGTTTTCTTGTATAATGACATCACTCATTTTACCATAAAATGTATGGCGCAACCCAAAAAATACTATTTGTGTGGGGAAATTAAAAAGAAAACCGCAATTTTGCAAATTTTGGAAGGTTTCGTTTTCACGCCGTACAATTTACAGTACAAATGACATGTGTTCTTTATTCTGTGAGTCATTATGATTAAAATGATACCCATGATTACATCCTTGTATATTATTTTGCGGTAAAAAATAAATAAATTATTATGTTTAAAATTTTCCTATTTTGACAACCTATAACTTTTAGATTTTTCCATATAAGCGGCGGTATGAGGGCTCATTTTGTGCGCCATGATCTGTACTTTTTATTGATACCACATTTGTGTATATAAAACTTATACATTTTTTGGGAATAAAATGTGACAAAAAAAACAGCAATTTTGCCCTTTTTTTTTTTTTTACTTTCCCGCCGTTCTTTGTACAGGATCAATAACATTATATTTTAATAGTTCAGACATTTACGCACGTGGCAATAGCAAATATGAATTAATAAATTTATTTATTTATTTTTTACACTTTATGGAGGTTTTTTACTTTTATTTTCACACTTTAATAGTCCCCATAGGGTACTATCTATAGCAATCCTTTGATTTCTAATACTGTTCAGTGCTATGCATAGAACATAGCACTGATCAGTGTTATCCGTCATCTTCTGCTCTGGTCTGCTCGATCTCAGACCCGTGGAAGGTGGCAAAAGCAGGTGAGGGGACCTCTGTGCACAGTTCTGGATGACGGGCTCGTCGCGGTGGTGGCGCTGCAGGTGATCCGATCATCCATATTTCTGACCGCACTGCCGCAGATGACGTGATTTGTATTGATCACGTCATCTGAGGGGTTAATGGCGGACATCCGCGCGAACGCGGATGTTGGCCATTACCGGCGGGTCCCTGGTTGCGATCAGCAGCCGGGACCAGCCGCGCATGATCTGAGCATTGCTCTGATGCTCGTGGTCATGTATAGGACGTAAGTATACGTCTTGGTGCGCTAAGTACCGCAGCACCTGAACGTAAATTTACGTCAGTTGTTAAGGGGGTTAAATAAACTGGTGCCAGAAAGTTTAAGAGACTTGTAAATTACTTCTATTTAAAAAAATCTTAATCCTTCCAGTACTTATCAACTGCTATATGCTCCACAGGAAGTTCTTTTCTTTGTGAATTTCTTTTCTGTCTGACCACAGTGCTCTCTGCTGACACCTCTGTCCATTTTAGGAACTGTCCAGAGCAGGGTAGGTTTGCTACGGGGATTTGCTCCTACTCTGGACAGTTCCTAAAATGGAGAGGTGTCAGCAGAGAGCACTGTGGTCAGACAGAAAAGAAATTCAAAAAGAAAAGAACTTCCTGTGGAGCATATAGCAGCTGTTAAGTACTGGAAGGATTAAGATTTTTAAATAGAAGTATTTTACAAATCTGTTTAACTTTCTGGCATAACTGATTAAAAAAAAAAAAAAAAAAAAAAAAACACACGTTTTCCAGTGGAGTACCCATTTAAAGGAGTCACTTACTTCACAGTGTTATACAGATCTTCTGTCTGCCTCTCTGAAAGGTTCTTTCTCAAGCTTCCCAAATTAAAAGGATTTGGAAGAGTGTATTTTTTTTTGCTGATCTGAAAAAAAAAATTAAAAAAATACAACTGTAAAATATAAGTAGCCACACTCTTGCATATTTCAATGTCAGTAACAAAGTACTGTAAAAGAACTTTGATAAGAACAACCAAAAAAGGATAGTTTGTTGCACCATTAACTACATTACAATAAATACATACCTTGAGAACACCCCCACTCCCTCCACTTCCTTCTGATCCCCCCGAGCCTTGTGATTCTCTTCTTCCAAATTTACGGGTCAGGTCTGGAGTGGAGTGAGATCCAACACCAGTGTTTTCCCCTAGACAATCACTACCATTATCAGATCCTCCACTACTCCGAGTGGGACTTGGTCTACGAGTCTTTAGAGAAGTCTGGGTGTCAGGAATCAGACCCTTCTTACTCAATGACTGATTGGCTTTCTTGGGCGTCTGAAGTTTGTTCATCATGACAGAACTGACAACGTTGTGGAATTTGTCCCTAGCAGAAGGCAGGAACCAATCGGCACATGATAAACAAGGGTTTGGAGAAGCGTTCAACCTTTCTTCTATACTTGTGTCCAGCATTTCCAGTTGAAGTAGACATGCTTTCAGCTGATCCACATATATGTAGTCGGGTCCTGGATTTCCAACTGCTTTAGATGCACAGCCGCCAGCTTCCAGTAGTGAGCACAGCATAAAGTGCTTCTGCAAAAGTATAAAAAAAAAAATATATATATATATATATATATATATATATATATATATATAATAATAATAATAATAATAATAATAATTAATAATAATTATAATCATTAATAAATAATCATAATAAATAATTAATAATAATTATTAATAATAATAATAATAATAAGTAAATTTCAAAAATTCCGCAGCACACCAAAAATAGATGCAAAAGTGGTGGATTTATTAGCCTGACGGCATAGCGACGTTTCGGCTGCCCGCTTGCAGCTTTCTCAAGCCCTTGAGCTTGAGAAAGGCTGCAAGCGGGCAGCCAAAACGTCGCTATGCAGTCAGGCTAATAAATCCACCACTTTTGCATCTATTTTTGGTGTGCTGCGGAATTTTTGAAATTTACTATCTACCTTTGACCCGTCACCTGGGACAACAGACTGCTGGCACCCATCACCTGTTTCACCTTTTTTCTGGTTGTGCTGCCCCACAGTTACATTTGGCTATATTATATATTAAAAATCTCTTCATGCACATGGTTTCTCATACAGGAGAATTTAGATGGAGGAGGCTGGTGGTATAGCTGGCAAAACAAAGAACATTTACCCCTAGAATAAAAGCATAAGCCCACCTTTGTTAAGATTTTTCACATGACACCTAAGTACACACTTTTTACTCAAATATGCGGTTATGCGTTTTCAGTGGCAGTCTGTTGTCAGATTCTGAGATCCAGCAATAAAAAACAGGGCCATCAAGTTCACAATTCCATCCTACAGCAGTGGTCTTCAACCTGCGGACCTCCAGATGTTGCAAAACTACAACTCCCAGCATGCCCGGACAGCCGTTGGCTGTCCGGGCATGCTGGGAGTTGTAGTTTTGCAACATCTGGAGGTCCGCAGGTTGAAGACCACTATACTACAGTGTTTACCTGGAAGAAGGCAAAAGCCCCTATGGTCAAGATGCCAACTGTCCCATAATAAAGAGAAAATCCTTCTCCTATATATATACAATGTTATACCACAAGAACATACCCAGGCCCTTCCTGAATGTCATACATCAAATTGCCCGAATAGTGCTCCTTCATGTATACAAAGGGCAACTAATCTTAAAAATGTACCTAAAACTACAGGTACGCGTTAAAGGTTATATATTATTTAGGTTCATCATCTAATGGGAATTATAGGTAATTTGAGGTCTGACTCATATATCATCAGAGGTTCACTCTGCTTGCCCTTTCCTTACACAATGCTTTACACTGCATCTCCGTCTCTTCTGGCTGGCTGCTGTGTAAACCCACCTCATTACTAGTGTTGGGCGCGAATATTCGCATTTTCGAATTTTTATCGCGAATATATTTGCTATATATTCGAGATTCCAAATATTCACTTTTTTTATATTCGCATATGTGAATATTCCCATATTCCTTCTTTTCACTTGTGGGCCAATTAGAATGATGCAAATACACTAGTCAGAGGTTATCAACAACATCCCTAGCAACCAATAGTAAAGTTGCCCACCCCCTCACTGTTTCCTTCCTCGAATACGCAAATATGCGAATATAACGAATACGCGAATATAAGACGAATATGCGTCAATGTATTCGTGAAATATCATGAATTCGAATATAAGCAATGCCGCTCATCACTACTCAATACTAACTCACCAAAATCAATATATGGGCAGCAGACCTATATTACAGCAAGAATAGAATGATACCATATACATTTCTGAAACCATCAATGATAGAAATTTAACTTTAAAGACATATACTGAGCAAAATGAGTAACAACAAAGGAGGGATTGTTTAGATTCATTCAAATCTGGAGCAATGCTTACCAGGCCTACGATGAGAAGGAAGTACCTTGCCTCAGGCTGGTTGTATTTATCCCTGCTGAGTGAGCCATACTTTTCCAGATGATCGTGGGGATACACTTCTCTCCATACCACAAGCTGCCCAATCCGCTCTGATGCTAATGATAATAAGTAATAGTGTCGACAGTAAAGGGCAACATCAATCAGATCTTCCTTAGGCAAGTGATTGGACAACAGATAACCCTAAAAAAAGAAATTAAAAAACCCAACTCATTAAACTGAAAAAAAAAAAAAAAAAAAAGTTAACTCCACATTAATACTATGTGATACCATCCCTCTTTCAGTTGCAATACTTGGTCCGATTACAGCTCATCCGTAATTCTCTGCCTAATGATACAAGGATTTGTTGTATTATGACAATCTAGGAGCAGGGACATAGTTACTCATGCTGCCCTACACACTGAATAAGCTCCCTTTAAAAGTGTACTTCCAGTTAAAACATGTTCAGCACTGGCACTTAATGTTTCTATGTGCCTTCTACTATTCTTCTAGGTCAGGCATGGCTACAGGAGGTGATCCGAGGGTTCTGGGCACAGGGGTGCTCCTAGAGATACAGTAACACAACTCCCTGTGCATCAAATAGTTAATTTCTCGGACAACGACACAGCACATCAAGATACTAGCGGTAGCATTAATTACACAATATTGTCCTCTACTCAGCAATACCAGAGGTTGTACATTTCCTTTAAGCAGTAGCTTACTATGGGATGCTTGCAATCTGTTAGTAACCTACTAATGTGTCAGCCAGGTAGGTGATGGTGGCTCTGTCATCTACCTGATAGGCACATCAATAGATTACCTTGACTATCAGCATAGCAGGACTGCTAGGCAGCTGCATCACAAGTCACCGTAGCTCCATACCAATGCTGAAAGGAAATCTGTCATCAGTATCACTCGCACTAAAGCCGTCACACAGACTTGTAGTACAGGTGATGCTGATCAAAACGATACTCACGGCGTCCAGATTCGCCCAGCCGTTCCGCCGCAATTCGCCTTTTTCTTTTTATGCAAATGAGGGCCTTGGGGCATGGGCAAAGCTCTGAACCGAGCTAGGGGCACACGGAGGTAATCTTCGCCGGGTGCCACTTCCCTCCCTGCTCTTGCACCCGTGTTAGTGTACGGTTCAATGCGCCGTCTCCAGGAGTACCCAGGAAGCAGCGCATGTGCTGTACACTAACAGGGGGCGCAAGAGCAGGGAGGGGTTATGAATATTGATGAGCCGGGCGGAGCGCTTGCCCAGTGAAGATTACGTAAGCGTGCTCCTAGCTCAGTTCAGAGCTCCGCACATGCCCCTTCTTTTCATAAAAATAAAAAGACTAATTGTGGTGGAACAGCTGGGCGAATTTGGATGCCGTGAGTATCGTTTTGATCAGCATCACCCGCACTACAAGCCTGTGTGACAGCTTTAGTGCCAGTGATACTGCTGACAGATTTTCATTTTTTTTTATTTTATTTTTTTTTACTACTGATTAGAGCAAGATACTGAAACCTGATCTGTATTTCTAATCTAGTTCTATTTTCTAATTGTAACTTTATTTAAGCACATTATGGGGGCAGCCATCTTGCCGTTTTTAACAACATTTAATGAGATGCTTTACTGTAAGCCCTATGGACAAAGACACAATGGACATTTCCAGACCCTATTCTTTGTACGGGACATGTTTGTAATCTTGCTTTATGCAAAGGTCATTCTACAGGAAGGGGGTGGCTAAGCTGCTATTGTCTTTTCTATATACTGGTATCACCATTCATTTTAATACTGTACAGATCACTTTCCAGCAGTCTTCTCCTTATATCACACAGAAAAAGAAGTCTCAGCTATTTTAACTGGAAAATGTCAGGATCAATTTAGAATATAGATAGTAAAGTTAGAAGAGAAAAAGAAACATCTCCAAATATTCTTATTAAATCTAATAAAGTAAAACATTGATTTAAACAATAGGTCATTTTCTGATGACACATTCTCTTTAAGTTTGAGGCACTATTAAAAAAAGAAAAAAGGGCAACTACGTGCCACCACTATACACTGCTGTACCATGCAGTGACTCAAAGCATGCTGGGAAACAAATAATTTACCTTGTAAAACAGACAGGTCCCTAGAATCATGTACAACCGTCTCATCTCATAGTAGTCTTCAGACTGTAATGGTAGAAAACATTCATTAAAAACAAAAGCTGACCATACATAGAGCAATTAGGTGCTTCAATGGAAGTGTTAGCAACTGTCTACCTGAAATCGTACAAGCAAACATCCAGTGTGTGGTAAATTTACTACAAGTCAGTAAATTATTTCATCACATTGACATTTCTGCTGTCCTCAGCACAAAATGTAATTTAAAAGTCATTTACAAAATAAATAAAAATAAAAAGGTCATGCAAAGTAGATGTCAGCTTAATTTGGTTAATCACATTGGTATATTGTAGCTTCTTATGTCAATTACTTCCACAACGTAAAGCACTTACCAGTTCTGCAAAGTCAAGGGCCTCCAGATCACTCAGTACTGTATCAATCTCTGTCTGAAATATTAACAAACAACATACAGTGAACCTGGTGCATCGGCTTAAGAAAAACAACTGTATGATAACCAATATGACTGGCTGATATAAAAAATATTGGCATTACACATATGGTGCACATAAAGTAAAAAAAGAAAAAAACTAAACACATGACCCTTTGCCTTGTTCAGGGTCACACCTTCCCCAGTACCCTGCGCCCCTACAGGGATATAGAAGTATGCTATTCATTAAATGTCTAGTCAGCTTCAGCCTGAGGAGACTGGAACCATTAGAAGCTTGGGTCCCCTTTGGTGCATATACTGTAGCAAAAAAAAATCACAAGGAAAAACCTAAAAGAGTAAAATTATATTTTTCCTTATGCAAGATGTTTTAATTCTATGTTACACAAAAAGATTACCCCAAGATGGGTCAGGGTCAAAACGACAATTAATTACCTTTGACTCAGGGATAAACCCTGAGCCACTGATACCCTTATTATTCCCACCCCTAAAATATTGCTTTTATTAAAGGGTACCTCTCATCAAAAAAACTTTTGATATATTATAGATTAATGTATGCAGAATAACTTCACAATTGCATGTTATTAAAAAGTATGCTTCTTTCTATTTAATTTTTCACTTTGAAGAAATGACCACTAGGGGTCTCCCTACCAGTCCTGGCAGCAAGCATTTCAGACTCATGCTGGAGTCCTAAACACTACGAGCTGCCAGTCTGCTTTGTTCACAAAGGAGAACACTCAGAGCTGCCAGCCTGTTTGGCTGTGAACAAAGCAGGCTGGCAGCTCTGAGTGTTTAGGACTCCAGCATGAGTCAGAAATGCTTGATGCCAGGACTGATCGGGAAAAATACAATAGAAAGAAGCATATTTTTCATTAACATGCTATTGGAAAGTTATTCAACATTCATTCATCTAAAATATATCAAACGTTTATTTGATGAGAGGTACCCTTTAAGCACATATAAAATGTATTTATGGTGAATACAAAACTCTAAAACCACAGTCTCAGCTGGTGTGTCTGTCACTATTCACTTTGTATCACTTTTGTCACTCATAGTGCTCAACTCTATAGTACATATACACCAGTGGTCTGCAGTACCACAGTGTTAGTTAACACCACCAGAGACCGACTTAAAAGCAGAGACTATGCCCCCTCTACATGTTTCACTGCCACCGCAGCGTCCTCAGGAGGAACGGGCAAGCGGTGGCAGTGAAACATGTAGAGGGGGCATAGTCTCTGCTTTTAGGTCAGTCTCTGGTGGTGTTAACACTGTGGTACTGCAGACCACTGGTGTATATGTACTATAGAGTTGAGCACTATGAGTGACAAAAGTGATACTAAGTGAATAGTGACAGACACACCAGCTGAGACTGTGGTTTTAGAGTTCTGTATTCACCATAAATACATTTTATATGTGCTTAATAAAAGCTATGTTTTAGGGGTGGGAATAATAAGGGTATCAGTGGCTCAGGGTTTATCCAAGTCAAAGGTAATTCATTCTATGTTAGGTGTATAGTATCTGAGTCAGACAATATGGCAATGAACACCTGTCCTGAGCCAAACCAGATGAGCATCTTGCTTTTCTGGAAGACATGGACATACAGGTAACATATACAGTGATCCCTCAACTTACAATGGCCTCAACATACCATCGTTTCAACATACAATGGTCTTTTCTGGACCATTGTAACTTGAAACCAGACTCAACATACAATGCTATAGAATCTGCAAAACATGTCAATGGCTGAAGAGCCGACCAATCAGAATGGACATTCACTGGTAATACCCCTGTATTCCTAAAGTGCATGCACTGAATTCCTGTCTGGTAGCGCCCCCTACAGTACAGGGAGGTATTACATGTTCTGTATTAATTTTAAACCTATGCCATGTAAGTTGCTCCTTTGGACACCAAGTAACGGCGGCTCCATTTTACTTTTTTATTTTACTATTTTTTTTATGACATTTGGTGTACTGTACAGGACCCTGAAGAAGCTCTTGTCCTCTACATAGACCAGTGTTTCCCAACAAGGGTGCCTCCAGCTGTTGCAAAACTACAACTTCAAGCATGCCCGGACAGCCAAAGGCTGTCCGGGCATGCTAGGAGTTGTTGTTTTGCAACAGCTGGAGGCACCCTGGTTGGAAAACACTGAAACAGACCGTGATTTACAGCTCCCAGCAGATCTTTCTTACTTTTATATGTAAGGATTTGCTTTATCTGTATTAGTTATCTACTTATTTATCTTTAATCCTCACTTTGTTCCTATTTTTGGATGTTATTTTGGTGGCTTCAGAACCAATTACCAGGTTTCCATAGAGTTATGGTCTCAGCATACAATGGTTTCAACATACAATGGTCGTTCTGGAACCAATATTGTAACTTGAGGGACTTCCATACCACATAGGCCGCATGTTCTATAGATCTGACACGGTTATATAAATACTGTGCCTGGGCTCTATATTGGTAGATTATTTGGGGGAAATATGACTCCCTTCACTATCGTACAACACAACTCCATTACAACTTCCAAGAAGTGAAATAAGGAAATTCTACACATAGCTTGGGTCAGATTAATAATAAAAAAAGATTAACTGCTCTGGTGTCTCCTAGAAACACTGAGGGAGATTTATCAAAACCTGTCCAGAGGAAAAGTTGCTGAGTTGCCCATAGCAACCAATCAGATCGCTTCTTTCATTTTTGAAAAGGCCTGTGAAAAATGAAAGAAGCAATCTGATTGGTTGCTAGGGGCAACTGAGCAACTTTCCCTCTGGACAGGTTTTAATAAATCTCCCCCATTATCCTCTGCCCTGAAGGTGATGTCAAGGCCTTAATATTTAGAGAATTAGGACGGAGCAATCTCTCATTTCTTGGAAAGTTATTACTTTCCATTTCAGTCACTGGGACTAAACCCCCACACAAGAACTTTTACTTAAATGTACATTAAAGTGTCTATGGCAATGATAAAAACAGCTTACATACGCTTTATAGTCACCATAAGTATAGATGGTTACATACCTCTCACTACACAGAGCGAGACAGTAACAGCTATTCAGTCATGCCTGTCACCTATTAATGTGGAGTGCGTTCTTTATACAACCATACATCTTTACTCCGCAACAAACCATATTGCAGTTATTACTATATATGCGCATGTAGCAGGGCAGAACGTGTTCTTTAACTATTAAAACCTGCAGCGTTAAAGGCAGACGTTTAAAATGCACTCCTCAACACTGAAATTGCTGAACACCAAGAAGGAGAAGCCGTAAGGTTATATACAATGAGAAAGTAGCTGGCGTCACTAGGATCTGCAAATGATAACATTTACAATTGTGGTAACGCCTTGGGGGGGTGTATGGCAGTTGGGGTGTTGCTGTGAGGTATATCACGGTTATAGTTAACTCTTGTCAGTCATGACGCCAGGGTGAGGGTTAAATGCTGTATGGCTTGGCCTTTCGCCACCCTTCCCAAGAGCGATAGGTAGATGCAGAATAAAGTATTGTCCACAACCAGAGCTTTGCTGAAAACTTGCGTAAACTTTACTGAAGATTTTCTGTAACATGCAAACATAAGCAACAGTCTTTGTACCAGAGTATATGAACAGCTCAGCTTAGATTGACGTATGGCTGGGACTTGAGTAAGTTCCTCAGCTTGTAGGGATTTAGTATGCGCAGATCCGCTGGATTTAGGGTTATGTTTAGGTCCAGGGTCCTTGCCGATATTTGCGGTGAAATTTAGAAGAACTCACTAACTGATTCAGCTGAGGCCGCAAGGCTTTGGCCTAGTAATTGTTGTTGAAAGTTGCGGAGGTCCTAACACATCCAGTGACAGCAACCCAAGAGAGCGAATAATGGCCGCAGCTCCTTATATGGGCAGGGGCTGGCCGTTTTAGGATTGGTCCACACTGTCTGTCAATCAGCTTTACAAGGCATTGTGGGTATCACATGTCCCATGAACCTCCAAAGGTCCTTTTTACCTACCATAGAGACTAAAACATCGTCACGTGACCCACAGGTCCTGCGACGCTAGCGCAATGTAAGTACACTTTTTATATACATTTACCTGAATAATATATTAACTATTCAAGGGGTGACTAGGGGAGGAATAGACCTGAGGTTCCTAGGAACTCTGACTTTGGGGACCCCTACCAAGGTACGATATGTAATACACCACACAAGCACCTAGCTCCAAATCTGTGGCACGTGGAGTGGGCTTCAATGTATAAAGCCAAATCGAAAGTAAAGATTTTCAGCCACATGAGATCTTAGAAATCGGTTAAAGTCAGTACTGTGTGATTCTTCGATAACTCCTGTATGTGCCAAACTGAAAGGGAAAGAATCCTTGAACTGGGAGACCATGGTTTAGCGCTATCGGAGATTACTATACACATAGGCTGAGATTTCAGCATTGTTCTGTGTTTCGTATCTCATAAGAAGGCATTTGTATGACATTGGACTACGAGCTAGATGCCCAGCTACAGGTATTCCTCTGCACCACAACTGCCTTTGAAAACAATGGCTTGAGGTCAATGGAAGACTGAAACGGAGGCTGGAGTGGAGGTCTATCCCTCTATAGCAACAATCCCAGTTTTTGTCTTGGATGCAATGACAGCCAAAGACTGGTCTAAAAACCACATGGGCAACGTGAGAAGTGTAATACGCCACAATGTAGAGTTGGTGCTTCATCTGATGTTACCAAGTGAAGGGTCCACCATTATGACATCCATGTGCCTTACTAGGGTATATGGATTTAGATTGTGACTTGTTATAGTAGCTTATAAGTTAGACCTGCCCATTCTGACTTCCCTCACCAGATGTTGTCTACATTTTGGCTGCTTGATTGGCAAATTATTGACTGTACATTTTAACTATAGCATTAAGCATAAGGCAAGAATGAAGTTATCTCAAGATTAGGATTGATGGGGTAGACAGCATGCCAACATTTTCCACATGTTAGTAAAGGCTCCCAAATTAGGACTCCTTCACATCATGTCTTGGGACTAGGTCACTGGCATACATTGAAATACCTTTAAAAAGGCATTTAAAACATATACTGCAGTGGATCTGGGATACTAAGTTTGGTGTGTCTCACAAAGATGTAAGTACTGTTGTGGTATAAGGTAGAATACCTGTTTTAAAGTTATTTCAAGGTATATACCTGCAACATAATCTCATAATGTGATGTGAATGGGGCCTTAAAAGGAGCATCTCTTGTTAATATGAAGAACAAAATTCATAGAGGTCATTAGCATTTAGTCTTTATGAGACATATAACCAAACTAAACTAATATGTGATTATACCTGAGGGCTAGTGTTAAATATGAAAGAAATATTTAATGATCATAATTTATCCAAAAGGGCACCTCAATGGCACCTCTGTCCTGATGAATTGGTAGGTTGAGCACAGAGCAACAACTTCAATGCCAAGTATTTTTCCCTTTTGTGGCAGAGAATAGATTGGGGCCCGTTTGTTGTAAGTGGATACTTTCTGTGACTGGATAGAGCCCAAAATGCACTTTATCCTTCAATACAAAACTACACAACTCTATTTATTATGCCAGCTAAAAGTAAAGCAGATTAAACCTCGCCTCCAAAAGAGCCAAAATTGGATGGAATCCTTCCAGCATCATCCAGCACGACCACCCCTCAACTTTAATTAAGATCTTAAACTTCCAAGAGACTGAAAGCAATCTGGGTCTGGGGTTACACTTGTGGCTTCAGCCGATCTGTGCGCCATACAGAAGAAGCAGAAGCACATCAAACTGCCAGACGGCAGGAGAACATGCCAAGCACATTCCGCTGTGTAAGAAAGCACAATCAGCGCAATCTGGCATGACCGTGCAGCAGATTTAGATCTAAAGAAAGGTGGCTCTGTAAAAAATGGAAATGATATCATACTTTGGCATCCCTGTTTCATCTTCAACAAGAGAGATAGACCAGTTCACAGTCAGGACTGATCCTACCCTGTCAAGTCTGCTACTTCATTAACAAGAGGATTCTTCAGCGCTCATTGGGGCTGAATCCTCAAGGCTCTGCATCATTACACTGAGCACAGCTTCTTAGCAACAAGATTGAGAATTGTGAATTTACACAGCAGGATGCGGTGGTGTGGGAGACTATGAAACCAAAGTCCATAAGAGGAGCCAAAAAAATACAAAACAACAAAATAGAATTTTACCTAAAATCACAGCCACTCCAACCAAATATAAGCAAATGTACTCAAGTAAGTGACACCTGACTGTGAGCTTTATACTACGTCACAGACACCTGATGATACTGAACACACAGATTATAAAATAAGCAGTCTAGTTATTATGTATGGGATTATGTAGTTTACGCAATTCCCATTTACATCAATGAGAGTTACGCAAACTGCATGAAGAACTCAGAACTAAGCTTGTCTGTTTCGGTTTTTCAAACAAAAGACATTTATGGCAAATCTTGTGGACCTGCCATAAATGTCTAGATAGGAAGATCCATTAAAAAACATATGACAATGATCCATCAGTAATAGAGAGCCAGCAGAGATTAGTACACAGGGTGGATGAGTAGTCAGTGATGTCCCCAAATCTCACAGCACTCCATCCTAGCACCTGCATCAGTTATTCATTTATAATATTTTACTAGATATGGATTAGTGGCTGCCATTTTAAATTGCTAAAGTTGAAGACTAGACAGTATGTCATTTTTTTTCAGCCATACTAACAAAGACAAAGAAGAGGATATGGATAAAGAGATGGGCTCGGGGTCAATTTTGGAGATGGCTTTCCCTCTGGAGATGGAGGCAGTAATCCCATGCCTTCATTATATTATTTGTAGGATTTATTTACATATATTTAAAACTTCCTCCTCTTACAGCTTAAAGGGTACCAAACAGCTCTGATCCATTGAGGCATGGACTCCACAAGACCTCGGATACTGTTCTTTGGTATCTGGCATCAAGAGCAAATACTTATTAGTATTCTACATTGTCAGGAGGGGCCTCCATGGATCCCAATTGCCTTAATCAGCTTTATGTACCGGATACCCTGTTGCTTGCTCACCAATTGTCTTTCTTTGGACCATTTCTGGTCGTTACTAGCCACTGCATGCACTCCTTAAAGGGGTACTCCGCTGGCCAGCGTTCGGAACTAAATGTTCTGAACGCTGTTTTCATGCTGCGTGGGTTGGCCACGCCCCCTCGTGATGTCATGACCACGCTTCCTCAATTCAAGTCAATGGGAGGGGGCGTGCCAGCCACCACGCCCTCTCCCATTGACTTGCATTGAGGGGGTGTGGCCATGACATCACGAGGGGGCGTGACTGGCACACGCAACGCAAAAACAGCTTTGGGAACATTTATTTCTGAACGCTGGCCAGTGGAATACCCCTTTAAGACCCACTGTTTGAGATGCTCAGACCCAATTGTCTAGCCATCACAATTTAGCTCTTGTCAAAGTTGCTCAGATTGTTACAGTTGCACAATTTTCATGCTTCAAAAACTCCACATTTAAGAACAGGTTACTTGCTGTCAAATATGTCCCACCCAATTAAATTGTAACAGCATAATCCGGGTTATTCACTTCACTGGTTTTCATGTTATGACTGATCAGTGTATACACTTATAAAAACTCTTATCATATTTTTAAAAATATTTTAAGATATTGTGAAGTCTGTGTATTTTTTTTTTTAATGTTTGCTGTAGTTTCAAATGACTTCCCTCCATGCCATAGCCTATGCAATCGGTAACATATCTGTAATCATTTAAATTTACCCCAAAATCACTCCTTACCCCAGAAAAAAAACCTCTAAATCTTGACCTTTACTAGGTGTCTCCCATTGCCTGCCATCTTTCATACACTGCCTGTTATTAGGGGAATTCTGTCACTAGTAACAACTAGGTCAGAACTAGGCTTAGCATGTTCTATGTGCAGGAGAGAAAAAAGAGACAGACAGGCAGACAGGCAGGCAGGCAGGCAGGCAGGCAGAGAGACAGGCAGGCAGAGAGACAGGCAGGCAGAGAGACAGGCAGGCAAAGAGACAGGCAGGCAGAGAGACAGGCAGGCAGAGAGACAGGCAGGCAGAGAGACAGGCAGGCAGAGAGACAGGCAGACAGAGAGACAGGCAGACAGACAGGCAGAGAGAGAGACAGGCAGAGAGAGAGACAGGCAGAGAGAGAGACAGGCAGAGAGAGAGACAGGCAGAGAGAGAGACAGGCAGAGAGACAGGCAGAGAGACAGGCAGAGAGACAGGCAGAGAGACAGGCAGAGAGACAGGCAGAGAGACAGGCAGAGAGACAGGCAGAGAGACAGGCAGAGAGACAGGCAGAGAGACAGGCAGAGAGACAGGCAGAGAGACAGGCAGAGAGACAGGCAGAGAGACAGGCAGAGAGACAGGCAGAGAGACAGGCAGTCTACCTGCTGAAGATTATCCAATCTGCTTCTGAAACCACCCATAAAATTTTGGAAAACTGACCCTTGGGCAGTGTATCTGCTGCTATATGTACACACTGCTGTAGTTTAATCTACCCCTCCCTTTAGGTGGTCACCATCATTATCATCAACACCAAAAGCAGTTCAGTGCTTAGTGTAACCCCTTTCTTGCTGCTGTTTCCCCCCCCTTTTTATTCAAATAGCCCATTACAAACCCAGTGCATCATTAACCTCTTCTGTCTCTATATGCACAAGGCTGGTGAACGTGCACTGGACAGCTGGCACTATATCATGACATAGCAAAGAGGGGTTTATGGTGTGCTATGATTGGCCAGAAAAGTAAAGGAAAGCAAGCCCTGTGTGTGTGTTCTACCAGCAAACAGCCCAGCTCTGGCCCTGGCCACTGATTGAGAGAATGAGAAATAGCTATGCACTAAGGAGGGGACTCTTGGGGGCTTAATGACAGCAGTGAGAACACTAAAATCACATTGCCACCACTTTGAAGGGTTAACCAAACACATGCAGGTTTAAAAAAAATTATTTTTAAATAGGTACACTTTAAGATTTTTTTTTTACTCAAACAAGTATAGAGCAGCTGATTTAGTTCATGCTTTCCATATAACTTTTAGCTGTGAACAATGTTAAAGGGGTACTCTGGTGGTCAACATGTTTTTCTGTTTTTGACTTACCCTACTTGTTTTGTTTCATTTCTATTCTTGTTGTTTAGCCTACTCTATTTCTGTTCTTTATTGTCTTTTTATCCCCCACTTTGTTTTCCTATCTTTGCTTCTATTTCCTGTTTCTTGCTGTGCTGAAAACTACAAATCCCAGCATGCCACATGTCTTGCTGGTTTGGGGCGGCTCCTTTTTTTTGTTTGTTTGTTCCACCCTTTACCCACCCTACTTTTTTCCCGCGTCACCCCCCTTATACACAGCACACTAAAATAATCAGCCTTGGTTGGGATACACTGGCATACACACACACAAAAGGGACTACAACTCCCAGCATGTGTCATTCAGGAGTCTTCAGTCTGTGGTATAACACCAGCATGCTGCCTCTCTAGTCTCCTGGGGGTTGTAGTTTACCACACCTCTATAGGGCATACACCAGTGTTTCCCAACCAGGGTGCCTCCAGGTGTTGCAAAACTACAACTCCTAGCATGCCCTGACATCCTTTGGGCATGCTAGGAGTTGTAGTTTTGCAACAGCTGGAGGCACACTGGTTGGAAAACACTGGTGTTACATGATGTGTATGCTAAATAGGCTGGAACAGTGTTTCCCAACCAGTGTGCCTCCAGCTGTTGCAAATCTCCAACTCCCAGCATGCCCAAAGTCTGTCCAGGCATGCTGGGAGTTGTAGTTTTGCAACAGCTGGAGGCACACTGGTTTGTAAACACTAGCATACACACACACACAACAGCTTGCTGCTTTCATTTTTATGAAGGCCTATGAAAAATGAAAGATCTTTGGTTGCTATGGGCAACTTTTCCTCTGCACAGGTTTTGATAAATCTCCCCCATAGAGATCATTCCCAGTATGAGATTTCTTCCCCTGCAGTCCATACATCCCCAGCCCGTGCACCTTCTCATCCTCCCCTTCAGATAACACTTATCTTCTCTGTGTTCCTTCTCCTGTGCAGACCTGCGTCCTTAGAATACAGAGCAGGGGGGAGGGGAGAAGCTGTGTATTCAGCTGGATGAGATGAGGGGGTGTGGCTTATTCCTCTCAAGCAGACAGAGGAAAAAAAAAACGGTGACATCTTTTTCCCAACAGACTCAGAACTGTGGACAACAGTAAAAAGGAAACCCTCTGAACTACAGAACTTCCTGCCCAACAAACAGGTAAGAAAAACACATACATGCTGCCAAAACATGTAACACATGTATGTTGCAAAAAAACAAAACGTACAAAGAAGATGTCATATAGTCAAAAAAACAACCACCGGAGTACCCCTTTAAAGGTAAAAAGATACCTTGATATCTTCAGGCAAGGACAGCCATCGTACCCCTGGAAGGTTGTCAGTTAAGTGGGCGCTACAGGCATCATAGAACTGTGCTCCCTGGCTAGTGCTTGCACTTAAAATTGATAGCCTTACTGTTCGCTGAAAAAACAGGCTAAAGAAATGATCGAGGCGGGGTACATTTTCCGCTTGACAGAAGGCCCTGCAACACAAAAAAAGGAACCCAAATCAAAGAAAAGCACACAATACTGTCCTGGAAAGGGAAACTTCACGGTGAAAAATTCATTTGGACGTACACCACATAGCATGCACAAAAACACTGTGGGTGGAAACCTAAAGAATTGACTCCGTAATTAAATTATCTCAACATACTTAGCATGACAATAAACTGCTGCTTTTCACATCACATACTGACAAAGCATTTGGTTGCACCTACCTATCCAAGGACGTGTACATGAACTTTAATGTTCTAACTACATCCGCTGTCATATTCTTTAAATGTAGAAGTGAAATTCTGATAAAAAAAAAATAAAACATTAAAAAGGTCAAGTAGAAAAATCATTCTCAAAACACTTTGAAAAGCAGTACTGTATAGTAAACTTCTTATAATGTGGTAATAATGAGACCTCATACCGTATATACTTGAGTATAAGTCAAGTTTTTCAGCACGATTTTTCGTGCTGAAAACACCCCCCTCGGCTTATACTCGAGTGAACTCTCCGCCCTCAGTGGTCTTCAACCTGCAGACCTCCAGATGTTTCAAAACTACAACTCCCAGCATGCCTGGACAGCCATCGGCTGTCCGGGCATGCTGGGAGTTGTAGTTTTGAAACATCTGGAGGTCCGCAGGTTGAAGACCACTGTTGACTGGCGGTGATGATGAAGGGGGGGGGATGATGACAGGTGGTGATGATGAAGGGTGGGGGGGGGGGATGATGACAGGTGGTGATGATGAAGGGGGGGGTGGGATGATGACAGGTGGTGATGATGATGGGGGTGTGTGGGATGATGACAGGCGGTGATGATGAAGGGGGGGGGGGGTGTGGGATGATGACAGGCGGTGATGATGAAGGGGGTGTGGGATGATGACAGGGGGATGATGACAGGCAGTGATGATGAAGGGGGGGTGTGGGATGATGACAGGCGGTGATGATGAAGGGGGGGGTGTGGGATGATGACAGGCGGTGATGATGAAGGGGAGGTGTGGGATGGTGACAGGGGGATGATGAAGGGGGGTGTGGGATGATGACGGGGGATGATGATGAAGGGGGATGACGAAGGGGGGGGATGATGACAGGGTGATGATGATGAGGGTGTTAATGACTGGAGTCTGGATGATGACAGGGGGGGTGATGTATTTCCCACCCTAGGCTTATAGTCGAGTCAATAACTTTTTTTTTCCTGGGTTTTTGGGGTGAAATTAGGGGCCTCGGGTTATATTTGGGTCGGCTTATACTCCAGTATATACGGTAAATGGCAGTTTATTCAATGTTCTGGACAAGAACATGCATGTCTCCAAAACATACTGGCCTAGAATCTTTAAGATGGGAAAAACAAAACATAAAATTGTCTACTATAACTATTTTGATCAGAGCGATTTCTTGCTGTCATTCCTTTACAAACTAAAATGATCCAATAAGAGATCAGCACTATGAAATGACCATCGCGATGTTCATTTATAGCATTGTTTTCTGTTTAAGGGTACGTTCACACATACGCAGATTTGATGCGCAGGATTTTCTGCTGCAGATTTCAATGTAAACTAGATGACTGAGCACAGCTTCTAATCTGCAGGTACAAATCCTGCACATCAAATCTGCGCAGGATCCTGTACATGTGAACGTACCCTAAAGGAGCACTTCAGCCAAAACGAACATTCTCTATCCCCAGGGAAATATATGTAGCTGATTGCTAGAAATTAATGGTCCCTTTCTGGAGATCATGGGGGTCCCAGCGGTCAGACCCACCGCAATCTGCTACAGTTAAGCAGCCATACCACTGCAAAAATTGGGCAGGTCTGCTTTTGCAGTGATTTTCCGCAAAACATGTAAAAAAAAAAAAAAGATTAATTCACAACATGTTAACATGTCAGCGCCATGCATACAGCTGTTGATTCCACACGCACAAATAAAATAAAAATAAAAAGTCTATTACCAGTAACAATATATATATATATATATATATATATATATATATATATATATATATATATATTTTTTTTAATTTTTTTTTTTATATAGGAATCACAACTGTGATCTCTCAAGAAACAAAACCGATACCAGAAAAATGAACCTCACCTCTCTGCTGGAAGACAAATTAGGAATAAATGTTCAGACTCTTTCCAGTATGAAACATGGACCAGCTTCTTGTTCAAAATAAGTGATGTGCTTAAAAAGACAGAATACAATGTCATTGAAAAGAGAAGAATTTACCATGATGTTAGGATGTGCAGAATTCTAGATTCCTGCTCACAACAACTGTTTGTACATATATACATTTAGTTGCATTTAACCCTTATATAGATGAACAAATCACTTAGATCTACGGGAATAAGTACAGGTATGTACAGGTAATCCAGCTGGATTCTGCTAATAAAAAAATGCATACCATGCGGTATATGTTTTTCTCCAAGGGAGCCTTTGTATAATGAATGCCACCAAGTGGTATAATGAATGCCACCATCCATCATATTTGTATGCCGGGGACTTCCCAACATGTACATGAAGCAGGTACTGCTAATGCTATGTGAACATAGCCTAACCGCCTAGACATCAGGACAGAGGGCTAAGCTTGTGCTATGTGTAGTATGAATAGCTACATGGGGCTGATGACATACCTGTTTACAGCATGAATACACAGTCTAGGTAGTCTGCCTTTTGTCTCTCATAGGTTGTAAGCCCTTGCTTAGTGTATATTTTTTACAATGCTTGATATCTTTCTGTATATGTACCCTCCGAATTGTAAAAGTACTGCAGAATAATTTGGTACTATATAAATTATTATTGTCAGTCTTCCTCCTCCACAAGGTCCACACTGCACCTGGTAAAATCAAGGCATGCCCATTATCTCCAATCGCCCATAATGTTATGGACAGCGCTGCCCCTTCTGTAGCTCGTCACCAGCAGCAGCAGTTTACTGCTCAGACTAGGGCTGCTGGTCTGAGAAGTAAAGAAAGGAAAGTCAGGTGTGAGTAGTGCTGGCGAAATTTCCAGCTTTTGTCCCACTCTCTGAAATGGAAAGATTGAGAAATAGCTGTGTACCATGGAGGGGATTCTCATGTGTTTAAAGGGGTACTCTGCTGTTCAGCATTTGGAACAAACAGCCGTCACGCCTTGTCCCATAGACTTGCACTGAGGGGGTGGGGTTATGACGTCACAAGCTCCCGGCGCCAGCTCCAGCATTCGGAATAGTTTCTTCCAAATGCTGAGCAGCGAAGTACCCCTTTAATAACAGCAGTAATGGTGCAAAAATCACCTTGTCACAATTCTAAGGGGTTAATGTAACAAAATCATGCGCATTTTTCAAATTACTTTTACAGGGTTAATAATTTAGATAAAAAAATAAAGGCTGAATTCTGGTTCCCATTACCTAACAATACAGGCTCCTGTCACATTCTGCAGCATATCACTTAGTGTTAAAAATAATCCTCGTATACTCTTAAGCTTCTGGGAGGCTTCAGACACAGGATACTGGTAGAGAATTTCCTGCTGTTTAATGAAGAACAGATAGCACATGTTCAGTGAGAGACAACACGCTATAATATATATAAGGAAAACCAATCTAGTTACTGTACTAACAAACATTTACTTGTTCTGACATAGTGGAAGAAAGGATTCATGGACAACAATTCATGTGTTTGGCTCTACGGAGGTAAAGGCTGTAACAGACTTGAGATCTTCCTTAAAGGGTACCTCTCATCAAATAAACTTTTGATATATTTTAGATTAATGAATGTTGAATAACTTTACAATAGCATGTTAATGAAAAATATGCTTTTTTCTATTGTATTTTTCCCGATCAGTCCTGTCAGCAAGCATTTCTGACTCATGCTGGAGTCCTAAACACTCAGAGCTGCCAGCCTGCTTTGTTCACAGCCAAACAGGCTGTGAACAAAGCAGGCTGGCAGCTCTGAGTGTTCTCCTTTGTGAACAAAGCAGACTGGCAGCTCGTAGTGTTTAGGACTCCAGCATGAGTCTGAAATGCTTGCTGCCAGGACTGGTAGGGAGACCCCTAGTGGTCATTTCTTCAAAGTGGAAAATTAAATAGAAAGAAGCATATTTTTTAATAACATGCAATTGTAAAGTTATTCTGCATACATTAATCTATAATATATCAAAAGTTTTTTTGATGAGAGGTACCCTTTAAATAGGACCTGTGATCACAATAAGTGCCAGTAACCTGTAGGTAGCTTTCAGGACTGATCACATACATCATGACAATCGGAGAACCCTACACCATATTGTAGTCCCCCTGACTATCAGGGCTACAACTCCTCTTTGACAGATCCTTCAAATCTAATCTATTTTCCATTATATATGACCAATTGGAACAGGAATTAAACAGGTTGGACCTTTACATGTAAAACCTTTCTTTCTCCCAAGAGAAGTGCTGGGAGCAGATTATTAGGAGCAAGAGGAAAGACAGACAATTGTGGAGAGCCATTTACATCTAAAGCTGCTTTAGAGTTCACATAAGAGATTAGTGTTTTTACATGTTATGTGATTGTGCCTCGGATTGGGGGTATAAACATCACATTTTGTCTGTACGCTGCAGGTATATGTTGGAAGTTGGGCTGTGGAGTCGGTAGATAAATGCTGTGGACTCCTCAGGCTTTTGTACTTCCGACTCCTCTGTATTAATATGCAAATGTATTTTATACATTCCTTGAAGGAAAGAAAGGCAACATACATGTCACAAAGATATCAGTGTCTACAGCACTGATGGGACACAGTCAAGAGAATACACAATGATATAAGTGACTTACAGGCAGGGCCGGACTGGAATCAAAAATAGGCCTGGGCATTCTAGAATAAGCAGCCCATATTTTGGGTGGAGGTCCAAATGCTGGGACCCCCACCAATAACCTTGGTTCAAGTGGCTTTCAAGCTATTGTAAAGCTAAAACTCCCATCATGTCTGTAGAATATGTATATGAAGAGAAAAGTAAAGACCGGCAGGGGGTGCCAAGTGTGTTACCGCAAATAAAGAACGAACGATGAAGTAGAGTCAGGTGGGCACAGGTTGCCCGTAGGTAATGGGTGCTCACCTGGAGCGAGTGGAAAACTCGTGTATCAACCCACCAAGCGGGGTAACAATGCTGGAGACAGCTGCCGGGCCAAGGGTTCAGGAAAGGGCTTGCCAAACCTGGAGAAAGTACCATGGAATTATGCAAAAAAATCCTGTGGATTCCAGTGTAGAAAAGAAGGATCGGACCAGAGAAGTGATGTGGAACAAAGCTGGACCGCTTTATTGAGAATAAAGCAAAGTAAACAGGATAACGCATTTCGGGGGACAACGCTCCCTTCTTCACATCAGTGATAGTGCTATACAGTACATACAGGGTTTAAATACAGTTACATTTGGCACCACAATAAAAGGGGGAGGGGCCAAACTACAATGCAGTGAATGAAGCATCACTTGCAGGAAAAAAACAAAAAACAAAAACCAACATTAGCATGAATAAAGACAAGTAGAATCAATATGAGAAAACAATCCAGGTGGTGACATGCAGGAATGACATCCCAGTGTAGTACAAAAGTGTTGGACAGATTATTGGTAGCCGGGGATCTCCGTGATGCATCCGGACCGTGGGCAGAAGTAGTTGTCTCTAAGGAAGTGTCGCTAAGGTAGTGGCGGCCGTGTCTGAGAGCAATGGTGCATTGTCATAGAGACTTTTGGTTGTTTTAGAACAAAAACAAAGCTTATCTATATGAACCAAAAACAAAATCTGTAAAACCTAGAAATAGTTTATATTAATCTTGAAATGTAGTTCTAGGCTTAGCAAATGCAAATCAATTCAATGTAGAGTTCTAAGGAAGAGAATTGCCTCTGCCAGATCCTCTTTCATAGAGGCTCTTAAGTCAGACTTTATTATTTTTAGGGCTGAAAATAATTTTTCGACACTGACTTGGGTGGGTGGCATTACAGTAACTACCGTATTTAGTCGGAGTCGGTGCATTGTTTGCCGACTCCAGGTACCCAAAATTTCCTCCGACTCCACAGCACTGGTTGGAACACCATAAATTAATTCCAAATTCTGTATACAGCGGGCTGCCCATGTTGTGACTGTAGGCTTTAATAGACCTAACCTTCTCAAAACCCATGTAGAGGTGGAAGCAGGGGTACACTATTATCCAGGAGTCCCAGATGTCCCCATCATCCCTTGGAGTTTACATGTGTTAAGGGTGGGTATTTTTAATGGGTGGGCTGCTCTCTTTTGTACTGTTGACATATAACAACATTTTGTATTGTCATAAGAGGGTCAGTCATTTGTAGGTTGGGACCAGTAAAAACAAAAAAAAATAAAATGTATACCAGCTTAAAACAGAACAAACATAGTCTCAAGTAGACTGTTAGATTTAGTAAAGCCTTTGGCTACACCACTATATTTGTATGAAAACCTTTATGATGGTATTTTAACATCCTATATGCCAGAGGTATACAGACAAGTTGTAATGTGAACGCAAACTAAGGGTTGTAGTTGATGCAATATTGTGCCGATAGATAAGGAGTCCTCAAAGTGTAACTATGCTTTTATACCCAAAATGAACCATATATAGTGAAGACTAAAAACACATGCAATATGTATAAAAACTTTGATACTTTGATTTACTTTGTCAGACCCTTCCTTGCTGTACACAAAAATAACAGAAAATGGTAGCCCCATGACCATACAAATGTGAGGACAGATACAATGCCTGAATTCTAGTTTCTATTCACATCTCTTTCCATAGTTTACAGATCCCTATAACTAACATTCTGATTTCCTATGTTGTACAATTTTACTAAAATAAACCTGCCATTGCAGAGCACATATAATTTTATTTCTTCAGACTGCACGGGCACTGACGTGGCTTGGACCAAAATAGTAAAGATTCAGTCCAGATTTCCACACTTCAAAGGCCCTGCCTTTACCACTGCGTAATCCCTATAGTCCACTCTGTGTGCTCAGCATATTCTCTGGCTTTACCACTGCGTAATCCCTATAGTCCACTCTGTGTGCTCAGCATATTCTCTGGCTTTACCACTGCGTAATCCCTATAGTCCACTCTGTGTGCTCAGCATATTCTCTGGCTTTACCAAACTATTGAAGTAAAGAATGAAAATAACAACCCAATGAGTGGCACATGTTCTCCTAAGAGACTCTAAATTCCCATTGCCCACAATATGGGATTTGGTATCAGTAAGACTTATTGCTTTAAAGGTTTATAGTATGTGTGGGCGAACATACCTTCTTCGGGGGAACAAGAAAAACAAACCAAGTGTTACAAAAATGACAGTGAAAAGTCCCATTTCAGGGCAGTGAGGCTCCCTTTCAGGCAGGGGCCTGTATACAAGGTCATTGATGAATCAGTATTAGGCCCCTTATACACTACACATATCATCCTGCTTTTTTACTGCTGTTATTTTACAAGAACGGATGGAAAAAAAACAAAAAACGGATGCAATAACTGGTAATAATGGATGGTAACTGATGACCATCATCCATTATTTTTAATGTTTTTTTTTCTTAACAGATGATAACTGATGAACAACATCTGGTTTATTACCAGTTACATCCGTTTTTTTTAAATCAGGTTTTTAACCCTTTTTTAGTAAAGCTGTACCGAGCATGCTCAGTACAAAAAACAGATGTTAAAAAGCCTGACAATAACTGATAACTAGGGGTGTGAATCGCCAAGAATTTGGCGATTCGATTCGAATCGCGATACCAGTGTGGCGATTCGATATATCCCGATATATCGCGATACCGTCTAGGTGACGATACATCGCGATATATCCCGATACATCGCCCACCTGGGAGCATTCACAGATCCCAATAGACGCCGCTGTCAGCTTTGACAGCGGCGATCTAGTACTCCGGTGCACACTTTTCTCATGTTATCCCGTCCGGGCTGCAAAATAAAATAAAACGCACTTTATCTTACCTGCCAACGAGCCCCCGGAGCTCCGGTACACTCCGGTACAGGTGTTCGGTCCCCGGGCTGTATTCTTCTTACTTCCTGTTAGTCCGGCACGTCACATGGAGCTTCAGCCTATCACCAGCGGAGGCGGGACATCGCTGCGGCTGGTGATAGGCTGAAGCTCCATGTGACGTGCCGGACTAACAGGAAGTAAGAAGAATACAGCCCGGGGACCGAACACCTGTACCGGAGCTCCGGGGGCTCGTTGGCAGGTAAGATAAAGTGCGTTTTATTTTGCAGTCTGGATAGGATAAAATGAGAAAAGTGTGCACCGGATACTCCTTTAATAGCCAGCCGCGGCGATTGCCGCATGCTGGCTATTAGCGGCGGCCCCCGGCTACTGAAATCAGCCGGGGGTCGCATAGTACGGAGCGGGCACGAGTCGGAGCCCGCTCCATAGCCGTGTCAGATCCGGCCTGCCCGGCTCCACAAATGTGGAACTTTTATCTCCTGATGCCCGGGACATGACATGCTGTTCCGGGCGTCCGCAGATAAAAATTCCACATCCCTAAAAGAATCGATTCAAAAATATTTTGAATCGATTCTGTATCGGCAAATGAAAAATCGCGATTATCGCGAGAATCGATTTTTTCTTACATCCCTACTGATAACGGATGTTTTTTTTTGAACATCCAGTTCCCATAGACTTCAATGTTTAATTTTAACCCCTTAAGGACCAAAGACGTATGAGTACGTCTTTGGTCCCGCTCCAGTGATATAACACGGGGTCCCACAGTGACCCCGCATCATATCGCGGCGGGCCTGGCATCATAGTGAAGTCGGGACACGCCTCTAATAGCGCGCGGCACTGATCGTGGTGCCGCGCGATATTAACCCTTTAGCCACGCGCTCAAAGCTGAGCCACATGGCTAAAAGTGAAAGTAAAAAGTGCCGGTTAGCTCAGGGAGCTGTTCGGGATCGCCGCGGTATAATCGCGGCATCCCGAAGAGCTGTACTACAGGAGGAAGGTCTCTTACCTTCCTTCCTGCAGTCTGATCGCCGATTGAATGCTTCAAGCCTGAGATCCAGGCTTGAGCAATCAATCGCCGAAAACCCTGATCAATGCATCCCTATGGAGATGCATTGAACACTGTTAAAGATCAGTAAATGCAATGTTATAGCCCCCTATAGGAGCTATAATATTGCAAAAGAAAAGTGTAAAAAAAATCATTAACCCTTTGAATTATCCCTTCCCCTAATAAAAGTTTGTATCACCCTGCATTTCCAATAATAAATAAAAAAACAGTGTAAATAAAAACAAAAATAAACATATGTGGTATCGCCGCGTGCGGAAAAGTCAGATTTAAAAAAATATACCGCTAATTAAACTGCACAGTCAATGGTGTACACGCAAAAAAATTCCAAAGTCCAAAATAGCGTATTTTTGGTCACTTTTTATATCATGAAAAGATGAATAAAAAGCGATCAAAAAGTCAGATCAATGCAAAAATGGTACCGACAAAAACTCCTGATCACGGCGCAAAAAATGAATCCTCATAGCGCCCTGAACACAGAAAAATAAAAAAGTTATAGGGGTCAGAAGATGACAATTTTAAACGTATACATTTTCCTGCATGTAGTTATGATTTTTTCCAGAAGTAATACAAAATGTAACCTATATAAGTATGGTATCATTTTAACCGTATGGACCTAGAGAATAAAGATAAGGTGTCATTTTTACTGAAAAATGTACTACGTAGAAATGGAAGCCCCCAAAAGTTACAAAATGGCTGTATTTTTTCAATTTTGTCGCACAATGATTTTTTTCCCCGTTTCGCCGTCGATTTTTGGGTAAAATGACTGACGTCATTACAAAGTAGAATTAGTGGCGCAAAAAATAAGCCATCATATGGATTTTTAGGTGCAAAATTTTAAGTGTTATGGTTTTTTAAAAGGTAAGGAGGAAAAAACGAAAGAGCAAAAACCGAAAAACGCCCGGTCCTTAACCCCTTAAGGACGCAGGACGTAAATGTACGTCCTGGTGCGGTGGTACTTAACGCACCAGGACGTACATTTACGTCCTAAGCATAACCGCGGGCATCGGAGCGATGCCCGTTTCATGCGCGGCTGATCCCGGCTGCTGATCGCAGCCAGGGACCCGCCGGCAATGGCCGACGCCCGCGATCTCGCGGGTGTCCACCATTAACCCCTCAGGTGCCGGGATCAATACAGATCCCAGCATCTGCGGCAGTGCGCGTTTTGAATGAATGATCGGATCGCCCGCAGCGCTGCTGAGGGGATCCGATCATTCAGAACGCCGCACGGAGGTCCCCTCTCCTTCCTCCGTCCGGCTCCCGGCGTCTCCTGCTCTCTTCTGTGATCGAGCAGACCAGAGCAGAAGATGACCGAAAACACTGATCTATTCTATGTCCTATACATAGAACAGATCAGTATTAGCAATGATGGTATTGCTATGAATAGTCCCCTATGGGGACTATTCAAGTGTAAAAAAAAATGTAAAAAAATGTCAAAGTAAAAGTAAAAAAAAAGTGAAAAATCCCCTCCCCCAATAAAAAAGTAAAACGTCCGTTTTTTCCTATTTTACCCCCAAAAAGCGTAATTTTTTTTTTTTATAGACATATTTGGTATCGCTGCGTGCGTAAATGTCCGAACTATTAAAATAAAATGTTAATTATCCCGTACGGTGAACGGCGTGAACGAAAAAAAAAAAAAAAAAAAAAGTCCCAAATTCCTACTTTTTTTATACATTTTATTAAAAAAAAATTATAAAAAATTTATTAAAAGTTTTTTATATGCAAATGTGGTATCAAAAAAAGTACAGATCATGGCGCAAAAAATGAGCCCCCATACCGCCGCTTATACGGAAAAATAAAAAAGTTAGAGGTCATCAAAATAAAAGGATTATAAACGTACTAATTTGGTTAAAAAGTTTGTGATTTTTTTTAAGCGCAACAATAATAGAAAAGTATGTAATAATGGGTATCATTTTAATCGTATTGACCCTCAGAATAAAGAACACACGTCATTTTTACCATAAATTGTACGGCGTGAAAACGAAACCTTCCAAAATTAGCAAAATTGCGTTTTTCGTTTTAATTTCCCCACAAAAATAGTGTTTTTTGGTTGCGCCATACATTTTATGATATAATGAGTTATGTCATTACAAAGGACAACTGGTCTCGCAAAAAAAAGCCCTCATACTAGTCTGTGGATGAAAATATAAAAGAGTCATGATTTTTAGAAGGCGAGGAGGAAAAAATGAAAACGTAAAAATTAAATTGTCTAAGTCCTTAAGGCCAAAATGGGCTGAGTCCTTAAGGGGTTAAACCACTTTATTATTTTTTTCCGGACAAAAAATTTGTGCATGAATCGTCTTTTGTGCGGGAAAAAATAACTGACATTAGTAAAAACGGAAATGCTGCCTGGTGCAAAAGGATGTTCAAAAAATCCCATTGACATGAATGGGATTTTTTGACGGCTGTTTTCTGTGACCTGGATATACAATAAATACCATTTGCTTGCATCGGTGAGTGCTGGGACCTCCTTTATTATATTACAATACTCCTTTCCTCGTGCACCACCACTTTTCAGATAGTGCCGACCATTGCTCTACTTCAGGACTTTTTGCTAGGAGTAATAATGGAGGTTTTTTTTTTTACAGGATGATACCTGTAGTGTGAAAGGGGCTTTATCAGAATGGTGTAGTGTATTTGTTTTATTCCCAGTCATATAAAGGGGTTAATCTAATAGTAAAACACATCCCCTAGCCACAGTTTATAAAAAGGCTACCTTTAGAAGTCCTAGAGCGAGCAAATGGAGCGAAGTTTGAGCATGTGCAATGCTGCTCAATTCACTTGGGGGACAAGACACCTTTGTTTTTATAATTGGGGGGGGGGGGGGTCCTCGCGGTCACACTAATCATGTACTTTTTACCTATACTGTGAACAGGTGATCCATTTTAATCTTCAGATAACCCCTTTAACAATGGTTGGTAACTCCCACTTGTCTTTCCAGACTCCTAAATAGCAAATCAGCCTAATAACAGGTATCTAGAAAGAATAGGCAGCTCAATATCATCACTTGTGCGGGTTGTACAGCGGCCTTTTTATCCCTAAACACAGGATAATATGGGGATGAAGACCACATCGCTGCATAACTGGGAAGATTTGCTGTTGAGTCATCAACAAAGTGACAGACAATTGGACAAAAAAAGGATAGCCCTGCCCAATAGACTTGAGAAGCACTGAAGAGTAGCATTGGAGAACACAAACTACAAGATTGGGAATAAAATAGCTTTTTCCTTCCTTCTCCAGAACTGCCCCAGATACTCATGTGCATTATCCTGTGCATATGTGATGTGCAGGATTTGAAGCTGCAGATTTGATGCCACGTTCAATCATTTAGTTTACATTAAACTCTACAGCTTCTAATCCTGTGCATCAAATACCGTATTTTCCGTCGTATAAGACGCACTTTTTCTTCCCCAAAACTGGGGGGAAAAAGTCGGTGCATCTTATACGGCGAATACACCCCTATCGCGGCGGTCCCTGCGGCCTTCAACAGCCGGGACCCGCGGCTACTACAGGACATCACCGTCTGAAGGGATAGTGACACTAACCCGGCTGTTCAGTCGGGCTGTTCGGGACCGCCCCGATTTCACCGCGGTCCTGAACAACCCGACTGAATAGCCGGGTTAGTACTTTCAGGACACCGGAAGGGACCTTACCTGCCTCCTCGGCGTCTTCTCTGTTCAGGGATCCCCTGTATGGCCGGCGCTCTACTTCCTCCCCATCACATCGTCGCGTACGTGCGTCGGCGTGCTTAACAACGTGATGGCGGCGACGGAGAACGAGGATACCCGGCCGGCAGCAGAGACGTT
The DNA here is from genome assembly GCF_029499605.1 of Hyla sarda. Classification (NCBI taxonomy): domain Eukaryota; kingdom Metazoa; phylum Chordata; class Amphibia; order Anura; family Hylidae; genus Hyla; species Hyla sarda. The sequence continues at coordinate 167,870,672 of NC_079189.1, forward strand.
CCGGAGCGACGGGGACACGGCGACAGCGATGGAGCGACATCCAGGGCAGCGGTGACGGGTCCAGAGAGGCGGGGACACGTGAGTATTACCTCCTATGCAGTGGTCTTCAATCTGCGGACCTCCAGATGTTGCAAAACTACAACTCCCAGCATGCCCGGACAGCCAACGGCTACTTTGACTACCTATAACTTTTACATTTTTTCTGTATATAGGGCAGTAGGAGGGCTAATTTTTTTTGGGCCGTCATCTGTACTTTTTATTGATACCACATTTGCATATATAAAACTTTTACCAAATTTTTTATAAAATTTTTTTTGAATAAAATGTGACAAAAAAAGCAGCATTTTTGGACATTTTCTATTTTTACGTTTACGCCGTTCACCGTGTGGGATCATTAACATTATATTTTGATAGCTTAGACATTTACCCACGCAGCAATACCAAATATGTTTATTTTTTTTTAAATTACGCTTTTTGGCGGTAAACGGGAAAAACTGACAATTTTCATTTTTGTTGGGGGATTTTTCACTTTTTTTTTTTTTTTTTTTTTTTTACATTTTAACAGTTTTCAACCTTTATTTATTTATTTACATTTTTATGTCCCCATAGGGGACTATCTATAGGAATCATTTGATTGCTAATACTGTTCAGTGCTATGCATAGGGCATAGCACTGATCAGTATTATCAGCTATCTTCTGCTCTGGGCTGCTCGATCTCAGACCAGAGCAAGAGTCGCGGGGAGATGGACGGAGGCAGGTGAGGGGACCCTCGTCCGCCATTACAGATGATCGGATCCCCGCTGCAGCGCTGCGGGCGATCTGATCTATTTTAACATGCACATTGCCCCAGATGCCATGATCTGTACTGATCACGGCATCTGAGGGGTGAATGGCGGACATCCGCGCAATCGCGGATGTCGGCCATTACTGGTGGGTCCGCGGCTGCTGATAGCAGCTGTAACCTGCAGTGTATGGCACGAGCACCGCTCTGATGCTAGCGGTCATACACAGGAGGTAAATGTATGTCCTGGTGTGCCAAGTACCGCCAAACCAGGACGTACATGTACGTACGTGGTCGTTAAGGGGTTAAAGGAGATTTATCAAAACCTGTCCAGAGGAAAAGTTGCTGAGTTGCCCATAGCAACCAATCAGATTGCTTCTTTCATCTTTGAAAAGGCCTCTGAAAAATGAAAGAAACTGATTGGTTGCTATGGCGAACTCAGCAATTTTTCCTCTGGACGGGTTTTGATAAATCTCCCCTAATATATCTTAGTTACACCAGACAGAATATTCAGACAGCAAAACTGATGGAACTTCATCACAAAAAAAGAACAAAACAAGTGGTAAAGGTTTGTGAAAGAATACTAGAATCTCTAGTGAGAAGACAGTCATGTCCGATTCTTGTCATTTTAGTAGGCCTTGGACTCCCAGCCCCCAGACAGGATTTAAAGGGGTATTCCAGGAAAAAAAAAAATGTCTTCAACTGGCTCCAGAAAGTTAAACAGATTTGTAAATTCGGGTAGAAAACAGACATGGTGCACATCTACAATCTTGTATAATGATCTGATTGCTTCTCAGCATAAAATCAAAAACTAATAGGTTGTTAGTATACATTTTTGATCAAAAAGTACAAGCCCACTCGCCACGTCAAGACCATCTATTTAGAGTGGGTCCCTAACATCCCTAGCATGAAATGGCGTAGCACTGGGCGGCGACCACCACTGCCATGACACCAGTGCCCATGGGGGGGAAATGACCCACTGGCAGAGCGGCCCCATTGCCACTCAAACCAGTCCATGGGTCGCACCTCCCCGCAGACACGGCGATACGGCAGCAACGGACGCCGCACAGCACCACACCAGTGTGAACAAGGTGTAATAGCTCACTTACCATGCTCTCCCAGTCAGACTGGGAGGCTGCTAGTGCGGCGTCCGTTGCTGCCATGGCGCCGTGTCTGCGGGGAGGTGTGGCCCATAGACTGGTTTGAGTGGCATTGTGGCTGCTCTGCCAGTGGGTCGTTTCTCCTCCCCCCCCTGCCCCCTCCCCGTTTGCACTGGTGTAGCGGCGGCGGTGGTCGCCGCCCAGTGCTACGTCATTTTATGCTAGGGACGTTAGGGACCCACTCTAAGTAGGTGGCCTTGACGTGGCGAGTGGGCTTGTACTTTTTGATCAAAAATGTATACTAACAACCTGTTAGTTTTTGATTTTATGCTGAGAAGCAATCAGATCATTATACAAGATTGTAGATGTGTGACCCTGTCTGTTTTCTACCCGAATTCAGATTTGTAAATTACTTCTATTAAAAAGTCTTAATCCTTCCAATAATTATCAGCTTTTCTGTCTGACAACAGTGCTCTCTGCTGACATCTCTGCTTGTCTCGGGAACGGCACAGAGTAGAAGAGGTTTGCTATGGGGATTTGCTTCTACTTTGGACAGTTCCCGAGACAGGTGTCATCAGAGAGCACTTGGACAGAAAAGAACAATTCAACTTCAGCAGCATAAGTACTGAAAGGATTAAGATTTTTTTTTAATAGAAGTAATTTACAAATCTGTTTAACTTTCTGGAGCAAGTTGATTATATATATATATATATATATATATATATATATATATATATACCCCCTCATCACACCCTAAAGCTTTATATTAAATAAAGAACAAAGCTGAGTTGCAGAGTTGCCCATAGCAACCAGATGGCTTCTATCATTTTTACCAAGGCCTCTGCAAAATGAAAGAAGCGATCTGATTGGTTGCTATGGGCAACTCAGCTACTTTTCCTCTGGACAGGTTTTGATAAACTTCCCCAATGTCCTAAAGAAGAACCAAAGATACATTATCTCAATAAAAATGGCAGAATTGGGTCTCTAGGCAACAGTATCAAGTGTATAGGACAGTGGTCTTCAACCTGCGGACCTCCAGATGTTGCAAAACTACAACTCCCAGCATGCCCGGACAGCCATGCTGGGAGTTGCAGTTTTGCAACATCTGGAGGTCTGCAGGTTGGAGACCACTGGTATAGGATATAAAGGAAAGTTAGAAGCATGTGTTTGTCTGGTGCTAAAAAAACTTACTTGAGATGTCCATCCTGTGGCTCAATCCCCTTCAATAAAGTTACTGTTCACAGGACCATGCAAAAAACTGGTTTGTCACAATTTCACATTCAGTATACCTCCTACACCACTGGTGTCCAAACTGAGGCCCTCCAGATGTTGCAAAACTACAACTCCCAGCACGCCCGGACAGCCGTTGGCTGTCCGGGCATGCTGGAAGTTGTAGTTTTGCAACATCTGGAGGGCCACAGTTTGGACACCACTGTCCTACACGGATCGTAAGGCATATATTTACAATCAGAAGATACAAATACAGCAGAAAAACAACCAGTGGTCTCAAACTGTGGCCCTCCAGATGTTGCAAAATTTCAACTCCCAGTTTTACCAACAGAAAACAAGCAGGATGACATTGTTTTTTTTATCTGTACATGGCATCTAATGTCCACATCTGTAGAGCAGACTGCTGGCCCGTAGGATAAGGGGATTGTGAGGCAGAGACACACACTGAAAAGATATTAGCTCAATGCGAAAGATATTTAAGCAAATCGCTGTAGGAAAAAAACTTCCATCTGTCATGCACCTATATAAAAACTCTTCAAATAAACATGAAGCCTCCAGAATAATAGTCTGAAATAAATGACAACCAGTAGGTAGGTGGAATTTATGAAATGATTTATAGCTAGAAAAGCATACAAATGCAGTGAGACTATGAGAAAACGTTACAGAGTGCGGCCAATGTATGCCGAAGGCTGGAGCTGCCTGTACTCCAAAGACCATCTTCTTGGAACCAGAACAATTTCACAACGTTAAAGGGTTATCCAGGAAAATAAAAAACTATTTTTTATATATATATATATATATATATATATATATATATATATATATATATATATATATATATATATATAATTACAGCGTTACAAACCAGCTGTAAAAATAAATGTAGCCCGAAAAATTGTAATCCCAATAATTCAAAAAATTCCATTAGCCCCAATAACTCAATAACTACAATAAGCCCCATTAACTCAAAAAATACCGTTAGCCCCAATAACTTAAATAACAACGTTAGACGCAATAACGCAAAAAAATCCCATTAGCCCCAATAACTTAAATAATAACGTTAGACCCAATAACTCAAAAAATCCCATTAGCCCCAATAACTTAAATAGTACAATTAGCCCTTATAACTCAAATAATAACATTAACCCCAATAACTCTGAAAATCCCATTAGTGAGACTATATGTGTAAAACTTAATGGAAATGTAAAGTGTATGTTCACAAATGCCAGAAGCCTAGCAAATAAAATGGGGGAGCTTGAGGCCTTGATACTGGAGGAACATATTGATATAGTTGGGGTCACTGAGACTGGTATGAAAGTCAGTGTGAACGATGCCATAGTGTGTGATGATTCTGAGGAGGTGGAATCACTGTGGGTAGAATTACAAAAGGAGGGAAATACTGAAAAAATAATATTTGGTGTAATCTACAGACCCCCTAATATCACTGAAGAGATAGAAGGTCGGCTGTATAAACAAATAGAGAGGGCCGCCCGGGCAGGTACAGTGGTAATAATGGGAGATTTTAACTATCCAGATATAGATTGGGGCCGGGGGTTGGCTAAAACTACAAAGGGGAGAAAATTCCTAAATTTATTGCAGGATAATTTTAGGGGCCAGTTTGTGGAGGACCCAACAAGAAGTGATGCCTTGTTGGATCTGATCATTTCCAACAACGCAGAGCTGGTTGGTAATGTAACTGTGCGGGAAAACCTTGGGAATAGCGACCACAATATAGTTACTTTTGACTTAAAATGTAGAAAACAAAGACAGGCGGGGAAGGCAAAAACATATAACTTTAAAAAGGCAAATTTCCCTGGGCTGAGATCTGCACTACAGGACATAGACTGGGGGGAGGTGTTGTCAAATACTGATACAGAAGGTAAATGGGACATCTTTAAATCAACTCTAAATAACTATACAGCTAAATATATACCAAAGGGGAACAAATATAAACGATTAAAACTAAATCCTACATGGCTGACAAATGAGGTTAAAAGAGCAATAAACAACAAAAAAATAGCCTTCAAAAAATACAAATCTGATGGGTCAGCTACAACATTTAAACAGTACAAGGAGCTTAATAAAATCTGTAAAAATGTAATAAAAACAGCAAAAATTCAAAATGAGAGACAGGTGGCCGAAGAAAGCAAAACTAATCCTAAATATTTTTTTAGATATATAAATACAAAAAAACCAAGGACAGAGCATGTAGGACCCCTTAATAATGATAATGGGGAGGTTGTCACGGGCGATCAAGAGAAGGCGGAGCTACTGAATGGGTTCTTTAGTTCTGTATATACTATGGAAGAAGGAGCTGACATTGGCCAGGTCAGTGCTGGTAACACATCATGTAATGTATTGAACTGGCTTAATGTAGAGATGGTACAAGGTAAGTTAAGTAAAGTAAATGTAAGCAAATCTCCAGGGCCGAATGGACTACACCCAAGAGTTCTTAGAGAGGTAAGTTCAGTAATAGCTGTACCCCTGTTCATGATATTTAGAGATTCACTGGTGTCTGGTATTGTGCCAAGGGACTGGCGCAAGGCGAATGTGGTGCCAATCTTCAAGAAGGGCTCTAGGTCTTCGCCAGGCAATTATAGACCGGTAAGTCTAACGTGTATTGTGGGTAAATTGTTTGAAGGACTTATAAGGGATTACATACAGGAATACATAGGGGATAATAGTATTATAAGTGATAGCCAGCATGGGTTTACTAAGGATAGAAGTTGTCAAACCAATCTAATTTGCTTTTATGAAGAGGTGAGTAGAAGCCTTGACAGAGGAATGGCTGTGGATATAGTGTTTCTGGATTTTGCCAAAGCGTTTGATACTGTCCCTCACAGACATCTGACAGGTAAGTTAAGGTCCTTGGGCTTGGAAACTTTAGTTTGTAACTGGATTGAACACTGGCTCATGGATCGTACCCAGAGAGTGGTGGTAAATGATTCGTACTCTGATTGGTCCCCGGTTATTAGTGGTGTACCCCAAGGTTCAGTACTGGGCCCGCTGCTGTTTAATTTATTTATCAATGATATAGAGGATGGTATTAACAGCTCTGTTTCTATCTTTGCAGATGACACCAAGCTTTGTAGCACGGTACAGTCTATAGAGGATGTGCATAAGTTACAAGATGACTTGGATAGACTAAGTGTCTGGGCATCCACTTGGCAAATGAGGTTCAATGTGGATAAATGTAAAGTTATGCATCTGGGTACTAATAACCTGCATGCATCGTATGTCTTAGGGGGGATTAAACTGGCAGAGTCACTGGTAGAGAAGGATCTGGGTGTACTTGTAGATCACAGACTACAGAATAGCATGCAATGTCAGGCTGCTGCTTCCAAAGCCGGCAGGATATTGTCATGTATAAAAAGAGGCATGGACTCAAGGGACAGGGACATAATACTCCCCCTTTATAAAGCATTGGTACGGCCTCACCTGGAATATGCTGTTCCGTTTTGGTCGCCTGTTCATAAAAGGGACACTGCGGAGTTGGAAAGGGTGCAGAGACGCGCGACTAAACTAATATGGGGCATGGAACATCTTAGCTATGAGGAGCGATTAAAGGAGTTACAATTGTTTAGTCTTGAGAAGAGACGTTTAAGGGGGGATATGATAAACGTATATAAGTATATTAATGGCCCATACAAAAAATATGGAGAAAAACTGTTCCAGGTTAAACCCCCCCAAAGGACGAGGGGGCACTCCCTCCGTCTGGAGAAGAAAGGGTTTAGTCTAAAGGGGCGACACGCCTTCTTTACCGTGAGGACTGTGAATTTATGGAACGGTCTACCTCAGGAACTGGTCACAGCAGGAACAATTAACAGCTTTAAAACAGGGTTAGATACATTCCTGGAACAAAATAACATTAAAGCTTATGCAGAATTATAAAACTACATCCCTTTCCCTTATCCCCTTACATCCTTCCCTTCAATCCCCTGGTTGGACTTGATGGACGTATGTCTTTTTTCAACCATACTAACTATGTAACTATGTAACTGGCTCCAGAAAGTTAAACAGATTTGTAAATTACTTCTATTTAAAAAATCTTAATCCTTTCAGTACTTATGAGCTGCTGAAGTTGAGTTGTTCTTTTCTGTCTAAGTGCTCTCTGATGACACCTGTCTCAGGAACTGTCCAGAGTAGAAGCAAATAACCATAGCAAACCTCTTCTACACTGTGCAGTTCCCGAGACAAGCAGAGATGTCAGCAGAGAGCACTGTTGCCAGAGAGAAAAGAACAACTCAACTTCAGCAGCTGATAATTCTTCCAATAATTAAGATTTTTTTTATAGAAGTAATTTACAAATCTGTTTAACTTTCTGGCATCAGTTGATTTAAAAAAATAAATTAAAAAAAAAAAAAAAAAAAAAAAAAAGGGGTATCCCAGGGAATTTTTTTTTAAATATAGATCTATTCATCTATATATATTAAAAGAAATTTACATTTTTCCTACCCCTTTTATTTCTAAATCAACTGCTGCCAGAATGTTAAACAGATTTGTAAATTACTTCTATATAACTAGTACTTTTTAGATGCTGTATGCTCCACAGGAAGTTCTTTTCTTTTTGAATTTCCTTCCTGTCTAACCACAGTGCTCTCTGCTGACACCTCTGTCCACTTTAGGAACTAACTGTCCAGAGTGGGAGCAAATCCCCATAGCAAACCTATCCTGCTCCAGACAGAGGTGTCAACAGAGAGCACTGTGGTCAGACAGAAAGGAAATTAAAAAAGAAAAGAACTTCCTGTGGAGCATACTGCAGCTAAAAAGTACTAGAAGGATTAAGAATTTTTAATAGAAGTAAGTTACAAATCTGTTTAACTTTCTGGCACCAGTTGATTTAAAAAAAAAAAAAAAAAAAAAGAAGTTTTCCACAGGAGTACCCCTTTAACTTATACAGAAGTGTTTCAATCCAGTGCTGTTAAAGCTTGATTCAAAGCACAAAATGTTCTGAACGATGTGTGAGAGTGCTGCGGGGGTCGGCCCACGCCTCTCGTGATGCCAGGCTACGCCCCTCTATGCAAGTCTATGGGAGGGGCCTGACAGCCGTCAAGCCCGTGGCCTGACTTAGCAAGGGGCATGGCCGATCCCCACAATGTTCGCCCAGCATTCGGAACTAAATGTTCCAAATGCTGGCCAGTGGAGTACCCCTTTAAGAGAAATCTACCTGTCCAGCCAACGTTATCTATTGCTGGCCCATATATAACAGAAATGATACCAAAAAGTTATTTACCTCTTCTTTAGAAGAGTCCGAGTCAAGCCTGAGCGTCAGGTACATTATTATGTGAGGTAAGTCTTGCAAGATTTGCTGGTAGTTGGTATGTTCTTCACCCCAGATCAGTTTTGTCATATTGTTCATGGGTGGCTGCGGCACATAATTTATACTTGGAGATGGAGTTTGGGCATCAAACACCGTTGTTTCGAATGTCAGCTTCACCTATCAGGAAGACACCAGGAATTATATGGAGAAAGTCTATATTACCTACAAACTTTCCAGAAAACAGATCATATTCACAGGTTCAAATACACTGAACTGTAACTCTTAATGATCCTGTGCCCACCTATGTCTCACATCTAATTTCTAAGCATTGTGAAAAAAATTGCGACTTTTTCAAGTCCTACCAGTCGTTTTTTAAATTTGCACAGATTTGTTAAAGGGAACCAATCATCAGATTTTACCCTATATAACACTTGGTAAAGCATTATATAGGGTAAAATCTTTATTTTCGCCATTCCCGGGGGATGCTCCTGCCCCCAGGGATGGTGAAGATATGAAGTTATAAACTAGTCACCGCCATGGCCGTAAGTAGTCACCTGGGCGGGGAGCTCTTCTCACCTACTCCCGTTGTTCGGCCGGCAGCGACGTCCCCTCCGCTTGATTGATGGGCAGCGTCATCATTCCGCTCACTGAACAGACAAAGCAGAGCGATGACGCTGCCCGTCAATCAAGCGGAGGGGGCGTCGCTGCCGGCCGAAGAACGGGAGTAGGTGAGAAGAGCTCCCCGCCCAGGTGACTACTTACGGCCATGGCGGTGACTAGTTTATAACTTCATATCTTCACCATCCCTGGGGGCAGGAGCATCCCCCGGGAATGGTGAAAATAAAGATTTTACCCTATATACCGCTTTACCAAGCGTTATATAGGGTAAAATCTGATGATTGGTTCTCTTTAAATCAACCAGAGGGGTTGAGCCCCTGGAAGTGTCCTCTATGGTGAACACTTATTTCTCATTCTCTCTATTTTAGAGGGCAGGACCAGAGCTGGGCTGTTGCTAGTATACACACAGGCACTTTCTTTTGCATAGTTATCTGGCCAATCACAGCACCTACTCCTTACTGCTATGCCATGATATAGTGCTAGAGAAAGTGCACTATACTGAACAGACTGGCATCAGGCTTGGGCATCAATTACAGTACAATACTATAGATCAGTGGTTCTCAACCTTTTTGGCGACTGTACCCCCAAAGGCTGAAAATATGTCCGGGGGGGGGGGGGGGGGAACTTACGTGCAAGGGGTACCCGCGAACAAAAGGCGTGTACTCCCAGAGTCCCGTTCAGCGCCGCACAGAAAGGGTGACGTCCTCCTGCGTTGTGCGGCACGTCTCCCCAGCAACCACGCAGCTCCCGTATAGTAGCCGCAGCCAGAGCTGCGGCCGCGATACTTTACTGAAAGCTGTCGCGGCCATTCCCTGCAATGCGCTGACAAATACTGGCCAATGCATGGCCGGTATTCTCAGCGCAATGCGTACCCACGCACAACTGGTGGCTTACCCCTATGGGTACGCATTCCACTGGTTGAGAACCCCTGCTATAGATAGCACGTGAAGGGAGAAGGTGTTACTGATGTACAGGCAGTTTAATAAAGAACAATTCTCCTTTACTGCATTTATTAATAGTTTCTTTACTCTGTGATTAGGAAGAAACTTTGAGAAGCAAAACCAAGTAAAGTAGAAACATGACCCATTAGAGAATATTAGTGAATATTAGCATGTAAAAGTGGCCTATTAAAAAAAAAAAAAAAAAAAAAAAAAAAAAAGAAGATTTTACCTGCATGGGGCCCGGTATACAAGATAGCACCCGCTCTATGTTTTCTGTGTTGACTTCCACATCATTAACTGCAACAAGTGCATCACCTGGTAAAATAAGAACATAAAAATCTATGAGATAGATATACACTAGAATACTGATAAATACTAGAAAAAAAAACTGTTAAACATGTGGATTGTGACTGCACAGGCCCTAGAGGCTGCTCCAACATAAGTCACTGCAAGCTTACGCTGGTTTATACAGGAACATCAGCACCTATACAACATAAAGACAGGTCTCCTTGGTGTGTGCAGATGTTAACCCCAGGACCTTTATTGTCTCCCTAAAACCCCCAGCACATGCTTTAGGGCCTAAACAGTCACCTCCAGCAAACAAACCCTACCCCGGCTTCACAGGTAGGTCCCTCGCATTAAGCCAGTTTTGTTGCCTACTGGTTATTGCGATTTCTAGTGGCTCCTGCTCAAGACAACCCCTTTTTGTATGGAATTGTAAAGTAAAGATTTTCAGTCTGGTAGTCCTGGCCTATCCATATACTGTATGGTAAGCAATCTTTTCTAAAACCCTGGAAAGTATAATATCGAAATCGCAATATTTAGGCCCAAAATCGCAATCGCACATTTTCCCCATATCGTGCAGCCCTAGTATGTATAAATGATGAACAATAGCACCAGTTACCTGTGATGGACTTGTTACATACTGAATGGCTCAGTTCACACACAAGAGTAACCTGTTATTGAATAGACTAAAACACTTCCTTGGCCAGCTTGGTCATCAGATTTATTGCCATTGGAGCATTGATGGCGAGCCATCTTCGGCAACTGACAAGTGGGAAAGATCCACAGTCCAAGCTGCAACATCTGTGGACAAATGTGCCGCAGGATGCCATATGGAACATATATACCTTTATATCTAACCGTACCTTGATTGGTATCCATGCTAAAAGGTGGCCCAACAGGGTACTAAAACTTCATTTCAATTGTACAGTTTTTACCAATAAAATACAACCCCTGCAGCCCGCACCCAGCAGTCAGACCAAAATGTTCTGAATGCTGGGGCAGTGGAGTACCTCTAAAGGGGTACTCTGGTGGAAAATATATTTTTTTTTTATATCAACTGGTGCCAGAAAGTTAAACAGATTTGCATATTAAAATATCTTTACCCTTCCAGTACTTTTTAGCAGCTGTATTCTACAGAGGACATTCCTTTCTTTTTGAATTTCTTTTTTGTCTTGTCCACAGTGCTCTCTGCTGACACCTGATGCCCGTATCAGAAACTGTCCAGAGCAGAAGAAAATCCCCATTGCAAACCTATGCTGCTCTGGACAGTTCCTGACACAAACAGAGGTGTCAGCAGAGAGCACTGTGGACAAGACAAAAATTTCCTCTGTAGCATACAGCTGCTAAAAAGTACTGGAAGGATAAAGTCTTTTTTTTATAGAAGTCATTTACAAATCTGTTTAACTTTCTGGCACCAGTTGATAAAAAAAAAAAAATAATAAATAAATAAATAAAAGTTCTCCACTTGAGTACCCCTTTAAAAGGATCTGCCGCTACCGTCTTGGTGCCAGATACCACAGAAAACCTTCAGAAGGGCAAACTACACAATACTAGGCAAGTAAATTTAATGTTAAAGCGTACCTCCAATTGTTTGTAATTTATTTTTATTTTTATGTGGCTTAAGTGCCTGAATGGTGCCATTCTCCCTGCTGTATATATGCTAGTATATAATAGGAGACAAAAGGTGCCTGCTCCTCTTCATAGCACCTGTCTTCAGTGCAAGACCTAGTGCCATAGAATAACATTATGCTGGGTCTTGCGCTGTAAACTGGTGCTGTGGATATGGAGCTAGAGGCTGTGTCACTGACTGCATAGTTATAAAAGGTATTTAGGCGCTGAATTTCAGGTTAATTCATTTTTATTTTAAACTAGCTGAGTACCCAGCGTTGCCCGGTTTTTCCTTCCTAATCCTTGTTGGGGAGGAAAATAAACAAAGGAGGAAGCTTTTGACTTCATATCCCATCCTCATATATTGTTGTCATATCCCGACCTCCTATCCCGTCCTCCATTGATTTGCATGAGACTTTAAACAAAAACCCCCGACCTTCACAAATGGGGGTAGTTAAGGGTTAAATTAACTATCCTATATTTTAAGTTGACATATAAGTAACATGTGACCAAGTATTATGGAAATATCTCCAGCCGTTTGGAAGTTATGCAGTAACATATTTCCCATTGACTTGTATGGGACTTTAAAAGAAAACTGTCACATGTTTTGTCCCGCACTATCCACAGGTACCTGTGGATAGTGCAGGAGACGCTGAACAATTTGAGTCCTATCTTGCCCGCATCAGCTGCGCAGTTTGCCCGTTACAGGTCTTTTTCTGTGTAATAAAATTAGCACTTAACTGGCAAAGGCGGGGTTACTGCCTTCAACTGCCACTGTGTTGTAACCGCCGCCCTGCCCGCAGCACCGCCCGGCTAATGAATATTCATATATTGCCTTACTATGTTGTCTCATATCAGCCGAGTCCCGGACACTACTGCGCATGTGCGGGATTTCTCACTACACCCGGAAGCGGTCTTCAGCGCTGCTTCATTCGTCCGGAGCAGAGCTGAAGTAAGGGTGTAGGCAGTTTGAGACTCGGCCGAGAAAACATGTGAGTTTTCTTTTAAACATAAACCCCGCCCCTGGCAAATAGGGGTGAGTAAGGGTTAAATCACCTATCCTATGTTTGTTGTTGACATATAAGTAACATGTGTGCCAAGTTTCATGTTAATATCTTTAGCCGTTTGGACGTGATGCTGGAACATACACACGTTGAGATATTATATATATATATATATATATATATATATATATATATATATATATATATGTGTCAGTGTTGCATGAATGTCCCTGCACTGGAGGTACACTTTAAATCAAAATAGATAAATAGTAAATATGCTGCAAATTTCTATACAGATGAAGGGTAGCGTCACACGGGCCGTTTTTTTGCTGCTGTATATTTTCCAACCCACTGAATTCAATCGGTAGCAAAATATGCAGCTTATTTTGCTAGCCACTGACTTCAATGGGGTAGCTGTATGCAAATGCATTAAAGAGTACCTGTCACCAAACTAAACTTAATATATTGTTCCTTATGTACTTATAAGACACTTTACTATTTACTTGCTGTTAAAATTATCAACCTTTATATATTTTTAATGTCATTGAAAAAATGGCCACTAGGTGGCTCTGTTCTTTTCCCTGTGCAAGTCAAACAGTTCGTTTGTCTCCTCCTGGCCTGGCAGGAGACCAAACTCAGGAAGCGCGTGCACGGCATGTCGAGGCAAAGGTCTCAAAGGCTTCAGTGACGTTGCGCCTTCTGGGGAACGCCCACTTTCTCCTAACAGGAAAATATATGGTTTGATGACAGGTACTATTTAAGCTATACAATTTATAAAATAATCTAATATATCAAATAATCTTTATATTTATACATTCTCCTGTGACCTGAATCTTTCTGGCCTTCAGGCTCTAACTGATGTACTTAACAACTGCTGGACAAGCGAGTTACACCATGAGTTAGTCTAGTGTTTTCCAAACTGGAGTTGTTGTTTTGGAACAGCTTAAGGTTACCTGTTTGGGAGTCGGTAACAGGAAAAACCTATACAGGCTTCAGTAAATATAGGACCTGAGCATTAGAAAAAATGTCCTCTTACCAATAAGGATTTGGCCACAACGAATAGATGGACTATCTGGGATAAAACCATGAACAACCAGCTTCTCCATGGTTGTCCATTGATGTAGGGTAGCAGATCCACCTTGCTTTTCCAATCTCTTGCTGTTCTTTGAGGACTGATGAACGATCCCTAACAGTCTCTGGAGGAGGCAGAGCTTCTCATATGGTGCCCTGTCCAGTAACCGGCTTGGATTAACATAAAGGCAAATATCCTTATACTGCTGATGAACAAGCATTCCGGTTCTGTGGCTGTGCTTGAGGATAGACGTAGGCCCTGTTGGTCCGGTTAATCTAGAAGACCTCTTCTTGCTGATGTGCTTATTCCTCAATATCTTTGCTAGTTTTTTAAAACGTGGCTCACTTTTATTCTGCTTGGCATTTTCCGAAATAACTTCTGCCACCTTTTCACAAAATCTGACATGGTTTACACCTGGATTCAGAGGTAGGATTGCTTCTTCTTCCCCTTCACTCAACTCAAGATAAAATAGTTCCCCATTCCGCTCTACTCCTTCCAACCATTCCGGCTCCAGATCACTAGAATGGAAAAAGAGATGCCAAGGTTAAAACTAGAGTAAAACCGCCTACTAACTGGACTGTGGGGTGGAAGGCATATAAAGAGAGTCACACAAGGCTAGGCTATTTTTGCATAAACCATGTCAAATATTTGGCGTTACTAGCCAACAACTTATAGAACTTGCTATTAAACTGGCCATACAACACTTGTTGGCTGGCAGCTATCTTCCCCATACACTATGGACCGCACTCTCCTCCAACATCTGCCACCAGGGTAGAGCTGAAAGGCCCTATACACATTAGATGGTTGTCCAATCCCACCAAAACTTTCATCTAATGTCCAAATAATAAGCATAATAGATGGCTCTCACCACTATGGAGATTCTGGTTTTTATTTGTGAAAACAGACAATCAGATCATGGATGCAGATAGAATGACTGACAGGCTGTTTTGCTCTCCAAACATTTAGTTGTGACCTTTGCACCAAGCGTTTGTAAAGCGAATGAGCATGTCCGTCATTCTATCTGCATCCATGATCTAATTGTCTGTTTGCACAAATAAAAATCAGAATCTCCATAGTGGTGAGTGCCAACTGTTTTCTTCATTATTTGGATTATCAGCAAGGACCTTTGATTTAGGATTTAACTCCACAATGAGTTGTGTTGTAAGGGAGTGTGTCCAGGTACGAACAGCAGTGCTGACCATCATTTTCATCTTTATTGTTGTTTTATGTTAGGGTGCATTCACACCACGTTTTTGCAATACAGTTCCTGTATACGTTTTCAATGTGAAAACCAGACGGCACCATATGGAAAACCGAATGCCAAAAGATGCATCAGGTTGTGTCCGTTTTGCATCCTGTAAGGTTTTGTCATTTTTTTCCTGTACGCAAAACCGTAGCCTACCACAGTTTTTGGTCCGGGTGAAAAACTGTATTAGGAAATGTAAAATATGTGTAGCTCACTTAGGATAAAAGAAATAATGTGCTTGAGGTTAAAGGTGTTGCCTTCACCCAAAAGGCCTAATGTAATATGTAGAAATTATAAATAAAAAATATTTATGTGAACCAGTCCTCAAAAGCACAGGGGAGAGAAAAAGGAAAAGACTAGTGGAGATGGGATCCAAGAAATGGTCTTTATTATATAAAAAGGATATATATGACCAATCGCCTAGCAGGGCCCTTGCTAAAGGCGAATGGAATATACTGGGTAAAAAATAGATATAATAAAAAATACAGAATATAGTAGGATTAAAATGAGATAAATATGATGGGTAAGTAGCACCAAAGAAAATTCATTAATTAAATATCTGCTGCATATATCAGGAGAAAACGTTCTCAGTCCATGTAATTCATAGGGATATTTCAATGAAAAATCCACAAGAAATGTCCAGAATGAAAAGTCACAATTAGTTTGGGTGTGTCCGGAGTAACGATATATGGTAGTGAGTGTAGCGACAATAGCTACAATAGGAAATTCATGGACAGGTAATGCAGACAATGTGGCAAACACTGTCAGCGATGAAGATGTCAAGTCTCGGTGCACAGCACCACTCACCCTCCTTTGGAGTCCTCAGGTCCGGGCTGGCACGGCTGAGTCCGGCACTCTGGATATCAATGCCCGCCTGGGTGGTATGCTGGGTGAATGGCTGAATCTCCGGGGGTCTGAGTGTCCTGGGCTGGCACGGGAGGCGTCCGGCCTTGGGGAGGATGATGTCCAGGAGTAACTCTGCCGACCGGGGCTGTGAGAGGATGCAGGTAACAGGTGGTGCGGATTGCACGTATGAATAAGGTGCTAACAGCGCGCGTGCAGCAGTGGTCCCGGAATCGTGGGCATCCAGCTGTTGCAATTGGAATATGGCAGATACAGTCTATTTGAAGTGATATACACTTATGGATAAGGTGCAGATAATGGGCTAGACGCGTTTCAAGGCCGCGGGCCTTTTCTTCAGTAGCTATAGGTGACACCTATAGCTACTGAAGAAAAGGCCCGCGGCCTTGAAACGCGTCTAGCCCATTATCTGCACCTTATCCATAAGTGTATATCACTTCAAATAGACTGTATCTGCCATATTCCAATTGCAACAGCTGGATGCCCACGATTCCGGGACCACTGCTGCACGCGCGCTGTTAGCACCTTATTCATACGTGCAATCCGCACCACCTGTTACCTGCATCCTCTCACAGCCCCGGTCGGCAGAGTTACTCCTGGACATCATCCTCCCCAAGGCCGGACGCCTCCCGTGCCAGCCCAGGACACTCAGACCCCCGGAGATTCAGCCATTCACCCAGCATACCACCCAGGCGGGCATTGATATCCAGAGTGCCGGACTCAGCCGTGCCAGCCCGGACCTGAGGACTCCAAAGGAGGGTGAGTGGTGCTGTGCACCGAGACTTGACATCTTCATCGCTGACAGTGTTTGCCACATTGTCTGCATTACCTGTCCATGAATTTCCTATTGTAGCTATTGTCGCTACACTCACTACCATATATCGTTACTCCGGACACACCCAAACTAATTGTGACTTTTCATTCTGGACATTTCTTGTGGATTTTTCATTGAAATATCCCTATGAATTACATGGACTGAGAACGTTTTCTCCTGATATATGCAGCAGATATTTAATTAATGAATTTTCTTTGGTGCTACTTACCCATCATATTTATCTCATTTTAATCCTACTATATTCTGTATTTTTTATTATATCTATTTTTTACCCAGTATATTCCATTCGCCTTTAGCAAGGGCCCTGCTAGGCGATTGGTCATATATATCCTTTTTATATAATAAAGACCATTTCTTGGATCCCATCTCCACTAGTCTTTTCCTTTTTCTCTCCCCTGTGCTTTTGAGGACTGGTTCACATAAATATTTTTTATTTATAATTTCTACATACGAAAAACTGTATTAAACCGTATAATTTTTATTTTTTTAATTTTTTTAACATGGGAGTCAATGGGAACCGTACAGAACTGTATGTGCATACAGTTCCATCCGGTTTTCACCATAAGGTTTTTGACTTTGCACAGTTTTTTTTCTTGGAATTTCAATCAAACAAGTGAAACTTTATTCATAATGGAGTGAAAAGTTAAAAACATATACGTTTTTTCTTAAAAAACGGATGCAACTGGACATCATTTTTTAAACCGTACACAGTTTTTAACTGTACACGGGTTAAAATTTGTACACACGTTTTTATACAGTTTAGTCCGGTTTTGAGGAATCAGTTTTTCATCAAAAAAACTGTATTGCAAAAACGTGGTGTGAAATGCACCCTAATGTGTACTACATCAGGCTATGATTTGTCTAGGCCAGTTTTATACTAAATGTTTACAATGGATCTGCTACACATTATATACTGTAAATGTACCTCATGTACAAATGCCTTAAAAGGAGTACTCTAGGACTGGAAGACTTATGGGATAAGTTTCAGATCACGGGAGAGTTCAACCCCTCCGCGATCTTCTGTACGGGCCCAGGCAGTACGCAGGAAGGGGGCGTGTCGACAACCACAAAAAGTGGCAGCTGACACGCCCCCTCAATACAACTCTATGGGAGAGCCAGAGCACTGCCTTCAGCAATCTCCAGCCCTGCCATAGCGCTGTATTGAGGGGCGTGTCGTCTGCAGTTTTGTGCAGTGGTCGACACACGCTATCTGGCCGGTGAGCCGGGCCACGTACGGGAGATTGCGTTATCCTAGTGGTCGGACATCCAGCGGCAATCTGAAACTTATCCCCTACCTACCCTTAAGATAAGGGATAAGTTTTCCAATACTGAACTACTCCTTTAACATATATATGTTAAACAGGTATATAATGGGTCGCAAAAATGGTTCTGAAAAGCAATATACCTCAATAGTTCTTATACACACCACCTTATTAACCAGTACATCACACAGAGTGAGGATGAATACATATGTGGCAGCAGAAAATGACTACACAGGTTTTAATAACACTTGTATTTTTTGCTACATTTCCTTAAAAAAACCACACATTGCATAATGAAAACCAGAAGGTCATACGGCCATGGGTGAACATAGCCTGACAGTTATTAATCAAAGATATTGTACAGTGATATAGAAGTGCCACTTGATGCGGGCCTATTTACTCTAGTTTAGATCCTATAAGAGCCAAAAATCTAACTACAGTAGGATTTTGATGCCCATAAATAGTCTGTTCCGGTATGTTGCTTTCCTTGTACAAATGACCTGAACCTCTGAGGAGTATCACCTCCTTAATACCCACTTCACAGATAGTGAAGGAACTATACCAAAAGAATGGGGTAACCTATTCTTTTTTTAAACGAGCCATGGGAATGAAGAACAGATGCCCCCTCCTGAGACAGAAGCCGCTCATATAAGCATTTTAGTATTCAGCCACAGCTAAGGCAGCATTTACACAGCGCAGCCTCATTCATTTGTGGCTTTCAGATGGGAGACTGAATAAACAAGCATATCCACAAGGGCCGGGCTTTCTTTACAAATGTTCAACATGAATGACATCTTTCTAATTCTGCTGCAGCTTTCTCCTTTACAATCATGGGACAGGACCTTACTTTGTATGTCTCCGAGCACAAAGACCAACTTATATTCAGGGCTTTGTTCTGCTAAGCTTCTCAAGTTAGACCCGTTTTCAGCACCAACCACTTAAAACCTTGAAAAACACTTCGATAGTAAAAAATAAATAAATAAAATAAAAATAAAATAAAAAACACCCTAATTCACAGAACTTCTGGCTGAAATTTCATTACAAAGGGTTTGTCAGTTTTCTCAATAAGGGTCACATTAAGGGAGACACATTTTTGGAGGAGATATTGAGCCGAAAATGGCACAGCTCCATTTAGGAAATTCGAAAAACTGTTTTTTGTTTGTTTGCTGTATTGGCAGTTTAGTATTGGGGTGGGGGTGTAGTCTGATTTATAAAGGGCAAAATTAGACTAGACCAGCCCTAAATCAAGGATGGATTTCATGTAAGGGTAGTAGTAGCTCCACATAGACCCCTGTTCTCAAGGGGTCCTCTGATCCTTACAATATCTGGTGTGACACTGACCTGGGTGAGACAGAGCATACACATCGGACACTAAGCATCTCTTAGCTCATGTCCACTTTGTACAGATCTTGAATACAACGCCTATAGCTTGCAATGGGACCATACTGTAACTACAATTTTATACAGAGGCTTACGTTTCTCTGCTTAGATTCATACAGAATCCTCAAGAAAAAAAAGAAGTAATATATCCCATATTATGGGGGGCACCACATAGCTATAAGTCCATTATAAAGGGCCCAGGAACACAGCAATGCCTTTTGCATGGACCCTAAGGTCCAGATTCATCAGCCCGAGACAAAAAATTTATCAAATTTATAAATTAAGTCTTTGGCCATAGCACTGTCTGTTGACCACTAGTTTGGGTTAGTATGGAATCCAAGGCACCATGAGCAGTGAAGATGATTTTAAGGGTAACCAGTAAACGGTTATCCCAATTGCTACTGAATAGAGCTGGGCGGTATGACCAAATGTGTATCACAGTATTTTTGTAACTTATGGCGGTTCCACGGTATATAACGGTATTTCTCCTCCCCCCCCCCCCTTAAATCATTTGACCCGCGAGCGCTGTTCTGCTCCCCCCCCAAATTAATCATCAGCCCAGCGCTGCACTATCCCCATCAGGGTACTACTCACATATGTCACCCGCAAGCGCTGCCCTCCTCATCCTCCTGTTTGTTGCAGGCCGCCTGTGCTGGCTGGAACTCTGTACTGTAAGCTGTATCCCTATGCAGCTGTCAGCCTATCACCGGCCGCAGCGATGTTCCGCCTCGGCCGGTGATAGTCTGAGCCCACTGTCATGTAAGAAGCCGGCTTCTTACATGACAGTGGGCTCAGCCTATCACTGGCCAGGGCAGAACATCGCTGCGGCCGTTGATAGGCTGATGGTTCTCCGACGTACCTTCCCCAGGAAGAGCATAAGGCAGACATAGGAATGTGGTTTTGTTTACCTTTTGCAGCCCGGGCATAGGGATACAGCTTACAGTACAGAGTTCCAGCCAGCGCAGGCGGCCGCAACAAACAGGAGGACGAGGAGGGCAGCACTTGCGGGTGACATATGTGAGTAGTACCCAGATGGGGATAGCGCAGCGCTGGGCTGATAATTAATTGTGTGGGGGGGCAGAACAGCGCTCGCGGGTCACATATGATTAGTTCAGCACTGGGCTGATCATTCATTCCCGAGGGGGGAGAGGCCAAACCGGTATTGCGGTACGGGGAAAAAATTTATATCGTGCCGGACAAAAATTTCGGTATGAACTGGTATACCGCCCAGCCCTACTACTGAATATTACATTTTTCCCAAAACGTTATAAATAGAGCCTTACTCCAACAATATAACCATTTCCCCAGAAAACAAAAATTTCACTATTATATTTACTCTCTACTATAGG
This sequence comes from Hyla sarda, assembly GCF_029499605.1. Classification (NCBI taxonomy): domain Eukaryota; kingdom Metazoa; phylum Chordata; class Amphibia; order Anura; family Hylidae; genus Hyla; species Hyla sarda. The sequence goes on from NC_079189.1 coordinate 167,891,504, forward strand.
TTAAACTTAGCAAAAGATCAGCAGATTTACCAGCATTCCTGAATTAGGAGCATCCCAAAAAAAAAATAATAATAAAAAAAAAAAAACACAACATAAATCTGAGGAAACGCACACAAACTCTACGTGTAGAAGTTATATACAGTCCACTTTGACCTAGAGGACACAGGAAATTTAAAGGGGTACTCTGCTGCTCAGCGCTTGGAACAAACTGTTCCGAACGCTGGAGCCTGTGCCGGGAACTCGGGACGTCATAGCCCCCCGGCACAGGCTCCAACATTCGGTACAGTTTGTTACAAACGCCGAGCAGCAGAGCACCCCTTTAAGTTTTTCTTTTTTTTTCTTCTCGCCTTCTAAGAGCCATAACTATTATTTTTCCATTCACAGACCCATATTAGGGCTTATTCTCCAATTGTACTTTGTAATTAAACTTTTTATTTTACCATTAAAGGGGTATTCCAGGCCAAAACTTTTTTTTTTATATATCAACTGGCTCCGGAAAGTTAAACAGATTTGTAAATTACTTCTATTAAAAAAATCTTAATCCTTCCAATAGTTATTAGCTTCTGAAGTTGGGTTGTTGTTTTCTGTCTAACTGCTCTCTGATGACTCACGTCCCGGTAGCTGTGCAGTTCCTATGGGGATATTTTCCCATCATGCACAGCTCCCGGGATGTGACATCATCATTGAGTAGTTAGACAGAAAACTTCAGAAGCTAATAACTATTGGAAGGATTAAGATTTTTTAATAGAAGTAATTTACAAATCTGTTTAACTTTCCGGAGCCAGTTGATATATATAAAAAAAAAATGTTTTGCCTGGAATACCCCTTTAAATGTAGGGAGCAGCAAAAAGATTATCAGATGTGGTGGGTAATTAAGAAGAAAACCTCAAGTTTGCAGCTTTTGGGGAGGGTTTTGATTTTACACAGTGCACTTTATGGTAAAGATGACATGTAATCTTTATTCTGTGGGTCAATATTATTAAAATGATACACATGTTTACATGATTTTCTATTATTGTACTTTTTAAACAAAATAAGTATGTTCAAAACCACCCTATTCTGACCCCCTATCACCTTCTTATTTTTTCGTATACATGGCTGAATGAGAGCTTTTTGTTCACTTTTAATTCCTTTTATTTCTGGGATGTAATGTGGCCAAAAAACAGTCATTTTAATATATGATTTTTTTTTCACCTTTATGCCATTCACTGCACAGGATCATTAACATTATATTTTTAAAATTTGGACATTTAGGCACGCGGCGATACTAAATATGCTTATTTTCTTTTCTTGCATTTTTATTTATTTTATTGGGAAGGGGCCTTTTCAAATGTATTAGTTTTTTCTTGTATATTTTACCACTCAGCATGGCCCCAAACAGGACTATTTATGGCAATCTTTTTATTGTTAATACTGTTCTGCGCTATGCATAGGCATAGAACTGATCAGTGTCATCTGTGATCTACTTATCTAGCCTGCTAGAATACAGACCAGAGGTTAAAGATTGCAGGAGTCAGCTGTGGAGCCGGTAAGAGGAGCTATAGCCACTATCCTGACTCAGCGGACCACTGCAATCACGACCTGGGTGGTCCAATGAGTCTCTGTAAAAAAAAAAAAAAAAAAAAAAAAAAAAAACACACACAAATAGAAAAAGAAAACCTTTAGATTGGACACCACTGCAGTCAGTATATGACTAAGTGGGCAGGACCTGCACTAAGCTCTCATCTCAGAAGCAGAATGACGACAGACAATCAATCTTATTGCAATAAAGCTACTTTACTAACAGTATTATTAATATGTCTGGTAATATAAGCTCAGAAATTGGAAAGTGGATTTAACTGTAAACAAGATTCTTCATTGGATAACCCCATAAAAGGAAAACTATCACTAGTGTCACCCGCACTTACCAGTGGTACTGGCTGGTAGTGCGACTGACACAGATTAAAATGATGCCTACATCAAGCGGGTCTGTCGTGACGGTATCCTTCTTTTTGTAGTTATGCTAATTTGCCGCACAGCGTTGGCGGGGTTACGATGTCTTTCTGAGGCACGCTGATGTCACCACTGCTGGTTTGGGGTTCCGCCCCGGCTAATAAACATGCATGTCCTTCCGCTGCCTCTTCGCTATGGTTTCAGTGTTACTGCCACTTTCTGGGTACACCAAGATGGCCGTGGCTGTGTACCCATGAATTGTCATATGTACAGCAGGACAAAAAACAGAGTTAGGAGGAAGCACCCCAAACTGCTAATTAACTTAATCACAAAAAGTGAGAAAAAGTGGCACAATCAGCTCCACTTCCAAGGCTATGTTCACACGGCAGAATGTCCATGTGGAATTCCACATGATTATTCCATACAGACATTCTGCAGCAGCAGAGTCCCATTGATTACAGAGATATGAGATTCTGCTGCTCTGTTCACAGCATCACCATCATCATGATTCCGGCATCGCAAAAACATTGAACCTGTTGAATGTTTTTGCTGATTCTGCTCGGAAATATTTTTTTTTGTTCAGAACTTTTATCTTGATGTACAGAATAAAATTACCTTGAAATCGCACATTTGACAGTTTCCATGGCAACCATGAGTTATGACTAACATCAATGTTTTACTTTCGTAAAGAAGCACGAATGTAACACAATGGCATTATCTGACATAAATGCTTCTAAAATTATCCACACATTATGAGCCGACTTAGGATGTAAGCAATAAAGTTTACATTATTATCTGCAGAATCTTAAAGTGTACCAGTCAGATAGCAAAAAAATATATATAAATATATGTATCTCGACCATGTACATCTAATTGTTCTGCCTCCATCACCTATATTTATTACAGAAATACCCCTTTTCATTAGCTCACAGTGTTAGAAATCATCTCTGAGGAAGGGGGGGGGGGGGTGTCCCTCCCTTGTGTTGGTGGGAGGTGCAGTCCAGTAAGTGAGGGTGGGCTACAGTACTGATGTACTGCGTAGAAATGGAAGCCCGTAAAAATTTACAAAATGGCATTATTTTCTAAAATTTTTTCACAAAATTATTTGATTTTCCGTTTTGCCGTGGATTTTTTGGTAAAATCATTAATGTCATTACAAAGTAGAATTGGTGGCACAAAAAATAAGCCATCATATGGAATTTTAGGTGCAAACTTGAAAGGGTTATGATTTTTAAAAGGTAATGAGGAAAATACGAAAGTGTAAAAACGGAACAACCGTGAGTCCTTAAGGGGTTAAGTAGCTGATCGCTGGGGGTCCAAACGCTGGGGCCCACTGCGATCACCGGGATGGGAACCTGGTCCCCAGTGGTAAATATTTGCCGGAGTACTCCTTTAAGGGATATACTATAAGGCTGAGACCTCATCATAGCCACCGCGAGAGTGTCTGCAAAGGTGGGGGTCAGAACGCGGGGGGAGAAGACAAGGCGGGGTAAGTTAAGCTGGTAGAGACAGGGCTTGGTTCAGGAGAAAAGGGGGATCCCAACTGTTGGACCCTCCACGTTCTGACACTTATCTCCTGTCCTGTGAAACACTGGGATTACCTCTTTAATGCATATGTGAATGAGCCCCAAAACGGCACCAATAAGACCTACCTCCAAGCCCTTAGTGCTGAAGGTTTCCCATGATACATACTGAACAAATGATATCCACTCGAAATCCGCCTTTAGCTTTGGGGTTGAAATTTTATAACAAATCAAGCAAATCATTTCTAAAATGAGCATTCTTTAGAAGTTACCAATTATAGGTATTTTTGTATAGACTTGTTATACTGACATAAATCTGTTTAACATATGCTTAAACATACACCTAAAAAAACATATGTTTGTATCTCATATTTTGCAGTACAAAGTTTTAAGTTGTAAAAGAGCTCCATTTATGCATCCATCCGTCAAAAATCATTGTAAAGACAGGGAGGGCCCTCTTTGGGTGGTCTTGGTATAGCTACAGCCCACATGATTAGTGGGCAGAAACAAGGAAGATGTAGTGTGCACCAAATAGGGCCCTCCATAAAACAAACGTAGTGAAGGACTTGCTGCAAGATGAAATAACATCATGGTGTGGCTTGCAGAAGAAGGTCCTGCACCACTCCAGATATCGTGAAGAGGAGGATGCAGAGGCCTCAGCGCGAGAGCGGTGGAATTATTGGGGTACACTACTTAATGGGGGGGTATCTATATAAAAAGAAGGTTTCCTACCTACCTGACTACATAAGTAATGGGGGCTTCTACCTTATGGGGGGGGGGGGGGGGGGGGGGGTTACCTACCTATTTTCTGGGAACGTCTACCTAAAATGAGATATATATATTTTGTGGGCTTCCAGCTAATAGATAATTCCCCACCTACTTCCACGAGCTTCTACCTATTAGAAGCTGGGGACTTCTACCTAATAAGGATGATTCTCTACCTACTTACTGGGTTTAAATCTACCTACTCCTACCTAATAGGTGGGAATTCCCTACTGGGGGTACATCCAAATAATGAGTGTCAGTAAGAGCCTCACATTCGACTTTCACATAAGGCTTCACAAGGTATAGCACCACTATAGCACCAGTATATATCTGCTGCCACATGAAATAAAAGAATTTAAATAAAAAAAAGCACTGGTAATAGGTATGGGGGGGGGGGGGGGGGGGAGTACCTTTTGAAAGCATCAATACTTTAATAAATTCCCTAAAGGGAATGGATTATCTCTGTAAAACATTGCAGAATATGTTGGCACTATATAAAGGAATTACTAGAATAAACTGTAAACCCATTTTCTATCTTCAGATATGTCTTGTGCATCACTGTAGGGACTGGTCAGTGAGGAGCAGACAGGATCTTCTAATAATCCTCTAAAATAGGACATTGTGCACGTTCAATTTTATCCAAAGATCTATTCCATGTCAATTTACAATAGCAAATGTGGCCATTAAAATTTCATATCCATGAATGAGAGATCAGTAGAGAGGAAGCAGGTTACGTTACACCGGCAGCACTGAGTAACCAGACACCATCAAACATACTACTGTACACAATGACATTGGGTACAACCACCGTGACATCTACAAACCAGCTCTAAACTGACACAGTACTACGTCACCCGTACAGTATATTACAGAGGAATATAATATCCAGGAGAATGAGACACAATCCCTGCCACACAAGATATAACGTATAAGTGACCAGATCTGCACGTGACTAGGGCAACGTTCAGACATCCGGATTATAGTAACAAGTCCTGGACGTCCTGTGACTGAAGTGATCCAAACCTAGGCAGCAATACCTTTTCATAGTGATCTGTATTATAGTAACAAGTCCTGGACGTCCTGTGACTGAAGTGATCCAAACCTAGGCAGCAATACCTTTTCATAGTGATCTGTATTATAGTAACAAGTCCTGGACGTCCTGTGACTGAAGTGATCCAAACCTAGGCAGCAATACCTTTTCATAGTGATCTGTATTATAGTAACAAGTCCTGGACGTCCTGTGACTGAAGTGATCCAAACCTAGGCAGCAATACCTTTTCATAGTGATCTGTATTATAGTAACAAGTCCTGGACGTCCTGTGACTGAAGTGATCCAAACCTAGGCAGCAATACCTTTTCATAGTGATCTGTATTATAGTAACAAGTCCTGGACGTCCTGTGACTGAAGTGATCCAAACCTAGGCAGCAATACCTTTTCATAGTGATCTGTATTATAGTAACAAGTCCTGGACGTCCTGTGACTGAAGTGATCCAAACCTAGGCAGCAATACCTTTTCATAGTGATCTGTATTATAGTAACAAGTCCTGGACGTCCTGTGACTGAAGTGATCCAAACCTAGGCAGCAATACCTTTTCATAGTGATCTGTATTATAGTAACAAGTCCTGGACGTCCTGTGACTGAAGTGATCCAAACCTAGGCAGCAATACCTTTTCATAGTGATCTGTATTATAGTAACAAGTCCTGGACGTCCTGTGACTGAAGTGATCCAAACCTAGGCAGCAATACCTTTTCATAGTGATCTGTATTATAGTAACAAGTCCTGGACGTCCTGTGACTGAAGTGATCCAAACCTAGGCAGCAATACCTTTTCATAGTGATCTGTATTATAGTAACAAGTCCTGGACGTCCTGTGACTGAAGTGATCCAAACCTAGGCAGCAATACCTTTTCATAGTGATCTGTATTATAGTAACAAGTCCTGGACGTCCTGTGACTGAAGTGATCCAAACCTAGGCAGCAATACCTTTTCATAGTGATCTGTATTATAGTAACAAGTCCTGGACGTCCTGTGACTGAAGTGATCCAAACCTAGGCAGCAATACCTTTTCATAGTGATCTGTATTATAGTAACAAGTCCTGGACGTCCTGTGACTGAAGTGATCCAAACCTAGGCAGCAATACCTTTTCATAGTGATCTGTATTATAGTAACAAGTCCTGGACGTCCTGTGACTGAAGTGATCCAAACCTAGGCAGCAATACCTTTTCATAGTGATCTGTATTATAGTAACAAGTCCTGGACGTCCTGTGACTGAAGTGATCCAAACCTAGGCAGCAATACCTTTTCATAGTGATCTGTATTATAGTAACAAGTCCTGGACGTCCTGTGACTGAAGTGATCCAAACCTAGGCAGCAATACCTTTTCATAGTGATCTGTATTATAGTAACAAGTCCTGGACGTCCTGTGACTGAAGTGATCCAAACCTAGGCAGCAATACCTTTTCATAGTGATCTGTATTATAGTAACAAGTCCTGGACGTCCTGTGACTGAAGTGATCCAAACCTAGGCAGCAATACCTTTTCATAGTGATCTGTATTATAGTAACAAGTCCTGGACGTCCTGTGACTGAAGTGATCCAAACCTAGGCAGCAATACCTTTTCATAGTGATCTGTATTATAGTAACAAGTCCTGGACGTCCTGTGACTGAAGTGATCCAAACCTAGGCAGCAATACCTTTTCATAGTGATCTGTATTATAGTAACAAGTCCTGGACATCCTGTGACTGAAGTGATCCAAACCTAGGCAGCAATACCTTTTCATAGTGATCTGTATTATAGTAACAAGTCCTGGACGTCCTGTGACTGAAGTGATCCAAAACTAGGCAGCAATACCTTTTCATAGTGATCTGTATTATAGTAACAAGTCCTGGATGTCCTGTGACTGAAGTGATCCAAACCTAAGCAGCAATACCTTTTCATAGTGATCTACAGCGGATATCAAAAGTCTACACCCCTTGTTAAAATGTCAGGTTCTTGTGATGTTAAAGCATAAGACAAAGAAATGATGTCAGAACTTTACACGGCGGAATTTTCGAGCAGAACCAGACAAAAAAATTCCGCTCAGAAATTTTGTTGCAGCAGAGTCCCATTGTTAGAATCCCAAAAGGATTCCGCTGCACTGTGCACATGGCGGAAATTCCAATTCCGAACTCTGCAGAAAAAAACATTGACATGTCAATTCTTTCAGTGGAATCCACTCGGAAATGCATTGCCGTCTACAGGGACGTTGCATTTGCAGACGGTTCAAGGGTCGGCATGTTGTACCAGCGGGGCCTATTGTCTGTGGAATCTCTGGCCGGAAATCCTACTGTGTGAACACTCCACTTGTTTTTTTTCTGGCAGTTTTTGGAATACAGTGACCCCTCGACCTACGATGGCCCCAACATACGATCATTTCAACATACGATGGCCTCTCAGAGACCATCGCATGTTGAAGGCAGCATCAACATACGATGCTTTTGTATGTCGGGGCCATCGCATAAAACAGCTATCAGACAGCGCTGACTGCTTCAGCTGCCACCGGATAGCCGTTTACGGTGCCCCGTGCCCTGTGCTGACGACTCGGGGCTCCGGCGCATCCTCTTCGGGACCCCCTGCATCGTCGGCGCTCTCCATCGTAGTCATCATGTCGCTACGCACACCGTCCCCTCATCCAATAGGAGTGACATGATTGCGGCGACGGAGAGCGGCGATGTAAAGCGAGGATGCCGGGGAAGCAGGGGCCTTGCCGGAGAATCGGGGACACCACGGGGACAGCGATGGAAGGCGACATCCAGGGCAGCGGTGACAGTCCGGAGCGGCGGGGACACGCGAGTGTAACCTCCAATACCAGTGGTCTTCAACCTGCGGACCTCCAGATGTTGCAAAACTACAACTCCCAGCATGCCCAGACAGCCGTTGGCTGTCCGGGCATGCTGGGTGTTGTAGTTTTGCAACATCTGGAGGTCCGCAGCTTGTAGACACTGTCCTATACTTTACATTGCACGGATCCCTCAACATACGATGGTTTCAACAAACGATGGTCCATTTGGAACGGATTACCACGGTACGACCACTGCAGTTTTTGAGCCAAAGACAGAAGTGTATTCAAAAGGAATAGGACATATAAAGGAAGGACTTATACTTCTCCTCCCTTATGGATCCACTTCTGACTTTGGCTCAAACACTGCAGTGACTGTTTTCCAAAAACTGCCAGAAAAAAACCCAAGTGGAAAATTTGCCTTAATCTAAAATTCGTTGAAGCACCTTTTGATTTTATTAGAGCACTCATTTTTAGGTAGGAGTCTATTAGCATGGTACACCCTGATGTAGCAATCAGGTCTCATGTATACAGCCCTCTTTATATCACCCCACAGATGTTCAATTGAATTAAAGGGAATCTGTCATTAGTGTCACCCACACACCTGTGTGTACGCCCCCCTCATGACGTCACGGGCATGCCCCCTCAATGAAGGTCTATGAGAGGGGGCGTGACGTCCCAAGCCTCCGGCACTGCACCCGACACTCTAAACGAACGCCGGGTGCAGCAGGGAGATCGCCGGGGTCCCCAGCGGCAGGACCCCCGGGGATCAGACATCTTATCCTCTATCCTTTGGTAGGTATGTAGGTAGGTATGGTGTTCTTTGGGTGATGTGCAGTGTTGTTTTTGCACCAAACATAACTTTTGGAATCATAGTCAAAAAGTTTAACCATAACACATTTTAAGTCAGTCCTGCCATAGTCAACAGGTTCAGACATCTTTTCTCTTCGTTTGTCATCTGTCACCTGATGAGAATCTTGTTTGGTATCAACCGGAATCTGATAGAAACTAATAGGATCTGTCAAAATCAGTTTCTTTATAAATTTATGCTCACACAGGATTGGCTGATTTGAAGCTATGCTCAACTATTTACTCATATTGATTTGACAAAGTGAATTCAGCGGTGGATTTTTCATGTTGAAAATCTGAAAAATGTCGCTACTAGAGATGAGTGAACTTACAGTAAATTCGATTTGCCACAAACTTCTCGGCTCGGCAGTTGATGACTTATCCTGCATAAATTAGTTCAGCTTTCCGATGCTCCGGGGGGCTGGAAAAGGTGGACACAGTCCTAGGAAAGATTCTCCTAGGACTGTATCCATCTTTTCCAGCCCACGGGAGCACCTGAATGCTGAACTAATTTATGCAGGATAAGTCATCAACTGCCGAGCCGAGAAGTTCGTGACAAATCGAATTTACTGTAAGTTCGCTCATCTCTAGTCGCTACCTACTGACTTTAGCGGGTCCACAGCAAACCTGCAATAGTAGTGGAGGATTTGTTATGGATCCATTGAAGTCAATAGGTAGCAATAGTATCTGCTGTGGATTTTCTTTGTGGAAAATCCGCAGCTGATTATGAAAGTGCGAACGTTCAGCGTTTTCCAACCAGTGAACCTCAAGCCGTTGTAGAACTACAATTTCCAGCATGCCCAGACAGCCAACAGCTGAAGGCACATTGGTTGTGAAACATTGCCTAAAAGGTAGTGTTTCCCAACCAGTGTGCCTCCAGCTGTTGCAAAACTACAACTCCCAGCATGGCATGCATGCTGGGAATTGTAGTTTTGCAGGAGCTGGAGGCACACTGGTTGGGAAACATTGACGTAAGGCTACTTTGACACTGCCGTTGCACCCCGTCGAGAACAGGTGTAAAAGGGGAATTCCAGGGGGGAAAAAAACAAAAACAAAAAAAATCTCAATTCTTCCAATAATTATCAGCTGCTGAAGTTGAGTTGTTCTTTTCTGTCTGGCAACAGTGCTCTCTGCTGACATCTCTGCTTGTCTCAGGAACTGCACAGAGTAGAAGAGGTTTGCTATGGGGATTTGCTTCTACTCTGGACAGTTCTCGAGACAGGTGTCATCAGAGAGCACAGAAAAGAACAACTCAACTTCATCAGCTCATAAGTACTGAAAGAATTAAGATTTTTTAATAGAGGTAATTTACAAATCTATTTAACTTTCTGGAGCCAGTTGATATATAAAGAAAAAAAAAACAAAAAAAAAAAGTTTTTTTCCTGGATAACCCCTTTAAGTTTTTTTTTTTTTTTACATTAACATCCATTATCTGGACAGGGCACAACGGGTCCCAATGGATCCTATTATAGTCAATAGGGTCCGTCGGGTGCCGTTGCTTTGTAGCGGGAGTAATAGACAGGGCTTGCAGTATTTTTCTCCTTAGCCTTATAGGGTGTATTCTTGCTGACAGGAGGGTCTGACCACGGTACCATGACTTACTGCTAGAAGGGAATTTTCCTCCTCTGCATGTTACCAGCAAAGAGATACAGTGGTCCCTCAACATACGATGGCAATCCGTTCCAAACGGACCATCGTTTGTTGAAACCATCGTATGTTGAGGGATCCATGCAATGTAAAGTATAGGACAGTGGTCTACAACCTGCGGACCTCCAGATGTTGCAAAACTACAACACCCTGCATGCCCGGACAGCCGTTGGCTGTCCGGGCATGCTGGGTGTTGTAGTTTTGCAACATCTGGAGGTCCGCAGGTTGTAGACCACTGTTAGAGAAAGTTGTACTCACCTGTCTCCGCTGCTCCGGCCCGTCACCGCTGCCCGGGATGTCGCCGTCCATCGGTGTCGCCGCATCCCCTACGCTCCGGAAAGGCCTGTTTCCCCGGCAACCACGCTCTCCGTCGCCGCCATCATGTCGCTACGCACGCCGCTCCTATTGAATGACGGGACATGTGCGCAGCAACGTGATGACGACGAAGGAGGAGAGCGGCGACGATGTAGAGGATCACGAAGAGGACGCGCCGGAGTCCTGAGGACAGGTGAGTGACCATCACCGGAGCTCACGGGGCACCGTATACGGCTATCCGGTGGCAGCTGAAGCAGTCTGCCCTGCCGCATAGCCGTTTATGCGATGGCCAGGCCCTGACATAAAAAAGCATCGTATGTTGATGCTTCAACATGCGATGGCCTCTGAGAGGCCATCGCATGTTGAAATTATCGTATGTCGGGGGAAGATCTATCAAAACCTGTCCAGAGGAAAAGTTGCTGAGTTGCCCATAGCAACCAATCAGATCACTTCTTTCATTTTTGAAAATTCCTCTGCAAAATGAAAGACGCGATCTGATTGGTTGCTAGGGGCAAATCAGTAATTTTTCCTCTGGACAGGTTTTGATAAATCTCCCCCGTAGTGCAGACTGGATGAAGGGGCATTGTCATGATTGGGGTGTCTGTGGCTGGTCCCCTCCAATCAGCAAGTATCATTCTAGTCACATGCCACCATTACCTGATAAAGTTGGGGGGAAAAAAAAATATAAAATATAGTGCAAAACAATGCACATGTGAACACACTCGAAGTATGTGAATATATATATATATATATATATATATATATATATATATATATATCTTTCTATAGATTATACATTGCACGGGAGTGTTAGCAGTTTGTGTACCTGGAGCAGCAGCTGCTGCAGTCAGTATAAGATGATGAGCGGCTGTCCCATCCTTCTCCCCCATCCTCTTCTTCCTCACGGGGGATAGTGTCTCTCAACACTTCCATCCTCCGACCCCTCTAGCTACCCGTTCACACCACACTGCTGTACAGCATAACGCAGGCACAGTTCACACTACGCCAGTCACCTCAGCACATCACATACACCACACTGCTCAACTACCAAGCGTTAGTAGCAACGGCTCCAGGTAAGTCAATAGCTCCGCCTTTTTCCGGACACAGAGTTAGTGATTGGCCTGACCACGCACGTGATGTTTTCCAGCGCATTGGATCCTGGTAGTTGTGGTTGATAGAGGTCAGTTTTGTGCACACAAGTTCGCTGTGGGAACACTATCTCCCAGAGTTCATTTCGGCTTCGCGTGTTGTCAGTCTGAGTACGATATGCTGGCTGTTCTCGCATTCTGCCTCCTCATACTGTGGTTTTGTAATTCACATCGCATTATCTCTATAACAGTGTTTCCCAACCAGGGTGCCTCCAGCTGTTGCAAAACTACAACTTCCATCATGCCTGGACAGCCTTCGGCTGTCCAGGCATGCTGGGAGTTGTAGTTTTGCAATAGCTGGAGGCACCCTGGTTGGGCTGTTCGGGCATGCTGGGAGTTGTAGTTTTACAACAGCTGGAGGCACCCTGGTTGGGCTGTCCAGGCATGCTGGGAGTTGTAGTTTTGCAATAGCTGGAGGCACCCTGGTTGGGCTGTTCGGGCATGCTGGGAGTTGTAGTTTTACAACAGCTGGAGGCACCCTGGTTGGGCTGTCCAGGCATGCTGGGAGTTGTAGTTTTGCAATAGCTGGAGACACCCTGGTTGGGCTGTCCGGGCATGCTGGGAGTTGTAGTTTTGCAACAGCTGGAGGCACCCCCTGGTTGGGCTGTCCTGGCATGCTGGGAGTTGTAGTTTTGCAATAGCTGGAGGCACCCTGGTTGGGCTGTCCTGGCATGCTGGGAGTTGTAGTTTTGCAACAGCTGGAGGCACTCTGGTTGGGCTGTCCAGGCATGCTGGGTTTTTTAGTTGTGCAATAGCTGGAGGCACCCTGGTTGGGCTGTCCTGGCATGCTGGGAGTTGTAGTTTTGCAACAGCTGGAGGCACTCTGGTTGGGCTGTCCAGGCATGCTGGGAGTTGTAGTTTTGCAATAGCTGGAGGCACCCTGGTTGGGCTGTCCAGGCATGCTGGGAGTTGTAGTTTTGCAATAGTTGGAGGTACCCTGGTTGGGCAGTCCAGGCATGCTGGGAGTTGTAGTTTTGCAATAGCTGGAGGCACCCTGGTTGGGCTGTCCTGGCATGCTGGGAGTTGTAGTTTTGCAATAGTTGGAGGTACCCTGGTTGGGCTGTCCTGGCATGCTGGGAGTTGTAGTTTTGCAACAGCTGGAGGCACTCTGGTTGGGCTGTCCAGGCATGCTGGGAGTTGTAGTTTTGCAATAGCTGGAGGCACCCTGGTTGGGCTGTCCAGGCATGCTGGGAGTTGTAGTCTTGCAACAGCTGGAGGCACCCTGGTTGGGCTGTCCAGGCATGCTGGGAGTTGTAGTTTTGCAACAGCTGGAGGCACCCTGGTTGGGAAACACTGCACTAAATATGCAGGAGTGAGAAATATCTAATCTAATAGTGAAGGTGATACCCTTTATAGCAGTGTTTGCCAACAAGTGTGCATCCAGCTGCTGCAAAACTATCCCAGCATCCTGGGAATTGTAGTTTTGCAACAGCTGGAGGAGCAATGGTTGCGAAAACAAAACCTGCGGATGGAAGTTCTGGAATGTTCTAATTATTTCATCCACAGACCCATATGAGGGCTTGTTTTTTGTTGGACCAATTGTACTTTGTAATGCCACCTTTCATTTTTTTTTACCATAAAAAAATACTGCGACTCCAAAAACAGAAATGAAAAACAAACAAACAATACATTAAATTTTGTTATTCATTTTTGTTTTTTATTTTTCATTTATTTGCAATAAAATGTAACATGTTATTTGTAGTCTTCAAGTCAGAACGATGACAATACCCAATTTGTACGGTTATGATTATGTTTCCCTACTTCTAAAAACTAACATGTTAATCATAACATTTAAATTGCCACATTCTGACACTATAGCTGTTTTTGAGACCTTGATCTGCGGTGTTGATCAGTACCGTTTTTACATAGATCAGATTTTTAAATCACTTTTGGTTCTATTTTTTCTCGGGGGGGGGGGGGGGGAAATGTGATGCAATCAAAATAGCACCATTCTAAAATGTGTTTTTGTAGACTAAGTTCACACTAGCCTTGTGCTCTGACCTGTTCAGGGTCTGCCAGGCTTTTTTTTTTTTGCGCAGAATAGACCCTGAACGGGTCAGAGCTCAGTAGACACCGCTGGGTCCCTACAAGTCCCATTGACAGGTGAATGGGGTCTGTTGTATTTCTGTCCGGTGTCAGAGTTTAGTAGAGAAAATATGATCCCGTAATTTAAACGGACTCAGTAAAAAGTACTTCTCTCGACAAAGCTTAAAGGGGAATTCCAGGCAAAACCTTTTTTTTTTATATATCAACTGGCTAAAGAAAGTTAAACAGATTTGTAAATTACTTCTATTAAAAAATCTTAATCCTTCCAATAGTTATTAGCTTCTGAAGTTTTCTGTCTAACTGCTCAATGATGATGTCACGTCCCGGGAGCTGTGCATGATGGGAGAACATCCCCATAGGAGCTGGACAGCTCCCGGGACGTGAGTCATCATAAAACAGTTAGACAGAAAACAGCAACTCAACTTCAGAAGCTAATAACTATTGGAAGGATTAAGATTTTTTTAATAGAAGTAATTTACAAATCTGTTTAACTTTCCGGAGCCAGTTGATATATAAAAAAAAGTTTTTGCCTGAAATACCCCTTTAATGCTAATGTGAACTCGGCCTATGGTCTTTTGTTTACATTTTTTTTTTAATGGGGAGGGGGGTCATTAGAATTTTTATTTTGGGACATAATTTAAAACAACATTTTAACCCCTTAAGGACCAGGCCATTTTACACCTTAGGACCAGAGCGTTTTTTGCACATCTGACCACCGTCACTTTAAGCATTAATTACTCTAAGATGCTTTTACCGAATATTCTGATTCTGAGAATGTTTTTTCGTGACATATTCTACTTTATTTTGGTGGTAAATTTTCTGCGTTACTTGCATCCTTTTTTGTGAAAAATTCCAAAATTTCATAAAAATTTAGCATTTTTCTAACTTTGAAGCTCTCTGCTTGTAAGGAAAATGGATATTCCAAATTTTTTTTTATTTTTATTCACAAATACAATATGTCCACTTTATGTTTGCATCATAAAATGGACATATTTTTACTTTTTGAAAAAATTAGAGGGCTTCAAAGTAGAGCAGCAATTTTCAAAAATTTCATGAAAATTGCAAAATCTGAAGGGACAGATGTTACAGAACTACAACTCCCAGCATGCCTGGGCAGTCTAGGCATGCTGAGAGTTGTAGTTTGGCAACATCTGGAGGGCTACAGTTTGGGCACCACTGTAACAGTGGTCCCCAAACTGTGACCCTCCAGATGTTGCCAAACTACAACTCCCAGCATGCCCAGACAGCCTTTGGCTGTCTGGGCATGCTGGGAGTTGCAGTTTGGCCTTCCTAGTGGTTGCCACAGTAAAAATCACTTTACTTTCAGTTTCATTTCTCCCCCCCACCGTCGACTCCCTACCTGAGCCGGGATCTCCGGTGAATATCTGCAATGATTGCCGGGCCCCACGAGTCTTCTCCTCCAGGTACCGGCCTCCATGTTCTTCCACCGTTCTGCCTGACATCCAGGGGTGGGCAGAACAGGGGGTTTCCATGGCAATCCACTGTCCTGCTCTGCCATTGGTCAGAATCAGTTCTGACCAATGGCAGGGGAAGGGAGGAGATCGCAGCATTGCGACCTCACTCCTACCCTGCAGGATACTGGGGCCTGTCACTGACAGGTCCCAGCATCCCTATTTTACAGGTGATCGGGTCACCAGAGACCCGATCAGCCCGGAATAGGAGAAAATCGCATGTCTGAATTGACATGCGATTTTCTGCAATCGCCGACATGCGGGGGTCCTGGGACCCCTCTAGGCATTTGCAAGGCATGCCTGCTGAACGATTTCAGCAGGCATGCCGTTCCGATCTCTTCCCGGCGAGTGGCAGGGACCGAAAAACGCCATGACATTGTGGGACGTCATTGGTCCTTAAAGCCCAGGGTACCATGACGTTCCACAACGTCATTGGTCCTTAAGAGGTTAAAAATCTTTTTTTTTTTTCTTTTACAATTCAGTGCAATGGTATTACACTGCATTGAATTGACTGATCAGCTATCTTCTAGTGCAGCCTGCCTTGTTGCAAACTAGACCACCAATGAAATGTACGAGATCTGTTTCAATGCCACTGTCAGCTTTGAAGGTGACAATTCATCAGTTAAATAACCAACATTGAAGTTTAGATATGTCTCAAATTTAAAGGAAATCTGTTATCAGTATAACCCCCACTAACCTGTCATACAGGCTTGTACTGCGGGTGATACTGATCAAAATGATACTTATGGCATCCAGAACCACCACGCCTTTCCGCCGTTATTGCTTGTTTTTTGGGTATGTAAATTAGGTCCTTGGGGCATGGGCGGAGCTTGGATCCGAGCTCTGGGCACTGATATAGTGGTAGCAGTCGCGCTGGGGCCCTGCTGCCTAAGGCTTGTTTCACACTACAAAAATTCTCAGTTTTTAAACATCCGTATGACGTTCCGTCTGAAAACCAGCTGAAAACGGCAGTAAGAAAATCCTATACGGCTGTTAGAAAATCCCATTATAGTCTATGGCATTTTTCTAATAGCCGTTTTAACCCGTTATAGTCCGTTATTCATGAACTATTTCCTTCCATACTATCTTCCGTCACAAAATAACGGGCGTTATCAACAACGGACTATAACAGGTTAAAACGGCTATTAGAAAAACCCCATAGACTATAATGGGATTTTCTAACGGACGTATAGGATTTTGTTATTGCTGTTTTCAGCTGGTTTTCAGACGGAACTTCGTAAGGATGTTTAAAAACGGAGGATTTTTGTAGTGTGAAAGGGGCCATAGGTTGCCCAAAAGCACAGCTGCCCCATAAGAGACCAGTATTATAATTTGCACATGGAGCCCTGTTAATTCTGCATCAGGGCTCAGAAGCTACAAGTTACGCCTCTGACTGAGCCATGAAGCTCCTTTTAGCGAAGCACAGCGGCTGTGTGACATAACCTAAGTTGACTCATGGCATTATTGTTTTTGTTCTGAATTTCTGCAAAAAAGTAAAACAATTTACAAAAAATACCACTGAATAAGTTTAAAAAACTGTTACATGCAGTGTAAAGTCTCTGTGAGTTTTGCGGAACATACTACTCCTTTTAAATTGGCAGCATGCTTTATATGTGGTATGTTTGCCATGGATTTAGGCACATAATTGTTCTAAATACTCAGTGTGAGCACAAATTGTGGCATGCCCCACATGTACAAAGAAATAGCCACTGTGATGCTTTGTATAATGCCAGTGATCTACTTTTATCTGTATAACTTTCTTATTGTGGTGTTGTGACAATGTTCCTCCTGCTTCATCGCAGTACATGGAAGATCAGTACTGGAGGTTGTCAGGATACTAGAGCCAAGTTACACATCATACCGTGTTTCCCCGAAAATGCACCCTACCCTGAAAATAAGCCCTAGCTGGATTATCGGGGTGGGCTGCAATATAAGCCCTACCCCGTAAATAAGACTAGACCAGTGGTCTCCAACCTGCGGACCTCCAGATGTTGCAGGTCAGATGTTTGCAACATCTGGAGGTCAGCAGGTTGAAGACCACTGACCTAGACAATGCCCAGGCTGCAAATATTAAAAAACAAACTTTAACTTACCTTAGTCCTCCATTCCCCCGTTGCTAAGGAACCGGCCTCACTGTCCTCCGCTGTTCTCGCTGCGGTCCTGGGGATGGGAACGTCATAGAGCCTTCAGCCTATCACCGGCTGCAGCGATGTCCCGCCTCGGCCAATGATAGGCTGAGCCCACTGTGATGTAAGAAGCCGGCCGGCTTCTTACATAACAGTCGGCTCAGCTTATCATCGGCCGAGGCGGGACATCGCTGCGGCCGGTGATAGGCTGAAGGCTCTGTGACGTCCCAACGCCAGGAAGCAGCAAGAACAGCGGAGGGACCATGAGGCTGGTTCCTTAGCAACGGGGAACGGAGGACTAAGGTAAGTTAAAGTTTGTTTTTTAATATTTGCAGCCCGGGCACAGGAATACAAAGCACAGTGCAGCGGCTGATAATTTGGCAGGGGGGGAGAGAAGCTGTGCTCGCGGGTGACATACGATTAGTCCCCCGATGGGGTGCAGCGCTGGGCTGATAAACCGGCGGGGGGGGGGGGGGGGGGGGATGTTGGGGGCATGATGATAATGGGGGGGGGTGTAAATACCGTTAAATGCCTTGGAACCGCCATGTTGTTCAATGTACATACCGTAAATATATAAGCCCTACCCTGAAAATAAGCCCTAGTGTGTTTTTTGTGACAAAAATTAATATAAGACCTGGTCTTGTTTTCGGAGAAACCCGGTAGTACACCTTGATCATTTTACATGGCAGTACAATACAGAAGTAAAAAGTGACATCTACATTTTAACATGTATTGGATATAGCACCATAGTATTTATTCTTTAGATAAAACTAAATCACTCATATAGCATCTTGTGGGGAATGACAAGCTCTTCGCTCTTCTCCTCCATAGAAACTAATACTAGTCACAACCACACAATACTTGTCATTTATTCAGTGGACAGCTATCAGCCCTGACACCTGCAAATGTTGTTAGTTTAATGTAAAGGAGATATGTGGCTGCCAAGCAGCTCTGATGCTGCTTATCTTGCGGAAAACAATAGGATTAGACAGATTAAACTCCAAGGGAGACATTCAGCTAGTTCAAAAATACATCAAATTGTTATAGATTTTTTGTGATATTGGAGATACGTATTTGGAGAAAACTACTGTCAAACAAAACTTTTCAAAATGTGAATATTAATGTGAGAATTGTTGCTGTAGATTGCTCGCCATTGATCTTTAAAGGGGTATTCCAGGCCAAAACATTTTTTATATATCAACTGGCTCCGGAAAGTTAAACAGATTTGTAAATTACTTCTAGTAAAAAATCTTAATCCTTCCAAAAGTTATTAGCTTCTGAAGTTGAGTTGTTGTTTTTTTTGTCTAACTGCTCTCTGATGACTCACGTCCCGGGAGCTGTGCAGTTCCTATAGGGATATTCTCCCATCATGCACAGCTCCCGGGACGTGACATCATCATTGAGCAGTTAGACAGAAAACATCAGAAGCTAATAACTATTGGAAGGATTAAGATTTTTTAATAGAAGTAATTTACAAATCTGTTTAACTTTCCGGAGCCAGTTGATATATATATATATATATAAAAAAGGTTTTGCCTGGAATACCCCTTTAAGACAAAGATTAATTTACATCTATGGCCAAAGTAACTTTGATCACCTAGCAACATATCCCCCTTTTTACGCAGGGGCTTACATTTTTTGCATCAGGAATATGAACACAATTCATAATCAGAAATATGATAAAATTACTAAAAAGAAATTGTGATGAGATAATGTTGGATGTTATGTACATGTCACCACAAACAACCAAGATGTATACAGATCAGGTATTAAAAGAGATATATTTATTGAAACACAAATTTAAAATTCATAAAAGTCACAGAGAGTAATACTGGTATGAATCGAACAGAAATATACTTCTTCCGGAAGCCATTGGAGCAAAACGTTGGGTGTTGGAGGCTTACTATCCATACTCTCCACTTGGTATTGATTGTTGTTATTTTTTAGTATTCTCCTACCATTAGACCATATCTATTAAGTACTTTTGCATTGCTTTCACTTTGAGGCATTACTAGGGCTGCCTGTCTTATGGGGGTATAGTATATCTACCACTTTTTAACAACTCCATTCATTGTCTGTTGGTACTTGTAAGCCTTCATTTCTGTTAGATTCCTACCAGTATTACTCTTTGTGACTTTACATAATTTTATGAATTTTAAATGTATGTGTTTTGCATTTGTGTTTCAATAAAGATATATCTTTTAATACCTGTTCTATATACGTCTTGCTTGTTTGTGGTTATATGAGTTAAATGGCGTAGGATTTGTTACATATGGGAACATTGCTTGTATTTTGTTATGTACGTGTTCCCAAATTGTACCTGCTCTCACTTTCAAGCCCTTCTCACAATCTTATTAAAAAAAAGAATTATTAATGTTCTAACTTACCTGTGCAACAAGATGCTTTGGACAGAATCCAGGTCATCTAGGCTCTTACTGACAGCCCGTGGGATGATGTGACCACCAACGTTAAACATGGTCCTCGTAGAGCTTGACGGTGATTCTAGTCATTGCTCATCCTGTAGGTATTTTATTGAGGGATGCAGTCATTACATTGAAATCTCACAAGTCATTTCTACAGCTATAAGATCCTTGAAGCTGGATGCTTTTGTAATGCAGCCCCTTTTCTTCCCCATCCTTCAACCTAACTCCAGCAGAGGAGTGAGTGGCCACAGTCAAGAAGAGGTCCCTTGTCCCCTCCTCCTTTAGGGACCCAATGTGCTGTGCTATCCGTACATGCAGTGTGGAAAACTCTGCCATCCTCTCTTCTGTCTCTCAGCAGCTCATAGTTGTAATCTTACCAAAGCCTCAGCCCTCCCACTACCCATTCATCTCACAGACATCAGGGAGATGAAAAAAGACTAGCGAGGGCTCAGAGACTTGTCCAATTGGGACTTGTCAGGTACAATGAGCTTACCCCCAATGCCCCCCCCCCCCCCCATGCCACCAATTTATAACTTCAGCACTAGCTTTGAAAAGATCATATGTCGCCTATAAATTTAGGCTAGAGATTTCTTCTCTTTTGTGTAGCTGTTTAATATTCCTTTTATCTATATGTGTTATTGCAATAACACCTACACACTTATCATTGGACTCTCCAAGAAACCTGAAAGACATATCTGCCTAGTTATTGAGTAATACAGGATGATGGGTCGTATCTAAGTATAACAATGTAGACATCCTTTCAGGACATTTGGAAAGTTGGGTGGCAACTAGTTAGGAAGATGCAATGGTTAACATGACTCCATATAACCAAGGGATGTTTCTCAGGCACATATACTAAACATTTGAAATTAAGAGCACCCACTATTGTATTTCCTATAAAGCATGTAATGAATACTTCTACTTAAATCCCCTTAAATACCCCGCAATCTCCTGTACGGGGCCCTGGCTCTGCCACGGCTCTCCCCGTGCAGGAGCAGTGTCGGCCGCAGCATGACGCCACAGCTGACACGCCCCCTCCATGTATTTCTATCAGAGAGGCGGAGATACAGCGTTCGTGCATCCCCACCTCTCCCATAGAGCTGAATGGAGGGGGCATGTCTGTCGACCTCTTAGTGAGGTTGACAACATGAGCAATAGCTGCGCAGAGCCGCAGCAGTTTTGGGTCCCCCGTACGGGATATTGCGCGGGTCCCACCGTTCAGACCCCCGCAATCAGACAGTTAACCTATATCCTGCAGATAGGGGATAAGTTGTCTTTGGCTGAAGTGCTCCTTTAAAGGGGTACTCCGCCCCTAGACATCTTATCCCCCATCCAAAGGATAGGGGATAAGATGTCTGATCACAGGGATCCCGCTGCTGGGGACCCCCTACGATCTCACCTGCGGCCCCCAAACGAAATTCGCTCCCTGTCAGATGACTGGCAATACTGGGGGAGGCTCGTGACATCACAGTCACCCCCCACTCGTGATGTCACGGCCATGCCCCCTCAATACAAGTCTATGGGAGAGGGCGTGAGCCTCCGGAGCTGCACCCGACATTCTAAACGAACATTGGGTGCAGCAGAGAGATCGCGGGGATCCCGCCGCTGGGGCAGGCAACTTATAGGATAGGGGATAAGATGTATAGGGGCGGAGTACCCCTTTAAGGCTGACTTTTTCCTTTTAATGACATTTTTCACTTGATGGAAGAGGACAACTTATTATTACTGTATATGTTTTATTGTTCTTTAATGAGAAAAAAAAATTTCATCATTATAATGGAGTTAAGAGCTAAAGGAAGCCTTCTGAAAACCAGAGATCTGAGACACAGAGAATCCCAGACAGTAATTAGACTTCTATGTAACCCTGTACAATGGTGACACCCGCACTTGTCTGTGGCATTCTTCCTCTAGTGCCTGAGCTCACTGCTCACAAAGCCTCCTTGACTTGTAATCATGTTCTTTACAAAGCCTCATATGATCCTGGGTGAAATCTAAAGTATTCCTAGAGGAATGTAACCCTTAACCTTTCTAAATGAAACGTGCGTAGACTCTAATTAGAGTTAGTGACAGTAACTTAGGTTAAGAAATTAATTTAATGAAAGGAAAAATACAAGTGACGTCACTATTTAAACATTTAGCATTAGGGTAGAGGGCATTAATATGTCACTCCACCATGTACAACAATCAGCCATAATATTAAAACCGCTATGGCCCATCGAGGCATGAAGTCCAAAACACATCTGAAACAGTAGCTCTTCTATGAGATCGGATCGAACTAGCCGGGTTAGCCTTTGCTCTCCATGCACATCAAAGAGCCTTGGGCAATCATAATAAAGATTTTTGAACCCTGCTCTTAATTTTTAGGATGGGCACCCTAATAATGTCATTATCCACCATTCCTGGAACTTAAAAGGGACATGTCAGACTATCATAGTGACTGTTACAGGTCACAGCATGTGGTGGATCCTCTGGGCCTGTGTGGATGATGACGTGAGCCGTACCAGGGAGCGGAGTCTAAGGTGCCACTGGTTTTC
This sequence comes from Hyla sarda, assembly GCF_029499605.1. NCBI lineage: Eukaryota > Metazoa > Chordata > Amphibia > Anura > Hylidae > Hyla > Hyla sarda. The sequence goes on from NC_079189.1 coordinate 167,914,105, forward strand.
ACCAGAGCCCGTCCCAGCATGTGATTTCATCAGATTTCCAGTCAAGCTGTGGAGAATGACATTGAAGCCAAGGAAGACAAAGAAGAAGCTCCAAAGTTCAAAGTGGTAGCACATAAAACTCAATTTTTTCCTCATGCAAATCCCCTACTTGCATGAGGAGGTGTTCATTGCAGAATTGCACCTTACAGTTCAGATTTTGTCCATGAACAGAAGAAATGTAGAAGGGCTTGATAAGACACTTCACTGGAAGACGGTGTTTATGGAACTGAGAGGCACCAATGAAGCTGCCAGTGGAACCAGAGTCCAAAAATGCAGAAGCGATGAAAGAAGTCTTGGCAGAGGAAAGAACTTGAACCAGGGTGGTCAAGCGAGGAGAGGTAATGTATACATCTAGGGATCTAGGGATGCCACTCCTACTTGTCCAAGATGAGAGCGTTCTCCCGGACACGGAGGACGTATAGAACAGTCGTTGAGAAAGTGCTCCGGACTGGCACAATATATATGCAAAAAATCTCATTTCGTCAACGGGATCTTTCCTGCTGTGTTAAGCGAAAATGGTCCACTTCTATAGCCTCTTCGGCAGGAGGCAAAGAAGACAGTAGAGGTGGATGTTGGAACACGGGGGCCAGACGAGGTAATCGCCGTGTTCGAGCAGGTTCTTTTTCCAAAGGAAGTTCTTCTTGTCTCTCGGCAAAACGCACATCAATTCGAGTGGCTAAATGGATAAGTTCGCTCAGAGAGCATCCTTGATTCTAGAGGAAAGTCCTTTTTTAAAGGTAGCACACAAGGCCTCATCGTTCCAAGCAAGTTTTGAGGCAAGTGTGCGGAACTGAACCACGTAGTCGCCAACGAAGGTGTTCCCTTGGCAGAGGTTCAGAAGGGCCATCTCAGCAGAGGAGGCTCGTGTGGCTGCTACAAATGCATTGCGGAATTCTGCAAGGAAGGCCGACAGGTTCAAGGAGACCGGATCTCTACGATCCCAGAGAGGAGTAGCCCAGGCTAAAGTTTTTCCAGACAGTAGACTGCCCACAAACGCCACTTTAGCATGCTTCGTCGGGAACAGATCCACCATGAGTTCTAGATGGATAGAACACTGTGTCACAAAGCTTCTACACAGCTTGGGATTTGCATCATACTTAGAAGGTAAGGACAAGCAAAGCTTGGTCCTGGGAGAAGCTGCAGACACAGGAGGAGAATAAGGAACAGGTGGCTGCTACTGTTGCTATTGTTGCTGCTGAGCGGCAAGAGAGTTGATTCAGTTGTTGCGCCTGACGGGCTAACTGCTGCGACTGCTGAGCCACGAAGGTGGAAAGATCCGAGACATCTGGCAAAGGCACCCCAGTGGGATCTTACTGTTATGGGCCACAACAGGTGGTGGATCCTCTGGGCCTGTGTGGATGATGACGTGAGCCATGCCAGGGAGCGGAGTCTAAGGTGCTGCTGGTTTTCACCAGAGCCCGCCACAAAGCAGGATGGTCTTGCTGCGAACCCAGGTCGCTACCCCTGGTACGACTCGTCCACACAGGTTGCTAGGATGTGGTGTGGCACAAAGGAAACTGGCAAGACGTAGTCAAGGTAGCAGTAGGTCAGGGCAGGCGGCACAGGTGCAGGGTCAGGTAACGGAACAAGGATAAGGAACACGGATATCAGGAAAACAGGAACACAGTATCCTTTCTCTAGGGCACAATGCAACAAAGATATGGAGGCGGGGGCACGCGCGCCGGGGCTGCAAGGACAGGAAGACCAGGGAGGTGAGTGACAGGCTGGGATTCGCATGTGGGCGTCTCTCGATGCGAATCCCACCCCCGCAGGCAGCGGGTACAACACAAGAGAGCGCTCACGGCCAGCGTGTCTGGCTGGAGCGCAGATGTTACAGTGACTTTGCCTATTATGATATTAATATTGATGCCATTACATGCACTTATACCCTACAGGACACCCAGATTCTTGGCAACCCAGATTCTTGGCAACACTCCACTATGGACCATCCTTGCTCCCAGGTAGAGGTACGCCAGCTGACTGACAACATTGAGTCCTGTTTCTCATATTGTATGGCTCTCACTCTATGTAATGTCACCAATCCCACATTTGTGACGGCGTAATGGCCTTAAAGGGAACCTGTTGCCATGAAAATGCTGTTCAATCTGGTGAGATCATGATGTAGGCCAGGAGATATTGAGAAGATTGATATATAGTGTTGCAGGAAAAGTTCCAGTATAGACATGAACGATTGATGATTGACGGCGTACCGAGTGGGGGAAAGGGAATTTAGATAAGTCCAACACGACCATTCCTCCTCTCCTTCCTCTTCTGTTGGAAAACCATCATGCACACTATACAGTTGTTCAGTCTCTCTGTAACTGGTGGTTTGGGCTGACTTCCCTCTAATGTGTTTTTGGGCCTTTTCACATCTTCACATTCACAGCCTCCTTTAGACTGAGACAGGACGCATCATAGTCGCTACTCTCCTCTTCCTGGCCTTTAGAATTAGGTTAGCATATCCTGGTCACTTGTACTTTGCAACAATGTACTGATTCATGGGCCGATTCTTCCCTATTGTGTGGAAATTCTAATTTCAAAAGTAAACTCCTCTCTTGTTTCTACTTGTGGGTCTTTTCGGTTTTCCTATAGAAATGAATGAAGCCCTCTGGGTCCCATCACGGGGGTCCCAGGTGTTGGACCCCCCATGGTCAGCTCCTTATCCCCTATCCTGTGGATAGGGGATAACATCATTTTCGACTGAGATCTCCTTTAACTGTACACTGTAAGACAATATAAAATTGTACAATGTAATGTGGCATTAGTTAACAGAACACTGATTGGCAGTATTAGTTCTCAACTGAGAACTACTTTAAAGTATTTATTGGATATGTATGGCAGTCATACCCTCATGATAGTGTAATATGATGTCACAATCTTTACATATTTTAGCCTTGAGTATAGGCAAAGTTTTTACACTCACGTTTCTGAAGACAGGAACTCCGGAGTATGTGGATCCGCTGAACCTGTGTGGCAGATTACTCGGACCGTACCAAGGAGCGGAGTCTCTGGTGCAAGGCAATACAGTGGAACGCTTTCTCAAAGGCACAAGGCAACAAAGATCCGGCAGAGAACTGAGAAGGGTGGATGAATTTATAAATGAGCCACAGGTGGATTACACCACTGAGCGTACTGGCCCTTTAAATCTTAAAGCTCTGGCGCGTGCCCGCCATAAGGGACGGGGACACGTGCGCTGGAGCAGAGAGGCAGGTGAAACACCCGGAGAGTGACGGACTTGGGTTCGCATGCGGGCGCGTCCCACGATGTGAGTCACAGCCCCGTCAGCAGCAGAAGGTAAGGGGACCATGCGCTCACAGCCAGCGTGTGTGGCCGGAGCGCATAACATAACAGTACCCCCCCTTTGGTCTCCCGCTCCATTTGCAAGAGAGAAAACTCTTGAGAAGATCATGGTCCAGGATATTCTCCTCAGGCTCCCAAGATCTCTCCTCAGGACCGTAACCCTCCCAGTCGACCAAAAAAAGAATCTATTTAACTTTGTAGACGTCAGATGAGCCGGAGACAGGTGTTGGGACAAGAGGCTTGAGGAGAGAGACGTGGAAGGAATTGGGAATACGTAACGTAGCAGGTAGATGGAGTTTGTAGGAGATAGGATTGATCTTTTGTAGAATCTGGAAGGGACCAAGGTAGCGGGGACCGAGCTTGTAACAGGGGATCTTGAAGCGGATGTACATGCATGAAAGCCACACCATGTCAACAGGAGAGAAGGACAAAGGAGGTCTTCTACCTTTATCCGCTTGCATCTTCATGCATGAAGAAGCCTGGGACAACGACTGACGGGTCTGTTGCCAGATGGTGGAGAAGTGACGGACCAGCTCAAAAGTAGGCACATCAGAGGAGACTGGGAGAGGAAGAGGAGAACGGAGATGGAATCCGTAGACAACAAAAAAGGGGGAGGACCTTGTGGACTCGGAATCCTTAAGATTATGAGAGAATTCAGCCCAGGGGAGAAGGTCGACCCACTCATCTTGGCGAGCTGAAACAAAATGCCAAAGATAAGTCTTAAGGATTTAATTAACCCTCCCCACCTGACCGTAGGACTGAGGGTGGTAGGCAGAGGAGAAGTCCAGCTTGATGTCCAGATGGTTACAAAGGGCTCTCCAGAACTTAGAGACAAACTGCACACCTCGATCCAAAACGATATGCTGTGGAAGACCATGTAAACAAAAGACATGCAACAAGAAGTACTTCGCCAGCTGCGGGGCAGAAGGAAGACCTGGTAGAGGAATGAAATGAGCCATCTTGGAAAACCGATCTACCATTACCCAGATGACAGTGTTATTATTAGAAGGTGGCAAATCGGTGATGAAATCCATGGCGATATGGGACCAGGGAGCCTCTGGAATGGGTAAAGGCTGTAAGAGTCCTGCAGGTCTTTGTCGAGGAGTTTTGTCACGGGCACATGTTACACAGGACCGAACAAAATCAGAAACATCACGTTCAAGATGGGGCCACCAGTAGTGCCGGCAAATAAGAAGTAGAGTCTTGTGTATTCCAGGATGTCCTACTGTCAAGGAAAAATTACCCCATTTTAGGACCTTGCGTCTCAATCTGGCGGGCACAAACGATTTTCCTGGAGGAACTTGCTGAATCTTGGCAGGAGCAGCAGGAATCAAACGATCATGAGGAATAATATGCCTAGGTGTGGAGTCCAAACCAATGACGTCAGAGGACCTGGAGAGAGCATCAGCCCTGATGTTCTTGTCTGCTGGACGGAGGTGAATGAAGAAGTTGAACCTGGAAAAGAACAATGACCATCTTGCCTGGTGGGGTTCAAACGCTGAGCAGACTGAAGATATAGAAGATTCTTATGATCGGAGTAGATGCTGACCGGGTGAGAAGAACCTTCCAATAAATGGCACAATTCCTTCAAAGCTAGCTTGATAGCGAGGCGTTCACGAATTCCAATGAAGTAATTCCTGTCAGCAGGAGAGAATGTCTTGGAGAAGAACCCACAAGTTACACTCTTGCCCTTGGCATTTTTCTGCGTGAGAACGGCACCCGCTCTAATAGATGAGGCTTCAACCTCCAAAGCAAAGGGCCTCTTCAGATCAGGTCTTGTAAGCATGGGAGCAGAGACGAACACAGACTTTAAATGGGAGAAGGCCTTTCCAGCCTCTTGAGGCCAAGATTTTGGATTAGATGCCTTTTTAGTGAGAGCCACAATAGGAGCAACCAAGGATGAAAAATGTGGGATAAACTGACGATAATAGTTAGCGAATCCCAGAAAGCGTTGAATAGTACGTAAACCCGACGGACGAAGCCAATCCAATACTGCAGACAACTTATCTGGATCCATCTGCAGGCCCTGATGAGAGACAATGTAACCAAGAAACGGTAGACTAGATTTCTCGAACAGACATTTCTCCAGTTTGGCGTAGAGATGATTCTTCCGAAGTTGTTGAAGAACCAGATGAACATGAATATGATGCTCCTCTAGGTTGGAAGAGAAGATCAGGATGAAATCTAGGTATACGACAACACAGGTGTAGAGAAGATCACGGAAGATATCATTGAAGAACTCCTGGAAAACGGCTGGAGCATTGCAGAGACCAAAAGGCATTACAAGATACTCAAAATGTCCGTCACAAGTATTGAAGGCCGTTTTCTATTCATCTCCCTTGCAGGTACAAATGAGGTTATCCGCACCGCATAAGTCCAACTTGGAGAAGACCTTGGCACCACATAGACGGTCAAAAACTTCTGAGATAAGAGGTAGAGGGTAACGGTTCTTGACCGTGATTTTGTTATGGCCCCTGTAGTCAATGCATGGACGGAGAGCCATCCTTCTTCCCTTCAAAGAAGAAACCTGCTCCAGCAGGAGAAGAGGACTTAAGGATAAATCCCTTTTGGAGATTCTCCTGGATATACTCAGCCATGGCTTTGGTCTCAGGAACTGAAAGAGGGTATATCCTCCCACGAGGAGTGGTACCAGGCAGAAGATCAATAGGGCAGTTGTAAGGACGATGTGGAGGCAGAGACTCAGCCTGTTTCTTACAGAAAACATCAGAGAAATCTTGGTAAGGTGGCGGCAGGCCAGGTAAAGGAGGAAGACGAGAAACAACTTTACGCAGAACAGGTTGGAGGCAAAAATTTTGACAGGATTGTCCCCAGCGTATTATTTCTCCAGTTCTCCAATCCAGTTGCGGGGAATGGTGTTGCAGCCAAGGAAGGCCAAGAAGAATCTCAGAAGTACAGTGTGGCAGAACATGGAATTCAATCTTTTCTTTATGCGTTACTCCCACTAACATGACAAGAGATTCAGTACCAAAGTAAACCTTACAGTCCAGATTTTGTCCATTAACAGAGGAGATGAACAAGGGCTTGGCAAGCGGAGTAAGGGGAAGATGATACTTGTGGACTAAAGCCGCATCAATAGAGTCACCTGTTGATCCAGAATCCAAAAATGCTGTAGCGCTGTGGCTGAAGCAAAGACTTGTACAGGATTAGTTAAGCATGGAGAGGTAGTATTCACACCCAAGAATGCCTCTCCCACGTACCCTAGGTGCGAGCGAACTGTACAGTCCTTGAGAAAGTGATCCGGGCTAGCACAGTACAAACACAAATTCTCATTGCGTCGTTGTGACCTCTCCTGTTGCGTAAGACGAGAATGATCTCCTTGTATAACCTCTTCGGCAAGAGGCGCAAGAGACAGAAGAGGTGGACGTTGAAACACGGTGTCAGGCGGGCAGGTTCTCTCTCAAACGCAATTCCTCCTGTCTTTCGGCAAAACGCACATCAATGCGTGTGGCCAAGTAGATAAATTCTGTCCAAGAAGATGGAGGATCACGTGCTGCAAGGGCATCTTTAATCCTGCTTGACAGTCCTTTTTTGAATGTGGCACACAAGGCCTCATCATTCCAGGCACGTTCAGAGGCTAGAATGCGGAATTGAACCGCGTAGTCATCAAAGGTAGAATTCCCTTGACAGAGGTTCAGCAACGCCGTCTCAGCTGAAGAGGCACGTGCGGGTTCCTCAAAGACACTGCGAAATTCTGCTAAGAATGGCCACAAATTGGAGGATACTGGATCAATACGGTCCCAAAGGGGTGTTGCCCAAGCCAGGGCTCTTCCGGACAGTAGACTAATGACAAAGGCCACCTTACTACGTTCCGTCGGAAACAGTTCAGACATGAGCTCCAAGTGCATGGAGCACTGTGTAACAAATCCTCTGCATGACTTGGAATCCCCATCATACTTGGAAGGCAAAGGCAGGTGCAGCTGGGAGCCAGGAGAAACCGCAGGAGCTGGAGGTGGGAGTGGGCCAGATTGTGGTACCTGCTGCAGTTGCAAGGCCAAAAGCTGTTGCACCATGGCTGAAAGTTGAGAAAATTGCTGCACCTGTCGGGCCAACTGCTGCGACTGACATACCACAATGGAGGAAAGATCTGCAACTTCAGGCAGGGGTACCTCAGCGGGATCCATGGCCGAATCTTACTGTAACACTCACGTTTCTGAAGACAGGAACTCCGGAGTATGTGGATCCGCTAGACCTGTGTGGCAGATGACTTAGACCGTACCAGGGAGCGGAGTCTTTCACCAGAGCCCACTGCAAAGCTGGATGGACTTCCTGCTGCAGGCGACACCCAGGTCACTACCCCTGGCACGGCTCGACCACACAGGCGGCTGAGGAGATGCGAGGCACAGGAGGGATAAGGCAACTCATAGTCTGGATAGCAGAAGGTCAGGGCAGGCGGCACAGTAGCGTAGTCAGGACGTAGCAGGAGGTCAGTAGGCAGGCGGCAGAGGAGCAAGGTCAAGTCACAAGAGCAAGAGATCTGGTACACGGCAAGGCAATACAGTGGAACGCTTTCTCAAAGACACAAGGCAACAAAGATCCGGCAGTGAACTGAGGAGGGTGGAGGAATTGATAAATGAGCCACAGGTGGATTACACTAATGAGCGTACTGGCCCTTTAAATCTTAAAGCTCCGGCGTGCGCGTGCCCTAAGGGACGGGGACACGCGCGCCGGAGCAGAAAGGCAGGAGAAACACCCGGAGAGTGACGGACTGGGGCTCGCATGCGGGCACGTCCCGCGATGCGAGTCCCAGCCCCGTTGGCAGCAGAAGGTAAGGGGACCATGCGGTCACGGCCAGCGTGTGTGGCCGGAGCGCATAACGTAACACTATGTCTGGAAAGTACAGGCTATTGACTATTATGTATGTCCCAATGTTGTGCACCCCTGGTTTAGAGGAAAGTTTATTTTCACTTGATATAGATATTATATCAACCAATGCACTGACTGCAGTACATACAGTGCACATCCTATACCACAAAGCCCTATACAGATAGGGTGGGTAACATAAGCAGAATAGTGTCTGATAATACTTTTGAAGTGGTATATATATATATATATATATATATATATATATCAACAGTAACTTTAGACATGTTTAAGCCTGAAACTGGGAGTGTTTCAAGTGGTCACAGCTAAGGATATGTTACAGTATGTTCTATCATAATGAATTAGAGTTGGTGCATGGAGATATGTAATTACAATAATTTCCTCTTGTAAATGAAGTCTTGTATTAGACAGATAGATTTTTTATTATTGCTTATTTAGGGGTTAGCAGCATTAGTACTGTATTGAAGGGCAGACTGTATGCCATAATATAGCTCCTGGCAGATCCCCCTTATACTTCCATTTATGACTTGTGGTTTTGCAACATCAGCAGAACATGAGTCATCAGTATAAATTATATGTATAATGTGCATAAATAATTTAAATATCTCCTTTGAATGTGGTCTATGCTCAGAGAATTGCAAAATATCTTGGAAAAGAGAAGTGTAGTAATAAAATATGTAATTTAGCAATTACATGAGTTACTAATTTGTTTTAATATCTATTTTGGTCACTCTGCCCTTTGTTCTTTACTATGGGTATTAGGTACATTTAATAGGTACAGATAACCTTGTATGACCTTCATAGTAGGTGCAAGCTTCATCTTATGTACATTACTCTGTTCAGCAAACTTGTACCATAAACCACCACTGTGGAATAAGGACTGTACTGTATATGACACTGGGTAGACAGGTACACTCCCAGAAATACTCACAGCTATGTACAGCACTGCTGAATATGTGGTCGCTTTAAAAAATATATAGGAATTATTATTAATAAAGGAATTATTATAGTTCACCCTGAAAAGTAGTTCATATCTGGTTCCATTTCTAACTAGGATTCCTGATTTAAAAGCATACCTGTAATTTCAGATGACATTTCAGGATAAGATGCCCTATGTGTGTACATGAGGAGTAGCAGTATTTCTGGCCATTATTTAACTTGTATATGGCATTTTCTTTAGCAGATTTCTGCTCTGCAAGTTTCTATAATATTTATAATGATCAGGTCTCCCAGAGGTGGTGGGTGGAGCCTGATGTTTATGGGGAAAAATGATGAATTCCGTTTTCTCCATGTTCAGTCTGAGAAAATGGGAGGAGATCTAGTGCTTCTATTTCTCTGTGTACAGCCTAGACAGCAGAAGCCACAGCAGGGGCAGTCTAAACTGTTTATAAACCCCTGTGGTGAGATATCTGACTTACAAAGCTGTCTGTGCTGTCTCACTGTGTCTCCAGAGCTGGTGTATGTTCACTTCCCCTCTCATCTCCCGCCTCCACAGACTTTTATTGCTTGTCTTGCAGATATACAACACAGCTTCCCCTTCCATTGCTTATCTTGAAAACACAGGACACAGGACAAAGCTGAGCTGATTTTCAGAGTGGAAGAGTTTATATCGTAAAGTTTCTTGTTAGGATTCGGCAGGCTGGATGTGGATCCTGTGTGTCAGTGAGGGATTGGCGTGGACCGTGTCGGTGGACCGGTTCTAGGTTGCTACTGGTATTCACCAGAGCCCGCCGCAAAGCGGGATGGTCTTGCTGCGGTCAATGGTCAATCATTGGTGCACTGGCCCTTTAAATCTTAGAGAGCTGGCGCGCGCGCGCCCTAAGGAGCGGAGCTGCGCGCGCCAGGACGAGACAGCCGGGGACCGGGACAGGTGAGTGACTTGGGATGCGATTCGCGAGCGGGCGCGTCCCGCTATGCGAATCGCATCCCCGCCGGTAGTGTCAGTGCAGCGCTCCCGGTCAGCGGGTCTGACCGGGGCGCTGCAGAGAGAGGGACCCTGCGGGCGCTCCGGGGAGGAGCAGGGACCCGGAGCGCTCGCCGTAACATTTCTTATATTTACTTATAAATATACTGTACTATTGATCTATGCAAAGATTGTTCAAATGACTGTGCCTATTTAAATATACTTACACATTGCAAAGATTTCTCTTCTAGTCCATATACTGACTCACTTTATCGGTAAAACTAAGGCAAGTTCCTCCAGATGCAAAGGAGAGGAATAGTTCCATATATATGGCACCCAATAAAGCATGCCAACATATGAAGTCTCTGCAGCTCTGTATAAGAAGCCATGTTAGCCACATTGCAACCTCTATTCTATGAGGCTTCTGATGATGGGACTAAAGGTAAGTCAGTGTGGCGAGACTTATAGGCCATGCAACACTCCATTATGGAAAAGATGCAAAGTAGCTCTCATCAAGAAAAAAAAAAGAGCTTTCTCTCTGGTGCACCTACTAGAAGTCCTATGAGAAAGGCCACACTTTAAACCAGCCAGCACCATGTTCTTTACTGAGGAGGGACAAGGACCCCTTGTAGAGACTTTGCCCCTTGTATCCCGATGGCATCTACACACTGTCTGCGGCCCTGTTCATTATGAAAATCTTGCCCGACCCCATTCTCCCATATCCATGTGTGAACTTTGCCTCCTCCACTGCGCCTGCGCTTGACTCCAGTGTAATGCTACCGAGGAAGCAGAGTGAAATGTATTGTTGCATGCTTATGAATAGGGAAGTCATCTAGCCAGCACAGAGGTGTGGGCAATTGAGGGGGGAGGGGTCGTTTGTGGAGCTACATTTTTACAGAAAACAGGGCAGCAGATAGAGCATAGTATCTACGTTAGTGCCATTGGTGCTGTGGTACACCGGTTAAAAAACGGGGACCTAGATGTTAGGACAGAACTCTCAGCCGCCATGGCGACCTGGCCCCTGGGGTTTGCAGAACCCCGTGTTAAAGCATTACCAGTTAATCAGCAACAAGTTTATCAGTGATCAGATGTTAACGTATAAAAACAGAAATTCCAGTTGCTAAGCAGCCAAAAACTAAGCTGTTAAGCACATAATAACAAGCAAGAGGGATTTCTCCTGTCACTGTGTGAAACATATACAGAATAGCATGTTTAGATACTTTCACTCTCACTATACACATGCAAGCATTGCTCTGCTAAGAATGCATGTTCTTAATGGGCAGAGGGAAGAAAGCTTCTGCTAAACCCCTCTGGTAGTGACTTACCTTCCCAAGTAGTTTAAATAAGTTGTCCAGCCAAAACTAACTTATTCCCTATCCACAGGATTGTTACGCCGAGCGCTCCGGGTCCCTGCTCCTCCCCGGAGCGCTCGCGGCCTTCCTCTCTCTGCAGTGCCCCGGTCAGACCCGCTGACCGGGAGCGCTGCACTGACACTGCTGGCGGGGATGCGATTCGCATAGTGGGACGCGCCCCCTCGCGAATCGCATCCCAAGTCACTTACCTGTCCCGGTCCCCGGCTGTCACATCCTGGCGCGCGCGGCTCCACTCCTTAGGGCGCACGCGGGCCAGCTCTCTAATATTTAAAGGGCCAGTGCACCAATGATTGGTGCCTGGCCCAATCAGTCTGATTAGCTTCCACCTGTGCACCTGTCCATATAACCTCACTTCCCCTTTCCTTCCTTGCCGGATCTTGTTGCCATTGCGCCTTGAGAAAGCGTTTACTGTGTTTTCCATTACTGTGTTCCTGACCTCTTGCTATCTTCATTGACTACAAACCTTGCCGCCTGCCCCGACCTTCTGCTACGTCTGACCTTGCCTCTGTCTAGTCCTTCTGTCCCACGCCTTCTCAGCAGTCAGCGAGGTTGAGCCGTTGCCGGTGGATACGACCTGGTTGCTACCGCCGCAGCAAGACCATCCCGCTTTGCGGCGGGCTCTGGTGAATACCAGTAGCAACTTAGAACCGGTCCGCCGGCACGGTCCACGCCAATCCCTCTCTGACACAGAGGATCCACCTCCAGCCGGCTGAATCCTGACAGTAGATCCAGCCATGGATCCCGCTGAGGTGCCGCTGCCAAGTCTCGCTGACATATCCATGGCGGTCGCCCAGCAATCCCGACTGATCGCCCAACAAGGTCACCAGCTGTCGCACTTGACCACCATGCTACAGCAACTTCAGTCACAGCTACAGCAGCGACCATCTCCTCCGCCGGCTCCTGCACCTCCTCCTCAGCGAGCGGCCGCTCCTAGCCTCCGCTTGTCTCTGCCGGACAAATTTGATGGGGACTCTAGACTCTGCGGTGGTTTCCTGTCACAATGTTCCCTACATTTGGAGATGTTGTCGCACCAGTTTCCTACAGAACGGTTGAAGGTGGCTTTCGTGGTTAGTCTCCTATCTGGGAAGGCCCTGTCATAGGCCACACCGCTCTGGGACCGCGATGATCCTGTCACCGCCACTGTACAGTCCGTCCTTCTTCGCTGAGGTTCGCAGTGTCTTCGAGGAACCAGCCCGAGCTTCTTCTGCCGAAACTGCCTTGCTGAACCTGGTCCAGGGAAAATCTTCTGTAGGCGAATACGCCATCCAATTTCGTACCCTCACCTCTGAATTATCTTGGAACAACGAGGCCCTCTGCGCGACTTTTAAAAAAGGCCTATCCAGTAACATCAAAGATGTGCTGGCCGCACGAGAAATTCCTGCCAACCTGCATGAACTTATCCATTTGGCCACCCGCATTGACATGCGTTTTTCTGAAAGACACCAGTAGCTCTGCCAGGAAAAAGACCTTGATCTCTGGGCACCTCTCTCACAGTATCCTTTGCAATCTACCCCTGTGCCTCCCGCCGAGGAGGCTATGCAAGTGGATCGGTCTCGCCTGACCCTTTGAAGAGAGGTCTCGCCGCAGAGATAAAAATTTATGTCTGTACTGCGCTAGTACCGAACATTTCTTGGTGGATTGCCCTATTCGTCCCCCACGTCTGGGAAACGCACGCACGCACCCAGCTCACGTGGGAGTGGCGTCTCTTGGTCTGAGGTCTGCTTCTCCACATCTCACTGTGCCCGTACGGATTTCTCCTTCTGCCAACTCCTTCTTCTCAGCTGTGGCCTTCTTGGACTCTGGTTCTGCGGGAAATTTTATTTTGGCATCTTTTGTTAATAAGTTCAACATCCCTGTGACCCGTCTCGCCAAGCCGCTCTACATTTCTTCAGTCAACGGAGTAAAATTGGACTGCACTGTGCGTTACCGCACAGAACCCCTGCTCATGAGCATTGGACTGCATCACGAAAAAATTGAACTTTTTGTTTTGCCCAACTGCACCTCTGTAGTCCTCCTCGGTCTGCCATGGCTCCAACGCCACTCTCCTACCCTTGACTGGACCACCGGGGAGATCAAGAGCTGGGGTGCTTCTTGCCACAAAAAATCCCTCACGTCTGCTCCCAGTCCCGTCTGTCAAACCTCAGTGTCTCCTCCTATACCTGGTCTCCCCAAGGCCTATCAGGACTATGTCATGCCTCCTCATAGCCCCTGTCCTAGTAACACTCTGCCCCGTGCCAAGCTTCACCCTCTGCCCCCCCTCCCCATTCCCACTCCTTCTGAACTGCCTGCCGTTGATGAGCATCCCCAGGACTTCTCTGTCCTCCAGAAGGAGACTCTACAATCACTCCCAATGTCCTCGTCCCATGTGGAGCGACATCCGGACAAAAAGAGGGGGAGACCTAAGGGGGGAGGGTACTGTTACGCCGAGCGCTCCGGGTCCCTGCTCCTCCCCGGAGCGCTCGCGGCGTTCCTCTCTCTGCAGCGCACCGGTCAGACCCGCTGACCGGGAGCGCTGCACTGACACTGCCGGCGGGGATGCGATTCGCATAGCGGGACGTGGCGGCTCGCGAATCGCATCCCAAGTCACTTACCTGTCCCGGTCCCCGGCTGTCACGTCCTGGCGCGCGCGGCTCCGCTCCTTAGGGCGCGCGAGCGCCAGCTCTCTAAGATTTAAAGGGCCAGTGCACCAATGATTGGTGCCTGGCCCAATCAGTCTGATTAGCTTCCACCTGTGCACCTGTCCATATAACCTCACTTCCCCTTTCCTTCCTTGCCGGATCTTGTTGCCATTGTGCCTTGAGAAAGCGTTTACTGTGTTTGCCATTACTGTGTTCCTGACCTCTTGCTATCTCCATTGACTACGAACCTTGCCGCCTGCCCCGACCTTCTGCTACGTCTGACCTTGCCTCTGTCTAGTCCTTCTGTCCCACGCCTTCTCAGCAGTCAGCGAGGTTGAGCCGTTGCCGGTGGATACGACCTGGTTGCTACCGCCGCAGCAAGACCATCCCGCTTTGTGGCGGGCTCTGGTGAATACCAGTAGCAACCTAGAACCGGTCCGCCGACACGGTCCACGCCAATCCCTCGCTGATACAGAGGATCCACATCCAGCCTGCCGAATCGTAACAAGGATAGGGGATAAGTAGCTGATCTCTGGGACGGGACCCCAGTTCTCGGTGAGCAGTACCTGTGGCAGACAGTACATTCTCCTTTGACATATTCTACTTTAACACAGTGGTAATTTTTTGTTGTTACTTCCATCCTTTCTTGGTGAAAAATCTAAAACTGTCATGAAATTTTTGAAAATTTTGCATTTTTCTAACTTTGAAACTCTCTGCTTGTAAGGAAAATGGATATTCCAAATAAATGATATATAAATTCACATATACAATATGTCTACTTTATATCTGCATCATAAAGTTTACATGTTTTTACTTTTAGAAGACATCAGAGGGCTTCAAAGTTCAGAAGCAATTTTTTTATTTTTCGCAAAATTTAAAAAATCAGAATTTTTCAGGGACCAGTTCAGTTTTGAAGTGGATTTTTGGGGTCTTTGTTTTAGAAACACCCCATAAATGACCCCATTATAAAAACTGCTCCCCCCCCCCAAGTATTCAAAATGACATTCAGAAAGTGTGTTAACCCTTTAGGTGTTTCACAGGAATAGCAGCAAGGTGAAAGAGAAAACTCAAAATCTTCATTTTTTTTTACACTCGCATGTTCTTGTAGACCCAGTATTTGTCATTTTACAAGGGGTAATAGAAGAAGAAGCCCCCCAAAATGTGTAACCCAATCTCTCGTGAGTAAGGAAATACCTCACATGTGGATGTCAAGGGCTCTGTGGATGCACTACAAGGCTCAGAAGGGAAGGAGCGACAATGGGATTTTGGAAAGTGAGTTTTTCTGAAATGGCTTTTGGGGGGCATGTCACATTTAGGAAGCCCCTATGGTGCCAGAACAGCAAAAAAACAAAACAAAAAAAAACAAAAAACAGCATGGCATAATATTTTGGAAACTACACCCCTCAAGAAACGTAACAAGGGGTCCAGTGAGCCTTAACACCCCACAGGTGACAGGTGTTTGACGACTTTTCGTTAAAGTCAAAATGTGTAAATTAATTTTTTTTCACTAAAATGCTGGTTTTCCCCCCAATTTTTACATATTCATAAGGGGTTATAGGAGAACATGCCCCCCAAAATTTGTAACCCCATCGAGTATGGAAATACCCCATGTGTGGACATCAAATGCACTGCGGGCGCACTACAATGCTCAGAAGAGAAGAAGTCACATTTGGCTTTTGGAAAGCAAATTTTGCTGAAATGGTTTTGGGGGGGCATGTGACATTTAGGAAGCCCCTATGGTCCAGACCAGCAAGAAAAAACACATGGCATACTATTTTGGAAACTACACCCCTCAAGGAACGTAACAAGGGGTACATTTAGTCCTAACACCCCACAGGTGCTTGACAAATTTCCGCAAAATTTGGATGTCAAAATGAAAAACTAGATTTTTTTCACTAAAATGCTGGTGTTACCCCAAATTTTTTCATTTTCACAAGGGGTAATTGGAGAAAAAGCCTCCTATAATTTGTAAGCCCATTTCTTCTGAGTATGGAAATACCCCATATGTGGATGTAAAGTGCTCTGCGGGCGAACTACAATGCTCAGAAGAGAAGGTGAGAGAATTTGGGAGGTCATGTGCATTTACACTTACATTGACGTGATCTAAGGTGATACAAGATGCTCAACTCAAAGTGCAGTTGTGCACCTAAGTTGGAGTGGAGGACCTGCATCTATGGATCACAATGTGGTTTCACAACTGTGGTTAATGTAAACAATGACATTAGCTAACCCTCAAACCTGATGTAAAATTGAGACATTAGCCAGTGTATCCTTATATGGAGGACACACTTGAGCCCGCACACCACGCCAAGGTTTCTCAAATGATGCGGGTCCTATAAACTAACCTACCTGGCCAGATAAATAAAACCAGGAACCAAATTACGGCAGCCATAGGTCTGACTTGCAGATTGCTCCTCAGTCACCTCCAGTGTGAATCTAAGCACACATACAATGGGAGGGAGGAGACAAGCTACAAGCCCCACCCTGGTTGGTTCATTTATAGCAGGCCTCACAGGTGAAACCCTAATGCTGCCAAGCAAGATGAAAGGGTGCATTAGTATAAGCCCAAAGCAAAAGCATAACGGCTTATATTTGCATGAACGGGGTTATAGCAGGAAACTCAACCCCAAGTGCAGTTGTGCACCTTTGCTGGGGCAGAGGTCCTGCACTTGTGAACCGTTGCTAAGGGCGATCCCCAGCAAAAATTGCATACAATGGAGGATGCCTGCAAACGGTCACAAGTACCACAATGGCATCCTGACACCTGATAAACGTGTATGTGGATGCGTTAACCATGACTGACTTTAAACAAACAATTACATTGACGTGATCTAAGGTGATACAAGGTGCTCAACCCCAAGTGCAGTTGTGCACCTAAGTTGGAGTGGAGGACCTGCACCTATGGATCACAATGTGGTTTCACTGCTGTGGTTAATGTAAACAATGACATAAGCTAACCCTCAAAACTGATGTAAAATTGAGACATTAGCCAGTATATCCTTATATGAAGGACACACTTGAGCTAAGGTTTCTCAAATGATGCAGGTCCTATCAACTAACCTACCTGGCCAGATAAATAAAACCAGGAACCAAATTACGGCATTTACAAATCATTTGCGTCATGTGCATTTACAAAGCCCCCCGTGGTGCCAGAACAGTGGACCCCCCCCACATGTGACCCCATTTTGGAAAATTGACCCCTCATAGAATTTAATAAGGGGTGCAGTGAGCATTTACACCCCACTGGCATTTGACAGATCTTTGGAACAGTGGGCTGTGCAAATGAAAAACTTTATTTTTCATTTTCACGGACCACTTTTCCAAAAATCTGTCAGACACCTGTGGGGTGTAAATGCTCACTTTACCCCTCATTACATTATGTGAGGGGTGTAATTTCCAAAATGGGGTCACATGTGGGGGGGGGGGGGGGTCAACTGGGGGCTTTGTAAACACACATGGCCTTCAATTTCAGACACATTCTCTCTCCAAAAGCCCAATGGCGCTCCTTCTCTTCTGAGCATTGTAGTTCGCACGCAGAGAACTTTACATCCGCATATGGGGAATGTTGTTACTCAGAAGAAATGGGGCTACACATTTTGGGGGGCTATTTTCCTATTCTCCCTTGTGAAAATGAAAAATGTAGGGTAACACCAGCATTTTAGTGAAATTTTTTTTTTTTCATTTTCACATCCAACTTTAACGGAAATTCGTCAAACACCTGTGGGGTGTACCCCTTGTTACATTCCGTGAGGGGTGTAGTTTCCAAAATGGGGTCACATGTGGGTATTTATTGTTTTGCGTTTATGTCAGAACCGCTGTAAAATCAGCCACCCCTGTGCAAATCACCAATTTAGACCTCAAATGTACATGGCATGCTCTCACTCCTGAGCCATGTTGTGCGCCCGCAGATCACTTTACGCCCACATATGGGGTATTTCCGTACTCAGGAGATATTTCGTTACAAATTTTGGGGGTCTTTTTTTCCTTTTACCACTTGTAAAAATTAAAAGTATGGGACAACACCAGCATGTTAGTGTAAAAATTATTTTTATTTACACTAACATGCTGGTGTAGACCCCAACTTTACCTTTTCATAAGGGGTAAAAGGAGAAAAAGCCCCCCAAAATTTGTAACGCAATTTCTCCCGAGTACGGAGATATCCCATATGTGGCCCTAAACTGTTTCCTTGAAATATGACAGGGCTCCAAAGCGAGAGAGACCCATGGGCATTTGAGGACTAAATTGGGGATTTGAATCCGCCACAAAAATACCCTACGGCAGTGTTTCCCAAACGGGGTGTAAGTGTCAGTCAGTGGCTGTCCGGCAATACTGGGAGCTGTTGTTTTTCAACAGCTGGAGGCTCCATTTTAGAAACAGTGCCGAACAAGGCTTTTTTTTTTAATGGGGAATGTGTAGGGGTATGTGTATATGTAGTGTTTTACTTTTTATTATGTTATGTGTATGTAGTGTAGTGTTTTAGGGTACATTTACATGGGCAGGTTTACAGTGAGTTTCTCGCTGGGAGTTTGAGCTGTGGCGGAAAATTTGTCGCATCTCAAACTTGCAGCAGAAAACTCACTGTGAACCCCCGCCCGTGTGAATGTACCCTGTACACATGGCGGGGGCAAACATCCAGCTGTTGCAAAACTACAACTCCCAGCATGCACTGACAGACCATACATGCTGGGAGTTGTAGTTATGCAACAGCTGGAGGCACATTGGTTGCGATACACAGAGTTTGTTACTTAACTCAGTGTTTCGCAACCAGTGTGCCTCCAGCTGTTGCAAAACTAGAACTCCCAGCATGTACAGTCTCAGTGCATTCTGGGAGTTGTATTTTTTTAACAGCTGGAGGTACACTGGTTGCAAAACACTGAGTTAGGTAACAAACTCGATTTCACAACCAATGTGTCTTCAGCTGTTGCAAAACTGGAACAATCAGCATGCATTGACAATCGAAGGGCATGCTGAGAGTTTTAGTTTTGAAACAGCTGGAGGCACACTGCTACAACTCCCAGCATTCCCTTTGGTAGTCTGTGCATGTTGGGAGTTGTAGTTATGGAACAGCTGGATGCACACTTTTTCATAGAAAAAATGTGCCTCCAGCTGTTGCATAACTACAACCCCCAGCATGCACAGACTACCAAAGGGCATGCTGGGAGTTGAAGTTGGAACTCCAGCTGTTGCAAAACTACAACTCCCAGCATGCCCTTTGGCTTTGCATGCTGAGAATTGTTGCTAAGCAACAGCAGGAGGTGAACAGGCCTCACCTCCTGCTGTATCCTGCCGTTGGGACTGCTGCGGCTACTGCTGCTCCGGTCACTGCCACCACACCAGAGGGGACCCCCGCTGGACCAGGGAGAGGTAGTAGACCCCCAGCTGGCCACGATCGCTGCCATGATCGCCATTCCAATCACCGCCCAGCAGGGTCGTGATTGGTCGGTTGTTCTGACCGATCAATCACGTGATCGTGAGGCGGCACCCGTGCCACCTCACTCCTGCTGGATAAGGGTGAATGGGGCTGTTTCGGATAGCCCCATTCACCCTTTTTTCCAGGTCACCAGAGACCCGATTGACCCGGAAGGGGTTTGCACGGGGTGCCTGCTGATGGATATCAGCAGTCACCCCGGTCTGGTCCCCGCCTGGCGCGCGGGGGGTACCAAAATTCCCACGGGCATACCCATACGCCCTCAGTCCTTAAGGACTTTAAAATGGGGGCGTATGGATACGCCCGGTGTCCTTAAGGGGTTAAATCAGATGTTAATGGAGTTCTACCATGAAGATGATTTGGTCTAAACTGATATGTAAATATACAAGTAATTATCAGTAATCAATCAGAAAGGTGGCCCTAGAAATATAGGGTGCATCCTGTAGGCAGTTTTCTCTTCTGCTCAGTTGCTCAGTTTTCCTTAAACACAGAGAAGGTGCACTGTAGAAGCTGCATATGGCAGTCTATTTTGCTGTATATTCAAAGTTCACTTACATGCGCCTGTATCAGGGAGTCTGACTAGTGTTGTACCGCCTATAGAGGCAGACAATGCAACTTGATTTTACCTGCATATCCCGAGTGCTGGACGGACGTTCTTTTAATTATATTCTAAATGTACGCTAAATCGCGAAGTGCTGATATTCGCGGTAAAAATCTGCATTTAGAATATTCGCCCTCAACACTAGTAAAGAGTAGTACAGAACATGTAGTACCACTCTGTACTGTAGGGAGGCGCTACCAGACAGCCAGTCAGTGCATACGCTTCAGTAATACAGGTGTTTTTCCAATAAAAATGGCCATTCTGATTGGTCAGTTCTTCCAACCACTGACACATTTCACAGATCTGGACTGTCTGCAGCTTTCTATGTTGAGTCTGGTTTCAAGTTACAATGATCCAGAAAAGACCATTATATGTTAAACTATTTTATGTTGAGGCCATTGGAAGTTGAGGGATCACTGTATATCTAAGTATATTTTTAAAATTATTATAAGAAGAATTACTCTAGCAGTGACCAATTTACTCTAAGGGTAGGGTCACGCGGGAGTAGCTGCGCTTCTGGCAGTCACAGAGCTACAGCAGAGCAAGCTCCCTGCTGCTGCCATAGCTCTGTGTGTGTCCGCTCTTGACTGTGAATTTCCCGATGGCAGTCATCAGCTGACACAACCACTTAATGTGTCCATTCTTATTTGCTGCCTACACAACAGAAGGAAGCACCCCGCTGCGCAAAAAGATACAGGCAGTGTGGGACTGCCAGGAGTTGCCATATCAAGTATTTTACAGCAATATCTAGAGCAGGGGTCTCAAACTCACTACCCGCAGGCAATTTGCGGCCCATGGAACGACATCTTGCGGCCCTCACCAGGGATCTGGAATTTGTATCGCCCGATGCCTGGGACATGCAGCTAAGGCTACCCAATGTGGGGAATCTGTGCTAAGGCTACCTAATGTGGGTAAACTGTGCTGCGCTACCTAATGTGGGTAAACTGTGCTAAGGCTACCTAGTTTGGGTAAATTGTGCTAAGGCTACCTAATGTGGGGAATGTATGCTAAGGCTACCTAATGTGGGGAATCTGTGTTAAGGTTACCTAATGTGGGGAATCTGTGCTAGGGCTACCTAATGTGCGGAATCTGTGCTAAGGCTACCTAAAGTGGGGAATCTGTGTTAAGGCTACCTAATGTGGGAAATCTGTGCTGCGGCTACCTAATGTGCGTAATCTATGCTAAGGCTACCTAATGTGGGGAATCTGTGTTAAGGCTACCTACTTTGAGGAATCTATGCTAAGGCTACCTAATGTGGGGAATCTGTGTTAAGGCTACCTAAAGTGGGGAATCTGTGTTAAGGCTACCTAATGTGGGGAATCTGTGCTAAGGTTACCTAATGTGGGGAAGCTGTGTTGTGCTACCGATTGTAGGGAAACTGTGCTGTGCTACCTAATGTGGGTAAACTGTGCTAAGGCTACCTAGTTTGGGTAAACTGTGCTAAGGCTACCTAATGTGGGGAATCTATGCTAAGGCTACCTAATGTGGGAAATCTGTGCTACGGCTACCTAATATGGGTAATCTATGCTAAGGCAACCTAATGTGGGGAATCAGTGTTAAGGCTACCTAATGTGAGGAATCTATGCTAAGGCTACCTAATGTGGGAAATCTGTGTTAAGGCTACCTAATGTGGGGAATCTGTGCTAAGGCTACCTAATATGTGGAATCTGTGCTAAGGCTACCTAAAGTGGGGAAACTGCTGCGGCTACTTGTTGCTGGTGGATGATGGGGGTGCTACTGTTGGTGGGGGGTGTTGCTGGTGGATGATGAGGGGCACATGATGGGGGCATTATGTGTGAGGCACAGCCTCACCCAGCCTCTACCTCCAGTGGCCCCCAGATAATTTGAGTTTGAGACCCCTGATCTAGTTAGAGGAGCATTACATAATTCCAATTAAGAAATTGTTAGGTTTTAGGGGATCTAACAGATAAACATAATAGTTAATAACGGGACAAATCCTCTAAAGTAATTCCTGCTTGTCTCTCTATGTCTCTGATACTGTATGGTATTTAAATTTGCTTGCAGCATTAGGGAGCAACACTCAATATATATTTACCTGTGTATAGTCAATAAGTCAGTAGCTCACCTTGGAGCAGGGATACCTGTCATAGATTAACCATAAGCTTGTAATCATACAGTGGTTAGCCAGTCTGGTGCTGGTATACATTGGCAGCCTCTCAAAATGTTATGCTAATATATTGTGGTTTCATGTTTAGAAAGCATTAGGAGTTATTTCAAGAGTAAGATCGCCACCTACTGACAACTCTGTAAACCACACTTCTGTATTAAATACATTAGTTTCATGATCTGTAGAAGTTATGTTTTATTTAGCTTAAAATATATATCTTACTTAAGATTAACCATAATCTTGTATTCATACAGTGTTTAGCCAGTCTGTTGGTGGTATACATTGGCAGCCTCTCAAAAAGTTATGCTGATGTATACTGTGGCATACTGGAAGCATCTCATTCAGTATAATGGCTCCATCACACTCAACTAAACAATTTACTGCACATATTTATTGGGACTCCAGCATGTTCTGCTGCATTTTGGAGAATGTTAAATAAACATATGTTTGAGAAATGGCCCGAATACAGACACGTGTTAACTACAATAGGGCTATAAACCTGAAAGGGCCTGCTGCAAGTATACTGCAGTATAAAAAAAAGGAATAACTTTTTGACAGGTTTCCAACATATACCACAGAAGAACTGGCTAAATGCTGTGTGAATGCAGTCTTACTGGGATACTGGTCTCATACAGCAAAATGGGTGGATTTTGCGTAGACATATAACTTAAAGGGGTATTCCAGTAAAAAACATTTTTTTTCATATCAACTGGCACCAGAAAGTTAAACAGATTTGTAAATGACGTCTATTCAAAAATAGTAATCCTTCCAGTACTTATCAGCTGCTGAAGTTGAGTTGTTCTTTTCTGTCTGCCCACAGTGCTCTCTGCTGACACCTCTGTCTGTCTCAGGAACTGTCCAGAGTAGGAACAAATCCCCATAGCAAACCTCTCCTGCTCTGGACAGTTTCTGAGACAGAAAGAGGTGTCAGCAGAGAGCACTGTTGTCAGACAGAAAACAACAACTCAACTTCAGCAGCTGGTAAGTACTGGTAGGATTAAGATTTTTAATAGAAGTAATTTACAAATCTGTTTAACTTTCTGGAACCAGTTGATATGGAAAAAACAAAACAAAACAAAACAAAAAAATACCCCTTTAAAGCGAAACTGTTATCATACTCCAGCAGCAGGATATCTGTTTAAATCTCCCAAAGCTTTGTTGTTGGAGACTACAGTTATCAGGATACAGATTTGCCTGTAGTTCCATGTCTGGTGAGTGGGGGTCTGGCGTAAATGCTGCAAAACGGATTTGGACACTTGGATGGCAGGTTGGTGACACCAGAAGTAGGGTTGTAGTTAATGTGTAAAAAATAACTAAATAAATTAATTTAAAAATTTTAGGGTTTATTTTTTGCGTCCTAAGCTGTAGTTTTTAACGGTACCACTTTTGCGTATATATGACTTTTTGATCACTTTGTATTACGTTTTTCCAGGGACGTGATGTGACCAAAAATCTGCAATTTTGGTGTTTGGAATTTTTTTTATGTTTACGCCTTTTACCGTGCAGCATGAGGAACATCATAATTTTATAGTTTGAACAATTATGCATGCTGTGATACCAAATATGTTTATTTATTTTTACAGTGTTTTATTTGGACAATGGGAAAAGAGGGGTGATTTAAACTTTTATTAGGGGGAGTTTAAAAAAAAAAAATTTTTTAAATACATTTTCTTCCTTTTTTTTCTTTTACACATTTTTTGACCCCCCTAGATGGCTTAGATAGATCAGTGTAATGCTATTGCATTACATTGATCTGTTTTCGGCGCTGGATTGTTAAGGGCTGCCAAAGGCAGCCTTAAAAGGGGTATTCCAGGCAAAACCTTTTTTTTATATATATCAACTGGCTCCGGAAAGTTAAACAGATTTGTAAATTGTAAATTTGAAAAAAATCTTAATTCTTCCAATAGTTATTAGCTTCTGAAGTTTTCTGTCTAACTGCTCAATGATGATGTCACGTCCCGGGAGTTGTGCATGATGGGAGAATATCCCCATAGGAACTGCACAGCTCCCGGAACGTGAGTCATCAGAGAGCAGTAAGACAGAAAACAACAACTCAACTTCAGAAGCTAATAACTATTGGAAGGATTAAGATTTTTTAATAGAAGTAATTTACAAATCTGTTTAACTTTCCAGTTGATATATAAAAAAAATGTTTTGGCCTGGAATACCTCTTTAAGCAATCGACGATCCGCGGAGCACCGGGAAGGACATGTTAGTCCCCGTTCCTCCCCAACAACCCATCTGCAGCCCGCGATTACATCGCAGAGCTGCAGATGGGTCCCCTAGACCCCATGGATTATTGGCCTTTAATGTTTAAATGCCATGATCGCTATTGATCATGGCATTTAACCATTTCAATGGCGGACATCTGAGCCAGCTCCAATATCTGTCATTACCGGCAGATGTCAGCTGCTGACAGCAGCAGGGATTTGCCAGTTATGATGAGGACCCGACCCACGGGCCCACGTCATGTTCCCCTCACCCGACCCATGACTAACGGTACGTCATAGGTCAGGAATGAGTTAAATAAAGCAGCTCTCAGTATTAATGCCCTGGAAATAAATACCTTAAAAGCCAGGATTTATGGATAACAGCTTGTTCTTTATTTATGTTGCAGATCCAATATACTGTATCAGAAAACAGTGGTGATGATGATGATGCAGTCTCGGAATATCACACTTGATAGACCCAATAGGTAGAAATAGCTGGTAGTAAGTCGCTGTTACAGTCCTTGAACAATATGAAGAATAAAGACTTGAGAATTGTTTGACTTGTAGTCCTCCTGAGTAGACTGGTTCTCTATTCCTAGTGATACGTACTGAGCTTAGAGGTGTGCGGCACTTCTGGCCTGTAGTATACTGCTCTTGTAGGATGACATTAGACACTGGAGACTTTTGACTACAACTTGAGACTTGACTTAAAACTGACTTTACTTAAGACTTACTTGACTTAGCTGTACTTCTGTTTTGGCAGCTATCCAAGTGTGAGTGAGTACTTCAGGAGACTTTACAGAGGTGTTCCGTGGTAAACTTTGCAAAATTTCTTCCCTTGGGTTACTCTGAGACATCATTGATCTGAGGACATCCAGAAGGGAGACTCCAGACGTTAGTCCATCACTTTAGAGGAGCCGGCTCAGAGGATACCTGAACCTAATTCTTACTTTGCTAAATGGCCATCAGCTGAGCTCTTGTCCCTAAAGCATCCAATTTTGTTGGTACTACCCCTATAGTGGGACACACCAGGAAGATTGCAGCGTGTTACCTAACCCTAAAATATTGTAGATGGAGGCAGACTCCCACTGAAGGTGTGAGAGCTGCTGCTGGGTAATGTTCCCTGGTCAGAGGCCAGAGCTCAACTAACTGACTTGTGCTTTAGGTTCCTTCCCTGTCTCTTGGGGAATAGAGTGGAGACAGGAAAGCCCTTAACCCTTAATTGGTTGAAGGGTGGACATGTGACATGTTACCAGCTTTACACAGTGAAGATAAGGATTTTGGGAACAGACAGTTAACCCATTGCACTTGTATTGGCTCAGTACATGCAAAAGACATATACATGTATAGAAAAATACACTTGCATAGCAATACATTTACAGAAATAGTCCTGAGACTGAGCTGGGGACCTTTAAAGGGGTACTCCGGCCCTAAGACATCTTTTCCCCTATCCATAGGGTAGGGGATAAGATGCCTGATCATGGGGGTCCTGCCACTGGGGACCCCCGCTATCATCAGCCTCCGGAGTGAACATCGCTCCGGGTCTGATGAATCACGAGGCCGGAGTATTTTGACATCACGGCTCCGCCCCCGTGTGACATGACGCTCTGCCCTCTCAATGGAAGTATATGGGAGGGGGCATGGCAGCTGTCACGCCCCCTCCCATAGGCTTGCATTGAGGGGGCGGAGCTTGGCGTCACACGGGGGCGGATCCGTGATGTCACGATACTCCGGCCCCGTGATCGTGATTCATCACACCCGGAGCGATGTTCGCTCTGGAGGCTGATGATAGCGGGGTGCTGCATGAAAGATTGCGGGGGTCCCCAGCAGTACCCCTTTAAGGCAAAAGCCACCCGAGCAGCGATCATGATAGCAAAAGGTGACCATGCAAATCCCGACAACTCACTACACCCATAAACATAACGTCCCAAAGATTCTCAATTAGATTTCTGTCTGAGGAACATAGGCACCAGTCAATGGCATCACTGTCTTCATCGTCCACAAACTGCTTAAAGGGGTACTCTGGCCCTAAGACATCTTATCCCCTATCCAAAGAATAGGGGATAAGATGTCTGATCGCGGGTGTCCCTCCGCAATCTCTCATGCAGCACCCACCTGTCTCAGCTGCACGCAGCGCTGGAGGCTCCGAATCTGAAGCCTCATGACCACGGGGCCGGAGTATCATGACATAATGACTCCACCCCCTTGTGACATCACGCCCGCCCCCTCAATGCAAGCCTATGTGAGGGGGCGGGGCGTGATGTCACAAGGGGGTGGAGTCGTCACATCACGATGTCAGCAGAGAGCACTATGGTCGTGGCAGGAAAGAAATCCAAAAAGAAAGGAATTTCCTCTGTAGTATACAGCCGCTAATAAGTACTGGAAGAATTGAGATTTTTTAATAGAAGTAATTTACAAATCTGTTTAACTTTCTGGCTTCAGTTGATTTAAAAAAAAAAAAAAGGTTTCCACCGAAGTATCCCTTTACTTTTTCCTTTACTTTGAATAACTTTTTTTTACTGATTTATAATATATTGGTTTTACTCACTTAAAATAAATAGTGTTGTGAAAATTACTTTCAACATTAAATTAAGGGGTTCTCTCCCAATAATGCAGATAGATCCCCTAGAGGGGGTCCCCTGCCCAGAAACCCTCTCTATGAAAGTGGAAAGATGCAGATGAGGAATGGTTTTAGTTCTGGAAAAATCCATTCATGTATTACATAAGATATTCATTTGACTGCTAGGCCACTTTCTGTTTAAAGGTAGGGTCACACGTACTGTATTTCGCTGTGTATTTGCTGCTGCATATTTTCCTACCCATTGAAGTCAATGGGTAGCAAAATCAGCTGCGTATTTTGGTACCCATTGACTTCAATGGGTAGGAAAATTTGCAGAAAGAAATACGCAGCAAAATACGCACCTGTGACCCTACCCTTACAAGGGGTTGTCATGAAGCAATCCATTTCAATGAGTGTCATTTTGGAGATGTTGCATTTTAGTATAGTGAATGAATGGCAGACTTTTTCTTATATATGCACATAAGTTCTGCATACTGTGTTAATGATAAATATACCTGTAGAATAAAAAAATAATATGAAAAGAAGACAGTAACAACACACTAACTAACAGAGCGTATATTCAGTTTATTTTAAAAATGCCATAAAAATAGATCTGTATAAATAGTGGTATAAATAACATCATGTAAACATAAAAACATCTTAGCAGAAATAGGATTAAATTTCACTGATTTGCTTTCTTCTAATTGAATCTTCAGAAAGTGGTGGAATTAAATGGAAAAACTCAAGGAGGTTCTTTACAATTCCTCTGTTAAATGGGTTGTAAAACTTTCCTTTCTCATCCATGAGATAAAAATACTTCTTTGCATTCAAATTCTCGTTTGTTGTTAAGTTGATAGCTGCCATGTATAGCTGTAAATATGAA
Organism: Hyla sarda; assembly: GCF_029499605.1. Taxonomy (NCBI): domain Eukaryota; kingdom Metazoa; phylum Chordata; class Amphibia; order Anura; family Hylidae; genus Hyla; species Hyla sarda. Next base: position 167,941,990 of record NC_079189.1, read on the forward strand.
ATGTATGTTAATAAATTAATATTTTCAACTTAATGTAATCTGCTGGGCCACTGGGACTCCCATTCATCCCAAAAATAAACTAGTTTCCATCAGGGCTTCCAGTTGCTCTTTAGTAAAATACCTGGAAAGTGTCTAGTACTGTCTATTTTTTTTTCCTTTTCTTTCTTTTTTTTTTTTTTATATTTATTTTATATTCTCAATCTGAACAAAATTTTTCATAAATGCGATAGTACTGTCTATTAGGTAATGAGGGGTAATACATTAGTTGAGACAAGAGCACTGTTGTACCTGTCATGAGCTTGATATTTTTTTTAATTCTCAAAAGTTAATTCCCTTCCATTGTGATAAACCACTCCCTGCCTTTATTTTTATTATTGTTTAATATTCTACCTTGATTATGTTCTATATTTTTTGCTCACTCTCACTGAGCTCTGCAGACTGGGAAGGGGTGTTCCCCAGCATGTGTTACATCATCTGAAGCTCTGCTGGGGAGAACTTCCTCCCTTACTCTGCTACACACAGCCAAGAGCAATTTAGTGTAAGATGGGCTGTGATTGGCTGAGGCCTCACACACCCCTCTCAGCTCTTGGCACTGAAATCTAGAGTGTGTTGCTTGCAAAGTGAGCTAACTATTTAGCACAATATTCAGCACAATATTCAGTACTATGCACTGAAGGCATCATGACTTTACAATCTAGTTGAGCTCAAAGGGAAAGGAAGGTGAAATATTCAGCGCTATACACTCTATACAGTATATTAGAAAAGTAATTCAAATAGGCTAATCTATAACATATTCATTTTTATTACTAATGTCAGGTACCATTTAAATAATTTGACTTTTTCGTCATACAAATAAGACACAGTATAGACAAAACAGTAGAGTCTGCACTATGACACTAAATCAGCTCCAACTCCTCTAAAATTGAGATGTTAACTCAACTTTATTAGCTACAACATCTGGACAACTATAACTACTTACACACATTCCAGTCATCATAGCAGAAATAAAACCAATGACGGCAAGGAACAGGGAACCAAGTCCAATTAATAGACTCTGACCTTCGACCTGCAAAAAGTTCCATCCCAGGTAGATACTGAGGAGGCAGTTGATACACATGGTAAATAGGAATCCAACAAAGTATGTTCTGTAATGTAAATATATAATATGGAATGGCAAATTAGTGATACATATAATCATTGCTTATAACGTGAGACTTACTTAAATATACTTTTTAAAATCTAAAGAGAAGACAAATTTTTCCCTCTTTTTCTGGGGTCCTACAAAAAACCTAAAGAAAACGCATTAGAGGTCTAGCTATGCTATGTACAGTGGGGATCAAAAGTTTGGGCACCCCAGGTAAAAATGTGTATTAATGTGCATAAAGAAGCCAAGGAAAGATGGAAAAATCTCCAAAAGACATCAAATTACAGATTATACATTCTTATAATATGTCAACAAAAGTTAGATTTTATTTCCATCATTTACACTTTCCAAATAACAGAAAAGAAAAAAATGGCATCTGCAAAAGTTTGGGCACCCTGCAGAGTTAATATCTTGTACTGCCCCCTTTGGCAAGTATCACAGCTTGTAAACGCTTTTTGTAGCCAGCCAAGAGTCTTTCAATTCTTGTTTGAGGTATCTTTGTCCATGCTTCCCTACAAAAGTCTTCCAGTTCTTTGGATTTCTGGTCTGTCTGTCAGGCATTGCTCTTTTAAGGTCTATCCATAGATTTTCAATTATGTTGAGGTCAGGAGCTTGTGAAGGCCATGGCAAAACCTTCAGTTTATGCCTCTTGATGTTCCCCCGTGGATTTCGAGGTGTGTTTAGGATCATTATCCATTTCTAGAAGCCATCCTCTCTTTAACTTCAGCTTTTTCACAGTTGGCATCAAGTTAGCAACCAAAATTTGCTGAAATTTTATTGAATCCATTTTTCCTTCTACTCGTGAGATGTTCCCTGTGCCACTGGCTGCAATACAACCCCAAAGCATGATTGATCCATCCCCATGCTTAACAGTTGGACAGAGGCTCTTTTCATTAAATTCTGTTCCCCTTCTTCTCCTTCAACGTACCTTTGCTCATTCCGGGCAAAAAGTAAAATTTTAACCTCATCGGTCCACAGAATTTGTTTCCAAAATGCATCAGGCTTGTCTATATGTTCATCTGCACAGTTCAAACGCTGATTTTTGTGGTGAGGACGTAGAAGAGATTTTCTTCTGATGACTCTTCCATGAAGACCATATTTGTACAAGTATCTCTTTATAGTGGAATAGTGAGAACAATCCATGACACTGGCAGGTCTCAGCTTTGCAAAGGGGGCAGTGCATGCTATAAATTCTGCAGGGTGCCCAAACTTTTGCAGATGCCATTTTTTTGTTTTCTGTTATTTTGAAAGTCTAAATTATGGAAATAAAATCTAACTTTTGTTGACATAAGACTGTCTAATCAGTAATTTGATGCCTTTCGGAGATTTTTCCATCTTTCCTTGGCTTCTTTATGCACATTAATACAAATTTTTATCTGGGGTGCCCAAACTTTTGATCCCCACTGTATTATAAGTGCTTTCTGCTCCAGCATTACACGACTAAGAAATCAATGTAGGAGGTTTGCATTTATCGAGTTCTGTGCTCTCATCTGCTAAAAATCTTACAGTATAATGTACATGAAAGAGCCTCCAAACCTATTTCGTTGACCAATATCGTTGTAGACGTAAGGGCAATAGTGGTCGAAATAAGCCACGCAGCGGTTTGTCATGCAGCTATGCTTTGAACGCAGAGGCTTCACAAGATGACAAGTATGACAAAGTCTGCCTAGAGGGTTTTTGCCATTTTTCCAGTCATTAAAATTGATAGCCTAAAAGGAACAATAAACATTAATAATTAAAAATTGTCTGAAGGTATTTATAATATTGTTTCTGAAACGTAAAGCATAGTTAGAAACCAACTATTCTCCATTATGTTATATGCTGATAATTTAGTCATTACCTAGAAGTTTTCCTCTAAAAATCTGGTGAACACAAGAAAAATGAAGGCAATGAGGTGAAGTATGCACTAAATCTTTGGAGGAAACTTACAAAAGCAGCTACAACAATTTTGGTCCACTATTGCCACAACGCAGGCACTTAAATGTTCTCGATGAGACTCACAGGGATTTAGGGGACGGTATATGGGATGGTATATCCCCTAAATTCTTAACTCCACCTTCCTTTCTGAGAGGTGAGTGGTGTCTGGGATATATCGGTAAGTTTCTGAATTTTCATTATTACATAGGAGCTCTCTCTGATGTTATACATTTTATACTTATCCAACTGATAATTAGGCTGCCAGCCCCTGCCTGAGTTTAGAATATGGAGGAATGATGAGCTTCTTTAAGTGCATTAGATAAAAGTAGGTTGAACAACCATTCCAACTGTAGAACAGATGATTCCGGTTTAATGGCCAATCGTTTCATAGACTCTGGCTATACATGATCAGTGACAAAGGACGAATAGATAGATATATGTTGAAAAACTACTCTCTATTGATTCTTTGAGCTTAGTCGTGACGTCACGCCTGCCCCCTCAACAAAAGTCTATGGGAAGACTTTCCTTGAGGGGGCGGGCGTGACATCACGAGGGGGCGGCGTTGAACACGGAAGCCCGCACACAGCATCCGGAGTAATAAACTTCCGGACGCTGCGAGCGGAGCTCTGGAAGACAGGGCAGTGGAGAACCCCTTTAAAACCTGTCCAGAGGAAACGTTGCTAAGCTGCTAACTTTCATTTTCAGAGGCCTTTTCAAAAAAAAATAAATGAAAGAAGCGATCTGATTGGTTGCTAGGGGCAACTCAGCAACTTCTCCTCTGGACAGGTTTTGATAAATCTCCCCCTTTGAAAGAGTCTATGGCTGAAGCCTTCGGAGGGCTGCTCAAGGATGTCAGCTGCTGAAAAGTAAAGCAAAATGCCGTCTGAAGGAATTTGGGGGCCCCAAGCAAAATGGACATGGAGGTCCCCCCCTGATGTTCACGCACGCTCTAGGGCCGGCGTCAGGACGTAGTAACGCCGGCCCTTGAATTCTGGGAACGCGACGTGAGGGAACGTCAATACGAGGCCCCCACATTAGGTGCAGCAGAGTTCCCCCCACATTAGGTGCAGCAGAGTTCCCCCCACATTAGGCTGGCAGTATTGTTCCCCCCACATTAGGCTGGCAGTATTGTTCCCCCCACATTAGGCTGGCAGTATTGTTCCCCCCACATTAGGCTGGCAGTATTGTTCCTCCCACATTAGGCTGGCAGTATTGTTCCCCCCACATTAGGCTGGCAGTATTGTTCCCCCCACATTAGGCTGGCAGTATTGTCCCCCCCACATTAGGCTGGCAGTATTGTTCCCCCCACATTAGGCTGGCAGTATTGTTCCCCCCACATTAGGCTGGCAGTATTGTTCCTCCCACATTAGGCTGGCAGTATTGTTCCTCCCACATTAGGCTGGCAGTATTGTTCCCCCCACATTAGGCTGGCAGTATTGTTCCCCCCACATTAGGCTGGCAGTATTGTCCCCCCCCCACATTAGGCTGGCAGTATTGTCCCCCCCACATTAGGCTGGCAGTATTGTTCCTCCCACATTAGGTTGGCAGTATTGTTCCCCCCACATTAGGCTGGCAGTATTGTTCCCCCCACATTAGGCTGGCAGTATTGTTCCCCCCACATTAGGCTGGCAGTATTGTTCCCCCCACATTAGGCTGGCAGTGTTCCACACAGACATACAGCCTCCAGACATATACAGTGTATGGCTGGAGGCTGCATGCCTGTGTACTGCCCCACTTCAGTGCTCCGACCACCGCTCCTCCGGTCCGGCCATAGCATTAGTTCCCGGGACCGAAGAAGCGGTGGTCAGAACACCAAAGATGACATTCCGCTGGTCACTTACCAAGCTGGCCAGCGCGTGTCTTCCCCCTCCTCGATGCTCTGGTCTTCTGCGCCTCCGTTGCTATCAGCGCACGCACGGGGGGGCCGCAGAGAGTTAACGGGGGCATCCCTGTGTCTCGGAAACATCTGTCGGGACACAGGGATGTCCTTAATAGTGATGGGGGAATTGCCCCGTCGCTACAGGACGGGCAAGCATCGGCTCTGCTTGGGGCCCTGGGCCAGCTCGAGGCCCCAAGCAATTGCTTGGTTTGCCTGTCCTATAGGTAGCGACGGGCCTGTCCTTTGTTTATGAATGCTGTGTCTTTTCCTGTAATGGAAAGCTCTGAGTGGAAACAGTGGGACTTGGGCACAATATAGTTTTAGAATTTAGCCTGTGGACTCATTCTGTGTGATCTTTTGTTCTATACCATCAGACCGATTTTTTCCCTTAAGAAACTTTACGTGATGTTCTGCTTATACAGTACTGTCTTTAAAGTGTACCTGTCAGATCCCACAAAAAAATAACTAAACTGTTATATGTTACTTAGTACCTCATCCTGATCATGTACATGTCATTTATGTCTCTATCACCGATATTTCACAAAAAAATTGCATATTACAGCTGCTAATGTCTTTTCAATCTTGTCAAAGGGAGGGGGCGTGTCCATCTCTTTCCTGCACTGTGCTGACTCCTCCCCCTCCCTCACTCTGCCCACAGCTTTTGCAAAACTACAACTCTCTGCATGCCCAGACATCCTTTGACTGTCCAGGCATGCTTGGAGTTGTAGTTTTGCAAAAGCTGGAGGCACATGTTTGGTAAAACTCTGTGTAAGGGTGGGTTCACACTACGTTTTGATGATACGGTCACCGGATCCAGCTGGGGGGAGCGAAAACCGGGTGCTCCCGTATCGCAGCCAGACCCAGCCCCGATCTCATTCATTTGTATGAGCCGACCGGAGTCAGATAGTGGTATACCACGGTTTTAGGTCCGGTCAGAAAACCGGATACGGGGCAAAAATGAACCGACCGGAGTCACTATCTGACTCCGGTCGGCTCATTCAAATGAATGAGATCGGGGCTGGGATACGGGAGCACCCAGTTTTCACTCCATCCAGCCGGATCCGGTGACCGTATCATCAAAACGTAGTGTGAACCTACCCATACAGCAGTGTTGCTGCAGGCTGTATTCCTCCTGCAGCCTTGTCCATCAGCCATCTCGTGTCCATGACCCTTGGACACCCTCATCCTGCTGTGGGACTCATCAGTCTCCCAGAAGGTATGGAGACCCCTAGAGGTGGGATTTTCAAAGGCAGTTTTCTTTAATAAATGTGATTTTTTTTTTTTTTAAAGAAGTAGATTAGAAAAATTATTATTTTGCCAAGATGTACAACATATCAAAGGTTTTTATATCTGATAGTGTCCATGTAATGGCTAGTTCAGACACTATGTACACAACGTACACTATGCCAAATTTTGAAGAATTGTTCTCTCTTGTTATTCAGTGAATGCGTAGTAGACTATTTCTCATTATTGTATCAAATCGATTAATGTTTGACTATGTCCACAAATGGTGCAAATTTGTGTGACACAATGTGTATAGTGTACAAAGCACCAAGTGTAGCATGCTCATTCACTCAGTGCTGCTTCAATGTGCTCTTCCTAGCTCCTGAAAGTGTACCAAGCAGACAATACCAATTCATGTATTATGGACATGCAATAGCCAACATCCATTATCATGTTAGTTTACTATCTTTATCTGTGTTGACCCAGTGGTCTAGATCAATAATACAGCACCTGCTTAACAGCATAGTGATATTCTTCAGTGTCCTGAGGAAGAAAGCCAGGATCCATCAAAGATGCTTTTAAGAAGAAGATCCACATCAATACATTGCCAAGGAAGAATATGATATGCCATTCCCAGAAAGCATAGTATAAGACAGGCAGAATCTGTACACAGACAGAGAAAAATATTTAGTCAGTCATATTCTCAAAAAGATAATTTACCGAAACACATACTTTGTTACATGAACAGTATGAATGGCACCATTGGTCACTTACAGTACATATACTTCACCTAATATATTTACTTCTATATTTTTCTCTAAACCTTTTTCAACTCTTTAGTGATGTCCTCTTGTTTTGGCCAATTGTTGGTTTTGCGTTTTTATGTTTTTCTCTCGCATTTTTAAATTCATAACTCTTAAAATTTTTCACTTACAGATCCTTATAGGGGCTTATGTTATGGGGGATCAGTTTTGTTTTTATTGTATTACTTTAAAAAAATCATAACTTTTTATAAGAAAATTAATATGCTTAAAACTGTCCTATTCTGACCTTTATAGCACTTTTATTTTTCTGTGTACAGACCTTTTTGACAGCTCATCTTTTGCGTTATGATCTTTAGTTTTTATTTAGTTTTCATGTGACTTTTTGATTACTTTTTATAATTTTTTTTCTGGTATATTACCGTACCTAAAATAAACAATTATGGACTTTATGGCATTTCTTTATGTTTAGGCCATTTACTGTGCAGTTTCATTAATATCATATTTTAATAGTTTTGACAGTTATGTACATAGTGATACCAAATGTTTATGTTTACTTTTATTTTCTTCATTTGATTTATAAAATGTGAAAAGAGAGGTTATAGAAACATTTATTTAAGGTGGGGGGGGGGTCACATTTTTTTTTCACAATTCTTTAGCTCTCATAGGGGACAATATTACTTACACTCTTACAATTGTTAACACTCTTCAACTCTATGCCATAGGCCATAGGCCATAGCATTAATCAGTGTTATCGGCGCTCCACTTATGCAGACTGCTGAGACAGTTTGAATACTTAGATCGCCAATGGGACTGCACGGAGGCAGGTAGGACTTCACAAATACTCTTCGGTAGTCACTGGCGCCAGGAATTTAGCAATTCAACTTTAATTGCAGGATCTAAGGAGTTAATGTCTGGCACTGGCAGGATTGCCGCTGCCTGGCATTAAAGGTGAATCCTGTCTACTGATAGTGGCCATTTCTCACCGTCTTCATAGACTGTTAATGCTATAGTATGTAAAAATATGTCATTTCGCATTAACGTATCCCTGTCCATGATGTAACTGTGTTTAGGGTTAAGGCTATTTTCACAAACTTTAAGATGAAAAATAAAACAAACAAAGAAAAAGGCTGGGAAATTGGTAGGAAAGACAGCCCTTTGGAATGAAATAATTTGTTATATCAAAGTCTATGTAAAAGCAGTCTTCAGTACACACATTCTGTAAAGAAATGGTCATACTTCCAACAATGGAATTATGGATGTTTTTTGTACAATATGTGCATGGATGACAGCTTGTAATCTGTTCCAGGCTCTTTTCACCAAATCCATAGGCAGTAAAGAAGGCAGCGACACGCGCAACTCATCACTACATTCAGTACAAAGAGCAAAGGCCCATTCTGGAGATCGCGGGAGGTCCCAGCAGTTGGACTCACTGTGATCTCACAATTATCCCCTATCTTGTGCCACCAAAAGTACTAATTAAAACACATTCTCAAGGTATTTTGCTTAAATAAAAAGTATATACACTACAAGGAAGAATAGCACCCAGTTAAAAAGTGTTTAATGTTTATTTTTTATTTTTTTTCTGTTAAAGGAGTAGTCTACGGCACACAATTCCAACTCCGTTCTGCCTGGGCCCAATAAAATTTGAAAACAAACTTCCACTCACTCTCCTGCATTCATTCAGTACGCGGCTACAGCTGATCGGTCCTCCGGTCCCGTCTTCTGCCTTCTTCCTGTGCATGGATCATCATACGGTGATCAGCCTACAACCGGCTGAAGCGGGACATCGTTGCGGCCAATGATAGGCTGAGCTCCGTGTGATGATCTGTGCACAGGAAGAAGGCAGAAGACTGGACTGGAGGAACGATCAGCTGTAGCTGCACTCCGGGGAAATACAGAAAGGTGAGTGAAAGTTTGTTTTTCATTTTTTTTTCAGCCCGGGCACAACAGAGTTGGAATAGTCTGCAGTAGACTAATCCTTTATTGTCCTAACAAAAAGTGTACATAGACACTATTATAAGTTATGAATTCGATAAAAATAACAGTACCTTACAAAAGTATGTTGGATAGCCCCAAGTGAAAAGATTACCATAAAAGAATAGTATGGGGGCTTTTGATTTCCCTGGGGGACCAAAACACCACGTACTACAAAGAAAAACCAAATAAGTTTGAATAAAACAAGTGCAAATAAAATTTCATATCATATAAACAGTAGGTAAGAATGCAAACATAAAAAAATTATCATGTATTACAACCAGACACAAAATGCAACTTGAGGGCAGGGTCACACGAGCTGTATTTTGCTGCATATTTTCCTACCCATTAAAGTCAATGGGTAGCAAAATATGCAGATGATTTTGCTACCCATTGAATTCAATGGGTAGGAAAATATGCAGCAGCAAATATGCATCAAAATATAGCACGTGTGATCCTACCACAAAAGGGGTATTCACATCTCATATATACCATCACTTTATAATGAGTGGGCATCCAACCTTCTGGAATCCAATAATCTAAAGAATAAAGAGGCCTCTTTCACCACTGTGGCTTTTTCACTGTCATTCCCCATACAGCAGTACTTGGCTATTCACATACAGAAGTGCATAATAACATAAGTGTTCTGGCCAATTAATCAGACTGCCATCATTTGGAACCAATTTCTTTTAGTACTATATACGTAGCATTCATTATTCACATCTGTGAAATCATAAAGCCTATGAGCAGCTCTAAGAAACAGCATGATTGAAAGCTGATCTATTCACATGGGGACAAGGGACCCCCATTCTCGTCATCGTGGGAGCTCTGGTGGTAGTACCCCCACTGATTAGACACTTATCCCCTATCCTTTGAATAGGTGATAAGTTGCAATCTCAGCCTTTCCATAGATGTGGGAATTTGATCACTGCACAGGACCAACAAGTCCTATGGAAACGCACCAGACTAAAAAGTACAAAAAGGAAAGGTCAATGTAACTCCAAATGCACTACAAGAGCCACTACGAAACAGAGAGCATATCATGCATGGGGGTGCTAACGCTAAGGAAAAGTGTCCAGAAGAGGAGTAAGAATGACTGTTCTTACTTCCCGCTTGGGACTTGAGCATCCCGTTTGTTCTTTTATGTGATGGAACAATAAACTATACAGACATCACTTTGGGTGAGTGCAATTCTTTTTTTTTTCTTCTTTTGTTGCTGTACACACCAAACTAAATTGGCAGATCACTGTGTTTTTTTTGTAGACAAAAACAGCAGAAATCTGCCAAATTCAGCCAATCATACCATACATTGACAACAGCCAAAAAAAAAAACTGCATGACTGAATCCAACATTCACACTTTTGGCAGACATAGTTTGGCCGACCATTGTGTTTCAGGATAAAAACTATTTTCATGGGATGTTTTGTTCATGCAGAATTCAACCCATGTGTAGCTCCATATTAAATCTGACAACAATCTACATCCCATGCACATGAATGGCATTTCTGCTTAGAATTTGCACACACGTTTGTTTCAGGTGGAAAACAATGAGGATTAAACGAGAACAACAATAATGTCAATAAAAATGAAGAGTAAAATGCTTCAAAACTCTTGTGCAGAGGAACGGAGGGGCACTTGCACAAAGCAAACAATTAGCTTTCCTTTTTCAGAGGCCTTTTTAAAAACAAAAGCCGAAATTGATTGGTTGCTATGGGCAAAGTCGCCATTGTTCATCTGTACAAGGTTTGATAAATGTATGACTAAGGCTCGGTAACGAGCCGAAACTCGTTACCAGTGTCCACCATGTCTGTCTGTACCTTGGTGGTGTGAAATAAAAGAAATCTTTTAACAGAAGCAGCGCTGGATATCGTTTCTTTGTTGTGCATGTATGTATTGGTGTAGTCCACACCAGTTTGGGTGCTGCAGGACACAGGAGTGGAGCTGAATACCTGCACACAACTTCTATAAGGTTTGATAAATGTCCTCATTTGTGTGAATCCAGCCAAATTTAATGGTTGTAACAATACTCAATGCCAAAAGGTAATAGAATTATACCAGTCTAGGCAATCCTTAGGTAGCACAAATATTTCTCTTGTCTTTAAAGTTTGCTAAAAAGTATTAGTTTAGGCAAGCCTGAAGTCGAAACGATTAAGCAAACGGGTGACTGTCTTTCATTCATACAGTAAGCAGAGATCTTGAAGATGGTAAGGAATGCTGTTCCAGGCCCAGCTGGTTGCAGAACTAAATGTTGATTCCAGGACTAAAACATAGTTGTCCTTTACTAAGTATAGGCCATCAAATTGAGTCCAACCCTCAAGGCTCTTGTTTATAGGAAAGGATGTTCTATAGTGCTTATAATCTGTTGGTAAGCAGGGGTCTTTGGGGTCATACCCCAACAATAAAACTTTCATAGCTTGTTATTGGAATAAGCCATCATTGACTTTTTAAGTTCAGACGACCCAAACTGACACCTGTCATCAGAACCACAATTGGTTTGGGACTTGCAGCCATAGTGTGGATTCAGCATAAACAGAAGAATAACGGAAGGCACTCACGGTTTTGATGAGCGGAACTTCTTTATTCGGGGTGCATAAAAGCTTCAACGGTGGGACGCCAGGTTGGGTTAGACAAGTAGCATGGTAACAGCCATTTCACGCTTGACAAACAGCACTTCCTCAGACCACCAGGTTGTCAGAGAAAGCGCTGTTTGTCAAGCACAAAATGGCTGCTACCATGCTACTTGTCTAACCTGACCTGGCGTCCCGCCGTTGAAGCTTTTATGCAACCCGAATAAAGAAGTTCCGCACATCAAAACCGTGAGTGCCTTCCGTTATTCTTCTATGTATGCAGAAATTGTATCTACACTACAGAGAAAGAGCACCACTAGTTTTGTGCATACACGTGTGTTCCACTGCTCTGACAGCTTGGACTGTGATGTTTTATGAAGTCTATGCTATTCAGTTAGTGCCGATCACTTTCACTACTCAGTTCCATTGTGTGGATTCACCCTACCTAAAACAGACACATTTTTGTGTCTGTAATATAAGTCCTGGCAGTTTTGGTCAACAGACTCAAAATTGGGCCAGGACTCAGGGCCATAATAAAAACACAAAAATGTGTCTATAACAGGCTAGTGTGAACCCAGTCTAAGACAAAAGCCTCACTAACAGCAGCATAAGAACGCGTAAAAGTGTGTCAAAATATCAGTCACCTCCAGTTAAACTTTGCTTGTAGATGTTTTGACTGCATAATGGCACTTTGTAGGAGAGAAACTATTTGCTTTGCTTTCCGTCCTTTAGCCAGACGTAATGGGGTGTTCCTATTGTTATCTTCACTTTCCAAGTCAACTCCGTCCTATTGGTAAAAAAAAAATAAAAATGTTTATTGCTAAGATCTGGCAGCTAACTAAAAAGGTAGTTATTTATTTATTTATTTATATAGCGCCTACAGATTCCGCAGCGCTACAATATAAGAACAACAGCAGTTAAAGGGGTATTCCAGGAAAAAACTTTTTTTTATATATCAACTGGCTCTAGAAATGTAAACAGATTTGTAAATTACTTCTATTAAAAAAATCTTAATCCTTTCAGTACTTATGAGAAGGTTGTTCTTTTCTGTCTAAGTGCTCTCTGATGACATGTGTCTCGGGAACCGCCCAGTTTAGAAGCAAATCCCCATAGCAAACCTCTTCTAAACTGGGCGTTTCCCGAGACAGGTGTCCTCAGAGAGCACTTAGACAGAAAAGAACAACCTTAACTTCAGAAGCTCATAAGTACTGAAAGGATTAAGATTTTTTAATAGAAGTAATTTACAAATCTGTTTAACTTTCTGGAGCCAATTGATGTATAACATTTTTTTTTTCCTGGTTAACCCCTTTAACATTCTTTGTTCTTCAACCATCGTGACATTCTATACCTTTGCTATATGTATTTAAAGATAAAGAAATAAATCCACAGATACAAAGACAGATTTTAGGACTCTACTTACTTGTTCACATAGCAGCTGAACAGTAGGGAGATTTCCACTTAATACTGCTAAATGTAGTGCGGTCTGCAGAAAAATAAAATAGACTTTTAATGAGTTAAACAGGGTTTTCCCAACATCACAATTGTATGACCTTCTCAAAGGATAGGTGATAACAAGCGGTTGGACCCCCACCGATCCCAAGAAAAGAGTTAAAGTTTCCCCCAAATAAATGGAAAGCAGAGGCGTAACTTTATATTGTGAAGGAAATGGTGGTATAGTGGACTGGGTTGGTAGAGAATAGGGAATATTTCTGATGTAATTAAATTCAATTATAAAAATTAAATTCAGTCCCTTCGAAAATGTACTGCACATGATTCATTAAATGGGTACTCCAGTAAAAAAAACAAATGTTTTCAAATCAACTGGTGCCAGAAAGCGAAACAGATTTGTAAACTACTTCTATTAATCCTTCCAGTACTTATCAGCTGCTGTATACTACAGAGGAAGTTGTGTGGTTCTTTCCAGTCTGACCACAGTGCTTTCTGCTGGCATCTCTGTCCGTTTCAGGAACTGTACAATGCAGGAGAGGTTTGCTATGGGGATTTGCTTCTACTCTGGACAGTTCCTGACACGGACAGTAGTGGAAGCAAAGAGCAATGTGGTCAGAATGGAAAGAACTACACAACTTCCTCTGGAGCATACAGGAATTCTAAAAAATGAATTATTGAAGTAATTTACAAATCTGCATAACTTTAAAGCACCAGTTGATTTAAAAACATTTGTCTTCCACCAGAGTACCCCTTTAATTGTTTTTTTTCTAAAAGGAACAATTACAAAATTCAAGGGGAATTTTTTTTTAGTTTTTGCCAGACATAGCCCCACTCTTTTCTACTGGCTGTGGATGGTATTGCAATATTACTCCATTCAAATGTCTACCTTTGTTAATAGACACAGCCTATTGACAAGACTGGTGTGTCACATTATAGGCTGTATCTACAGACAAGAGGGGTGGGGCTTGGCAATAAAATTAATATACAGCAGACTCTATTTAATAATGTCAGGCCCCCCTTTAATACTAGTTTTAATAATCTTTACAGTAAGTATCACGGCATGGACTCAGAAGGGAACATAATACAGTACAAAAATGTTCGTTTAGTTTCCTATATTGATAGTTGGAGTGTTATGTGCATCTGCAGACAAGAATGCATTCTTTAGCTGTATGTTTTTACCATATTGCTGAAGTATTACAATATATGTGTTCAGTAGAGATGAGCGAACTTACAGTAAATTCGATTTGTCACGAACTTCTCGGCTCGGCAGTTGATGGCTTATCCTGCATAAATTAGTTCAGCCTTCAGGCGCTCCGGTGGGCTGGAAAAGGTGGACACAGTCCTAGGAGAGAGTCTCCAGCCCACCGGAGCACCTGAAAGCTGAACTAATTTATGCAGAAAAAGTCATCAACTGCCGAGCCGAGAAGTTTGTGACGAATCGAATTTACTGTAAGTTCGCTCATCTCTAGTGTTCATTATATTATACAGATTTTCAGGCTTCTTGCCAAACACAAAGTATTCTGCGTACTAGCCAAACATAGCTAGGGTACACTTACATATAGCATTTATGTTACAACGTCACTGTAGATCAATAAAAGAAATTTAGCAGTGGAAAAACCACTATTGTGGTCATGGTTTTACAAAACAAGCAAACTTTCAAAGAACTTTCCAAAAAACAAGACAATGCTGGTAATTGGCAATGCTGTCCTTATAAAATGTCTGACCTGGATTTTTTATTTTTTTGGGAACTTTTTATAGCAGTAGTCATGTCAGGTCAGGGAAATTTGGCGCTTTTATTCCATTTTCCTTCTCTCTCAGGCAGCTGAGCATATGCAATGCATTCTGAAAGTCTTTAGACCCTTTCACTTTTTTACATTTTGTTATGTTGCGACCTTGTTCTAAAATAAAATAAAAAACAGTTTTTTCTCCCCCGCATCCTGCCCTGAAAGGGGTGCTCCGCTGCTCTGCGTTTGTAAAAAAACTGTTCCGAACGCTGGAGTCGACGCCGGGAGCTTGTGATATCACAGCCCCGCCCCCTCAATGCAAGTCTATGGGAGGGGGCGTGACGCCCCCTCCAATAGACTTGCATTGATGGGGCGGGGCATGACATCATGAGGGGGCGTGGTTATGACGTCACAAGCTCCAAATGCTGAGCAGCGGAGTACCCCTTTAATACCCCATTATGACAATGTGAAAACAGAATGTTAGAAATCTTTGTTAATTTATTGAGGACCCAGCCGCTGATGAGCAGTGCCTGGTTTCCTCCCGATGGGACACTTAGAATTGAGGCTTAAAAGTTTCATCTATCTTGTTTATTACAGATTAAGAGTCCGTCAGGGGGGCTTTCATGTGTACTGAGAACTGTACTTCTTCCTGCCCACTCTGCCTAAAAGCCCAGATGTATAGAGTGTTGTAATTATGGCTTACTTTCTGGAAGTTTCTCCGTCTGCACACTGGATCTTTGAAGCTCAGCCAGAGTGACCATTGGGTTATTGGTAACTTTTCCCCCCAAGTTACTTAGTTTGGTGGGGGCAGCCAGCTCTAGGAAGAATTCTGGTTGTTTCAAACTTATTCCACTTAAAGGGATAAACAAAATGTTTTCAAATCAACTGGTGCCAGAAAGTTAAACAAATTTGTAAATTACTTACATTTTTACTATTTACAAATCTGTATCCTTTCAGTACTTATCAGCTGCTGAATACTACAGATACTAATGAATACTGCATAGTTCTTTTAAGTCTGACCACAGTGCTCTCTGCTGACACCTCTGTCCATGTCAGGAACTGTCCAGAGTAGAAGCAAACCTCTCCTGCTCTGGACAGTTCCTGACACGGACAGAGGTGTCAGCGGAGAGCACTGTGGTCCGCCTGTAAAGAACTTCACAACTTCCTCTAGAGCATACAGCAACTGATAAGTACTGGAAGGATTAATATTTTTATATATAAATAATTTACAAATCTGTTAACCTTTCTGGAGCCAGTTGATTTGAAAACCTTTTTTTTTTCCACTGAAGTACCCCTTTAAGAATTATGAAGGCCACTATGCTTTTGGGAACTTTCAACAAAGCATTTTTTTTGCACCCTTTATTGTATCTGTGCCTCCACGCAATCCTGTCTCTGAGCTCTACAAGCGGTTCTTTTCACCTCATGGCTTGGTGTTTGCTCTGATGTACATTGTCAGCTGTAAAAACTTATATAGACAGGGTTGTGTCTTTCCTGAATCCTATCAAATCAACTGAATTTACCACAGGCGCAGAGATATCTCAAATAGGAGCAAAAGAAATAGGAGGCCCCAACAGCTACATTTCAAGTGTTATAGTAAAACGTCTGAATACTTACAGTAGGTTGATGCTAAATTTTCATGAATCCTTTTTAATAAATTTGTAAACATTTCGAAAATAACACTTTGTCATTATGGGATACTGAGTGCAGAATAATAGGGAGGGACTTGATTTTTTTTTTTTCTTTAGCCAAAAGCCTCAACATAACAAAATATGAAAAAAACAAAAAGGGGTCTGAGAACTTTCTGAATGCACTGTAAAGCATGCAGCATAGAACTCTCACATCGTTTCTGTCAGCGGAAGCTGGCACACAGCCAACATTCTGTTATAAGGGTCCGACAAGATGTCCCATTTGTTCTTTATTTAGAAAAGGTTATAAACAAATGTCATCAGTCTGTAACTTTACTTCCGACTATCACCTTACATCAGTCAGCTCGGACATCGTTGGTCAGTTCATGCCTGGAATAGACATTAAGTATTCAAAAGACTACGAGAGATCTTAACCGTAAGGTTTTCATTGCAACCATAAAAAGTTGTTAAATATGTTATCCGGTGTAAACCTATTTTATGACTCTTATGGCTTCTCTTTAAAAACAAAATGTAAGAAAAAATGTACCGTAATTTTTGCCCTATAGGACGCACCGGCATATAAGACGCACCCAATTTTACAGGTGCAAAATCTAGAAAAAAAAGATTCTGCACCCAACAGTGATCTTCAACCTGCGGACCTCCAGATGTTGCAAAACTACAACTCCCAGCATGCCCGGACAGCCGTTGGCTGTCCGGGCATGCTGGGAGTTGTAGTTTTGCAACATCTGGAGGTCCGCAGGTTGAAGACCACTGGATAAGAGGTAATATTCACGTGTCCCCGCCGCTCTGGACCAGTCACCGCTGCCCTGGATGTCGCTCCATCGCTGTCGCCGCGTCCCCGGGGTGTCCCCGACGCTCCGGATGTCTTCTTCCCCGGGATCCACGCTCTCCGTCGCCGTCATCACGTGGCTACGCACGCCGCTCCTATTGGATGATGGGACGGCGTGCGCGACGACGTGATGACGTCTAAGGAGAGCACCAGCCATGCAGGGGATCCCGGCACGGAGCAGACACCGAGGAGGCAGGTAAGGGCCCTCCCGGTGTCCTGTAAGCTGTTCGGGACGCCGCGGTGAAATCCCGAACAGCCCAACTGAGCAGCCGGGTTACTGTCACTTTCGCTTCAGACGCCTTCAGACGTGCCTTTTCATGCCTTTCACAACATGTATAGGAAAGCACACAAGAATGCACTTTCCTATACAGTGGGCCACTGCAAAAAATAAAAATAGACACCATGATGTATGCTTTTTTCTACCATTGTGGACAATGGCTGTTGTGTGCCAGTGACTTACATCGGAAGTATATATCGGAGGTATAAATAGAAATAGATTCTTGTTGGGAAAAGTCTATTCTGCCCATGTATCATTTACTTTTTCTTTTTACTTTAGGAAAGATATATGTCTATGCCAGGCATGTTTACATTGACTTACTGTGGATTTACCACATCTGCTGGAGGACTGCCCCAAGTATCTACTACTCTTTCAGTAAAATATTACAATAAAAAGTGTATAATAAAATAACTTTAGATTATGCTTTGTTGTACTTGTGTTGAACTTTAAAGTCACTTCCCTGCTGACCCTTACTTAACCCTGTGATGTATGCTAGTAACAAGATGTAAGCAGAGATATTTTCCAATCTGATATAAGTAGGAATTGCATGGTTATTTTGCATCCACTCCTACTTCTTTAAAGAAATGAATATGAATCTGGGCTGGGTGTTCTTCAGTGTTATCTCCAATATACTGTGTAATTACCTAATTACTATTGCAGCATGATACAGGAGGGAATGAGATCAAGATAGATAACATGTAATATATGGAAAACCTCCATTGCCTTTGCCTTAATTATTCAGGTCAGACACTATTAAAGGAACACTAAGTTTCAGGTGATTGGAAAAAATATGGAAATCATATGACTGTTGTAGTGGATAATCGAACATGTTCAATCTCACGGCAGAATTCCATTTTTTTTTGTTGCGGGCTTCCAGGCAGTCTGATCTGGCATCTGCAATCACCCCTGTCAGGTGACCCGCTACTGATGCTGCCCGATATTGCAGCGAGATTCAAATCTCCCACAGTCCATACCCAAACGCCAGTCACATCTGGAATTCTGTGTTCAGTTCTGTAGACTTCGCCCACAAAGAGGCTTTCATAAAATAGTGCAGTTCAAAAATAAAATGAAACATAGAGCCGGTCCAAAGACGGGCTACAAAAAGCGACAGGTCTCAAGCTCAAAAGTTATCAGAAAAGGCTTAGTGTACCTGTCGTTTGCAAAAACTTTTTATTTAATGTAGATAATACCATTATACTGTATGTATATTTGTAATATACATTGGTCAAAAAATGTGTATGTTTTTGGGTGAAAAAATGCTTTCCTTTCAGTTATTGCCTTTGTGTCTCTGTGAGGAGATCAAATACAGGAAGTGTGGATGGGACAAGCAGGGCTCTGTGCAGGCTCCTGGCTTGTCAATCATCCTGATTTTTGAGCTGTGAACATGTCATAGAGCCTCACTGCACAGAGCCCTGCTCATCCTCAATACACAGAGCCCTGCTTGTCCTCAGTGTACAGAGCCCTGCTTGTCCTCAGTGCACAGAGCCCTGCTTGTACTCAGTGCACAGAGCCCTGTTTGTCCTCAGTGTACCTAGTCTTGCTTGTCCTCAGTGTACAGAGTCCTGCTTGTCTTTACTGCACAGAGCCCTGCTTGTCTTCAGTGCACAGAGCCCTGCATGTTCTCAGTGTACAGAACCCTGCTTGTCCTCACTGCACAGAGTCCTGCTTGTCCTCACTTCACAGAGCCCTGCTTGTCCTCACTGCTCAGAGCCCTGCTTGTCTTCAGTTTACAGAGCCCTGCTTGTCCTCAGTGTACAGAGTCCTCCTTGTTTTCAGTGCTCAGAGCCCTGCTTGTCCTCAGTGCACAGAGCCCTTTTTGTCCTCAGTGTACCTAGCCCTGCTTGTCCTCAGTGTACAGAGACCTGCTTGTCTTTACTGCACAGAGCCCTGCTTGTCTTCAGTGCACAGAGCCCTGCATGTTCTCAGTGTACAGAACCCTGCTTGTCCTCACTGCACAGAGTCCTGCTTGTCCTCACTGCACAGAGCCCTGCTTGTCCTCACTGCTCAGAGCCCTGCTTGTCTTCAGTGTACAGAGCCCTGCTTGTCCTGAGTGTACAGAACCCTGCATGTTCTCAGTGTACAGAGCCCTGTTTGTCCTCACTGCACAGAGCTCTGCTTGTCCTCACTGCACAGAGCCCTGCTTGTCCTCAGTGTACAGAGCCCTGCTTGTCCTCAGTCTACAGAGCCCTGCTTGTCCTCAGTGTACAGAGCCCTGCTTGTCCTCAGTGTACAGAGCCCTGCTTGTCCTCAGTGCACAGAGCCCTACTTGTCCTCACTGCACAGAGCCCTGCTTGTCCTCAGTGCACAGAGTCCTGCTTGTCTTCAGTGTACAGAGCCCTGCTTGTCCTCAGTGTACAGAACCCTGCATGTTCTCAGTGTACAGAGCCCTGCTTGTCCTCACTGCACAGAGCTCTGCTTGTCCTCACTGCACAGAGCCCTGCTTGTCCTCAGTGTACAGAGCCCTGCTTGTCCTCTGTGTACAGAGCCCTGTTTGTCCTCACTGCACAGAGCCCTGCTTGTCCTCAATACAGAGTCCTGCTTGTCCTCACTGCACAGAGCCCTGCTTGTCCTCAATGCACAGAGCCCTGCTTGTCTTCAGTGTACAGAACCCTGCTTGTCCTGAGTGTACAGAACCCTGCATGTTCTCAGTGCACAGAGCCCTACTTTTTTTTTCAGTTCACAGAGCCCTGCTTGTCCTCAGTGCACAGAGCCCTGCTTGTCCTCAGTGTACAGAGCCCTGCTTGTCCTCACTGCACAGAGCCCTGCTTGTCCTCAATACACAGATTCCTGCTTGTCCTCACTTCACAGAGCCCTCCTTTTTTCAGTGCACAGAGCCCTGCTTGTCCTCAGTGTACAGAGCCCTGCTTGTCCTCACTGCAGAGCCCTGCTTGTCCTCACTGCACAGAGCCCTGCTTGTTCTCAATACACAGAGTCCTGCTTGTCCTCACTTCACAGAGCCCTGCTTGTCTTCAGTGCACATAGCCATGCTTGTTCTCAGTGCACAGAGCCTTGCTTGTCCTCAGTGCACAGAGCCCTGCTTGTCTTCAGTGTACAGAGCCCTGCTTGTCCTCAGTGTACAGAGCCCTGCTTGTCCTCACTGCAGAGCCCTGCTTGTCCTCACTGCACAGAGCCCTGCTTGTTCTCAATACACAGAGCCCTGCTTGTCCTCAGTGTACAGAGCCCTGCTTGTCCTCACTGCACAGAGCCCTGCTTGTCCTCAATACACAGATTCCTGCTTGTCCTCACTTCACAGAGCCCTGCTTGTCCTCACTTTACAGAGCCCTTCTTTTTTCAGTGCACAGAGCCCTGCTTGTCCTCAGTGCACAGATCCCTGCTTGTCCTCAGTGTACAGAGCCCTGCTTGTCCTCACTGCAGAGCCCTGCTTGTCCTCACTGCAGAGCCCTGCTTGTCCTCACTGCACAGAGCCCTGCTTGTTCTCAATACACAGAGTCCTGCTTGTTCTCACTTCACAGAGCCCTGCTTGTCTTCAGTGCACATAGCCATGCTTGTTCTCAGTGCACAGAGCCCTGCTTGTCCTCAGTGTACAGAGCCCTGCTTGTCCTCAGTGCACAGAGCCTTGCTTGTCCTCACTGCAGAGCCCTGCTTGTCCTCACTGCACAGAGCCCTGCTTGTTCTCAATACACAGAGTCCTGCTTGTCCTCACTTCACAGAGGCCTGCTTGTCTTCAGTGCACATAGCCCTGCTTGTCCTCAGTGCACAGAGCCCTGCTTGTCCTCAGTGCACAGAGCCCTGCTTGTCCTCAGTGTACAGAGCCCTGCTTGTCCTCACTGCAGAGCCCTGCTTGTCCTCACTGCAGAGCCCTGCTTGTCCTCACTGCACAGAGCCCTGCTTGTTCTCAATACACAGAGTCCTGCTTGTCCTCACTTCACAGAGCCCTGCTTGTCTTCAGTGCACATAGCCATGCTTGTTCTCAGTGCACAGAGCCCTGCTTGTCCTCAGTGCACAGAGCCCTGCTTGTCCTAAGTGCACAGAGCCTTGCTTGTCCTCACTGCAGAGCCCTGCTTGTCCTCACTGCACAGAGCCCTGCTTGTTGTCAATACACAGAGTCCTGCTTGTCCTCACTTCACAGAGGCCTGCTTGTCTTCAGTGCACATAGCCATGCTTGTTCTCAGTGCACAGAGCCCTGCTTGTCCTCAGTGCACAGAGCCTTGCTTGTCCTCAGTGCACAGAGCCCTGCTTGTCCTCAGTGTACAGAGCCCTGCTTGTCCTCACTGCAGAGCCCTGCTTGTCCTCACTGCACAGAGCCCTGCTTGTTCTCAATACACAGAGTCCTGCTTGTCCTCATTTCACAGAGCCCTGCTTGTCTTCAGTGCACATAGCCATGCTTGTTCTCAGTGCACAGAGCCCTGCTTGCCTTCAGTGCACAGAGCTTGCTCTGTGACCTGTGCAGAGATCATTCTACAGAGAGGGTGAGGCTGAGCTGCTATTGTCTCATCAATGCACTGGTGTCACCCTTCACTGGAATGCTGTAAAGATCACTTTCTAGCAGCCTCCTTCTTTTCATCATAGACAAAACATGAAATTTCAGCTTAATTTTAGGCCTAGTGGCCAGAATGAAAACTTCAAGATTTAAGGATTATTTAATTATATGAATAGTAAAATGAATAATTAGAAGAAAATCCCCAAAACATTCTTAAAAATATTGTTAACATAAAAACTTGATTTTAACAATTGGTCACTTTCTGATGACATGGCCCTTTTAAGGCCATGTCCGGAATTTCCATGTGGAATTCTGCATTGGAATTCCGCTGGAGATTCAGCAGCAGTAGAGTCTCATTGTATTCAATGGGATTCTGCTGCGCTGTGCACACGGCACAACATCTGGCGCTGAAATGCCGATTTCAGTGTTTGCAGAAAGAATGAGCCTGTCTATTCTTTCAGCGGAATCCGCACGGAATGCATTGCTGTCTATCAGACGGCGCATTCCCTTGCGGTCCTAGTACCGGCATGTTATGCCTGCACCCCTCAGTCTGCGTGTTGTCCGCACAGAGGTTTTCCTTGCAAACATAGCCTAAAGAACTAAATCTATGCAGTCTGGAGGAGAGATTTAAATATGTTAAAGGATTAAACAAGGATGTGACTTTAATAAGAAGCTAAACACAAGAAAAAGGGGGCACAATCTGAGGTTAGGTGGGGGGAAGCAATGTGAGAAAAAATTATTTTACTAAAACAGTAATTGATGTATGGAACAAACTTCTGGCAGATGCTGGCCACAGATGCATGTGATTGGTGGTTTCCTATTGAACCTCACTATCATTGCATTCTGTACTGGATTCCTGGATCTTAAAGGGAACCTATCATCAGATTTTGCCATATATGCCATGTGTACCTACCCAGGAAGTAGTCTCCTGGGCGGGGAGCTATACTCACGTAATTCCACATGTCAGTCACGCTAAGGGGGCACGATGGGACTAGTTGAGTATAGCTGCCGCCCAGGGGACTACTTACGGGGCTTGTGGGGAGACATTCAAACAGTATATCCTCACCATCCCTGCTGGAAGGAACGTCACCCAGAGATAGTGAGGAAGAAGATTTTACCATATATAATGTGTTGCCATGTATTAAATATGGTAAAATCTGATGACAGGTTCCCTTTTACCTTTTGTTTGTCTATGACCACTCTTCTTAATTTTTGACACTGCCACTTATGTTGACCCTGCTTTGCATATGACTTTACGATTAATTCTATGTTTGTCCTGACATTACCCTCTGGCTCTGACCTTGGCTTGTCACCTGACTTTGTTTCTGATAATGATTTTGTCAATGTTGTGCCTGTCTGGTTTTGACCCGGTTTGTCTGGCATACCCTCCTTTCTTTAGCTACGCCCCAGAGGCGCAGCTTGTAGCTTCTGGGCCCCAATGCAAAATCTGCAACAGGGCACCATGCGCCAATGATAATACTGCTCTCTTATGGGGAAGATGTGCTTTGGGGCTCCCTTAGGCCCTGATGCGACTACTACCTCTGCTACCTCTATAGCTGTGCCCCTGCTAGGCCCTGTGCACTTACCTAGGTAAGGTACCTTCAAGCAGTTGGGGGCCACCATTTAGGGCAGATCGTCCAAGTAGGTAGGGACAGTGATATGAGTGGAGATCAGGGCTGCACATTTCCCCCTATGTTATATTATTTTAGGAAACTGCTTAAAATGCAATCCTGTAATAGTAAAAGTGACTTAAAACTGAAGTTCCAAGTGAATATAAGAAGTATAGCACAGCACTTGCCTTTTGTTAAACGTTTGAGCTTTTTTTTAAGTTTAAAAAAAAAATAAAAAATAGTAAAAGTAATAACTGACATTCCTGTGGTTAGAATCCAGGCTGAACTTTTGTTTCCATTTTCCATTTCTGACACAGCAGACTCCCAGGGTAATAGTTTTTTTTTCATAATACTCTTTGAGAAATTCTTGATGATATAGTTTTTTCACAAATACGTAATATTCAGCAATCATTTCTTTCACTAGCTAAAATTGAGAGTATTGTATTATGGCTACATGTACTAACTCCCAGTAGTCAAATGCTAAGCAAATGTACCATATGGCTAATAGGAGGGCTGAATGACTATAGCAGACTTATAGTTATAAATCATGTGTACTTTTGAGGAGAGCATCCCCCCTACTTTGTGGCTTACCTGACCAAAATTGTCCGTATGCCTTGGGCTTGCACCTGAGTATATTAGAAGGTGTGACAATTCACAGTAACCTGTATAACATAAAACATTCCATTAAAACTAACCAAAACTTGTAGATTTGTAGTTAAAAATACCATATTTTAGACAGATATGTTGTGTAGAGGGAACTGTTGTCCAACAAAACAGTCATCAAATTAGCTAAAAATAAAGAGATAAATATAAATAAATATGGGCACCATCAGGGTTGAATTTATTTTTCTTGGATTATTTATTAAAAAAACTTACGAACACCAAAGTGGACCTGTCAGCAGGAAAATAGTGGTGTAAATAAGTACATGGCTTGATAGGAATAGTCATTATGATTCCAGGCATAATTTTTTTTTTTTTCTAATGTCCCCTTCATGGGCGTCATACAAGCCTTTTTGTTAATATGCAAAGGAACTCGAGTGCCCAGGAGGCTTTACCCAGCACTGCTAGAGCCCAGGTAAGTCCGGCACATGTCCTCTTTATTATCACCCATTGGCCCATTTGCTTCCCCACTATTTGACTGAAAGCAGCTAGATAAAAAGGACATGGGCTGCACTTGCCTCTTGCCATGTTGGGCAACACGCCCTGGGCACTTAAAGCTTATATGCATAATAGCCAAAAGGCTTCTATCTCGCCAATGAAGGTGGCTATTGAAATAAAAAAGGTATGCCTGGAATCCTGATGAATAGCCTAATCTAGCCACATGCTTATTTATACCCCTGTTTCCTGCTGACAGGTCCTGTAACACAGTTTGATTTTCTGAAGTTTGTATACTCTCTGTATACTCTCTCTCTGTATATTCTGACTTGGACCATAAATGTAAATGCTATAGCAAAAATGACATAGTGTGTCCTTCTGACTGTTACTGACTGATGACGCTGAATGACAATACTGCCATATGCCTTGACTTGTAGAGAAGTTGCTATACTTGTTTATAATAAAGATGTCTATCTGTCAACATGCAGGTTAAATCAAGATTGGGCATCTACTGCTACTTTACTCATTGCTCACCTAATTTTTCCATACGCCAAACTAACACCGAAGGATTCAATTTGGAGCTACCTTATTGAATATGTGATAGCCTGGGGGATGTAGGGTATGGGGAGTGTAGCTGTGCAGTAATTAAAGAGTGCTTGTTAACCCTTGCTATTCGTGATGCCAGGGTGAGGGCTCCTCAATAATGCTTTTCCTACCGCCACCCTTCCCAAGAGCGATAGGGAGGTAGATAAGAATAGATTGTCCACAACAGGAGAGTCTTCTGAAACAGTATTAACTTTTACTGAAGGTTTTCTGCAAACTTCAATAACATAACAGTCTCTCAGCACAACAACAGCTTTCCTTGGAGATTGACAAAGGTTGGGACTTTAGCATTTAGAGTCTTTTGGTACTGTGCGTTATTCCACTGGATTTAGGGGTTTAGTTGCGGTCGAGTAGTCACACTAGCATTAGCAGGGATTTAGATTTGAACTCATGGTTTTGGTTCAGCTGAGGCTGGCAGGTTTTTGAGGCCTAGCGTGTCTTTATAAGTTGCGTAGCACCATCCTGTTAGTCCAGCATCCACGAGAGCAGCAACCCAAGAGAGCGATAATTGGACGCAGCTCCCTTATATGGGCAGGGGCTGGACTAACGCTAATTGGTCCAAACGGATGTCAATCCCCTTTACAGAGAATGCTGGGTAACACGTGACCCAAGGACCTCCAAAGGTCCTCCAACATACCATAGAGGTTACTAGCATGGTCACATGACCGAAGGTCCTGCGACGCTGAACAAGGTAAGTTCTGTACATTACTATAAAATATATATAATTATTAAATATATACATATATATTATTATTAGAGATAGACTTGAGGAGAGGTGACTAGGGGCTCTCCCACCTGAGGAACCCTATCTGAATGCAGTCACTCTGACTTTGGGGACCTCTACACTAGGTACGGTATGCAATACTGTACCGGGACACCACAAATATATCCCAAATTCATTAAAAGGGGAACTCCACTGCTCAGCATTTGGAATAAACTCTTGAACTTATGATGTCATAGCCATGACCCCTCATGTTGTCACGCTCCACCCTCTTAATGCAAGTCTATGGGAGGGGGTGTGGTGGCTGTCATGCCCCCTCCCATAGACTTGCATTCAGGGGGTGGGGATTGATGTCATGAGGGGGGCGGGTGTGATGTCACAAGGGGATGGGGCCGGCTCCAGCGTTTGGAACAGTTTGTTCCAAATGCTGAGCAGCGGAGTACCCCTTTAACCCTTCAATTCATATGTAATCATTGGAAAACTTTAGTGGAACCTTATTACAGCCAATGGATTGCTCCAAATGGCACCTGGGTTCTGCTGTAATTTCACTTTAAATGTCTGCATTATGTGGGATGTAGCTCCAATTATAACAGACAATGCTACCCTTATGTAGTTCCCTAGAGGCCCTTTTAGATGGGCAATGACCAATTGTGATAATAATTGCTGGCCCTTTTACATGGGTCACTTATAGGGAACAGACATTTCAACAAATTTTTATTTGGTCATTACTGATCCATGTCAAAAGCCCTTAAAGGGGTACTCCGGTGGAAAACATTTTTTTTTAATCAACGGGTGCCAGAAAGTTAAACAGATTTGTAAATTACTTTTATAAAAAAAATATTTACCCTTCTTTTTTAATTACTTTTTTGTCTTGTCCACAGTGCTCTCTGCTGACACCTGATGCCTGAATCAGGAACTGTCCAGAGCAGGTTTGCTATGGTGATTTTCTTCTGCTCTGCACAGTTCCTGATACGGACAGAGGTGTCAGCAGAGAGCACTGTGGACAAGACAAAAAAGAAATTCAAAAAGAATCCTCTGTAGCATACAGGCTCCTCTGTAGCCTACAAGTGCTAAAAAGTACTGGAAGGGTAAAGATTTTTTAATAGAAGTAATTTACAAATCTGTTTAACTTTCTGGCACCAGTTGATATATATTTAAACATTTTTTTCCATGAGAGTACCCCTTTAAGTTTGGCCCTTTGTCTACATATTGTAGTGTTCTATAAAGTTTGGTCTATTGCCAAATGAATGAGTATAACATACTTATCCCTATGCATAGCATTACACGTCCTCCCTGGGCACATGAGTTTAAACCAGTGAAAACTTTTGCAGTCATCTCTTGGATTTACTGTCTCCAGTGATTTGTTTACATAGAATGCAATAACCTCTAGAAATAGCCCTATTATTTCTCTGATGTAACTGTACACTGTACTATATACAAGTAGCAGCATTTGCCCTTCAGTTTGCTCTCCGTGCTTTCATTAAAAATGCATGTTTTAAATATTGTTTTCTGCTAGTACTGTGGAAATAATAATACACTTCAGATGCTATTTTAAGTGTCAGCTATCTTTCAGGGCCAAGAATTTGAAACATTAATACAAGAAAACATTAATACTAGTTCGACATGCCTCAAATCTGGAAAAATAATAAACAATAGAGTGTATATAAAAAAAACTAAAACATAATAAATAACATACAGTCACACACACATAACAGTTAAAGGGTTACTCCGACGCTCAGCGTTTGGCATGATGTGAAAGCCCCGCCCCCTCATGATGTCATAGCCACCACGCCCCCTCCAATAGACTTGGGTTTAGGGGCGGGGCTGGGCTATGACGTCATGGGGGGGGGGCTATGACGTCACGAGCTCCTGGCGCCAACAGTTTGTTCCAAATGAGCAGCGGAGTGCCCCTTTAAAGGCTGTAGATATCATGGACTGACAGATTCCTTCTGCTGTCAAGACTAAACATAGTAAATTAAATAAGGAATCATTTGCTTAATTTTTTATATAGGATATGTATTTAAAGCAATTTTCCTGGACTTTGTGGTCTTCAAGACAGGCCAATGGGAACTACATTGCAGTATCCCAGCCACAATGACTGGAGTTCTGTGCTTCCAGATACACACACTTGTACACCCGGATGCAGCAGCTCTACTAAATAACTGATCGGCTTGAAGTGAATGCATCGCTTAGATTTTTTTTTTACTGATTAGGTCCAGATATTAAAATATGTTCTTTTTTGTTTCTATTCTCTGATAGTGAACTTATTTAATTTTTTAGTACAATATTATCAGCCATCTTGCCTGATCTGTTTTAATAGCATTTAGACACAATAGGAGAGATTCATCAAAACCTGTGCTGAGGAAAAGCTGACCTTTTGGCATAGCAACCAATAGAAAGGACACCATTTTAGGATAATTTTTGATAATATGGAAATTAAAATGGAAGATAAAAAAAAAACAACATAAAAAAACAAAAACATAAAAGCTTGATTTAAATTAGGGATGTCCCGAAGCCATTTTATTTATGACCAAGTATGAGATACTTTGTGAAGCCTTAGTCGAAATTCGAACATGAGGACCTCACTGACATTGACACCGAATTAAGATATGCCCCCAGTTGTTAGTTGGAGAATAATCCCTATTAGGTAGAAGCCCCCAGTAGTTAGGTAGGGAATCCCCCCTATTAGGTAGAAGTCCCCAGTAGTGGAGTAGGGAATTTCCCTTATTAGGTAAAAGTCACCAGTAGGGAGGAGGTAGGGAATCATTCCTGTTAAGTAGAATCCCCCAGTAGTTAGGTATGGAAACTCCTGTATTAGTTAGAAGCCCCCAGTAGGTAGGTAGCTATAAAAATCCTTCCCTTTTAGGTATGAGCCCCCAGAAGAAAGGTAGCTAGAGAACTCTCCCATTTTAGGTATAAGCCTCCAGAAGATTGGCAAGTAAGGAATTAGGTTGAAGCCTCCAGCAGGTAGGTAGTCGGGTAGATAGGAAACCTCCTATTATGTATACAGTGGGGATCAAAAGTTCGGGCACCCCAGGTAAAAATGTGTATTAATGTGCATAAAGAAGCCAAGGAAAGATGGAAAGATCTCCAAAAGGCATTAAATTACAGATTAGATTCAAATTACAGATAGATTCTTATAATATGTCAACAAAAGTTAGATTTTATTTCCATCATTTACACTTTCAAAATAACAGAAAACAATAAAATAGCGTCTGCAAAAGTTTGGGCACCCTGTAGAATTTATAGCATGCACTGCCCCCTTTGCAAAGCTGAGACCTGCCAGTGTCATGGATTGTTCTTAATCATCATCTGGGAAGACCAGGTGATGTCAATCTCAAAGGTTTTAAATGCTCAGACTCATATGTCCTTGCCCCAACAATCAGCACCATGGGTTATTCTAAGCAGTTGTCTAGAAATCTGAAACTGAAAATAGTTGACGCTCACAAAGTTGGAGAAGGCTATAAGAAAACAGCTAAACGTTTTCAGATGTCAATATCCTCTGTTTGGAATGTAATTAAGAAATGGCAGTCATCAGGAACAGTGGAAGTTAAAGCAAGATCTGGAAGACCAAGAAAAATATCAGACAGAACAGCTCGCAGGATTGTGAAAAAAACTATTCAAAACCCACGTTTGACTGCACAATCCCTCCAGAAAGATCTGGCAGACACTGGAATTGTGGTACACTAGTCAACTATAAAGAGATACTTGTACAAATATCGTTTTCATGGAAGAGTCATCAGAAGAAAACCTCTTCTACATCCTCACCTCAAAAATCAGCATTTTAACTTTGCCAATGAACATATAGACAAGCCTGATGCATTTTGGAAACAAGTTCTGTGGACCGATGAGGTTAAAATTGAACTTTTTGGCCGGAATGAGCAAAGGTACGTTTGGAGAAGAATTTAATGAAAAGAACCTCTGTCCAACTGTAAAGCATGGGGGTGGATCAATCATGCTTTTGGGTTGAATTGCAGCCAGTGGCACAGGGAACATCTCAGGAGTAGAAGGAAAAATGGATGCAATAAAATTTCAGCAAATTTTGGATGCTAACTTGATGCCATCTGTGAAAAAGCTGAAGTTAAAGAGAGGATGGCTTCTACAAATGGATAATGATCCTAAACGCACCTCGAAATCCACGGGGATTACATCAAGAGGCATAAACTGAAGGTTTTGCCATGGCCTTCACAATCTCCTGACCTCAACATAATTGAAAGTCTATGGATAGACCTTAAAAGAGCAGTGCATGACAGACAGCCCATAAATATCAAAGAACTGGAAGAATTTTGTAAGGAAGAATGGGAAAAGATACCTCAAACAAGAATTGAAAAACTCTTGGCTGGCTACAAAAAATGTTTACAAGCTGTGATACTTGCCAAAGGGGGCAGTACAAGATATTAACTCTACAGGGTGCCCAAACTTTTGCAGACGCCATTTTTTTTGTTTTCTGTAATTTTGAAAGTGTAAATGATGGAAATAAAATCTAACTTTTGTTGATATATTATAAGAATGTCTAATCTGTAATTTGATGGCTTTTGGAGATTTTTCCATCTTTCCTTGGCTTCTTTATGCACATTAATAATTTTTTTTACCTGGGGTGCCCAAACTTTTGATCCCCACTGTATGCCCTACCCTCTTCTCCTGTGCTGAGACCTTTACATCCTTCTGGAAGTCATGCAGGACCTTCTCCCTCACCTTATTCTCTTCACTGACAGGTCCACTCCAGATAATGGAGGGATGGAAAAGGTCCTGCACCACTCAGGATAATGGAGAGAACTATAAAAGGCCTCATCGCAGAAACAGAAGAGAGGTGAGTGGTATTTAATCATTTTTATGGTCTGCGAGAAACAGGATGGGTATCAGAAACATCGTTTAAATGTCTGGTATCACTATTGGGACATTAATTCAAATAATAGCTACTTTTCTGGTTTTGGTGCCTCACTGATCAGATTTTTGTGTATACACTATTCATATTTCTGGATTACAAATGCCTTGGATTTTTTACATATATTTATGAACACTTGGCTGAATTGCATATGCATTTGATTTCTGTTAAATGTTTCTGTGTATTGGTTTCTTCTCTAGGAAATAGGTCATGTTTTAGTCCGTTCTTTTTGCTTTCGGGCTTGTACCAGAAACAGCCCCTTGGATTGTCATTGTTATTGCATAATCCTTCTTTCTTGAGTGTAATGTTCCTGTAAAGGTATAGTTAGCCTTTTATCCTAATTATATGACATAATAATGACCCTTTGCACAGTTTTTCTAATTTGGAAGCTGTATGCATGGAAGTCTCTGAGCAGAAAAGTAGAAAGACTACAATTATAACTGTTGTTGTGGCCAGAGTTTCAGGAAATGAAGAGATGAAGAGGTGTCCAGGACCACAGTCTCAGCTACAAATACACCATAGACGTGATCAGGCTAACTGTATGTATGATATCATGACTAAACCCATGGGATTATAATATGGAATTATAATGTAAATGGGAAGGACAACTGCTGTGTGTCAGTAAAGAAGCATATATTTAAATAACCTGATTGACCCTGATGGAAATAACAAAAAAAACAACGGATGCCAGTTGAAGGGTAAAGAGTACATTAAAATCAAAGGGGCAGTTAATTGATAATTTTTTTAAATGTTTTTCTGACATTGGAAAGACATTATAGGGGCATTACGGGAGTATTCCAAGTGCAGAAAAGCGTAGTTAAAGGAAATCTGTCCTTAGCATCACCTGCACTGACCTGCTGTTACAGACTTCTAAAGCAGTTGACACTGATGCCAATGATACTTAGCGATCCCCACTCCATGCCTACATTCCACCACAGCCTCATTCTTAGTTATATGGAATCCTTCCCACCTCCCCTATGGACAGTGATGTCCGACTGACAATCCACAGAGCAATGCCTCCTCCATACAATGCCTCCCCCTTACAACTGGCGATTGCGGCAGAACGGAGGCAAGGAGCGGGGATCGGTAAGTATTATTATCATCAGTGTCTGATGACAGATTGCCTTTAAAAAAGACTATCACCCTGTAACGTATGCGTTCCGGCCAGACTCACTGGCCGTGAGCACTCTCCTCTCAGCCCCGCTCTCCTCTCATGGCCGGCTGGGATTCACATCGTGGGACGCACCCGCATGCAAATTCCAGCCCGTCACTCACCTCCTTGGTCTTCCGTGCTCTCAGTGCCGGCGCGTGTGCCCCCGCCTTCTATGGCGCGCGTGCTGGAGCTCTAGGATTTATAGGTCCATTAGGTCCATTAGTGTCATCCAATGCACCCTGTCTATAAGTATCTGCCTCTACCCCTGTCCTGTGCCAGATCTTTGTTGCCCTAGTGCCTGAGAGAAAGCTACTGTGTTTCCTGTGTTCCTGTTACCCCTGTAAATAATCCTGCTACTGTGCTGCCTGCCCTGACCTTTAGCTATCCTGACCACATCTTGTCTTTATCCTCTGTACCACGCTTCATCCCAGCTACCTGTGTGTACCAATCATACCAGGGGTAGCGACCTGGGTGCCGCCTGCCACAGCAAGACCATCCCGCTTTGCGGCAGGCTCTGATGAAAACCAGCGGCACCTTAAACTCTGCTCCCTTGCACGGCTCACGTCATCATCCACACAGGCCCAGAGGATCCACCACCTGACCCTTACACATCCCAAGATAGGAAACTTCTAATATAGCATAATCACATGTTGTTCTGGCTTCAGCATATTTTTGCGTAATTCATCTTTGACAGGAAGTTGTGTAGTCCTTTCATTTCCATTGTGGTGTTGTGTCAGCAGCTCCCGCCTCCCCCCTCTCTCCCAAGCCTCCGATATCTAAGGAGGCTTGGCTGGATCTTGTCTCTGAGCTCAAGCCCCACCCCCTGAGTGATGTCACCACCTCTGACCAGTCACTACAACCATCATCATCATCTCCTTGTCATATACACATATATCTTTATTGGGACATTTGAGGTGAATGAGGTGTGCTTACAGCATGCTGCCTTGTACTGAACAATGACAAAGATAAAGGAACAGGCAGGGAATAAGTACAGCAGCAGCTGCAACCTCACAGTGCAATAGTCTGCTGTAAAATGAGATGTTCTACAAGAAATCTGGAAGGGGAATTGGCAGGGACATATGACTGACTCAGAGTAAAAAAGCTGACCATGATTGTTTAGGTTGCAGAATTACAGTAAATCTTCGTTCTATAGCCATGACAGCCTCTTATAATAGATCACTCAAAGTACTTCCTTTCTATCTGCTGGGAAAACATTCCTAGATTTTCCTCAGTGTTGTGTTAGCACATGCTGGCGCAGTGTTTCTCCCAGTCATGGTTAATTTGAGACCATGTGAGATTTTACAGTGAACTATGTGAATGCAACAGAGCGACAATATAAATACATCTACTGATGCTAAAACAAAAAGATGTTCTGGTTTTAGCTGTATATTATATGTAGATTGTGGAACACACCAGGGACTGTGAATGAAACATCAGCCGAAAGGTTTTTGTACTATAGTGAGCTAAATTTATAGAAAAATCTCATGTCAGTTAAACAATAAAGAATTGTGAGTGTTCTTGTATTATATACACAGATAAGCTGTCTATAATAGCCATTAAGTGTGTTATTGCTCACTTTTTGGCACTTATCCTTTTTAACTATGTTTTATTTTTTCATTTGCTTTGTATGAATTGCATTATGTACTATATGTAAAGCAAATAAAAGGGGGCTTTTCTAAAAAGCAGTTGCTCAGGATCTTGTGCCAGAAATTCTGTCTGTGCCAGAATTTGCGCCAGAATTGAAAAACCCCCAACTAACTCTCCATTTTGCTAAGAAAATCCGAAAAAGGGGCATGACCGTCGGGGAAAGGGGGGGTGGTCACCAAAAAGGGGTGTGTTCCCGACATTTTCACAAAATCCCAACATATTTACTAAGGTTTCTACAGAAAATGTGGTGGAGAAAAACCCTACAGGTCAGAGCATGTGTAAA
This sequence comes from Hyla sarda, assembly GCF_029499605.1. NCBI lineage: Eukaryota > Metazoa > Chordata > Amphibia > Anura > Hylidae > Hyla > Hyla sarda. Next base: position 167,975,822 of record NC_079189.1, read on the forward strand.
AAAAAGCAAAATGTAGGGAAAGTGGAAACTGTAGGGAAACCTTAGTAAATACTGTGGAAAATAAATTGTAGGGAATTAAAACCCACAAAGAAACCTACACAACACTCTTAGTAAATAAGGGCCATTATGTACGTTTCACCCAAAATATGAAGTTTTGTCTTTTGTGGAAGGTGCACGTACATTAGAAACAGACCATTGAAGACAGAATAAGACAGTATAATTCATCCATCTATTTTACATTTTCTATCTATCTATCTATCTATCCATCTATCTATATCTATATGCCTAATGAGGACTGAAGTATGCCAATTGACAGACCCTCCACCATCAAACTTGGGAACCTCAAAAAGGTAAATAAACTAATAGTATGTTTTTAAAATATAAAAAGACCTACCTACCCCCTAATAAAAATGTAAATCCTCCTTTTGCCATTTTCCATAACATCATAAATTAGAAAAAAAATTAAGTGATCAAAAAGTTCCTTCTCAACTAAAAGGGTACCAATAGAAATTACAGATCACGACATGAAAAACAGACCCCTCATGCAGCCCCATATATGGAAACATAAAGAGTTATAGGGGTCAGAATAGGGCAATTAAAAAGAAAAAAAAGTTGTATGGTAATACAAAAGTTATATAAATATGAGTATCATTTTAATCTGGTGACAAACACATTAAAAATTACGGTGAAGTGAACTGCCAAAAAACAGACCTCCTAAAAAAAGTAAATATTCTACATTAATCTATGTTTGACACAAATCCCAGTATTCTCTGACCAGCTGCCACATAAAATTTCAAATATCATACAAACATCATAATACACAATGACACAGATTTTAACACAGATTGCAATATACAATAAATGTTACTTTTTTAAACTATATTAAAATATAAATGTAAAATGTACTGCTTGATCTACTAACCTTTGAAAGCTGCCCAGTGCAATGCGGTGTCTCCTTCCAAATCACTCAGATGTACTTTGGCACCTTTCCCAATAAGATAACAACATAGGGCGGTCTGTCCATATTGAGCAGCAGTTATTAATGGTGTACACCCCTTCTGATCTTCTACATCTATAGAAACTCCTGCTTGCACAAGTAGGTCAACTACAGAGATGTAACCATTGACTGTAGCCCAATGAATGGGGCGCTGTCCTGTCTCAGACTGGCTGGGCAGGTCCACAGGTCCTTTACAGTCCACGAAGAGCCCCATGAGGTCCATGGATCCTGCCAGGGCTGCCCAGTGAACTGGCGTGTGTCCTTTTTCATCATAATTTCCCAGGACTGATGGGCCCTCCTGGTCAATTATTTGCTGGCACTTCTTCAGGTCGCTGGCACAGAAAAGTAGAATGCATCAACCAGATTCAATGAGAAGAAAATATACCTTACATTTACCAAATCCATCAACAAGTAAAAGATACGTTTTTGTCATTTTTAAATGTGGACTTTGAAGCCATCATCTGAGCTCAATAATGTCCTCAATGCAAAACCTTTATTTCTAATTCTACAACCACTTCAGTAATAAGTTAATGTTGCTAAAAATGTAATTTCAACCAAGTGAAAAATATCAACATATTTATAAAAATATTTTATTAATTGAAACAGATTGAGAACTTAGTTTACGAATTTTCCCTAGTCTGCAGCATTAGTCATGAAGTACATGTTTCAACACACATAAGTGGTCATAGCCCCATATAGCCAATGTGTACATACTGAATATTAGCCAGCATAGCTGCTTATTAAAGTTATTAATGATGTGTTAATAACATGTAGCATGACATTATTCTATACTTAGACGCCTTCATCAAATTTGTGAACGTGTCCATTTCTACATGACAACTACTATTACAATGGCTATCTTTAGGTAAGATCTAGCTTAACACTGTGATCCTCCTGAATTTTATCAGTGCTTTTTAATCAAAATTGTATTTCATTAATATGTATTAGGGTTCTGCCTATGCCCAGCCCTCCTAAAATACATAACTTAGTAGTTTCTACATGCTGATGCCTATGCTGTCACCCCTCATATCCTCATCTGACCAACAGTCACTAGACAAGTCCAGCCCATTGACGTCTTCAGAGGCATGCAAACCACTTAAAGGGCATTTCCACCTAAAACAATAGGTTGCTTTTCTATTCACTTGCAACTGCCATGTTTGCTATAGAGAGAGAAGACTATGCTACTATAATGGTTCTCTCTTTTGTCCTGGCTTCTTAGCAACTGCCAACAAACTTTCTTAGCATATACTGCTGGTAGCAAAGTAGCACTTTAAGTTGCTAAGAAACTACAAAAGAGTGACAACTGACATGTCTCAAAATATGGGAACAGCTGTGTCTGTCAGCGTAGTGTCCAGAGCATGGAGGCGCTACCAGGAGACAGGCCAATACATCAGATGTGGAGGAGGCCGTAGGAGGGCAACAACCCAGCAGCTACCTCCGCCTTTGTGCAAGGAGGAGCACTGCCAGAGCCCTACAAAATGACCTCCAGCAGACCACAAATGTGCATGTGTCCACTCAAAAGGTCAGAAACAGACTTCATGAGGGTGGTATGAGGGCCCGACGTCCACAGGTGGGGGTTGTGCTTACAGCCCAACACCGTGCAGGACGTTTGGCATTTGCCAGAGAACACCAAGATTGGCACCCTGTGCTCTTCCCAGATGAAAGCAGGTTCACACTGAGCACATGTGATAGACATGACAGAGTCTGGAGACGCCATGGAGAATGTTCCGCTGCCTGCAACATCCTCCAGCATGACCGGTTTGGCTGAGGGTCAGAAATGTTGTGGGGTGGCATTTATTTGTGGGCCGCACAGCCCTCTATGTGCTTGCCAGAGGTAGCCTGACTGCCATTAGGTACAGAGATGAGATCCTCAGACCCCTTTTGAGACCATATGCTGATGCAGTTGGCCCTGGGTTCCTCCTAATGCAAGACAATGCTAGACCTCATGTGTCTGGAGTGTGACAGCAGTTCCTGCAAGAGGAAGGCATTGATGCTATGGACTGGCCCGCCCGTTCCCCAGACCTGAATCCGATTGAGCACATCTGGGACATCATTTCTTCCTCCATCCACCAATGCCACGTTGCACCACAGACTGTGCAGGAGTTGGCAGATGCTTTAGTCCAGGTCTGGGAGGACATCCCTCAGGAGACCATCCGCCACCTCATCAGGAGCATGCCCAGGCGTTGTAGGGAGGTCATATGGGCACGTGGAGGCCACATACACTACTGAGCCTCATTTTGACTTGTTTTAAGGATAGGTGATAAGATGTCTGATCGCGGGGCGTCACGCCGCTGGGGACCCCCGTGAATCTCCCTGAGGCACCCGGCGTTCGTTTAGAGCATAGGGTGCAGCCCCAGAGGCTCGTGACATCACGGCCACGCCCCGCTGGTGACATCACGGCCACGCCCCTCAATGCAAGTCTACGGGAGGGCATGCCCCCTCCCATAGACTTTCATTAAGGGGGCATGGCTGGGATGTCTCAAGTGGGGCATGGCCATGACATCACGAGCCTCCACCCTGCATCGCCTGTCATCCGGCATGGAGCGGATAGGGAATAAAATGTCTAGGGGCAGAATACCCCTTTAAAGGAGATATCCAGTGGTGAAAAACTTATCCTCTATCCTAAGGATAGGGGATAAGTTTCAGATCACAGGGGGGGTCCGACCGCTGGGGCCCCCCACGATCTCTTGTATGGGGCCCCGACAGCCCGCGGGAAGGGGGTGTGTTGACCACCGCACGAAGCGGCAGCCGACACCCCCTCAATATAACTCTGCCTTCGGCAATCTCCGGCTCTGTCATAGCGCTGTATTGAGGGGGCGTGTCGGCCGCCGCTTCGTGCAGTGGTCACTGGCCAGTGAGCCGGGGCCCCATACAGGAGATCGCTGGGGGCCCCAGCGGTCAGACCCCACGCGATCTGAAACTTATCCCCTATCCTTGGGATAGGGGATAAGTTTTTCACCACTGGACTACCCCTTTAAGGTAATTTTAAAGGCCCCTATCCAAATGTTTTTCCTTCCTGTGAAAACCGCTTTAAGGGTCTATTCACACGTACAGTAAAATAATCAGTATAAGGCTATATTATATAGTAACTGTATTCATGTTCACAGTTGAGAACATATTGTGAGTCATTTGATGTACGCGTGGGGCTTCTCCTACGGTGAATGTACCATATTTATATCCTCAACAAGGCTTCTATTCCAGCTAAGAAGCTGAAAATCCTCATCTGTTATTGTAAGGCTGTAAATGGGTCCCGGTGCTTACTTTTCCATTAGTGCCCTTTGTAACTCCTACGGATACTCTCTCTCTCTCTCTCTCTCTATATATATATATATATATATATATGTACATATAAGTCATTGAGATATTTACCCTTTGAAGTCTTCTACTAAAAAGTAATTCATGCAGTCATAAAACCTTCGCTAGTAAATGACCATGCACTGTTTACCAAAAGCTATTTTCAAGCCATTTAGTGGAAGTAAAGACAACCTGAGACCTCTCCTGACCTTCTTGTTTATTAAATACAGTGATACTTCAACTTACAATGGCCTCAACATACAATAGTTTCAACATACAATGGTCTTTTCTGGACCCTTGTAACTTGAAATAAGACTCAACATACAATGCTATGGAATCTGTGAAACATGTCAATGGCTGGAAGAACCGACCAATCATAATGGACATTTCACTGGTAAAGCCCGTGTATTCCTAAAGTGCATGAACTGAATTCCTGTCTGGTAGCGCCCCCTACAGTACAGGGAGGTATTACATGTTCTGTACTCTTTACCTGTGCCACAGTTAGCTGCCCATTTGGACACCAGGTGAGGGCGGCTCCATTTTACTTTTTTAGGACATTGCGTGGTCTGAACAGGACCCTGAAGAAGCTCCTGTCCTCTACATAGACCAGTGTTTCCCAAAGAGGGTGCCTCCAGCTGTTGCAAAACTACAAATCCCAATGCTGGGAGTTGTAGTTGTGCAACAGCTGGAGGCACCCTCTTTGGGAAACACTGACATAGACAGTGATTTACAGCTCCCAGCAGATCTTTCTTACTTTTATATGTAAGGACTTGCTTTATATGTATTAGTTATCTACTTATTTATCTTTAATCCTCACTTTTTCCTATTTTTGGATGACATTTTGGTGGCTTCAGAACCAATTACCAGGTTTCCATAGAGTTATGGTCTCAACATACAATGGTTTCAAAATACAATGGTCATCCTGGAACCAATATTGTAACTTGAGGGACCACTGTACTTGTATTCCCAATAATATTCCAATTCTGGAGCTTCCTTTAGCATAGATCTATGCTATGCCACCCCTCTAATAGGGAGCATTCACATCACGTTTTGGGGTTACGCAAAGGTGTAGCTTCTGGGCCCCGATGCAAAATCTGCAACAGGGCCCCATATGCCAATTAAAATACTGGTCTCTTATGGGGCAGCTGTGCTTTGGGACCCCTTAGGCACCAATGCCCCGGTGTGACTGCTACCTCTGCTATCTCTATAGCTACGCACCTGGGGATACGGGATCTGCACCCCATTCATTTGAATGAGCTGGACAGAGTCCGCTAGTGACTCCAGTCAACAGTTTTTTTTTGCCAGGCCAAAACTGCGGCAGACCACGGCTTTCAGTCCAGAACAAAACTGGATACAGTCCAAAAATGAGCTGTTATCAATTTCCCATTATCAATGAGACTAATACTAAGCCTCCAGTGGTTCTGCATCACTTTCCTGTACACTTTCCTGGCACTGTCACCATCTTTTTTGTTGTTGATATGTTGTAGTACATATGTACTACAACATATCTCTAATATAGTTTCATTATTTTTTTTTTTATTATAAGGGTGTAATTTGGGTTTGTGATGGAGGAAACGGGGTATGGCAGGGAGGGGGTTTGACGGAGGGAACGGGCTAGCGCCGTAGCGCCGCATGGCACTAACTTATAGTTTATCTACACAGGGTGCCTCCAGCTGTTTCACTACTACAACTCCCAGCATGCCCTGACAGCCAATAGATGTCAGGGCAAGCTGGGAGTTGTAGTGGTGAAACAGCTAGAGGCACCCTGTGTAGATAAACTAAGGGCGGAAGTCCCCCCCCAGCAGGCATCAGTGACGTGGTGCCTGCTGGGGAAGTCTGCCTGGTAGTGAGCACACTACCAGGCAGAAAAAAAGTTATTTTTTAATATAGTAAAAATAAAAATTAAAAGCAGGGAGGGGGTTAGGGATAGATGGGCAATAGGCAGGGACAGAAAAAATAAAATAGGATGGTGGGAGCTACCCTTTAATTGAATAGAGACCCCCTAAAAGTCCTATGCATCATTGCCTTGCAAAAAAAGTAACGACTCTGAGGCTATGTTCACATGGTAATTTCCACCGACAGCGGAAATGCACCATCTCATAGATTGCAATGAATTTCTATATGGACTCCACAGAAAAAATTGTTATGACTATTCTTTCTGCGGACGCCGGAATCTGAATTTCCTTGCTATAAACATCTGGTGTGGTAATTCGGCAATGTAAACAGTGCAGCAGAATCCCATTGAAATCAATAGGACTCTGCTGCTGTGGAATACCTTGCGGAATTCTTTGGAATTCTGCATGGAAATTCCATTGTGTGAACATAGCCTTAAAGGGATACTCCGATGCTTAGACATCTTATACCCTATCCAGAGGATAGGGGATAAGATGCCTGAGCGCTGTCACGTCCACTCCCATAGGCTTGCATTGAGGGGCGGAGCGTGATGTCACACGGGGGCGCAGGTGTGACGTCACACGCCGTCGGCCCTGTGGTCGCCGGTAATCGGACCCGAAGCAAACACGCTCCGGGGACTGATTATAAATGGGGTGCCGCGTGCAAGATCACAGGGGTCCCCAGTGGCGGGACTCCCGCGATCAGGCATCTTATCCCCTGTCCTTTGGAATAGGGGATAAGATGTCTAAGCACCGGAGTACCCCTTTAAAAGGTAGGGTTGTCCTTAAAGGGGTACTCCCGTGGAAAACTCTTTTTTTTTTTTTTAAATCAACTGGTGCCAGAAAGTCAAACAGATTTGTAAATTACTTCTATTAAAAAAATCTTAATCCTTCCCCTAATTTTTAATGGCTATATACTACAGAGGAAATGCTTATCTTTTTGGATTTCTCTGATGTCACGACCACAGTGCTCTCTGCTGACCTCTGCTGTCCATTGTAGGAACTGTCCAGAGTAGGAGAAAATCCCCATAGCAAACATATGCTGCTCTGGACAGTTCCTAAAATGGACAGCAGAGGTCATCAGAGAGCACTGTGGTCATGACATCAGAGAAATCTAAAAAGTAAAGCATTTCCTCTGTAGCATATAGCCCCTAAAAAGTACTGGAAGGATTAAGATTTTTTAATAGAAGTCATTTACAAATCTGTTTAACTTTCTGGCACCAGTTGATTTAAAAAAAAAAAAAGTTTTCCACGGGAGTACCCCTTTAAAGGGGTATTCCCATCTCAGACATCTATGGCATATATCCACAAGATGCGACAAAAATGTCTGATTGATGCAGATCTCCCCTGTGAGACCCACACCTACAGATGTCTTCGCACTTACTGTATATTATCTCTCATTTGAGTAGAGCATGTCGAGTAACCCTTTATTACTTCCTATACATAGTTGCAGGGCATTTACCATTCCTTCACTGCCTTGAATATATCTGCTGCGATGATGCCATCCATGCCGTGGTCTTCTCCTGGGGCACCACAAGTCCCAGCAGTTAGTGTTTTCTGCTGTCCTCTGTGACCAGTCCCCCTCTTCCAAAGGACCAACGGAGGTGAATTTGTTGGTTTACCATAAACCAAAGCCAGGTACAGGTCTCCCAGCAATCTGTTAAGCCAAAGGAAGAGCAAAGAAAAAAAGCATAAAATGACTATACTACTATTTACTATTGCTAAAAATGTAAAAAGTTATTACTTACACACACAAAGCAATATCACAATGATCTAAACCGAATTGTATTGTCTAGACCAGTGGTCTCTAAACGGTGCACCTCCAGCTGTTGCAAAACCAAAACTCCTAGTGTCCCATCCGTGACTGCTCAGAGTTGTTGGCTTGTAACATCTGGAGGTCCACAGTTTGGAGACCACTGGTCTAGACAAACCACAACATTACCCAGGGGGAAAAGTGTACCGTAAAGCTTGAGGGAATTATACAGCTATCTCTGCCATCTTGACAAGTGGGACAATTCCCCCAAAAAGGGCGGCTCTATGTAGGAACTGAACTGTTTACTATACTCTAGATCAGTGGTCTCCAACCTGCGGACCTCCAGATGTTGCAAAACTACAACTCCCAGCATGCCCGGACAGCCGTTGGCTGTCCGGGCATGCTGGGAATTGTAGTTTTGCAACATCTGGAGGTCCGCAGGTTGGAGACCACTGCTCTAGATAGTTTGATTTATAAAAATGTTTGACAATTAAGAGCAATACCCAAATAGAATTATCTAGATCATTCCCATGGTTCCATCTAGCTAACCAGTCGAGTAAGTTTCAGCAGGACAGCATGGCAGGAGTTAATCAGTCATTTAGTATAGATACGGATCAATGTAGAACAGTGGATTGTTTGGAGGAGGCTACACAAGCATTGCCCTATGAGCCATCAATGCCGTCATGTCAGATCGCTCGGCAGTCAACGTACACGTCGAGAACTCTTCTCATCCCTTCCCAGACTGTCAATACAAAGACAAAGTGACGGAACGGCACCTCCGCAAGTGCGGTTACTCACCAAACCCTGCGGGATGCTGGAACAGTCAAGCACCATCCGGCTTCGCTCTCTGTCCCCTGGTGTTTCACTTGTTGCTGTGGCATCTGACCTAGCCTCCAGGTCCTTCACGTTGCAGCACTGCCAGGATTCCCCCCTCAGCCACACCTCCAGGGGGCGTTCCTGGCCACTCTGCCGTCTTTACGGCATCTGAAGCAGTTTTAGTGTAAAGACCAGTTTGTCTGGTTCGTTGCAGTTTACATTAAACAGCACATATATACGTTGTGAAGTGGATGTATGTGTTTAATCACGTAGGTGTCATTAGGGACGGTATATATAACAACCACAGTATATACTGTATGGCGGAATTAGAACAATCAAGAATGAAAGGGGGTGAAGAGTGTTCACATATGTTGGGAAGACACTTTATTAAATGTTACATATATGTGTGTGTATATATATATATATATATATATATATATATATGCACACACAAATATACACATACATATATATATGTATATATATACACACACACATATATATATATATATATATATATATACACATATATGTATACAAACATATATATATATACACATACATATATATATATATATATATATATATATATATATACAAAAACACACACACATATATATATATATATACACACACACACATATACATATTTATATATATACAGATATATATGTATATATATATATATATACACACACACATATATATATATACACATACAGATATATATATATATATATATATATATATACATACACACACACACATATATATACACACACACACACATACATATATACACATACATATATATATATACACATACAGGTATATATATATACATATATATACATACAGATATATATATATACACACATATACACACACACACACACACACACACACACACACATATATATATATATATATATATATATATATATATTAGGAAAAGACAAAAGCAGCTGTTACGGTACAGTACGTAGCCTTTATACTGTGTATATATGTAAATACCAAGTAGAGAATTGGTATATGGGCTAATGTAACATAGAGACGAGTATAAATATGAATTATAGTGACTGATGTCTGCACACACTACTGATATGAGCGTGCATACAAAAACATCAGCACTGGAATTTGCGCGCTAAAGCAAATAGTGAATGGTCACTAATGTGTAGAAAAAGCCGCTATCCTCAATTTTGAGAGTGTTCTCAGATAGAGGAAACGGTAGCTCCTATTTATGTGTTGTCAGATCGGATGAAGAAATGGCATGTACATACATAAGTCACAGACTGGATAAAGGGTAAAGCAGTTTCTGCATCAGTCTAATGCAGTGTGCAGTGTACAGTGCCTTCGGCTGTCTGGGCATGCTGGGAGTTGAAGTTTTGCAACAGCTGGAGACATGCCTTTTGGAAAACACTGGTCTAATGCCCTGTATTCAGGCTTGATAAAGGAAAATTTTGCCGAAACGTTGCATGTTTATGGGGAACAAATAAAAAAAACACAGCTTGAACGCTATCCTGAGGCTCCTTGCATGCTGGGGTCTTGGATATATTTTGCGTTCAGCAGAGCAAAATCAAGAATAATTCAGTTGTTCACCCAATCCCTTTAGCGCCACTGTCTAAGTATATGGCTCCAGTAGTATTGCTTTAGGAGCAGAATGTGATCCAAATTCTCATTTTGTACAGAAAACCTGATCTTGTCTATGCATCTTGGATCATCACCTCTATGGCTTTCACCAACATGCCAGGCTATTGGCGTGTCCCTGGCATGTGTAATGTAACTCACATGCTCCAAAATCCTTACATAGAAGAGTGGGCACAGATCTGGGAAGTATTTCCCTCCATCCCCAGCATTGTTGTAGGTACTGGCAGACTTTTCCGTCCCCACATTTATAACACCCACTTGTTGGTATTTTGTCAAGAAAAGCTATTGGGGCTACCAAGTAATCAAGATGGTATGTGTTTATCACCAACACTCCTTTTTCTGCATGTGATGTGTCAACTGGTGCCAGAGAGTTAAACAGATTTGTAAATTACTTCTATTTAGAAATATTAATCCTTCCAGTACTTATCAGCTGCTGTATACTACAGAGGAAGTTGAGTTGTTCTTTTCTGTCTCTCTACAGTGCTCTCTGCTGCCACCTCTGTTTGTGTCAGGAACTGTCCAGAGCAGAAACAAATCCTCATAGCAAACCTCTCCTGCTCTGGATAGTTCCTGACACAGACAGAGGTGTCAGACTGGAAAGAACTACACAATTTCCTCTGTATTATACGGCAGATATACAGAACCTATGCTTAAATGGGCACTCTCACTACATTTTTTTTAGCTATTGCACTCCTTATGGTAAATAAAAATTATTTCTAATATACTTTGTTTAAAAAAAAATGTTTTTTTTAAATGTTTTATTTGTGCTTAAAAAAGCTCAAGAGCACATTTCCCCCCATCTCATACACAGACTTTGGACCGAAGCCCAAACACAGGAAGTGCAGCCTGGAGTGCTGAGGGGGGGTGTGTCCAGCCTCATCCAATCATAGCTCCTCTCACACTTAACTGCCATATGCTGTTGGCTGGACACCCCCCCCCCAGCACTCCAGGCTGCACTTCCTGTGTTTGGGCTTCGGTACAAAGTCTGTGTATAAGATGGGGGAAAATGTGCTCTTGAGCTTTTATAAGCACAAATAAAACGTAGAAAACTTCATTTTTTTTAAACAAAGTATATTAGAAATATTTTTAATTTACCATAAGGAGTGCAATAGCAAAAAATAGTTTCACTGGTGGTGCAATTCCTCCTAAGATATTGGCCTAGATTTATCAACGTGTCCGATGTGCAAATCTCTCTCTCTGCCTTAGGGTGAATTCAAGTGCTAGTAGCTAGCAGCGAGTTTCCCGCTGCCGGAAACCCACTGCGCGTTACACTAGCATTGATTTAAATGGGTCCGCCGACAGTCCGCAAATCTGACACTATTGCGGACCGTCTGTGGACCCATTCAAATCAATGGTAGTGTAACTTGCAGCAGGTTTCCCGCAGCATGAAACCCGCTGCTAGTAATAGCGTGTGAACGCACCCATAGAAGGAATTGGTCCAACAGTAGCAAATTTTGGGTATACCCTCTTAGGGTAGGGTCACATGAAGTGCATCTGCAGCAAATTTTACACTGCAGATGTGCCAATGAGCGATCTCCCTGCTGGGGCTGGGCAGCTCAATGTGTCTGTTCGCAACTGCGGATTCCCAGACAACAGTCACGAGCGGACACACAGAGTTACCCAGCCGCAGCAGGGAGCTCACTCTTGTGACTATCGTCGGAACATCTGCAGTGTGAAATATGCTGTGGATGCGATCTGTGTGACCCTACCCTTAAGGCGGCCCAGATGATAGCTCTCCCACCTCAGGATCTGTTGGTAAATGTGGCTTTTCTGTAAATTGTACTCTGTAGATCACTGTGTTTGTCTCAAGAGGTCAATTTCAAGAAAAGAATTAGGCATTCAACAATAAGCTTATAGGGCTCCAGTTCACTTGTGGAAATCTGCAGTTTAGTTACACAATCTTTTTAGGGTCATTGCCCCACTTGTCAAGTAAGTGGAGGGATAGTTAGCTTCATAATTCCCTTGAAATGCAATCTCCCCCCTACCCTACGCACCCCTTGTTATTTCAGTACTATGGTGACAGGGGTGTTTAGTAAATGTTCTATTTGTAAGTTATGCCCCATTGGGTTTATTTTACTATTCATTTTAAAAGTTACATTTTATTTCCACAGATTGCTAGAAGTTATGTACCTTTTTTTGGTTTACAGTGGGCCTACATAATCCCCACAGGCGTTTCATTGTGAAAGCGATGCATTCGATACACAGAGGCATGCAGCAGTCCCCAGACAACAGCATAGACACTTAAAGGGTTTAGCGATAAAAAACAAACACACACACACACAGCTATTTGTTTATTTTTTTCAAAAACAGCACCATTCTTGTCCTCAGATTGTGTGTGGCATCCCAACTTGGCTCCATTTTCTTAAATAAAACTGAGCTTCAATACCAAACACAACCTAATGACAGGGGTGGCACTGTTTTTTTTTATTTATTTTTTTAAAGAAATCAGCTCTGTTTTTTTTTTATATACCTGGATAACCCCTTTAAGGTTTCTGTGTGGGGCTGCTCTATTCAAGGTGATCTCCCAATTTGTCATGAAAGGTGCAACGAGTTTCAGGTCAAGGGTGTGTTAGCTTTATATTCCACTCAAGCCTTAGGCTATGTGCACACTAAGTTTTAGATTTTTTAATTTTTTACACTAAATGCTGCCCTTTTATGTTTCGAAAAAAGCCACGAAACTGGCCATATTTTCTTACTTTATTCTATTGAATTAATGAGAAAAAAAAAACTATTGTTTCCACTTATATTAATTACCTCCCTAATTGTTACAAGGTTTAATTTAAAGGGGTATTCCTAACACCAAAGGGTAGGAGATAACAAGCTTATTGGTGGGTTTCATGAGAAAGGAGGAAAAATGATTGGCAGCATGTGCTTCATGTGGCCCCCACAACAGTGGTTGTAAAGACCTAGTTGCACATTTAAAAAGACACTGTCATTTGAACAAACTTTGCATAGATCAATAGTACAAGCAAATATAAGTAACTTTGTAATATTTATTAGACAAAAATGCTTCTTTCTGCTGTTATCAAATTTTTTATTTTTCACTCTGAAAATCAGCTCAGCTTTGTCCTGTGTCTGCAAGACCAGCCAATACAAGTCTATGGAGGGGGAGGAGGGAGCTCCCCCCACTGGCTCGGAGAGAATTGCTAATTAAAAAAAAGCCTGCAATGCAGAAAATTACCACATACAAGTTATAAAAATGGCCAGAAATAATGCAACCTTTCATGTACACACAGACAGAGGTCAATCATAATGCATTATGTTAAAAGATTTTGTTAAACTTAATAAAATAAGGGACCACTAACAACCATTATTAGCCTTTAAAACATCAATTTATCTCAGTTAATGTCTGTTATTTTTAACCAGTTTTTTTTTTTTTTTTTACCATGCTCAGTAGTAATAACGCATATGAAAAATTATGGAGGTTAATGGAGGTTATTTCCGTCACCATAAACTTCAATGTTAAATTACTAACGTAGGTTAGAATATCCATTATTTATGAAGGACAAAAATACTGCATGCACAGTATTTTTCTCTGTTATAAATAAATGAAATAAAGCGTAAATGATGATAACTGAGTACAACAGAGATTATAAAAAATCCATAGGAATGAATGGGATCCGTTACCTTCATTTTCATTTCCGTTTCTGAATTTGTCTAACAAAATTGAGTAATGGAAGTAAAAAATTATGTAAACCCACCTTAAGCTTTAAAGTCTATGGGCTCAGACATGGTTAATTCAGGGCTGATCAACTGGCATTTCATCATATCTAAGCTAAGATGATCATTCAGAAGAAGGCAGGAGTGTCTGAAGATCAGGCTGTCAGAAAATGATTTCGATGTGAATGGATTTCTGAATCTTGTTGTGTACAATGATATATATATATATATATATATATATATATATATATATATATATGATCCGAAAATGCATCTAAAATTATTGCTCCAGAAATGATGGAACACTTTTTCAGGCAAACTATATGTAATGGCATACAGTCTGATCTTATGAAGGCACAGAGGGCCATCTAGCAGCAGCAAAGGAGTACTACAGTGTTAGCAACGTGTATAGTTTCACTGTAGAAACAGAGAGACCTTGTTAGTTTACTGTACACATACAATACAACACACATAACAGACATATTATTCATAAGATGATATTCATAGAAATCACATTATTCAGATATCGTAATATACAGTTATGCTTAACATTATTGTACACCATGTCTCCGGAAATAAAGGGTATATTGACTGTTTTACTGGTAAATTGTCGTAAAAATTGCAAGCATTTCACAACTGCAGTAAAATAGCACCATTTGTGCCATGATGTGAGGAAAATCATCGTAAAAAATCAGAGGACTGGAAGACTTTGCAGGGGGACCCTTAACCCCTTAAGGACTGAGCCCATTTTGGCCTTAAGGACTCAAACAATTTAATTTTTCCGTTTTCATTTTTTCCTCCTCGCCTTCTAAAAATCATAACTCTTTTACATTTTCATCCACAGACTAGTATGAGGGCTTGTTTTTTGCGCGACCAGTTGTCCTTTGTAATGACATCACTCATTATATCATAAAATGTATGGCACAACCAAAAAACACTATTTTTGTGGGGAAATTAAAACAAAAAACGCAATTTTGCTAATTTTGGAAGGTTTTGTTTTCACGCCGTACAATTTATGGTAAAAATGACATGTGTTCTTTATTCTGAGGGTCAATACGATTAAAATGATACCCATTATTATATACTTTTATATTATTGTTGCGCTTAAAAAAAATCACAAACTTTTTAACCAAATTAGTACGTTTATAATCCCTTTATTTTGATGACCTCTAACTTTTTATTTTTCCGTATAAGTGGCGGTATGGGGGCTCATTTTTTGCGCCATGATCTGTACTTTTTTTTGATACCACATTTGCATATAAAAAACTTTTAATACATTTTTTATAATTTTTTTTAAATAAAATGTATTAAAAAAGTAGGAATTTTGGACTTTTTTTTTTTCGTTCACGCCGTTCACCGTACGGGATCATTAACATTTTATTTTAATAGTTCGGACATTTATGCATGCGGCGATACCAAATATGTCTATAAAAAATGTTTTTTACGCTTTTTGGGGGTAAAATAGGAAAAAACGGACGTTTTTCTTTTTTATTGGGGGAGGGGATTTTTCACTTTTTTTTTACTTTTACTTTTACATTTTTTTACATTTTTTTTTACACTTGAATAGTCCCCATAGGGGACTATTCATAGCAATACCATGATTGCTAATACTGATCTGTTCTATGTATAGGACATAGAACAGATCAGTATTATCAGTCATCTCCTGCTCTGGTCTGCTCGATCACAGACCAGAGCAGGAGCCGCACGGAGGAAGGAGAGGGGACCTCCGTGCGGCGTTATGAATGATCGGATCCCCGCAGCAGCGCTGCGGGCGATCCGATCGTTCATTTAAATCGCGAACTGCCGCAGATGCCGGGATCTGTATTGATCCCAGCACCTGAGGGGTTAATGGCGGACGCCCGCGAGATCGCGGGCGTCGGCCATTGCCGGCGGGTCCCTGGCTGCGATCAGCAGCCGGGATCAGCCGCGCATGACACGGGCATCGCTCCGATGCCCGCGGTTATGCTTAGGACATAAATGTACGTCCTGGTGCGTTAAGTACCACCTCACCAGGAAGTACATTTACGTCCTGCGTCCTTAAGGGGTTAAAGGAGAAAGGTGAGTATATGCATTTTCAAATTTTCATAGCGGTCAACAAGAGATCATTTTTAGTACCCAGAATTCCCCTTTATGTAGAACAGTGAGCTTATGCTTTCTAACCATTAAACGTGGGCAAGAGTAAGGATCTGAGAAGTTTTAACAAAGGCTAAATTTTAATGGCTAGGGATTCTCCATAAGGGCTTAATGTGTATTCCTAGGGACTACTGGGATACTACCTCTGACAGTGGTCCTGGCCTGGGTGCCGGCTGATGGCTGCAGGGACAGGCAGAAGCCAATCAGGGTTCAGGCCAAGGTTGTGGGCGCAGTGAAACGCGTTGGTTCTTGGCTGAATAAAGCTTTTTATTTTTATTTGAATCAACCTACCTTGCATCTTTGTTCTGGTCAGCGCCATAGAATTCCCTCCCACCCACGAAGTTCACTGGGTTATACAAGTTCTTATGGGAAGGATGCAGATGGATAACCAAGTTTCCTTCATTGTTCAACACGCGCTAACCATCGTTGTGTACCATGTCGGTACACAACCGGTGCGGGTAAGAGACCTGTACCCCCGTGCCTGTCCGACATTAGCACGTGTGATCCTCCACAGGGAGTGCCTTTGCTTTGTGTATTAAGGTTGTGAGCAGGCAGATTAGTAGCGTGGACAGAGGCATGCAGAATGGTTGGGGCACGAAGCTCAGTTTCTTTTTCAGCAGTCTGGGTCATAAACAGTAGAGGAGTAGAGGAATAGGCAGAGATAATGTCAGAAACACTTAAGCTGAACTGCATGTAAACAACATGGAACCCAACATTACTACCTATTTGGTTATGTATACCTAACCAACATCACTATTTACCTGGCTACCTAAACAATAAAGCTATCTACCTATCCATATGTTTACCTATTTATCTATCTATCTATCTACATACAACATCATGTGATCAATTAGGCTAAATCCAATTAAACAAATAAAGTGCATAGTGCATCACAAATAAAATTATATTATACATAAGGGTCCTCTCAAAGAGTCCCAAACATAGTGCAATCATATTACTGTAATCTAAAGTGAATCTGTGCCAAAAAATAGTGTTATACAGTGAAAATTCATAAAAGGGCATAATAAGTAATCATATACATGACAGCTGATGACAAAAGCTAAATATACAGTAGGAGGCGGGACAAAGAACGCTGCCAAGGCTTACCGGAATAATAGGCAAACATGTGTAGACACATATCCGCGGCGTGCACCGCGTGTTACTTCCACATTATGTCACGGAAGCCAATTCAGTATCCGTGCGTCAGCGGTCACATGAGCAACCATCAGAACTGATGTGGCGGACATGCGCAGTGAGAAGCCTAGCATCTCCCGCATAAGGAAGCTCTCAAAGGCATCCGGCTGCAGTAGCCATCTATTACGCAAGTAATAAAATAGGAGCAATGTACTTAGAACAAAAAGTTAAGTAGTAAGGTATGTGAAAATCTTATGTAGAGGGCTGGCTCTAAAGGCCAGTCAGATAGTCACCATATTCAGCCTGTGGGATCCCACTATACACGCATACAAGCCCAGACATACTTGGCACTGAGTTCCCAGCCCACCCGATGCATCCAAACCGTACCACAGCCCAGAACTGGGTAGTGGACAAGTCAACCGACCAGGTGTACCTGTTGACAGGTCACCACTGCAAGGGACCCAGGGCTCTGAGGGCCCACAAATTTGTGTAAAGGGGTGCCAACCATGCATACATCCCCCATTTTTTTTTTCATTTTCCCATCCAACTTTAATGAAAATTCATCATACACCTCTGGGGTGATAAGGCTCACTATACCCCTTGTTCCGTTCCGTTAGGGGTGTAGTTTCCAAAATGGGGTCATGTCGGTGTTTAATTTTTTTGCATTTATGTCAGAACTGCTGTAAAATCAGCCACCCGTGTGCAAATCACCTCTTTAGGCCTAAAATGTACATAGTGTGCCCTCACTCCTGAGCCTTGTTGTGCGTCTGCAGAGTTTCCTTTTACCTCTTGTGAAAATAAAAAGTATGGGGCAACACCAGCATGTTAGTGTAAATGTTTCCATTTTTTTTTACACTAACAGGCTGGTGTAGACCCCCAACTTTTCCTTTTCATAAGGGGTAAAAGGAGAAAAAGCCCCCCAAAATTTGTAACGCAATTGCTCCCGAGTACAGAAATACCCCATATGTGGCGCTAAACTGTTTCCTTGAAATACGACAGGGCTCTGAATTGAGAGAGCTCCATGCACATTTGAGGACTAAATTAGGGATTGCATAGGGGTGGACATAGGGGTATTCTACGCCAGTGATTCCCAAACAGGGTGCCTCCGGCTGTTGCTAAACACGTAGCATGCCTGGACAGTCAGTGGCTGTCCGGAAATGCTGGGAGTTGTTGTTTTGCAACAGCTGGAGGCTCCGTTTTGGAAACACTGCCATACGATACGTTTTTCATTTTTAATGGGGGGGACAGTGCAAGGGGGTGTATATGTACTGTCTTACCCTTTATTATGTGTTAGTGTAGTGTAGTGTTTTTAGGGTACATTCACGTGGGCGGGTTTACGTTGAGTTTCCTGCTAGGAGTTTGTGCTGCGGTGGAAAATTTGCTGCAGCTCATACTTCAAGTAGGAGACTCACTGTAAATCTACCCGCGTGAATGTACCCTGTACAGCTGTTGTAAAACTACAACTAACTTTGCAACAGCTGGAAGCACACTGGTTGGAAAATCTTCAGTTAGGTTCTGTTACCTAACTCAGTATTTTCCAACCAGTGTGCCTCCAGCTGTTGCAAAACTACAACTCCCAGCATGTACGGATCACCGAAGGGCATGCTGGGAGATGTAGTTATACAACAGCTGGAGGTACACAACTACAACTCCCAGCCTGGTGAGACAGCCATTTGCTGTTTGTGCATGCTGGGAGTTGTAGTTTTGCAAGATTTAGAGGGCCACGGTTTAGAAACCACCGCACAGTGATCTCCAAAATAGGGCCCTACAGATGTTGCAAAACTACAAATCCCAGCATGAGCAGACAGCAAACTGCTGTGTGGGCATGCTGGGAGTTGTAGTTTTGCAAGATCTAGAGGGCCACAGTTTAGAGACCACTGCACAGTGATCTCCAAACAGTAGCCCTCCAGCTGTTGCAAAACTACAAATCCCAGCATGCCCAAACAGCAAACAGCTGTCTGGGCATGCTGGGAGTTGTAGTTTGAAACATCTGGAGGGCTACAGTTTAGAGACCATTGCACAGTGATCTCCAAACAGTAGCCCTCCAGCTGTTGCAAAACTACAAATCCCAGGATGCCCAAACAGCAAACAGCTGTCTGGGCATGCTGGGAGTTGTAGTTTTGCAACATCTGGAGGGCTACAGTTTAGAGACCATAGTGGTATAGTGGTCTCCAAACTGTAGCCCTCCAGATGTTGTTAGGCAACTCACTTTTTCCGTAGTCTGCAGGATCGCCACACCAGGGAGAGGATGGCCACCTGCTGCCGATCACCGCCGGTAAGTGACCTCCACCGCCGGTCACACTACAGTTGAACTGAACTTTAATGCCCCTCATCTGCTATTGGTTGGTCCCTTCTGACCGACCAATAGCAGGGATAGGAGGGGTGGCATCCCTGCTACCTCACTCCTATCCTTTCAGGGGGATCAGGGGTGTCTTGGACATCCCCGATCCCCCTTATTTTCCGGGTTACCACTACACTGGAGACCCGTATGACCTGGAATTGCCGCATGGACCCCGTATGACCTAGAATCGTCACATGGACCCCCCTCGGCGATGTGCCGGTATGCCTGCCTAGCGTCGGGGTCCGGAATTCCCACGGGTGTACCTGTCTTTAAGGACTCAGGATGCAGGGCGTATGCATATGCCCTTCGTCCTGAAGAGGTTAAACATTACCTTACAGATTTTGTGGTCTATGTCTTGACCTACCCATGTGGTCTCCTCTACGTGGGGGAGACCATATGGGACTTCCAGACTAGACTTAATCAGCATCGCTACAGTATACGCAAGAAACTGTGTGATCTGCCGGTAGCTAAACACTTTGAGGAGCTAAATCATTCAGAAAAGGATCTAAGGTTTACATTGCTTGATCACATACCACCTCTGAAACGGGGTGGTGATCGTGTAAATATTTAGAAACCTAGAGAACTCAAGTGGATCCATGAGTTGCAGTCCCTTTGGCTGAAGGTACTGAACTTGGAATTTATTGTGACCCCCCCAAATTTATGGTGTATAAATTTATGACTGACTTGCTTTTAATCTGACCCTAACTGGAATATGAATATGTATGGTGATCCTACTTTTATCTATATATTTTTAATATACCAGTTTATGTATACTTATGCTTTGTTCTTTTTATTTTTTCACATCTTTAGGACTGGGACAGAGCGAAGGGCTAGGATAACTATTTTGAGACCTCCATACACCAAATGAGAACATCTTTTACCTTTTTCTTGTATTTTACATTTTAATTTTTTTCCGTCTGTGTTATGACATTGGAGCTAGCCTGCGTATTGGATATTTTGTATGTCACTCTTTTGGATACCTTGAATAAATTGATATTATTGAGCAGTACATGTTTTATTCCCACTGTGCATGAGATGGATGTATGGTTGGCACCCCTTTACACAAATTTGTGGGCCCTCGGAGCCCTGGGTCCCTTGCAGTGGTGGCCTGTGAAAAGGTA
The DNA here is from genome assembly GCF_029499605.1 of Hyla sarda. Lineage (NCBI taxonomy): Eukaryota > Metazoa > Chordata > Amphibia > Anura > Hylidae > Hyla > Hyla sarda. The sequence continues at coordinate 167,996,610 of NC_079189.1, forward strand.
CACCTGGCTGGTTGACTTGTCCACTACTCAGTTCTCGGCCGTGGTACAGTTTGGATGCCTCGGGTGGGCTGGGAACTCAGTGTCAATATGTCAGTGACAGCCCTGATCATCCTGAGGGATAGGAGCGAGATTGCAGCGCTGCGATCTCCTCCTATCCCCTGCCATTGGTCAGAAATTGATTCTGACCAATGGCAGTGCAGGACAGGGGGTTGCCATGGAAACCACCGCTCTGCCCACCCCTTGATGTCGGGCAGAACGGTGGGAGAAGATGGAGGCCGGTACCTGAAAAGAAGATGGCGGGGGGACCTCTGATCTCCGGAGACATCCAGCGGAGATCAGCGGCGCAGGTAGGGAGGCGACGATGGGGGGGGGGGGGGAAAGAAAGGTGGCAGTAAAGCGATCTTTACTGCGGCCTTCCCAGGGGTTGCCAAACTGCAACTCCCAGCATGCCCAGGCAGCCGAAGGCTGTCTGGGCATGCTGGGAGTTGTAGTTTGGCAACATCTGGAGGGTCACAGTTTGGTGATCACTGTTACAGTGGTGCCCAAATGGTAGCCCTCCAGATGTATGCTGGGAGTTGTAGTTCTGTAACATCTATCCCTTCAGATTTTGCAATTTTCATGAAAATTTTGAAAATTGCTGCTCTATTTTGAAGCCCTCAAATTTTTGCAAAAAGTAAAAATATGTCCATTTTATGATGCCAACATAAGGTAGACATATTGCATTTGTGAATCAATATAACATTTATTTGGAATATCCATTTTCCTTACAAGCAGAGAGCTTTAATGAAATTTTGGGGATTTTCACCAAGAAAGGATGCAAGTAACGATGAAAATTTACCACCAAAATAAAGTAGAATATATCACGAAAAAACAATCTCAGAATCAGAATATTCGGTAAAAGCATCTTAGCGTTATTAATGCTTAAAGTGATGGTGGTCATAATTATTATTTTTTTGCATAACATAACAATAGGCTATTTAAGAGTTCTCAATGTAGAGGGAAGAGGTAAGCAACATCCTAACAGATCTGGCAGTGGTTTTTCACTCTGACAGCAGAAATTCAACACGCCTGATTCTTCTCTACTCTGACATTATATCTCAGGGTAAGGTGGCCCCCATACACTTTGGAGAGTTGGCCTGTCCTATCAGAATTGGTGGGTTCAACTGACTTTTAGTGTGAAGGCTTCAAAATATTATATTCAAATAAGTGTTCCCATTTATTATAATAAAAAGGGCTGTGTAGAATTTTTTTTATTTTATTTATTCCTTAATTTAATTCATACATTTATTAATATAGTGCTGGTAGAAGTTCCTGCTATGTTAATTCACATGTAATCATTGATCGATTATGTATTAAAGTTTGTTATTTATATATTTACACAAAGAGGGACAATTTCTTTGTACTGTAATTGTTTTCCTTCATAACGTACGGTTTAGATTAGCATATATTTATTTTAATACTAGCTGAGTACCCGGCGTTGCCCAGTTTTTCTTTCCTAATCCTTGTTGGGGAGGAGAATAAGCAAAGGAGGAAGCTTTTGACTTCATATCCCGTCCTCATATATTGTTGCCATATCCCGACTTTCTATCCCGACCTCCTATCCCGACCTCCTATCACGACCTCCTGTCCCGTCCTCCTGTCCCTTCCTCCTGTCCCATCCTCCTATCCCAACCTCCTATCCTGTAATCCTATCCCATCCCACCTGTCCCGACCTCCTATCCCTTTCTCATATCCTGTCCTCCTATCCCGTCCTCCTATCCCGTCCTCCTATCCCGACCTCCTATCCCGACCTCCTATCCCAACCTCCTATCCCTTCCTCCTATCTCAACCTCCTATCTCGACCTCCTATCCTGACCTCCTATCCCGTCCTCCTATCTCGTCCTCCTATCTCGTCCTCCTATCCCGACCTCCTATTATGTCCTCATATCTCAACCTCCTATCCCGACCTCCTATCCCGTCCTCCTATTCCGTCCTCATATCCCGTCCTCCTATCTCGACCTCCCATCCCGTCCTCATATCCCCACCCGTAATATGTGTACCAGGTATTGAAATATCTCCAGCCGTACTGAAATTATGTGGGAACATACATTTCCCATTGATTTGCATGGGACTTTAAATAAAAACCCAGACCCTCACAAATGGGGGTAGTTAAGGGTTTAATTAACTATCCTATATTTTAAGTGGACATATAAGTAACATGTGACCAAGTATTATCGAAATATCTCCAGCCGTTTGGAAGTTATGCGGTAACATATATTTCCCATAGACTTGTATGGCACTTTAAACATAAACCCCGCCCCTGGCAATTGGGGGTGAGTAAGGGTTAAATCACCTATCCTATGTTTGTTGTCGACATATAAGTAACATGTGTGCCAAGTTTCATGTTAATATCTTTTGCCATTTGGACGTGATGATGGAACATACATACATACATACACACACACACACACACGTTGAGTTTTATATATATATATATAGATTATATATTTATCTATATTTGTTATTGTAGAAATAGTTACCTGTAACCTTTTATAGTCCCCATTGGCATTTAACACAATATTTACTATATTTGTCTAAAAAGTGGTGGCTTTGGCACAAAATGTGGTACAGTCTCAGAGATTTTGCTAAAAAAAATAACTCATCAGATAGAGATTCTTCTGCTTGACATTGCATGTTAATCGTGTTTGTGATTCCATGTACTGGATTCCTGACTTTCCCCAGGATATACTAGTGATGCTTAGACCATGCAGTACCCTTGCACCCTAGGCCTTATAGTTGTTTTGCCCATTGTGTATGCCTACTAACGATTGCTTGCTGTATCAGTACTAAAGAGTATAGATTCACAGTGGTTCCTTAAAGGGTAGCTCCCACCATCCTATTTTTTTTTTTTTGCTAGCCCGTTCCCCCCCCTCCCCCGCTACGGCACTAGCCCGTTCCCTCCTCCCCCCCCCGCCCCGCATACCCCGTTCCCTCATTACACTTGCAGTTACTGCAGAGTCCGGCAGCGGGCGTGCAGGGACAGCGGCGGCAACGAGGCGGCGGCGGTGATGTGCGGGAGGAGTGGCCTCCCAGCCAGTGGCCAGGGAGCCAATGCACTCGCTCCCGCCTGTCTGACAGGCAGGGAGCGAGTGCAGCCTAACTGAAAAAGGATTGATTGCCACTCCAAAATCAGTCCTTTTTCAGTAGCCGGTTTTTAAATGCAAATTAAACCTTTTTAATGAAAAAAAAATAATAAAAGTATATTAGAGATATATTGTTGTACATAAGTACTACAACATATCAAAAAATAAAGTTGGTGACAGTGCCCATTTAAGTTACAATATTAATTAGTTCCAGGACAATCATTGTGTGTTGAAACCATTGAACCCATCTAAGGAAGCCTGGTAATTGGTTCTGAAGCCCCAAAATATCATCCAAAAATAGGAAAAAGTTAGGATAAAAAAAAAATAATTAGAATAATAATAATAATAATAAGATAACTAGTACAGATAAAGCAAGTCCTTACATATAAAAGTAAAAAAAATAGCTGCTGGAAGCTGTAAATCACTGTCTATGTAGAGAACAGGAGCTTCTTCTGGGTCCTGTACAGTACACTCGATATCCCAAAAAAGTGAAATGGAGCTGTTCTTACCTGGTGTCCAAAGGAGCAGCTAAACCCTGGCAGAAGTAGAACAGAACAGAACATGTAGTACTTCCCTGTACTGTAGGGGGGGGGGGGGGGGGCCCTACCAGACAGCTAGTCAGTGCATGCACTTCAGTAATACAGGGGTTTTACCAATAAAATGCCCATTCTGATGGTTAGTCATTGACACGTTGCACAGTTTTGGACTGTCTGTGGCATTGTATGTTGAGTCTGGTTTCAAGTTACAATGGTCTAGAAAAGACCACTGTATGTTGAAAAAAATTGCCTGAATTATTTTTTTTTTTTAGTAAATGGTCCCATGGTGCAGAGACATACTTGATACCATCCATGCCTGTAGAACAAGAAATGGTATCTAGTATAAGTTGCCATCAATAACATGTCAGACCCAAGCCTTCACCCTAATTTACTGCCTAAGTGAGGTTTACACAAAGTTTTTTGGGAAAAACAGAGCCAAAGCCACAAGTGGTTACAACAAGAAGATGTGCAACCCCCCCTCCCTTTTTAACCCCTTCCCGCTATAGGACGTATGCATTTGTCCCAGCACCCGACGCGTTCGCGCGCTGGGACATATGCATACATCCTAGCCACTGCCGTGCAGGAGATCATCGGCGGGACCTGGATGTCAATCACAGCCGGAGTCCCACCGCAGCTGCCGGAGCCACGGTCACGCCAGCGCGCACCCCCTGTTCACCAACGGCGGCGCCGCGATACGATCGCGGGTCGCAGTTGGTTGCTATGGCAGCAGCAGGTCAGATCATGACCTCCTGTCTGCCTGCTACGGAAGCCTGTGAGATCTAGCCACAGGCTGGATCGCACAGGCTGTACAGTGTGCAGCTGATCGGGTCATACTGTATATACTTATACTATGAAACTATAATGTAAATTATTCCGCACAGTGAACGCCGTAAAAAAATACCTCAAAATTCGCCAATTTTGGTACATATTGCAAAATAAAAAAGAATAAAAGGTAGCACGTATGGCATAAATGATACCAATAAAAATTACAGCTCATCTCACAAAAAACAGCCCTTACTCAATGGCGTCGGACAAAAAATAAAAAAGTTATGGCTGTTGAAAAATGAATGGCAGAAAAGGAAAATGCTCAGAAAAGGAAAAAGAACATAGAAAGATATATAAAATGGGTATCGCCATAATAGTACTGACCCACAGAATAAATATAACACAAACGAATGTCCAGCACTAGGTATGCGAATAAAATCTTTCCGTTTATTGAAGTTGCACAGGACAAACAGGTACAAGTGGTCTTTCTGACGCGTTTCGCGCTTAGATGCGCTTAGTCACAGATGCGCTTAGTCACAGAATAAATATAACATTACTTTTACTGCACAGTGTACATGATAAAAAAAACAGTATCATAAATGAGTATGGAAGAACCACACAAGAGATGCGGAGACAGCACGGCCAGAGTAGTCACACAGCAAGTGGGTGCAAGCCAAGTTTCTAACAGTCCCAGTCGCAGACTGTACAGGTAGGTATCCAATGCAGGTATAAGGCAGCACACCGAGTAGTGTTCAAATAAAGTGCAGTTTAATGTCCCATATCCAGATACCTGGATCTGGATATGAGACATTAAACTGCACTTTATTTGAACACTACTCGGTGTGCTGCCTTATACCTGCATGAGTATGGAAGAAGCTATGCTCTGCATTTAACTATATAAGACATATATGCTGGACAGTGTTATTCAAATCATTATCTTTAAATTACACTTTTATGGTAGGGTCACACATAGAGTGTATGCAGTGTATTTTATGCTCTGTGTAATCAGCTGCACAGCAGGAAATACACTGCGTATTCTTCTATGAGCAGACACACAGAGCTTCCGTGCAGGATACCTGTGTGTGCAGTGAGGTTTAGAGGCGGGGTCGTGTATCACATCAGCGCCCTGGTCCTGCCTCCAAACTTCACTGCTGCCGAGTAGCCCTGTGTGTCTGCTCATACGCAGCGTATTTCCTACTTTGCAGCAGAATTCGCTTAGCGTGAAATACGGTATGTATATGTTATGTGTGACCCTACCCTTAGACAGTTAAAATAAGAATTCCAATGAACTTGTTCTTCCCTACTTAGAAGGACTTGGGCATGTTCAGATTGTATAGGCAATAGGAAAATTGGGATTTAACCAAAGAATGCTAATAAAGTTTGATTTTTAAGTTTAGTTTCAGACTATTATGAAATGACATTGATATACTTACAAAGGGAAATAATTTTATACTAACATATTACTTTCTCTGTAAGATTATTTTAGCATTTTCTGTCAACAGGCTTATTTAAGTACAATAACATTTGTTAATTACCGTATTTTTCGCCGTATAAGACGCACTTTTTCTTCCCCAAAACTGGGGGAAAAAGTCGGTGCGTCTTATATGGCGAATACACCCCTATCGCGGCGGTCCCTGCGGCCATCAACGGCCGGGACCCGTGGCTAATACAGGACATCACCGATCGTGGTGATGCCCTGTATTAACCCTTCAGACGCGGCGATCAAAGCTGACCGCCGCGTCTGAAGGGAAAGTGACACTAACCCGGCTGTTTAGTCGGGCTGTTCGGGACCGCCGCGATTTCACCGCTAACACTTCCGGGTTAGTGCTTACAGGACACGGGAGGGACCTTACCTGCCTCCTCGGTGTCTTCTCCGTTCAGGGATCCCCTGTATGGCCGGCGCTCTCCTTCCTCATCATCACGTCGTCGCGTACGTGCGTCGGCGTGCATAACAACGTGATGACGGTGACGGAGAGCGAGGATACCCGGCCGGCAGCAGAGACGTTCCGGAGCGACGGGGACACGGCGACAGCGATGGAGCGACATCCAGGGCAGTGGTGACGGGTCCGGAGCGACGGGGACATGTGAGTATTACCTCCTATGCAGTGGTCTTCAATCTGCGGACCTCCAGATGTTGCAAAACGGCAGTCCGGGCATGCTGGGAATTGTAGTTTTGAAACATCTGGAGGTCCGCAGATTGAAGACCACTATTGGGTTCAAAATCTTTATTTTTTTAGATTTTGCACCTATAAATTGGGTGCGTCTTATACGCCGGTGCGTCCTATAGTGTGAAAAATACGGTAATTTGGCAGTGCTAATAATTCTCTCATTTAAGGAGTTTTAATATAAGCTAATTTTTTTTTAAAATCTGATGCTCTATAGAACATATCATAAAATGTATCTAAAATGTCCCAGATGAAAATGTTTTTATACAAAAAGCTGGCATCCAAAGAACATATCACTCACACTCAGTCATAGAACTGTAATCAAACTTCGCTAGGAGCCAAGCCAAACAAACCAATTAACCTATTAGGTTACTCGGCTACCTCCCAAAATCTTAAATAAAATAGAAGAAAGTGCTTCCCAAATTGTCCTCACTGGGTTTTCTCTTCCAAACTGGTGCTTTTTGGCTTGCCATTCGTGGTGCATTTTAAATGGAGACAATTTATACATAAACCTCCATCTTAGAGTGAAGAAACACTGGATCTTAATACTTCAAATCTGTAGCAATGTTGTAATGGAAAAACTTTTGGAGCAGAACAAAGTGAAGTGCTAGAAATGGGGGTACAGATTTATGTTTGCTTCCGCGGCTTTGTTGGACACTGTCAATTACAAGTATGGATATTACAATACAACTAAAAGGATAGAATTGTTTAGAGAGTAAAGAAATCAACAATATATGTAATTTTATGGTATATTAATGTTACTTAAAAAATGTCTAAATATTATTATTTATAATAATAATAATACACTTGTCAATCTAAAGAAGAAAACTTATTTGTTCAGGATTAGAGCCCTTAAAGGGAAACTGATAGCTGGTTCATCTGTACTAAACCTAATAAACAGGGTTATAGTGCTGGTGAACCAGATTAAATTAGATTCAACTCACTCCAATCAATGCCACCGTTTAGGATATATAGTATTAGAGATTGTTGCACATATGCTAATGACATTGTGGTGAGACACGGGGTGTGAGGTGAGGTGTAAGGGGCAGATGGTATTAACACCGTTGTGTTTGTGACGCCAGGGCGTAGTTTTCCTATATAACCACCCGAAGGTAGTACCGCTAGTCCTAGGTCAGGCAGGGGCAATAAAGAGTCCAAGGCCAGGTTAAGGGTAACAGTAGCTTTTACTGAGGTTAGACAGGTGGTACAGTCTATACAGTTCAGCCAGTATCCCAGAGAGGTGGCAAGTGACACAGAGAGACCTCGCAGGCTTCCTGGGATTTGCAGTAGGTAGACTGATTATAAAGCAGGCCACGGTGACTAGACAGTAGACTTGACTTGATTGACTTTATGACTGACAATTAGATGATGTTAGCTTACTTGCAATTGACAGGTGGCTGCAGACTTTAGGCTTGAGGCCTCCAATGCTCTGGACACTGATACTGAGACGACTTGACTGCACTGGACTGGAGAGAGGTTGAAGCTCCTCCCTAGCTTATATAGGGGGGCTGTGCAAGGAGCCCATAGGTCTAGAGAGATCACTAGAGAGATCAACTGTTCACTGGGCCAGCACTTCTGCAGAACTGAAGAGGTCAGGCTCTGCATCGCTTCTTATACCGGGCTCCAACAAAATGGCTGCCAGCCGGAACTTTGCCTGGGACTGGAAGTGACTTAGCAGTGCATCCTCTTCTTCCGCCCCCTGGGCAACAAGGGGCAAACCTTTCAAGTTCCACTTAGGACTAGGACAAAGGACTTAGGACTAGGAACCGCGACTTGACTTCCACGCCCAGGGGCGGGACGCTGGCTTTGGCAGGGATCTTTCGCGCGCTTCTCTACCAGCAGATTAATCCTTTTAGGTACAACGGCAGACATTTTGGAATGTAACATTGCTTCATTACGGATCTTGCACATAATGTTCACGACTTCAATGTTACTTTCAACAACAGATAATGGACTACTTTTCACTTCCCACTATTTCACTAGTGCCTTTAGTAACACATTGCAATTAGAACAGTCCTGTGCACTTTTCTGGAGCAAAAGGAAGGAGGCAGGGAAGCTCTGTTTGCCGGCTCCTGCCTTTATTTCTCAAAGGATGGCATTAGCATATTAACAACAGACCCTAAAACTTTTTGTATCATTTGAACATTGCCTGCGATCGGAGTAAGTTATATCTCCTTTTTATCTGGTTCAACTGCACTAGATGGGAGCCATGTTGAGAAGTATGTAGACGAGGTATGGCAACACTTCACAGCTATACTGTAAATACTCCTATCTCCACTCACTCTTTTCGTGTAAGTGTATTTGACCAGGGCCCACCCCAGCCTTTGTATGCACTCAGCCTTGGCCCACCTCTTCCCGTGCCGGCTTCTCCCCTCGGGATCGGTGCATATAAGTGTATGGCACCCTCCTTCCTCTGTACACTTCAGGATGTGGGCACCACCTATGTGACCTTTAGTTGTTGTCCTTCCTCTAGATGTACCTGGGCTTCGTAAACTTTGGTTCTTTTCACTGACTAGTAGATGAATGTCTTCATGTGTACTTGTTTATTCAGCATATTTCTTTTGTATGCTCCATATATATATATGTATATATATATATATATATATATGCTATTATTTCCATGCAAGTTCCAAGCAGTCTCCCTCCTCATCCCCTACATTTGCTGCTACGAGCTGCAGACACTGTTGGATAGCTTTTAAGGTTTAACCGGTTGCTTTCTAAGGACAAGTCGGCTAGTCCTGAGATGGCAACCGTTGTATGGCGCGAGCTCCCGACTGGAGCCCGCATCATACCTGGCAACCCGGCATTACCCATGACGTATGCATACGTCATCACACCCTGGGTCTTAAGGACCCATGACGTATGCATACGTCATGGTCTTTTTCTGGTCTCCGCTGCTCACCCAGCGGAGATCGGAAGCGGATCCCTGCTGAAATCCTTCAGCAGGGATCCAGGGCAAACGCCGAGGGGGACCATGTAGGCTCCCCATGTCGGCGATCGTCGCAAATCGCAAGGGAAATCGCCCTTGCGATCTGCGGCGATACCGGGCTGATCGGGTCTCTGGGACCCGACCGCCCGGTAATTTTGCATGATCCCGGCTGTCACAGAAAGCCAGGACCATGCTAAAATATAGGAGCGAGGTGGCAAGCCTGCCACCTCCTCCTATACCCTGCGATCCGTCGGTTAGTTAACCGACCAATCGCAGGGGGGTGGGGCGGTTATTTCCTCCCGCCCTGCCCGGCCCCTGGAAGTCCGGAGAGGACGGGAGGAAGAGGAGAGGACGCGGCGGGGGACGGGGGAGTGCTGGGGCCCAGCCCTGGTAGTTACCTCGTCCCTGAAGACCCGGATCCCGGCGATGAAGACGGCGGCGGCGGCGACAGGTGAGTGGATCTTCAGCCGCGGTCGGGCCCTTTACAGCAATGCACATCACCGTAAAGCGACATGCATTGCTGTATTGGGACCCTGTATACTACAACTCCCAGCATGCCCAGACATCCCTTGGCATCTGGGCATGCTGGGAGTTGCAGTTTTGCAACATCTGTAGGTCCGCAGTTTTGGGACCACTGTGCCCTTCCAGATGTTGCAAAACTACACATCCTCAGCATGCCCTTACTGTCCAGGCATGCTGGGAGTTGTAGTTCTGTAACATCTGGCCCTTCAGATGTTGCAGAACTACAACTCCCAGCATGCCTGGACAGTTTTGGCATACTGGGAGTTGTAGTTTTGCAACATCTGGAAGGGCACAGATTGGAAACCACTGTATTAGTGGTCTGCAAACTGTAGTCCTCCAGATGTTGCAAACTACAACTCCAAGCATGCTGGGAGTTGTAGTTCGGCAACATCTGGCTCTAAAGATGTTGCCAAACTACTACTTCCAACATGCCTGAGAATGTTTGGGAGTAGTGGTTTTGCAACAACTGGAGGCACACTGGTTGGGAAACATTGTCTGTTTCCTAACTCAGTGTTTCCCAACCCGTGTGCCTCCAGCTGTTGCAAAACTATAACTACCAGCATGCACTGATAGACTGTGCATGCTGGGAGTTGTAGTTTTGCAACAGCTGGAGGTCCCCCCCCCCTGTGAATGTACAGGGTACATTCACATGGGCAGGGGCTTAAAGTGAGTACCAGGCTGCAAGTTTGCGATGCAGCAAATTTTGCGCGGCAGCTCAAACTCGCAGCGGGAAACTCGCTGTAATCCCCCGCCCGTGTGACTGTACCCTAAAAACACTACACTGCACTACACTAACACAAAATAAAATAAAAAGTAAAAAACACTACATATACACATACCCCTACACAGCCCCCCTCCCCAATAAAAATTAAAAACGTCTGGTACGCCACTGTTTTCAAAATGGAGCCTCCAGCTGTTGCAAAACAACAACTCCCAGTATTGCCGGACAGCTGTTGACTGTCCAAGCATGCTGGGAGTTTTGCAACAGCTGGAGGCACCCTGTTTGGGAATCACTGGCGTAGAATACCCCTATGTCCACCCCTATGCAAATCCCTAATTCAGGCCTCAAATGCACATGGCGCTCTCTCACTTTGGAGCCCTGTCGTATTTCAAGGCAACAGTTTAGGGTCACATATGGGGTATCGCCGTACTCGGGAGAAATTGCCTTACAAATTTTGGGGGGCTTTTTCTGCTTTCACCCCTTATGAAAAGGTGAAGTTGGGGTCTACACCAGCATGTTAGTGTAAAAAAATAATTTTTTTACACTAACATGCTGGTGTTGCCCTATACTTTTCATTTTAACAAGAGGTAAAAGGGAAAAAAGCCCCCCAAAATTTGTAATGCAATACGGAGATACCCCATCTGTAGGCGCAAAGTGCTCTGGGGGCGCACAATAAGGCCCAGAAGGGAGAGTGCGCCATGTACATTTGAGGTGATTTGCACAGGGGTGGCTGATTGTTACAGCGGTTTTGACAAACGCAAAAAAAAAACACCACATGTGACCCCATTTCGGAAACTACACCCCTCACGGAATGCAATGAGGGCTGCAGTGAGAATTTACACCCCACTGGTGTCTGACAGATCTTTGGAACAGTGGGCTGTGCAAATTAAAAATTTTGTACAGCCTACTGTTCCAAAGATCTGACAGACACCAGTGGGGGGTAAATGCTCACTGTACCCCTTGTTACGTTCCTCAAGGGGTCTAGTTTCCAAAATGGTATGCCATGTGGGGGTTATTTTGCTGTTCTGGCACCATAGGGGCTTCCTAAATGCGACATGCCCCCGAGCAAAATTTGCTCTCAAAAAGCCAAATATGACTCCTTCTCTTCTGAGCATTGTAGTTCGCCCGTATTGCTCTTCAGGTCAACTTATGGGGTACCTCCATACTCAGAAGAGATGGGGTTACACATTTTGGGGGGTATTATCTGCTATTAACCCTTGCAAAAATGTGAAATTTGGGGGGAAACACACATTTTATTGAATTTTTTCTTACATTTTTTTACATATGCAAAAGTCGTGGAACACCTGTGGGGTTTTAAGGCTCACTTTATTCCTTGTTACATTCCTCAAGGAGTCTAGTTTCCAAAATGGTATGCCATGTGTTTTTTTTCCTGTTCTGGCACCATAGGGGCTTCCTAAATGCAACATCCCCCCCAAAAACCATTTCAGAAAAACGTACTCTCCAAAATCCCCTTGTCGCTCCTTCCCTTCTGAGCCCTCTACTGCGCCCACCGAACACTTTACATAGAAATTGGGCTACAAATAGAAATATAAATTTTCTCCTTTTACCCTTTGTAAAAATTCAAAAATTGGGTCTACAAGAACATGCGAGTGTAAAAAATGAAGATTGTGAATTTTCTCCTTCACTTTGCTGCTATTCCTGTGAAACACCTAAAGGGTTAAAACGCTGACTGAATGTCATTTTGAATACTTTGGGGGGTGCAGTTTTTATAATGGGGTCATTTGTGGGGTATTTCTAAGATGAAGACCCTTCAAATCCACTTCAAACCTGAACTGGTCCCTGAAAAATAATGATTTTGGAAATTTTGTGAAAAATTGGAAAATTGCTGCTGAACTTTGAAGCCCTCTGGTGTCTTCCAAAAGTAAAAACACATCAATTTTATGATGCAAACATAAAGTAGACATATTGTATATGTGAATAAAAAAAATTATTTGGAATATCCATTTCCCTTACAAGCAGATAGCTTCAAAGTTAGAAAAATGCAACATTTTTGTCACGATTCGGCTAGCTGGTTGTGGATCCTCTGTGTCAGCGAGGGATTGGCGTGGACCGTATGGGGGACCGGTTCAGAGATGCTACTGGTATTCACCAGAGCCCGCCGCAAAGCGGGATGGTCTTACTGTGGCGTTAGCAACCAGGTCGTATCCACTGGCAACGGCTCAACCTCGCTGACTGCTGAGAAGGCGTTGGACAGAAGGACTAGGCAGAGACAAGGTCAGACGTAGCAGAAGGTCGGGGCAGGCGGCAAGGTTCGTAGTCAATATGGATAGCAGGAGGTCTGGAAACACAGGCTTTGGACAACACTAAACGCTTTCACTGGCACAAGGCAACAAGATCCGGCAAGGGAGTGCAGGGGAAGTGAGGTATTATAGCCAGGGAGCAGGTGGAAGCTAATTAGGCTAATTGGGCCAGGCACCAATCATTGGTGCACTTGCCCTTTAAATGTTAGAGAGCTGGCGCGCGCGCGCCCTAAGGAGCGGAGCCGCGCGCGCCAGGACATGACAGCCGGGGGCCGGGACAGGTAAGTGACTTGGGATGCGATTCGCGAGCGGGCGCGTCCCGCTATGCGAATCGCATCCCCGCCGGCAATGTCAGTGCAGCGCTCCCGGTCAGCGGGTCTGACCGGGGCACTGCAGAGAGAGGAACACCGCGAGCGCTCCGGGGAGGAGCGTAACAGTACCCCCCCTTAGGTCTCCTCCTTTTTTTGTCCGGCAACTGCTTCACATGGGACGAGGACACTGGGAGTGATTGTAGGGTTTCCTCAAAGGCGGTAGTACAGCAGGAGTGGGAATGGGGAGGGAGGGCAGAGGGTGAAGCTTGGCACGGGGCGGGGTGTCACCAGGACGGAGGCCATGAGGAGGCACGGCACAGTCCTGATAGGCCTTGGGGGGACCAGGTGTAGGAGGAGGCACTGAGGCTTGCCTGACGGGACTGGGAGGAGACGTGAGGCATCTCTTGCGGCAAGCAGAACACCAATTCTTGATCTCCCCGGTGGTCCAGTCAAGGGTGGGAGAATGATGCTGGAGCCATGGAAGACCGAGGAGGACTTCATAGGTGCAATTGGGAAGGACGAACAATTCAATCTTTTCGTGATGGGGTCCAATGCACATTAAGAGGGGTTTTGTGCGGTAACGCACGGTGCAATCCAATTTAACTCCGTTGACCGAGGAAATGTAGAGCGGCTTGACGAGACGGGTCACCGGGATGCAGAACTTATTCACCATAGAGTCCAGAATAAAATTTCCAGAGGCACCAGAGTCCAAGCAGGCCACGGCTGAGAGGGAGGAGTTGGCTGAAGGAGAAATCCGCACGGGCACCGTGAGACGTGGAGAAGCAGACTTTGAACCAAGAGACGCCACACCCACGTGAGCTGGGTGCGTGCGTGCATTTCCTAGACGTGGAGGACGAATAGGACAATCCACCAAGAAATGTTCGGTACTGGCACAATACAGACAATGATTTTCTTCCCTACGGCGAGTCCTCTCTTCCTGGGTCAGGCGAGACCGATCCACTTGCATAGCCTCCTCGGCGGGAGGCACAGGCGTAGATTGCAAAGGATACTGTGGGAGAGGTGCCCAGAGATCTAGGTCTTTTTCCTGTCGGAGCTCCTGGTGTCTCTCAGAAAAACGCATGTCAATGCGGGTGGCCAAATGGATAAGTTCTTGCAGGTTGGCAGGAATCTCTCGTGCGGCCAGCACATCCTTGATGTTACTGGATAGGCCTTTTTTAAAGGTCGCGCAGAGAGCCTCGTTATTCCAAGATAATTCGGAAGCGAGAGTACGAAATTGGATGCCGTACTCGCCTACTGAAGAATTACCCTGGACCAGGTTCAGCAGGGCAGTCTCGGCAGAAGAAGCTCGGGCTGGTTCCTCGAAGACACTACGGACTTCAGCGAAGAAGGACTGGACTGTGGCAGGATCATTGCGGTCCCAGAGCGGTGTGGCCCAAGACAAAGCCTTTCCAGATAGAAGACTCACTACAAACGCCACCTTAGACCGTTCTGAAGGAAATTGGTCCGACAAAATCTCCATATGCAGGGAACATTGAGACAAGAAGCCACGGCAGAGTCTAGAGTCCCCATCAAATTTGTCCGGCAGGGACAAGCGGAGGCTAGGAGCGGCCACTCGCTGCGGAGGAGGTGCAGGAGCTGGCGGAGGAGATGGTTGCTGCTGTAGCAGTGGCAGAAGTTGCTGTAACGTGGCGGTCAGCTGCGACAGCTGCTGTCCTTGTTGGGCAATTTGCTGCGATTGCTGGGCGACCACCATGGGTAGGTCAGCAAGACTTGGCAGCGGCACCTCAGCGGGATCTATGGCCGGATCTACTGTCAGGATTCGGCTAGCTAATTGTGGATCCTCTGTGTCAGCGAGGGATTGGCGTGGACCGTGCCGGTGGATCGGTTCTAAGATGCTACTGGTATTCACCAGAGCCCGCCGCAAAGCGGGATGGTCTTACTGCGGCGGTAGCAACCAGGTCGTATCCACTGGCAACGGCTCAACCTCGCTGACTGCTGAGAAGGCGTGGGACAGAAGGACTAGGCAGAGACAAGGTCAGACGTAGCAGAAGGTCGGGGCAGGCGGCAAGGTTCGTAGTCAATATGGATAGCAGGAGGTCTGGAAACACAGGCTTTGGACAACACTAAACGCTTTCACTGGCACAGGGCAACAAGATCCAGCAAGGGAGTGCAGGGGAAGTGAGGTATTATAGCCAGGGAGCAGGTGGAAGCTAATTAGGCTAATTGGGCCAGGCACCAATCATTGGTGCACTGGCCCTTTAAATGTTAGAGAGCTGGCGCACGCGCGCCCTAAGGAGCGGAGCCGCGCGCGCCAGGACATGACAGCCGAGGGCCGGGACAGGTAAGTGACTTGGGATGCGATTCGCGAGCGGGCGCGTCCCGCTATGCGAATCGCATCCCCGCCGGCAATGTCAGTGCAGCGCTCCCGGTCAGCGGGTCTGACCGGGGGGCTGCAGAGAGAGGAACGCCGCGAGTGCTCCGGGGAGGAGCAGGGACCCGGAGCGCTCGGCATAACAATTTTCAAATTTTTCATCAAATTTTGGGATTTTTCACCAAGAAAGGATGCAAGTTACCAAAAAATTTTACCACTATGTTAAAGTAGAATATGTCACGAAAAAACAACCTCGGAATCAGAATGATAACTAAAAGTATTCCAGAGTTATTAATGTTTAAAGTGACAGTGGTCAGATGTGCAAAAAATGGCCGGGTCCTAAGGTGTAAAATGGCTGGGTCCTTAACCCCTTAAGGACCCAGGACGTACTAGAACGTCCTGGCACCCTGGGCTTTAAGGACCCAGGACGTACAAGTACGTCCTGGTGTTTCTCCGGTCTCTGCCGCGCCCCTGGCAGAGATCGGAAGCAGATGCCTGCTGAAATGCTTCAGCAGGCATCCAGGGCAAACGCAGAGGGGGGCCATGTAGGGAAATCGCCCTTGCGATCTGCGGCGATACCGGGCTGATCGGGTCTCTGGGACCCGACCGCCCGGTAATTTTGCATGATCCCGGCTGTCACAAACAGCCAGGACCATGCTGAAGTATAGGAGCGTGGTGGCAAACCTGCCACCTCCTCCGATCCCCTGCGATCCGTCGGTTAGTTAACCGACCAATCGCGCGGGGGGGGGGGGGGGGGGGGCGGTTACTTCCTCCCGCCCTGCCCGACCCCTTGAAGTCCGGAGAGGACGGGAGGAAGACCGGAGGACGCGGCGGGGGACGGGGGAGTGCTGGGGACCGGCCCCGGTACTCACCTCGTCCCTGAAGACCCGGATCCCGGCGGCGGAGACGGCAGCGGCGGCGACAGGTGAGTGGATCTTCAGCCGTGGTCGGGCCCTTTACAGCAATGCACGGCGCCGTAAAGCGACATGCTTTGTTGTAATGGGACCCTGTAAACTACAACTCCCAGCATGCCCAGACAGCCCTTGGCGTCTGGGCATGCTGGGAGTTGCAGTTTTGCAACATCTGGAGGTCCACAGTTTGGAGACCACTGTGCCCTTCCAGATGTTGCAAAACTACACATCCTCAGCATGCCCTTACTGTCCAGGCATGCTGGGAGTTGTAGTTCTGTAACATCTGGCCCTTCAGATGTTGCAGAACTACAACTCCCAGCATGCCTGGACAGTTTTGGCATACTGGGAGTTGTAGTTTTGCAACATCTGGAGGGCTGCGGCTGGGACACCACTACACAGTGGTCCCCAAACTGTTCTCCTCCAGCTGTTGCGTAACCACTACTCCCAATATGCCCTTCGGCTGCCTGGGCATGCTGGGAGTTGTGGTTTTGCAACAACTGGAGGTACACTGGTTGGGAAACATTGTCTGTTTCCTAACTCAGTGTTTCCCAACCCGTGTGCCTCCAGCTGTTGCAAAACTATAACTGCCAGCATGCACTGATAGACTGTGCATGCTGGGAGTTGTAGTTTTGCAACAGCTGGAGGTCCCCCCCCCCCCTTGTGAATGTACAGGGTACATTCACATGGGCAGGGGGCTTACAGTGAGTATCAGGCTGCAAGTTTGCGATGCAGCAAATTTTGCGCGGCAGCTCAAACTCGCAGCGGGAAACTCGCTGTAATCCCCTGCCTGCGTGACTGTACCCTAAAAACACTACACTACACTACACTAACACAAAATAAAATAAAAAGTAAAAAACACTACATATACACATACCCCTACACAGCCCCCCTCCCCAATAAAAATGAAAAACGTCTGGTACACCACTGTTTCCAAAATGGAGCCTCCAGTTGTTGCAAAACAACAACTCCCAGTATTGCCGGACAGCCGTTGACTATCCAAGCATGCTGGGAGTTTTGCAACAGCTGGAGGCACCCTGTTTGGGAATCGCTGGCGTAGAATACCCCTATGTCCACCCCTATGCAAATCCCTAATTCAGGCCTCAAATGCGCATGGCGCTCTCACTTCGGAGCCCTGTCGTATTTCAAGGCAACAGTTTAGGGTCACATATGGGGTATCACCGTACTCGGGAGAAATTGCCTAACAAATTTTGGGGGGTATTTTCTCCTTTCACCCCTTATGAAAAGGTGAAGTTGGGGTCTACACCAGCATGTTGGTGTAAAAAAAAAAAATTTTTACACTAACATGCTGGTGTTGCCCTATACTTTTCATTTTGACAAGAGGTAAAAGGGAAAAAGCCCCCCAAAATTTGCAATGCAGTTTCTCCTGACTACGGAGATACCCCATATGTGTGCGCAAAGTGCTCTGGGGGTGCACAACAAGGCCCAGAAGGGAGAGTGTACCATGTACATTTGAGGTGATTTGCACAGGGGTGGCTGATTGTTACAGCGGTTTTGACAAACGCAAAAAAAACAAAACCCCACATGTGACCCCTTTTCGGAACCTACACCCCTCACGGAATGTAATGAGGGGTGCAGTGAGAATTTACACCCCACTGGTGTCTGACAAATCTTTGGAACAATGGGCTGTGCAAATAAAAAAATCTGTACAGCCCACTGTTCCAAAGATCTGACAGACACCAGTGGGGGGGTAAATGCTCACTGTACCCCTTGTTACGTTCCTCAAGGGGTCTAGTTTCCAAAATGTGATGCCATGTGGGGGTTATTTTTCTGTCCTGGCACCATAGGGGCTTCCTAAATGCGACATGCCCCCGAGCAAAATTTGCTCTCAAAAAGCCAAATATGACTCCCTCTCTTCTGAGCATTGTAGTTCGCCCGTAGTGCACTTCAGGTCAACTTATGGGGTACCTTCATACTCAGAAGAGATGGGGTTACAAATTTTGGGGGTATTTTCTGCTATTAACCCTTGCAAAAATGTGAAATTTGGGAGGAAACACACATTTTAGTGAAATTGTTTTTTTTTTTTTTACATATGCAAAAGTCGTGAAACACCTGTGGGGTATTAAGGCTCATTTTATTCCTTGTTACGTTCCTCAAGGGGTCTAGTTTTCGAAATGGTATGGCATGTGTTTTTTTTTGCTGTTCTGGCACCATAGGGGCTTCCTAAATGCAACATGCCCCCCAAAAACCATTTCTGAAAAACGTACTCTCCAAAATCCCCTTGTCGCTCCTTCGCTTCTGAGCCCTCTACTGCGCCCGCCGAACACTTTACATAGACATATGAGGCATGTGCTTACTCGAGAGAAATTGGGCTACAAATACAAGAATACATTTTCTCCTTTTACCCCTTGTAAAAATTAAAAAATTGGGTCTACAAGAAAATACGAGTGTAAAAAATGAAGATTGTGAATTATCTCCTTCACTTTGCTGCTATTCCTCTGAAACACCTAAAGGGTTAAAATGCTGACTGAATTTTTTATGATGAAAACATAAAGTAGACATATTGTATATGTGAATAAAATAAAATAAATATTTGGAATATCCATTTTCCTTACAAGCAGAAAGCTTCAAAGTTAGAAAAATGCAAAATTTTCTAATTTTTAATCAAATTTGGGGATTTTTCACCAAGAAAGGATGCAAGTTACCACAAAATTTTACCACTAAATTAAAGTAGAATATGTCACGAAAAAACAATCTCGGAATCAGATTGATAACTAAAAGCATTCCAGAGTTATTAATGTTTAAAGTGACAGTGGTCAGATGTGCAAAAAATGGCCGGGTCCTAAGGTGTAAAATGTCTGGGTCCTTAAGGGGTTAAGGGGTTAAAGGGTTAAAGGGGTATTCCAGGCAAAAACTTTTTTTATATATCAACTGGCTCCAGAAAGTTAAACAGATTTGTAAATGACTTCTATTAAAAAATCTTAATCCTTTCAGTACTTATGAGCTTCTGAAGTTAAGGTTGTTCTTTTCTGTCTAAATCCTCTCTGATGACACCTGTCTCGGGAAACGCCCAATTTCGAAGCAAATCCCCATAGCAAACCTCTTCTAAACTGGGCGTTTCCCGAGACAGATGTCATCAGAGAGGATTTAGAGGAAAAGAACATCCTTAACTTCAGAAGCTCATAAGTATTGAAAGGATTAAGATTTTTTTAATAGAAGTAATTTACAAATCTGTTTAACATTCTGGAGCCAGTTGATATATATATAAAAAAGTTTTTGCCTGGAATACCCCTTTAACTCGTTAGATCTCCGCTGTCAAAGTTGACAGCGGCGTCTAAACGGACATTTAAACCATCCCTGGTGGTCCAGTGGGATGGATTGCCCCACGCAGTGTGATCGCGGGGGTGCGATCCACTGCTGAGGTAGCCTTAGGGCTCACCTCATGTCCTATGCCGGCTGCTACGCTGTGAGTGATAAAGCCTTGCAGGACCAGGCTTTATCAATCGAGTGCAGAGCACACAGATCAATGTGGTTCTATGAAAAAAACATTGACCTGTATGAGGAATCTAATGATTTCTCCTAAAAGTCCCCTAAGGGGACTAAAAGTGTGAAAAGAAAGTTAAATAAAAAGTAAAAAAAAAAAACAACACCCATAAACCCCTTCCTTAAAAGTTTAAATCACCCCCCTTTCATAAATTCCATATAAAAAATATGTAACCATAATAAAAATAAACATATGTGATATAGCCGCATGCGTAAATGTCCGAACTATAAAAATATATAATTAATTAAACCACACAGTCAATGACGTACGCGAAAAACATTTCCAAAGTACAAAATAGCATATTTTTGGTCACTTTTTATATCATGAAAAAATGAATAAAAAGTATTTAAAAAGTCCGATCAATACAAAAATGGTACAGCTAAAAACTTCAGATCACGGTGCAAAAAATGTAACCCTCATACCGCCCCGTACGCAGAAAAAAAAAGTTACAGGGGTCAGAATATGACAATTTGAAAAGTATTAATTCTCCTGCATTTAGTTATGATTTTGTCCAGAAGTACAACAAGTATATAAGTAGTGTATCATTTTAATCGTATGGACCTACAAAATAAAGCAAATATGTAATTTTTACCAAAAAATCTACTACGTAGAAACGGAAGCCCCCAAAAGTTACAAAATTGTGTTTTTTTCTTCAATTTTGGGTAAAATGACTGATGTCAATACAAAGTAGAATTGGTGCCGCGAAAAATAAGCCATCATATGGATTTTTTGGTGCAAATTTGAAAGATTATAATTTGTAAAAGGTAAGGAGGAAAATACAAAAGTGCAAAAACGGAAAAACACTCGGTCCTTAAGGGGTTAAAAGCAAACTGTATCTTTACCGGAGCTTATAGTGGTTGCCAAACTTATAACATTGCCTTTTCTCTTTTAAATGTCTAGAAGGCCACAGCCTGGCATGTTTCTTCACTTGACCTCACCTTCCATCTCCTCCTTGGATGACATACAGGGTTCTGTATATCAGGGACTGGGAGGGGAGGAAGAGCAAAGAGAGCGAGTGAACAGCTATCCATCCGTGTCTGCAACTCTTTGCAGTAAATATAGCTGTCATACTCTCTTTAAATTATGCGTAGCCCATAAAAGTGACATCTAAATCTCAATAAATCATCTTTTGCATAATGCAATGAAAAAAAAATGTTTAAATCTGATTTCAACTATTTATTTTATAGAGGACTGTGATTGCTTAAATCAACGGGCTGCATTGTTATCCAATAAGTTGTGTATACTCAGAAAGTTCTTCAATCAGGAATGTTATAAAATGTGACCATACAAAGATGAAATAGGAATGAAAGCCGCTTCCTGATTACCAGTCAGATTACCCCAATGCCAGTAGCTGAATTAAAAACAAACATGAGTTGAACCAGTATTCAAAGCTTAGGTCAAAGGTTAATATACCAAAAAGATGAGGATCGCTTCCCAGATGCTACAAATGGACTCCATCTTCTTCTGTAAATTCAAGTGCTTCTTCACTAACCTTATATCCTACAGCATTTCATGCTCTTTGATGTATGATTATTTTAAGGGGAAGGAATTAATACAGTGTAATGAACTGCAGGAACCCTTAGTGTATGAAATTGTATATTTCATTGCTAGTTTATGGTATAACTACAAACATATTTACAGATCCCCTATCATAAGAATCACATTTGTAACTTGGTAACTAGATATTATTCATTAACAACACTGGAAGTAACCAAAAGCCTCTTTTAACATTACTTTGTGTGTACATGTAGAAAACATGTAACTTTCCTTCTAATGAGATAAAGACTCTTAGGGCAAGTTCACACAACGGAATTTACGAGTGTAATCCTCTGGAAGAATTTTATGGCAGCACTGTGCACAAGGTGGAATTGTCAAATGTTTTTGCCGTGAAAATTACGATTCCGCTCTCTGCCGAATCTGCAAAGAAGTGCATTGTCATCTCTGGAGACGGCGCATTTCCGAGCAGTCCAAGTGTCAGCGGAAAATGCTATTTGTGGAATGTCTAGCCGAGCGAACGAGGCCTTAGAATGAGATTTATCAATACCTGTGCGGAGGAAAAGAGGAGCAGTTTCCATAGCAACCAATCAGATTGGTTTTTTCATTTTTCCGAGGCCATTTTTAAAATTAAAAAAGTAATCTGTAACTAGTAACTGGTTGCTATGGGAAACTGCTCCACTTTTCCTCCGCACGGGTATTGATAAATCTCATTCTAAGGCCTCGTTCGCTCGGCTACGCTTAGGTTTTGATAAATCTCCTCCCTACTCTTAAGAGAATGTGATGCCTTTTGTATGTCACATATTCTCATATGACTATTATTCAATTAACTAAATTTCTGGATGACAGGACGTTAAAACAAATAGTAGTCCCTCAATCAGAAGTGAGATAACATGTAACTCTAGCTACTTATAATATATAGCCGTGCTCACCACATTTGATCATTTATCTAAATCTCTATTCTTTACTTTATTTTATACTTTCTATTAGAATTTTTCATTATTTTCCAGTGCAGTATGAACTGTCCAATCTACATAAGACGAAAAAACTTTTGCCCAACTCTTTTTTCGTGGCTAAGATTTTAGGTTGATTTCAATAGGCTTAACTGTAAAACCACCATCTTCTGAGGACATGAACACATATTTTGCTAATAGTCAGTCAAGATACTAAGATATCTCACTTCATACCCACAGTGAGATTGGTCTTTGCTGAACAAACTGCGAAATTGTTTATCCAGGAAGTTTTCTGTTCACATCCCATATCTAACAAGATATTCACTTCCAGGCAAAGGAAGAGAGAGGTGGTGTCTGGTGACTATAAAAGCAAGTATACTAAGAGATTGTTTGAGCTAGTGATTGTGTGTCTGTATACAAGAGTGTGAAGTATATAAATGAATGTAAGTATAAAAGTGAGAGGGACTTAAAATTAAGGGACTTTCAATTCAGGGAGTTTAATTTAAATATTTGATTGTTTTTTTACTGTTAATTTTTGTAATCCACATATCTAGTATGGCCTCCATGTTGGAAAAGGCAGTCGAGTGTGCATCTTGCACAATGTATGCAATCCTTGAACAGCAGTTTGAGGATGCATATTGTTGTGTGAGATGTGTGCGAGTTGTTCATTTGGAAGCCCAGATCCTGGATCTAGAGGAGCAACTAGCAACACTGAGATGCATTGACAACTTGGAGAGGAGTCTCCTGCTCACTGAGCAAATACTCTCTGGGGTAGAGGTGGGGGAGAATAGTGGGACGGAGGTTCAGGACAGTCAGGCCGCTAGCTGGGTTACAGTTAGAAAACGGGGTAGAGGGAAAAGTGTCAGGGAGGCTAGTCCTGAACTGGGACACCCCAACAAGTTTGCTTGGTTGTCAGATGAGGGGGATGCCATTTCAGAGCTAGCAGTACTGCAGCAGGAGACTCTGCCTCTGACCGCAAGGGGGGTGTCTGCTCCAGTAGGGAGGGACGGAGGAGTGCAGGGCAGGCCAGACAGGTACTGGGGGACTCAATTAGTAGGGGGACAGACAGGGTGATCTGTCACAAAGACCGGGATCGACGAACAGTGTGTTGTCTTCCTGGCGTTCGAGTGCGGCACATCACGGATCAGGTTGACAGGTTGCTGGGTGGGGCTGGAGAGGACCCAGCAGTCATGGTACATATTGGCACCAATGACAAAATAAGAGGTAGGTGGAGTGTCCTTTAAAAATGATTTCAGGGCCGCAAGCTTAAGGCAAGGACCTCCAAGGTTATATTTTCTGAAATATTACCTCTACCGCGAGCCACACCAGAGAAGCAGTGGGAGATTAGGGAGGTAAACAAGTGGCTCAGAAGCTGGTGTAGGAAGGAGGAGTTTAGGTTAATGGAGAACTGAGCCAACTTTGCTGTCGGATACCGGCTCTACCTTAGGGAAGGGCTGCACCTCAATGGGGAGGGTGCAGCTGTGCTTGGGGAGAAGATGGCTAGAAGGGTGGAGGAGTGTTTAAGCTAGGGACTGAGGGGGAGGGAACCTACAACGTAGAGGGGGAAGATAGTATAGATAGAGAGGGGACTTATTAATATACCTGGGGGTGGAGCGGAGGGAGGGGTTAGAATAGTTAATAGGGATAGGCTTCATAGGAAGAAAAAAACATACACCTTTGAATTGCATGTTGACTAATGCCAGAAGTCTGACCAATAAAACAGAGGAACTGGAGTGGTTGATGTCTGAGGAGAATTATGACATAGTGGGTATAACAGATACTTGGTTGGACAATAGCTGTGACTGGGCGGTCAACATACAGGGTTATAGTCTACTCAGGAAGGATCGGACAAAACAGAAAGGGGGAGGAGTTTGTCTTTATGTGAAATCGAGTCTGAAGGCCGCACTGCGGGAGGATATATGGGAGGGAAATGATGATGAGGAGTCATTATGGGTAGATGAAAATAAAAAAAATTCTGATAGGGGTTTGCTATAAGCCACCAAACATAATGGAAGAGCCAGAAGATAAATTACTGAGGCAAATAAACAAGGCAGCAAATCAGAATGATGTGACAATAATGGGGACTTTAAATGGGCACTGTCAGATACAAAAACTTTTGATATGTTGTAAACCAATAGGTTTTGCAATTGCTTTCATTAGAAAATTTTCAGTCAAACAACTGCCCCCCCCCCCCCCGCCTGCTTGGACACATACTAGTCCTGCTGTGTCCATGCATCATCACCTATGTCATGGACACACTTCCTTGATTGACAGCTGTGAGTGCAGAGCTCACAGCTGGAGGAAAAATCCTCCCACTGTCAGCTTGTGTCCCGCTACTGTCAGTGAGGACAAGCTGGGAGTTGTAGTTTTGCTAATGTTAGGGGAGATGTGAGCAGGCAGCATACTGAGGGAGGGGGCGGAGACCTGCACAGTGAGACCACGCCCCCTCCCTTTGAGAGGAATTCAGATTAGTGAGCTAAATTAAAAGGGTAATAAAAAAATAAATAAAGGTGCTAGACCAGTGGTTCTTAACCTTGTTGGAGGTACTGAACCCCACCAGATTCATATGCGCATTCACCGAACCCTTCTTAATTGGAAAAATAAAATATGATTTTTTCAAATTCAAAACATAGGAGGTATATATTTAAGTAGATGCACAAAATGAACAAAACCATTAAGACACATTAGGCGCAGGCAGTGTTCCCCCACACATTAGGTGCAGGCAGTGTTCCTCCATACATTAGGTGCAGGCAGTGTTGCTCCACACATTAGGTGCAGGCAGTGTTCCTCCACACATTAGGCGCAGGCAGTGTTCCCCCACACATTAGGTGCAGGCAGTGTTCCCCCACATTAGGCAAGCAGTGTTCCCCCACATTAGGCAGGCAGTGTTCCCCTACATTAGACAGGCAGTGTTCCCCTACATTAGGCAGGCAGTGTTCCTCCACATTAGGCAGGCAGTGTTCCCCCACATTAGGCAGGCAGTGTTCCCCCACATTATGTAGGCAGTGTTCCCCCACAGACATACAGCCTCCAGCCATATACAGTGTATGGCTGGAGGCTGTATGCCTGTGTACAGCCCACTTCAGTGCTCCGACCACCGTTCCGGCTATAGCAGTAGGTCCCGGGACCGGTGGTCGGAGCACCAAAGAGGATGTGCCACAGGTCACTTACCAAGCTGGCCAGCACGCATCTTCCTCCTTCTCGATCCTCCGGTCCTCGGCGCCTTCGTTTCTTTGGGCGCACGCACGGGACATCAGTGATGTCCCGGTGTGCGCTATCTCTCGACGGCCCTTGAGTTTTGCCTGTCCTGTTGCGACGGGCCTGGAGTCAGGTGTGTGTCTTGACCTCCACCGAACCCGCAAGACTGACTCACCGAACCCCTGGGGTTCGATCGAACCCAGGTTAAGAACCACTGTGCTAGACAGATAAAAAGAAAAAATGTTGTTGGATCTGACGGGTATGCTTTAATTTTCCTGATATAAACTGGGAGACTGAGACCTGTGAATCTCATAAAGGAAACAGGTTTCTGACTATAGCTAAAGACAATTATCCGTCCCAAATGGTGCAGGGCCCGACCAGAGGGGGCGCCCTACTAGACTTAATATTAACCAACAGACCTGACAGAGTAATTAAGTAAGTAAGTAGAAGGACAACTAGGAAATAGTGATCATAATACAATACATTATAACTTATTCTTCAATAAGGGAATATCTCGAGGGGCCACAAAAACAATGAACTTTAGGAAGGCAAAGTTTGATCAACTCAGAAGCCTTTAACAATATAAATTGGGAAAATTTCCTCAAAAACAAGAATACTGACAC
The DNA here is from genome assembly GCF_029499605.1 of Hyla sarda. Taxonomy (NCBI): domain Eukaryota; kingdom Metazoa; phylum Chordata; class Amphibia; order Anura; family Hylidae; genus Hyla; species Hyla sarda. Next base: position 168,022,955 of record NC_079189.1, read on the forward strand.
TAAATGGGAGACTTTTAAAAACGTCTTAAATTCTCACTGTAAGATGGGAATAAAAGGGTCAGAAATAAAAGAAATGGATGAATAAGAACATTAAGGGGGCAAAAAATGACAAAAATAAAGCATTTAAGCTACTAAAACAGGATGGCAGTGAAGAAGCATTAAAAAGCTATAGAGAAAAATGTAAAATATGTAAAAAAAACAGATAAAAGCCGCAAAAATATAGACAGAAAGACTTATTGCCAAAGAGAGTAAAACTAACCCCAAAATGTTTTTTAACTATATACATAGCAAAACGGTTAAAAATTATTAACGGGGATCAGGAAAAAGCAAATATATTAAACAAATTCTTCTCCACTGTATTCACTCAGGAAATTGAAATGACAGATGAAATACAGCGAGATAAGGTAAACTCCCCAGTACAGGTCACCTGTCTAACCCAGGAAGAAGTACAGTGCTGCCTACAAAAAAACAAAATAGAAAATCGCCAGGTCCAGATGGCATTCGCCCCCGTGTTGTAAAGGAATTAAGTAATGTAATAGACAGATCCCTATTTTTTATATTCTGGGACTCTATAGTAACAGGGACTGTTCCCCAGGACTGGTGCATGGCAAATGTGGTGGCTATATTTAAAAAGGGGTCAAAAGGTGACCCCGGAAATTATAGGCCTGTTAGTTTAACCTCCGTTGTATGTAAATTGTTTGAGGGTTTTCTAAGAGATGCTATCTTGCTGTCCTGTCAAACTAACCTGATCAGCTTTTATGAGGAGGTGAGCTCCAGACTGGACCAGGGGGAATCGCTGGATGCCGTATATCTGGATTTTTCCAAAGCATTTGATACGGTTCCACATAAAAGGTTGGTGCATAAAATGAGAAGGATGGGACTGGGGGAAAATGTGTGCATGTGGGTAAGTAACTGGCTCAGTAAAAAAGAGGATGGTTATTAATGGTACTTATTCTGATTGGGCGACTGTTACTAGTGGGGTACCACAGGGGTCAGTCTTGGGTCCTGTTCTATTTAATATATTTATAAATGACCTTGTAGAGGGGTTGAATAGTAAAGTTGCAATTTTTGCAGATGATACTAAACTCTACAAAGCGGTAAACACTATAGAGGACAGTGCACTGTTACAAATGGATCTGGATAATTTGGAGGTTTGGGATGAGAAGTGGCAGATGAGGTTTAACACTGATAAATGTAAGATAATGCACATGGGGAGGAAAAATCCGGGCTGGGATCATGTATTAAATGGGAGCACACTTGGGGCGACTGACGTGGAAAAGGACTTAGGAGTCTTAGTTAACAGTAAATTTAGCTGTAGTGACCAGTGCCGGGCAGCTGCTGCCAAGGCAAATAAAATCATGGGATGCATCAATAGGGGCACAACAAGGAAATAATTCTACAACTGTACAAATCACTAGTCAGACCACACATGGAATACTGTGTACAGTACTGGGCACCAGTGTACAAGAAAGATATAGTGGAGCTGGAGAGGGTTCAAAGACGGGCAACCAGAGTAAAATGGGGAATGGGAGGACTACAGTACCCAGAAAGATTATCAGAATTAGGGTTATTTAGTTCAGAAAAAAGAAGGCTTAGGGGCGACCTAATAACTATGTATAAATATATCAGGGGACAGTACAGAGATCTTTCCCATGATCTATTCATACCCAGGACTGTAGCTATAGGTTGAACTTGATGGACTCTGGTCTTTTTTCGACCTTATGAACTATGTTACTATGGCTTCTGACCAAGATGACCAGTTTACCTGGAAAAGTTTTTGTACCACTTTGGTAAATTTATCCACTGCATTGCATCCACAGTCTAATGGATAGACCAAGCATACTAACCAATTTTTCAAGGTTTCAAGATTCAAAGCTCTATAAATATCTACCCTATATTACACACTTTACTTCTTTGTTGAGAATCCATTTCCAGGACATAATTCCCTTCTACCAGAACCATTTACCGATCAAGTACCTTGCAGAGAGAATTCTAAATTCTAAGAGCTTTCTGACTAACAGTTCTTGATTTAATAGACCTATGTAGACTCATACATAGAGCTATCATCATTAGCAGAGTTCAGTTTTTAGCCTCTTAAAGTAAACTTAAATGCCATTCCCTAGCAGCAAGCACAGATCCTATATATGGCAAACTATCATGAGAAAATGTGCATGATTTTTTATTAAAACATGACTGTAAGGGCTCATGTATAAAATGAAGCATGTCCAAGGAACTGTGCTTCCAGGGGAGAATACCTCTGTAATATGGCATGCAATGGAAGTGCAGTAGGGGGTCATATTGCAGATTTGTACAATATAATGGCCCATATCAGGGTTTTAGCTTCTCATCCTGCTAGATTTATTGTTTGTCTGATTTCCGTTTAGAGTATTTTACTGGTTTTCCACATGTGACTCTATGCAAGTTATTGTGCCAATGTGTGCCATTTTGAGACAAACTGCACCACGTCATGAATGTGAAAACAGACCAATATAAAGTTGGTCAGAAAAGTTCACCATGCACCAGAATCTGTAGGGAAATCTATAATAAATGAAAAGACTGTAACCTCACCTGTCCATGCCGATCTGGCATCCCCTAATGTAAGGATTTTACACTGAAAAAAAAGTTAGAGCCTGCCGGTATTCTTTTCTACATTAAAATCTGTCTAAGTCACTGGCAACTGAAGTCATCTGTGCTGCAACCTCCCAGGTCACGTTTCTCACAAGGACTTTGTTAAGGTTTGCACAGCCATTATACCGCTAGCAAGTTTTTCTGAAACTTCTACAGTGAGGCAACCCTTGGTTGGGCCCCTTTTTTTTAGGAATCTCTCCATGCCTTTGGCCTAGATCTCTTGCTTCCTTAGCAACATGTCTTCCATGTGGCCTCAGCTTCAGCCCCACGCTGACACACTTCCTGCTAACAGTTTTTTGATTGCCATACTCTAGTCTATAATACTACAGTAGTACATCTAGTGGCAACAGTTAATATTGCATGCATAAGTTATACATTGGTTGCATTGGGTATGCCCTAAACCCCATCGACCTTTTTTTGGCTCATGTTTGTGAATACATTTGCAAAGATTTCTCTAGTAAATGTGGCTAAATCGACTTTGTAAGTCAATGAGGCCCATCAGGACTCTGCAGTCAAACTACAGATCCATCGCGAAGATAAGAACAAAGCCTTAATGTGTAATCTATAGGTGTGAATAATAATTTCAGTTCGCTCCTGGTACTAAATGTGATTGTAATACAGGAAAGGTGCGATTATCTACAACACAGCTGTGAAAATAACTAGTACCAGCCACTGACTTCACCATGAAACCTTTCAATATATTTTTCTTGATAGAGTTAAAGGATACACATATGTTTCAGAAATAACGTACTTTAAGGCTTTACATTCTAAGAAAGGTTTGTGCTCTATTAATGTGACAATATTTAACACCTAAGCCAGTATGCTGTTAAATGAGACCTGACCACCAACATTTTTTAATTAGTTTCATATGGCAATAATCTCTGCCTATTAGTCAACTAGGTTGCATTTCTGTAAGTGACCTAAAGGTTAAAAACAGTGTGCACTCTCTGGCATGCAAACTTTGCTGCTCAGGTTTGATTGTTTATGAGATTTCCAATTCAACTTAAACTTTTGGTAACATCTGTATCCCATTTGCTTGTATATAAAAATGATCATTACTCATACAAACTTTTGCTTCTATAGGAGAGGCCAGGGGTTGACCTTTTTCTGTGCAGTAAGTCTTTTTTTTTTATTTACCTGTACTAGCATACAAAAGTAAAAGGTAGCGGTACTTGAAAAAAAATATATATACAGAATAGTACAGGAATGTAAGTTAACGTTTTCCAGTTTAAATGGTACCTGTCATTAGTAATACAAATATAATGTTATAGATTAGCCTATTTAATTTACTTTTCTAATATATAATTTTTTTGTAACTTTATGCGTTAAATTACCCCTAAACGTTTGGCTACCAGGGGTCCTCCTTCTGGCCCTGCCTGCTGTCCTGTTTGCAGATTGTTTCCTCCAGCAGCCTGGCATTCACAAAAGTCAGAAAATGGGGATGGGACCTCAGCTCAGCACAGTGTATAGAATTTATAGAGCTGAATATTTCAGCTCCCTTTCCCTTTGAGCTGAGCTAGACTGTCAAGTCGTTATTCCTTCAGTGCATGGTGCTGAATATTGTGCTAAATATTTCTGCTTCCTTTGCAAGCTGCTGGACAGAGCTGACACACTATAGATGTCAGTGCCAAGAGCTGAGGGTGTGTGTGAGGTTTCAGACAATCACAGTCCATCTCACACTAAACTGCTCTTGGTTGTGTGTAGCAGAGTGAGGGCGAAAGTTCTTCCCAGCAGGGCTTCAGATGATGTCATGCCTATCAGGGACTTCCCTTTCCAGTTTGTGGAGCTCAGTGAGACTGAGCAGAAGATACAGAACAATATCAAGGTAGAAAACTAAAAAATAATAAAAGTAAAGGAAGGGGGTGGTTTATCATGATGGGGGAGTAAACTAGGAGCATTATAACATTTATCAAGCTCATGACAGGTACTCTTTAAAAAAATTTAGGTGTAGTTATTTAATCAAACATTATTGAAGATTACCATTCATAGATATCCACAGGCAACCCCAGCAACAGTATAAATCACTCCCTGCTCCTTGGGGGAACTTATCAATGTATTCACCAGGAAACTAGTGTAAAAAGTTGCACATTTTGTGCAACGTTCTCAATTTGTTTTTGCGTAAAACAGAGAAAAAAAAATCTAAATGTTTGCTCAAAGCGGTTGCCTACAAATGTTCAGAATCATTGATCATTGATAAATTTCCTACCCTGTTTCCAGACGAATTGCTCCTATTTAGACTGATACATAGAGCTATCATCATTAGCAAAGTTCAGTTTTCAGCCTTTTAAAGTAAACTTAAATGCCATTCCCTGGCAGCAAACACAGATCCTATATATGGCAAACTATAATGAGAAAATTTGCATTATTTTTTTATTAAAGCATGACTGTAAGGGGTCATGCATATAATGAAGCATGTCCAGGGAACTGTGTTTTCAGGGGAGAATACCTCTGTAGTATAGCATGCAATGGAAGTGCAGTAGGGGGTCATATTGCAGATTTGTACAATGTAATGGCCCATATTACGGTTTTAGTTTTTCATCCTGCTAGATTTATTATTTGTCTGATTTCTGCTTTGAGTATTTCACTGGTTTTTCACGTGCAACTACTTGTGCCAATGTGTGCCATTTTGAGACAAACTGCACCACGTCATGGATGTGAAAACAGACCAATATAAAGTTGGTCAGAAAAGTACACCATGTGCCAGAATCTGTAGGGAAATTTGTAATAACTGTATTGGCAATGCGGAAAATACCAAGGCCATGGCCCTTTTAAGGTTTATTAGCAGAATTGTCTAGGTAGGTGCAATGTGTAGACATGACTTGGAATACTAAAACACAAACTGTCTGTTTCTCATGTGTAAATCTATGTGTAAATCTATGCTTGAAGCTTTGTTTATATGATACAGTGATCCCTCAACTTACAATGGCCTCAACATACAATAGTTTCAACATACAATGGTCTTTTCTGGACCATTGTAACTTGAAACCAGACTCAACATACAATGCTTTGGAATCTGCGAAATGTGTCAATGGCTGGAAGAACCGACCAAGCAGAATGGACATTCACTGGTAAAACCCCTGTGCATGCACTGACCGGTGTCTGGTAGCGCCCCCCTACACTACAGGGAGGTATTACATGTTCTGTACTCTTTACCTATGCCAGGGTTACCTTCTCCTTTGGGCATCAGGTGAGGGTGGCTCCATTTTCCTTTTTTAGGACACTGCGTGTTCTGTACAGGACCCTGAAGAAGCTTCTGTCCTCTACATAGACCAGTGTTTCCCAAAGAGGGTGCCTCCAGCTGTTGCAAAACTACAACTCCCAACATGCCCGGACAGCCTTTGGCTGTCCGGGCATGCTGGGAGTTGTAGTTTTGCAACAGCTGGAGGCACCCTCTTTGGGAAACACTGGTCTATGTTTTGTGTTATTAGGTTAGTAGGCTATCAGCCTCAAAATATTTGCGCAACCTTAATGTCATGATTTTTATTTCACTGAATGAATAATGGACTGGTGATGACAAGTAAAATTACTTCTAAATGGCAAAGCCGATACTGGGATATACAGATGTAGCAATGGTTATCTTGAATGCATTAACCTGACACAGCAATGTGTTGTGTCGGGATATCCTCATGTACCAGGGATCAAGTGATTCAGAAGAAATATTAAACTTCGGTTTGTGTAACATGTTTTGACATTTTACAAAATTCCTGAAGTCGGGGTAAATTATCCTGACGTGTCAGGAATCAAGATAACCATATGCAAATTGTCCTAAGAGTTCCCAGGGCAATACTACTTTAATTATTCCAATAGCTTCTAGAGGTATAGACCCCAGGAAAAATACATCATCCCTCCCATGTCATCATCCCCCCTGTCATCATCCCCCCCTGTCATCATCCAGACCCCGGTCATTAACACCCCCGTCATCATCACCCTGTCATTATCACCCCCGTCATCATCACCCTGTTATTTTCACCCCCGTCATCATCACCCTGTCATTCTCACCCCCGTCATCATCACCCTGTTATTTTCACCCCCGTCATCATCACCCCATCATCATCTCCCCCCCCTTCATCATCACTGCCTGTCATCATCCAGACCCAGGTCATTAACACCCCCGTCATCATCACCCTGTCATTAACACCCCCGTCATCATCACCCTGTCATTATCACCCCCGTCATCATCACCCTGTTATTTTCACCCCCGTCATCATCACCCCATCATCATCTCCCCCCCCTTCATCATCACTGCCTGTCATCATCCAGACCCAGGTCATTAACACCCCCGTCATCATCACCCTGTCATTAACACCCCCGTCATCATCATCCTGTCATTATCACCCCCGTCATCATCACCCTGTCATTTTCACCCCCGTCATCATCCCCCCGTCATCATCTCCCCCCTTCATCATCACCGCCTGTCAATCCCCTCAGTGGTCTTCAACATACGGACCTCCAGATGTTCCAAAACTACAACTCCCAGCATGCTGGGAGTTGTAGTTTTGAAACATCTGGAGATCCGCAGGTTGAAGACCAATGCGCGGGCCTTCGTCATCATCCAGGCCCCCCTTTAGATTTCTACTCACCTCCCCTCAGTGGGAAGGAAGGGTGAGCTGGTCCAGGCCATCTATGCTGCAGGGACCGTCCGGTGGGGAGGGTTAGTCGTTCCGGGCTGTCCATTTTCACCGGGAGGCCCTCTTCTCTGCTCCGGCCCGGACTAGTGACGTTGCCTTGACGACGACGCACAGGGACGTTCATGCGCATGAAAGTCCCTGTGCGTCGTCGTCAAGGCAATGTCACTATTCCGGGGCCGGCCCGGAGCTAGCGGAGAAGAGGGCCTCCTGGTTAAAATGTACAGCCCGGAACGACTAACCCTCCCCACCGGACGGTCCCTGCAGCATAGATGGCCCGGACCAGCTCACCCTTCCTTCCCACCCAGGGGAGGTGAGTACAAAACTAAAGTGTGCGGGGGGGGGGGGTCTGGATGATGATGAAGGCCCGCGCAGTGGTCTTCAACCCGCGGACCTCCAGATGTTTCAAAACTACAACTCCCAGCATGCCCGGACAGCCGGGCATGCTGGAAGTTGTAGTTTTGCAACATCTGGAGGTCCGCAGGTTGAAGACCACTGAACAGGCGGAAAGTTTACTCGAGTATAAGCCAAGGGGGGCGTTTTCAGCACGAAAAATCATGCTGAAAAACTCGGCTTATACTCGAGTTTATACGGTAGTGACCATGACTAAGGGTTCCCTTTAAAACATAATTTTATTGAATGCATCAAATAACAACAAATTGTTTGTGGGTATAGGGATTTAAAAACACATTTCCTCCACAGATGTAAATACAGAACTTTATAAATGCGCCAGTAACAGGGGCCTTTGGTAACAGGTTTAGTTATGATCACTTACATATCTTATGGTAGAAGCAGAAAGTGGTACAGAGATTTTTATGGGTATCAGCCATATTACCCGCAGGCAAAGTTAATGGCCAAAGCACTATTGCAGGCTATTCCTAATATGCCACTAATGCTGCCACTCCTAGATATATCCCAATATACATCATATACACTTGTACATGCATACCTGCTTTGTAAAGGGATTGAGGCTCTATCATAGAATCCTATCATCCTCTATGTTTCTTAAAGGGGTATTCCAGGAAAAAAATTTTTTAAATATATCAACTGGCTCCAGAAAGCTAAACATATTTGTAAATTACTTCTATTAAAAAATCTTAATCCTTTCAGTACTTATGAGCTGCTGAAGTTGCATTGTAATTTTCTGTCTAAGTGCTCTCTGATGACACGTGTCTTGGGAACCACCCAGTTTAGAAGCAAATCCCCATAGCAAACCTCTTCTACTCTGTGCAGTCCCCGAGACAAGCAGAGATGTCAGCAGAGAGCACTGTTGCCAGACAGAAAACAACAACTCAACTTCAGCAGCTGATAATTATTGAAAGAATTAACATTTTTAAATTGAAGTAATTTACAAATCTGTTTAAGTTTCTAGAGCCAGTTGATGTACAAAAAGAAGTTTTTTCCTGGAATACCCCTTTAAATAGCATACGGTACTGACAGAGAGTGTGGTATGGCCAGATAAAATCTTGCAACCCTGCTATACTGAATAAGTGCTGCAGCCCATTCATTTTTCCTCCCTGCAGGCACTTGGCTATGGAAGGAACTGCTGGCAGCCCAATTCACTGATATGGCAGTAAAAGCTGTAGCACTAAATTGACGCTGCAGCCCCTTTACTCTCAGGGTTGGTGAGGGTCCCAGAGGTCCTCACTGATCATAAAGTGACGGTGATATGCCATCATTTTATGAGAGAATGTGACTTTTCACAAAGCAAATCCAAAATCTTTAATAACACCCGTAAAAACCAATGGCCTGTCCCAAGACACTAGCGTTTACTGTTTTGTCTACATTTTGACTTTCTTTTGTGCCCCAGAAGAATATGTGTGATTATGTGGCAGTCACTTTAACCAAAAGTTCTAAAATATTACAGATGTATTCTGTCTAGTAATGAAAGTTTGGGAATAATTAAATCTCCTTGGAATGCATGGAACATGCCTAAGAAACAAATAACAGTAACTGGATATTGGGAAATTAGTCCCATTTACTAATTGAATCACAGATACAGATCTTCATGATATCACAATTTGCTTGTTGACAGACTTGATTAGGGACCAGGGAACACATTGGCCATAGGCAAAGCCATTTACCAAGGCAGCATACAGGCTGCACATTCAGTTCTATACAACACTCAGACGTGAACATGGAACAGGAATGAATTGCTAATGCGACATACAGTTCAGTTTCAAGCACTTGGGTCAAATATCATTCTTACAAAGCTGGCACAGTTGTGGTACCCCCTCAATGACTGGGCTTGTAAAGAAATAGTCTGTTAGAAATGCAATTTACATGCCACAACACTCACCTTAGAGTGACAGTAAACTAATACCATCTGTGAAATGTGTAATGTAACCATCACTGTGCTTTCAGCAACCTGAGTACCCAACACTACAAGGCTAACCTCTTTTCTGTATGGTGTATGGGAGGTTAAAATAGTAGAGAAGGAGAGACCTGATTGCAAATTGGTGAATATGTTCTTAATCATTTCACACATTTATAGCAACACACGTTAACGATTCCAGCCGTCTCCTGCCCATAATAACCAATTTTGTCTTATTTACATAAAAAGATCAGGAGTTGAAAAGGAATGAGGATTTTACAGGGGGGCCAGTCTGTCATAGTCACCCTGGACCACAAGTGAGCTCATTTATATATCTCAAAGACATCAAGGATATTGCTGTTGCTACTGGTATATTTTGTTCTTATTCTTATTGTGTTTTGCAATATAACAACTAAACAGACAGTGTGGCACAGCAAACAAGAGTGGGTAATAGTCCTCTCCTATGGGCAGACCCATGCCAGATAGAGTATTGATCTAGTATATCGGAGCTTGTTGAAAAGGCCTTAAATGAGCACTGTCATTAAAACTAATTTTTGCTATTGCACTCCTTATGGTAAATAAATAAAAATCTTTCTAATGTCCTTTGTTTAAAAAAAAATAAAGTTTTCTATGTTTTATTTGTGTTTTAAAAAGCTGCCACTAGATGTCTCCCTACTTGTCCAGAGCACATTTCCCCCATCACTTGCACAGACTTTGGACTCCTGCTGACCTGGCAGAAGTCCAAAATCAGAAAATGCAGTCTAAAGTGCTGAGGGTGTGTGTGCAGCCTTAGCCAATCATAGCTCATCTCACACACTGAACTGCTCTGGGCTGTGTGTAGCAGAGTGAGGGAGGAAGTTCTCCCCTGTATGGCTTCAGATGATGTCACGCCTGCTGGGTAACATCCCCTTCTCAGTCTGTGAATCTGACTGAGACTCAGCAGGAAATACAGAGCAATATCAAGGTAGAAAACTGACAAATAATAAAAATAAAGGCAGGGGGTGGCTTGTCATGATGGTGCAGTGAACTGGGAGGGTTAAACATTTTTACAAGATCATGACAGGTACTCTTTAAAAGCTCTATCTATACAATTTTAAGGAATAGGGAATTAATGCAAAAGGTCAAGCAAAGAAGAAAGTAACCCTATTGGAATACCAGTTGCATAAAAGCTATAGATCAGCTTTTATACGTGTTGCACATTTTCATCATGCCTGGAGGAATATGGAGAGTTTGGAGGATTTAATTCTGTGGAATATGGGAATAAGAGGTCTAGGGGTGGAGTACACCTTTAAAGGGGTACTCCACTGCCACAGCATTCGGATGATTTAGTTCCGAAAGCTGGGTGTGGGCTGCGGGGTCATGACATCATGGCCATGCCCCTCAATGCAAGTCTATGGGAGGGGGCGTACGCCCCCTCCCATAGACTTGCACTGAGGGTGCGCGGCCGCGACGTCACGACCCCGCAGCCAACATTCAGTGTTCCAAACTAAATGTTCTGAATGCTGGGGCAGTGGAGTACCCCTTTAAGGCTTGTGGAAGGAACCATAGAAGTAGAAGAAGTTTAGGGCCCCTATTATCGACCGAACAGGCTGACATCTCCCTGTGTAATAGGGTCAGTGATCAGACAGAAGAATAAACACTCATTTGTTGGCTGATCTGGTTGTTTTGACCAATCAAGAAATGTATTGCTTGGCGGCTGCACATCTCCCGGTGTAATAAGGGATGTGTGGTTGATAAGTGACAGGAGTAAAGGGCCAGATGAATGATCCAGTGATTGCTAATGCAGCCCTTCCCACCTGATAGGGCCCTTACATCTAGAAAGGGAATGTAGGATGGGGAAAAGCAAAATTTGTGCATAATAAATGTAAGGAATGTATTTTGTTAAATTACCCATGAAAGGAATTCTGTATCCACAACTGTACTCTATGGGACCGCTTGGAGTTTTATATAAGAGTATTATTTTAGCAGATAAAACATCTGCGTTTCATTAACGTTGGTTAAAAAAAAGTGATTTAATTGGTAACTAAAATCATATTCTTTGAATTTACAGCAAAATTCATCATCATTGCGCATCATTGCCACTAGAGGTCACCAGAGCTCCACTGTTATAAGTACAGACATATATAGTTTTACCATCAATCTAAAGTTTATCCTGCTCGGGGCTGTTTTCATTTCAAGCGAAAAGTATTACATGAATGAATTGGCCTAACAAAGTGTATGAATATTCTGCAGAATAGGCTGAAAGGTATTTTCGAAAGATTAAGCCACAGATATGATGATGTACAGGTCTGCCGACCCTTACAGCAGGTAAAGGGTTAATTGTGAAGAAAGGAAATACAATGTTTAGCTCAGACTGACGCTTCTCTTCAGTGGTACAATGGTTTAAACAATCTATATTTATTCGATTTTTCAAAGTTTTTCCAAATAAAACAATATGCGTATATCGGAAGAGGTTATCCTATAGGGAAGAACAATACCTATAGTTCCTACCTATAGGAGACAAACTACCTACATGGGGTTCCACCTACAGGGAGCACACTACCTTCAGGGCGATCCTATACACATGGGAAAACTTCATACAGGGGGTAAAGTACTTACAGGGGGAAGACTACATACACAGGGTAAACTACCTATAGGTTGCAAACTATATACAAAGAGGGAGAGGAAGGGAAATTACTACAGGTAGCAAACTACCTATGGGGTTCCTGGGCCTGCTCTGTAACCTTTGCAGCGGTCATTCCACAGGGAGTGGGAGGTGGAGCTGTGAACATCATCTGTTGTCTCATCTATATACATACTGGTGTCACCTTTTACTGTAATCCTGTGTGTGATGATAAGGTGAAAACTGCTGAAAAGAGTCTGTACAGAACAGGAAGTCTCATCTTAATATTAGGTCTAGTGGCCATAATGAAAACTGCAAGATTTAAGGAGTATTTTCAAATATAGAGGGTAAAAGGGAAAATAAGAAAAAACATTACCAAAAAATCTTAAAAAAAGTGTTTAAAGCAAAACTTGATTTAAACAATAAAAAACACAATCATTTTAAGGCTTTGGTTTGCTGTTTGAATGTAAGATGAGTTTGTAGTTGGATGACTAGTACATGAGGGTGGTGGGTTGATATTAACCCCTTAAGGACTCAGGGTTTTTCCGTTTTTGCACTTTTGTTTTTTCCTCCTTACCTTTTAAAAATCATAACCCTTTCAATTTTCCACCTAAAAATCCATATTATGGCTTATTTTTTGCGTCGCCAATTCTACTTTGCAGTGACATTAGTCATTTTACCCAAAAATGCACGTCGAAACGGAAAAAAAAATCATTGTGCGACAAAATCGAAAAAAAACCCGCCATTTTGTAACTTTTGGGGGCTTCTGTTTCTACGCAGTGCATATTTCGGTAAAAATGACACCTTATCATTATTCTGTAGGTCCATACGGTTAAAATGATACCCTACTTATATAGGTTTGATTTTGTCGCACTTCTGGAAAAAATCATAACTACATGCAAGAAAATTTATACGTTTAAAAATGTCATCTTCTGACCCCTATAACTTTTTTATTTTTCCACGTACAGGGCGGTATGAGGACTCATTTTTTTGCGCCGTGATCTGAAGTTTTCATCGGTATGATTTTTGTTTTGATCGGACTTTTTGAATACTTTTTATTCATTTTTTAATGGCATAAAAAGTGACCAAAATGCGCTTTTTTTGACTTTGTAATTTTTTTGCGTGTACGCCATTGACCGTGCAGTTTAATTAATGATATATTTTTTATAGTTTGGACATTTACGCATGCGGCGATACCACATATGTTTATTTATTTATTTTTTTTACACTGTTATTTTTTTTATGGGAAAAGGGGGGTGATTCAAACTTTTATTAGGGAAGGGGTTAAATGACCTTTATTAACACTTTTTTTTACATTTTATTTGCAGTGTTATAGGTCCCATAGGGACCTATAACACTGCACACACTGATCTCTCATCCTGATCACAGGCGTGTATTAACACGCAGTGGTGTTGCTAAGGTTGGTGTCACCCGGTGCGATGGAAAATGGTGTCACCCCATACCTACCCCCCCACCCCCCCCAGTAAGGTGAGGACGTGAGGTTGGCAGGTGGTGCACATGCAGCCACGCACATGAGGACTGGGGGGGTGAGGGGGGCAGGGCCAGCCCAAGGCATTGTGCTGCCTGGGTCCAAGAATGGAATTCTGCCCCCCCCCCCCCCCAAAAAAAAAAAAGAAAGAACAAACACGCATGTATATATATGGCAGTTTACCTCACAGCTCCCCCCCAATACAGTGACCATATAAAGGTATATACCATCTGTTCACAGGATATATATACCATGTAAGTGATTGTAAACAGCACCATATAGATATATATACCAGCTGTATACAGATCTGTATTTCCATAGTATAAGTGATTACAATTGCATTTAGGAACTCACAGTTACATGTTTTCTGATCAGCGTCGTCCTCTTTTCTTTTCTTCTCCATCCGGCTCAAGCCGCCATGATGTCTTCTTCCAGAGAAAACTTCCTTTCTTCCGCATCTGCGGGACAAACATGATAAACATTTTTCCAGCGCTCTCCATTGCCAACCTCAATTGAAATGGCATAGGGGGGATTGGGAATTGAGATGGCCCCTCTGATCCCCCTGTGCATTTCATTAATCCCTGTCCTTCCTCCTGTGCCATTTAATTTACCCCTTCAACAACTCTCATGATGGGAGTTGTAGTTTAGCAACAGCTGGGGGCACCCTGTTCCTAAACTACAAATCCCATGGTGAGAGTTGTAGTTTAGCAACAGCTGGGGGCACCCTGTTCCTAAACTACAAATCCCATGGTGAGAGTTGTAGTTTAGCAACAGCTGGGGGCACCCTGTTCCTAAACTACAAATGCCATGGTGGGAGGTGTAGTTTAGCAACAGCTGGGGGCACCCTGTTCCTAAACTACAAATCCCATGGTGGGAGGTGTAGTTTAGCAACAGCTGGGGGCACCCTGTTCCTAAACTACAAATCCCATGGTGGGAGTTGTAGTTTAGCAACAGCTGGTGTAAAAATGCCACCAGCCTCCTGTTGCATGACTACAACTCCCAGCATGCCCTTACAGTGAGGACATGCTGGGAGTTGTAGTTTTTCCCCTTTGCTTTTACTTACCTCAGTCTGGACCGGACCGGATAAGTTCGGTAGGGTTGCGGCGGCTGTAACTGGCTCCTCTATGGGCGCGCGCACTGCCTTATGCTTTGAACAGGCCCACGCTCAGGCCGGCCGCCGATGTGACGTGAGCTCACGTCACTCTCTCCCAAGCAGCCACCGCGCGGTGCTCTTAAAGAGCCAGTGGCTGCAGCACGATTCCTGGACACCCCGCGGGCCGCTCAGATGAGGACCGGGGGTGGGTGGGGATTGGACGGGGGACGTGTGTACATGAGGATGGGGGGGGTGCTGGCGGACGTGTGCAGATGAGGACTGGGGGGGGTGCTGCAGCCCTCCAGGCTGGTGTCACCCGGTGTGCTCCGCACCCCCCGCACCCCGGTCGCAACACCACTGTTAACACGCCTGTGATCAGTGTTATCGGCGCTTGACTGCTCCTGCCTGGATCTCAGGCACGGAGCAGTCATTCGTTGATCGGACACCGAGGAGGCAGGTAAGGGCCCTTCCGGTGTCCGGTCAGCTGTTCGGGACGCCGCGATTTCACCGCGGCGGTCCCGAACAGCCCGACTGAGCAGCCGGGTCACTTTCAGTTTCACTTTAGAAGCGGCGGTCAGCTTTGACCGCCGCTTCTAAAGGGTTAATACCGCACATCGCCGCGATCGGCGATGTGTGGTATTAGCCGTGGGTCCCGGCCGTTGATGAGCGCCGGGACCGACGCGATATGATGCGGGATCGCGGGCGATCCCACTTCATATCGCGGGAGCCAGCGCAGGATGTAAATATACGTCCTGCGTCGTTAAGGGGTTAAAGGGGTACTCCGGCCCTAAGACAACTTAAGATAAGATGCGTGATTGCGGGGATCCTGCCGCTGGGGACCCCTGTGATCATGCACGCAGTACCCCCTTACAATCAGTCCCTGGAGCGTGCTCCGGGTCTGATTACTGGCGATCACGGAGCCGGAGCATTGTGATGTCATGCTCCGCCCCCTCAATGCAAGCCTATGGGAGGGGGCGTGACAGCTGTCACGCCCCCTCCCCTAGGCTTGCATTGAGGGGGCAGATCATGACATCACACCGGGCGGGGCCATGATGTCACAATGCTCCGGCTCCGTGATCGCCAGTAATCAGACCCGGAGCGAACATGCTCCGGGGACTGATTGTAACGGGGTGCCGCGTGCAAGATCACAGGGGTCCCCCGCGATCAGGCATCTTATCCCCTATGCTTTGGAGTACCCCTTTAAGGGTTTCAGTCTCAGAGG
Organism: Hyla sarda; assembly: GCF_029499605.1. Lineage (NCBI taxonomy): Eukaryota > Metazoa > Chordata > Amphibia > Anura > Hylidae > Hyla > Hyla sarda. The sequence continues at coordinate 168,038,928 of NC_079189.1, forward strand.
AATCCACTGTGACACAATTGTTTTAAAGTAACAGTTCAGTTAGCACTTTCTCTGTGCTTAAGTAGAGATTAATAATGGTCACATTTTAAACTTTCGTTGGATGCCGGATCATAAGTTTTCTTGACAGTTTTTATGCAGACGGTTGGAGCCCAGATCCTTGTTGCTGAGGGTGATCGCACCATGGGTTTGCATTGTGTGTTGCCTGTTTATACAACATATGGAGACCAGCATAATATGGTGTAGCTGCCACCATTCCCCAACTTATTTTTCAGAGGCTCTTGTAAAATTAAAGCAGCTATCTTATTGGTTGCCGGTCCACTAATTCACTTTGCAGCAGTTTTTATATATTTCTCATGGTTTCATATCTCATTCAGATGTGAAGCTTTTATGTGGATTTACCAACCACATAAAAGCATCTACTACTCTTTCAGTAAAATAATATTTTCTTAAGTTGCTTCTGATCTTCCCCTCAACTAACCTCAGATTGTGCCCCCTTGTTCTTTAGCTTCTTAAAGGGGTACTCCAGTGGGAAACATTTTTTTTTTTTAAATCAACTGGTTCCAGAAAGTTAAACAGATTTGTAAATTATTTACGTAAGAAAAGGTGCTAGTGTCCGGCACTGCTTGGGTATTTAAATCTGATGAAGGATGTAGTGGGCGGCTTAATGAGATCTGTGTAGAGGTGTGGGGTTGTGCTCATGTTTAAAAGATTCAGCAAATAATCCAAACTTCTTAATCCAAGGAAGATGAAGAAAAACCGACCGGCACTCACCTGTCTTCTCTCTAGAATTCTTTCTTTATTGCAAAATACTCACAATTAAAATCGTAGAGGGGGGGAGAGGGATCGACAGGGGGGGGGGGGGGTACACAAACAGGCGACAGATTCTGTTTCACTCGCAAGCCAAGTGAAACAGAATCTGTTGCCTGTTTGTGTACCCCCCTTGTCGATCCCTCTCCTCCCTCTACGATTTTAATTGAGTATTTTGCAATAAAGAAAGAATTCTAGAGAGAAGACGGGTGAGTGCCGGTTTTTCTTCATCTTCCTTGGATTAAGAAGTTTAGATTTGTAAATTACTTCTATTAAAAAATCTAAACCCTTCCAGTACTTATCAGGTGCTGTATACTACAGAGGAAGTTGAGTTGATGTTTTCAGTCTGACCACATTGCTCTCTGCTGACAACCCTGTCTATGTCAGGAACTGTCCAGAACAGGAGAGGTTTGCTATGGGGATTTGCTCCTTCTCTGGACAGTTCCTGACACAGACAGAGGTGTCAGCAGAGAGCACTGTGGTCAGACAGAAAAGAACAACTCAACTTCCACTGTAGTATACAGCATTTGATAATTAATGGAAGGATAACATTTTTTTAATAGAAGTAATTTACAAATCTGTTTAACTTTCTGGCACCAGTTGATTTAAACACTCTTTTCCCCCACTTGAATACCCCTTTAATTAAAATACTTAGCTCCTGACCTTATTTATACCTTTAATATACTAGAAGATTTCCAGCATGTCCCCTCTTTTCCTTTTTACCTCAGATGATACAGATTTAGGGGGAGATTTATCAAAACCTGTCTAGAGGAAAAGTTGCTGAGTTTCCCATAACAACCAATCAGATCGCTTCTTTAATTTTAGAAGAGCCCTCTGAAAAATGAAAGAAGTGATCTGATTGGTTGCTATGGGCAACTTAGCAACTTTTCCTCTAGACAGGTTTTGATAAATCTCCCCCTTAATCCTTACTATCATTTAAACTTGCTTTTGACTTGTCGCACAGACAAGTTAGGATCATTTGAGGTGTCAGTGCTGAGACCCCCTCCGATCGTTAGTTATAGCTAGGTGAAGCACATGGTTGGGCTCTTCATTCTCTTGCTCAGAGCACAGTCTGACTGATTACAGGAGATAGACTCCATTATAGTCTTCTATGGAGCCCTTCTCCTTTAATTAGTAAGACTGCTTGTCAAGTTGGGGAGTGAAGTGAACTGCAATATGCTTCACTGCACTTTATTTAAATTACAGTAACGCTTTAAAGGGAAAGAATGCATTCTTTACTGTTTTCAGATATATAATGGTGTTATCCAAATAAGCATACACAAGCATGGACTCTGATCAAATGCTTTACTGAAATAGAGGAGGAGAAGAGGAGGGGAAATATCTGACACAACAATGCAATAAATGGGTAAAAAATTGATCAGGATTACAGTGGCACTAACTACAGCGGGGATCAAAAGTTTGGGCACCCCAGGTAAAAATTTGTATTAATGTGCATAAAGAAGCCAAGGAAAGATGTAAAAATCTCCAAAAGGAATCAAATTACAGATTAGACATTCTTATAATATGTCAACAAAAGATTTTATTTCCATCATTTACACTTTCAAAATAACAGAAAAAAAATGGCGCCTGCAAAAGTTTGGGCACCTTTCAGAATTTATAGCATGCACTGCCCCCTTTGCAAAGCTGAGACCTGCCAGTGTCATGGATTGTTCTCAATCATTTTCTGGGAAGACAAGGTGATGTCAGTATCAAAGGTTTTAAATGTCCAGACTCATCTGACCTTGCTCCAACAATCAGCACCATGGGTTCGTCTAAGCAGTTGTCTAGAAATCTGAAACTGAAAATAGTTGACGCTCACAAAGCAAGATCTGGAAGACCAAGAAAAATATCAGACAGAACAGCTCGCAGGATTGTGAGAAAAACTATTCAATCTGCACAATCCCTCCAGAAAGATCTGGCAGACACTGGAGTAGTGGTACACTATTCCACTATAAAGAGATACTTGTACAAATATGGTCTTCATGGAAGAGCCCTCAGAAGAAAACCTCTTCTATGTTCTCATCACAAAAATCAGCATTTGAACTTAGCAAATGAACATCTAGACAAGCCTGATGCATTTTGGAAACAAGTTCTGTGGACCGATGAGGTTAAAATTTAACTTTTTGGCCGGAATGAGCAAAGGTACATTTGGAGAAGAAGGGGAACAGGATTTAATGAAAAGAACCTCTGTACAACTGTTAAGCATGGGGGTAGATCAATCAAGCTTTGGGGTTGTATTGCAGCCAGTGGCACAGGGAACATCTCACGAGTAGAAGGAAAAATTGATTCAATAAAATTTCAGCAAATTTTGGATGCTAACGATGCCATCTGTGAAAAAGCTGAAGTTAAAGAGAGGATGGCTTCTACAAATGGATAATGATCGTAAACACACCTCAAAATCCACGGGGGATTACATCAAGAGGCATAAACTGAGGTTTTGCCATGGCCTTCACAATCTCCTGACCTCAGAATAATTGAAAATCTATGGATAAACCTTAAAAGAGCAGTGCGTGACAGACAGCCCAGAAATCTAAAAGAAGTGGAAGACTTTTGTAAGGAAGACTGGGCAAAGATACCTCAAACAAGAAAGCTACAAAAAGCGTTTACAAGCTGCAGGGTGGCCAAACTTTTGCAGACAACATTTTTTTTTGTTTTTTGTTATTTTGAAAGTGTAAATGATGGAAAAAAATCTAACTTTTGTTGACATGTTATAAGAATGTCTAATCTGTAATTTGATGCCTTTTGGAGATTTTTCCATCTTTCCTTGGCTTTTTTATGCACATTAATACACATTTTTACCTGGGGTGTCCAAACTTTTGATCCCCACTGTATATGCATTACATATATACACAACACTCCTTCCCACTACAATAAAAGTCAAAACATTTTTTTTTAATAAATCCAAAAGATCTGGTGGATTCCTCACTCTTGTAGACTATTGTCTCTACGTGTTGATAGTGTAAGTGGTAGACTGACCAGAGGTTGATGGTAGTGACTCTGAAATGTCCACCTGTCTTAGTAGCAGGATTAGGAGGCGATTCATTACCCAATACAGCAGGCACGATGATGGTACATGATGCACGGTAAGTGGAAAATAATATGAGGAATACACAGAACTTGGCATGTTTACAGCAGCTGTATTTAATTCCCTTAGTTGGGTGATATAATGTCTCCAGATGACGCTAGTAGAAACCACCACTATGTAAGTAAGAGGGCCAGTTTGCGCCATGAGCTTTCCAGGAAGCCACTTTTGTTCTCCATTGTAAATTCTTGCCAGAAAACCTTCCCCTTCATTAACCCCTTAACGACGCAGGACGTATATTTACGTCCTGCGCCGGCTCCGGGAATATGAAGCGGGATCGCGCCGCGATCCCGCATCATATCGCGTCGGTCCCGGCGCTCATCAACGGCCGGGACCCGCGGCTAATACCACACATCGCCGATCGCGGCGCTGTGCGGTATTAACCCTTTAGAAGCGGCGCTTCTAAAGCGAAAGTGAAAGTGACCCGGCTGCTCAGTCGGGCTGTTCGGGACCGCCGCGGTGAAATCGCGGCGTCCCGAACAGCTGGCAGGACACCGGGAGGGCCCTTACCTGCCTCCTCGGTGTCCGATCGGCGAATGACTGCTCCGTGCCTGAGATCCAGGCAGGAGCAGTCAAGTGCCGATAACACTGATCACAGGTGTGTTAATACACGCCTGTGATCTGTGTAAAAGATCAGTGTGTGCAGTGTTATAGGTCCCTATGGGACCTATAACACTGCAAAAAAATTTGTAAAAAAAAGTGTTAATAAAAGTCATTTAACCCCTTCCCTAATAAAAGTTTGAATCACCCCCCTTTTCCCATAAAAGAAATAAAACAGTGTAAAAAAAATAAAATAAACATATGTGGTATTGCCGCGTGTGTAAATGTCCGAACTATAAAAATATATCATTAATTAAACCGTACGGTCAATGGCGTACGCGCAAAAAAATTCCAAATTAAAAAAAAGCACATTTTTGGTCACTTTTTATACCATTAAAAAATGAATAAAAAGTGATCAAAAAGTCCGATCAAAACAAAAATCATACCGATAAAAACTTCAGATCACGGCGCAAAAAATTAGTCCTCATACTTTACTGTATGTGGAAAAATAAAAAAGTTATAGGGGTCAGAAGATGCCATTTTTAAACGTATAAATTTTCCTGCATGTAGTTATGATTTTTTCCAGAAGTGCGACAAAATTAAACCTATATAAGTAGGGGATCATTTTAATCGTATGGACCTACAGAATAAAGATAAAGTGTAATTTTTATCGAAATAAGCACTGCGTAGAAACGGAAGCCCCCAAAAGTTACAAAATGGCATTTTTTCTTCGATTTTGTCGCACAATGATTTTTTATTCCGTTCGGGTAAAATGACTAATGTCACTGCAAAGTAGAATTGGCGACGCAAAAAATAAGCCATAATATGGATTTTTAGGTGGAAAATTGAAAGGGTTATGATTTTTAAAAGGTAAGGAGGAAAAAACGAAAGTGCAAAAACGGAAAAACCCTGAGTCCTTAAGGGGTTAAACTGACAAATCCTTCTATGAACTGATCTGTCCGTTTGTTGTAGTTGCTTTTGTTGCATAATTCTCTTGAGATCTGGTCTAGGAAGATCTAATCTAGAACATAAAGAAGAACCCAGAAACAATTTTGCTGGAGGTTGATTTGTGGTAGAATGATCTGGATTAAGCAAATAAGTTAGTGTGCTTCTGAGAGTAAGGCTTCCCCCTTGACATAGCTTATAAGGCCTTTTTTTTATACAGATAAACCTTTCACTCAAATCATTGGTAGCTAAATGATATGATGCAGATGTAATGTGTCGTATTCTATTTTGGCTTAAAACGTTTGGAATTGCTCTCACACAATCTACTAGCCCTTGTAACTGACAAGCTGTTCAGGAACATTCCCTGTGTGCATTGCTATGGTAAAGGACATTTGAAACACTTCTGGCCATTTGAAAAAGGCATGAACAACTAAAAAGTTTGTCCCCATGAAAGGTCCTGCAAAATTTCCGTAAACTCTTTGCCACTCACTGGCAATGTTCAACCACATAGGTCACAATATATCATCTTGGAATGGTGGTATGATGAAAAAAATATTCCAGGCAAAGAGAAAATAACAATAACAGTCTCTTATATGAAAACACTAAAGGAAATTTATCAAGCTGCGACTTTTTGATTTTTGCTTATTGCAAAGCACATTTCTGAAATCTGCTCACGTAGTAATTTTTTTTTAACTTTGCAGTGGTCATGTATTTATCAAATACGATAGTCGCTATTTATGAAGAAAAAAGTAGCATCTCCATTTAAAAGTCACATATGTATGAAGTCCAACCTGGCTAACAGAAAGTGCATACGTCTGCAGAAAAGGAAATTAACACCCACTTTAACAACTGTTCTTGTTCTGCATCATGAAACAAAGCTGCTATATTAATTTTAATTATAGAAAAAAATAATTATATAACTAATAACTCTATAAATTTTAAGGTTGAAAATACACACTGCACACCTTGTTAATTTTAGGACACGTACATGTTGGCGTACCCACTACATTTTAAAATTTATGTTGTGTTAAAATAGAATAAAGCACAAAATAATTGTGTAAGAATTTTTACAGACTACGTAAATAACCCATATGTGGCACTAAAATTTTTCCTTAAAAAAAAAGAAACATCCATAGTAATACAGTTTCATGCACATTTTGGGGTGGGTAACGTACCGAGATGTTTTTTTTTTTTTTTTTTTGTGGCTTCACTATTGTTTATGTGCCTGTTAGTGCTGCTCTGTCTTCCTTCCTGACATAAACTCCGGCCTCAGCGCAGCAACGCAAGACTCCGCCCACCAACATCACAAAATACAGGCTAAAAAATGTAACAAAAAAGCCTCCAGAGTACAGATATTCATGGTGCGGCATAGTATGTTTTTAATATTTTTTTTTTATTTCTGAGGAGGGTGGATGGGTTGTTGCGGGATAGTTGGAGTGCAGCTCTTTAGTGCCAGGCAGGCCAGTTAGGGTGTCACCGGATGCGGTAAGCCCCCCCTCCCCATCACTCTCTAGCAACGCTACTGGTAATAAAGGGTAGATAAAGAACTTCGGCTATTAACATAAGGGAAAACCTTTCTGCTTTAAAAAATGCTTTTGTAAGCGGGTTACCCGGGTTTTGCTTACATGCGATTTATTTATAAAGGTTGTGCGACTACTTGATAAATAGGTCGCATGTTAGCAAAAGTAAGTTAAAAAAAATTGTCATATAAAGGCCATAAGTTTGAAAAGAATGATAAATGTCTTTCTATATATGTGTTTCCCCCGAAAATACACCCTACCCCGAAAATAGGCCCTAGCTGGATAGCAATATAAGCCCTACCCCGAAAATAAGACCTAGACCAGTGGTCTCCAACCTGCGGACCTCCAGATGTTGCAAATGTTTGCAACATCTGGAGGTCCAAAGGTTGAAGACCACTGACCTAGACAATGCCCGGGCTGCAAATATAAAAAAACAAACTTTAACTTACCTTCGTCCTCCCTTCCCCCGTTGCTAAGGAACCGGCCGGCCGGCTTCTTACATGACATTCGGCTCAGCCTATCATCGGCCGAGGCGGGACATCGCTACGGCCGGTGATAGGCTGAAGGCTCTGTGACGTCACAACATCAGGAAGCAGCAAGAACAGCAGAGGGACCATGAGGTCGGTGCCTTAGCACCGGGGGAACGAAGGACGAAGGTAAGTTAAAGTTTGTTTTTTAATATTTGCAACCCGGGCACAGGAATAGATACAGCGCAGCGGCTGATAATTATTTGGGGGGGAGAGAAGCTGCGCTCGCGGGTGACAAACGATTAGTACCCCAATGTGGGATGCAGCGCTGGGCTGATAAACCGGTGGTGGGGGGGGGAGATACGTTGGGGGGCAGAGCTGCGCCCATCACATGATGATAATGGGGGGGGGGGGTGTGTAAATACCGTGGAACTGCCATGTTGTTCAATGTACATACCGTACCGTATATAACTAAGCCCTACCCTGAAAATAAGCCCTAGTGTGTTTTTTGTGACTAAAATTAATATAAGACCCGGTCCTATTTTCGGAGAAGCACGGTATATTTTTAGCAGGTGCTTGCCTTCCTCGTCACCAGATGTAATGTTTTCAGTCAGATATAACATGGTGTTATCCAAATAAACTCTGATCAACTGCTTTATTAAAAAGGAGGAGGAGAGGGAGGGAAATATAACTGACACAACAAAGCAAAATAATCAACAGCAGATGGGAAACATGGATCAGGATTCTTAATCTATTACAGCACTAATTAGAGTTGAGTGAACTTTTGAAAATTTCAGTTCGCCGGACTTGCCAAACTTTTCGAAAATCGCGAGTATGGTTCTTCTCGGTTTGACTCGATCCGGCAATGAAATAAGCCCCTAAATACATTCATAACACTGCCTAAAAGCTTTAAAGGGGTTTTCAGGTGCTTACACATCTTATCCCCTATCCAAAGGATAGGGGATAAGATGCCTGATCGCGGGAGTCCCACAGCTGGGGATGCCCGTGATCATGCACTCGGCACCCCGTTTGTAATCAGTCCCCAGAGCGTGTTCGCTCCGGGTCTGATTAGGGGTGACTACAGGGCCGGCGGCGTGTGACGTCACGCCTCTGCCCCCGTGTGACCTCACGCTCCGCCCCTCAATGCAAGCCTACGGGAGGGTGCGTGTAGTCGCCCGTAATCAGACCCGGAGCGAACACCTGTCTAAAACTGTTAGGAATGTATTCAAGCAGGCAAAACTAGAAGGGAGTTGTGGCAATCAGGCACTGCACCTTAGGCATGTACAACATCTGGGGAAGCTGAGTGTTGCACAGTCTCAGTATATTTAGTACTCCCAAAAAGATGAAGGGGTGCCAGCTTGTCATAAAAGAAAACATGCAGCAGATGCAATAATTTTAAGAACATGAAAAAGCGGCACTCACCCTCGGAATATTTGCCAAAAAAGGATTTTTTATTGTAGTGTCATACAACCGAGGCAATCAAGAGGCTGGACGTGTGGGGAGCAGGAGACCTGAGTCGACATACTGCTGACCGGAAGCGTCTGTTATGACGTGAAACTAGTCGTCATCCAGTGGTACGCTCCCGCCTTGGAGACTCAGGTCTCCTGCTCCCCTCACGTCCAGACCCTTGATTGCCTCTGCTGTATGACACTACAATAAAGAATCCTTTTTTGGCAAATAATCCGTGGGTGAGTGCAGCTTTTTCATGTATTCAAGTAGTTTGAGGGTCTGTTCACACATACAGTATTCTGCACAGATTTGATGCGCAGGATTTGAAGCTGTGTTCAATCATTCAGTTTACATTGAAATCTGCAGCAGAAAATCCTGAGCATCAAATCTGTGCAGAATACTGTACTTGTGAATAGACCATTAAAGTGTTTTTAAGGCTCAGTTATGGCGCCATGCGGAAACCCATGGTAACTTTTACAACACGCCCATTTTTAGGCAAAATAAAGCAGCATAAAGTATCCCTGGTTGTCAGTAGATGTCTGTCGGTGTTAATATGCACACGGAGGCATGGGAAGACCCAGTGGCTTTATCCCAGCATACCAAAAATCTTCCCTTTTTTTGTGGATGATGGGTTGTGTATGTGTATGTCTGGCTGGAAGTAGTGTGATGGTGGATTAGTGTTTTTAGTAGGACCCAGCGTACAGCAGGTGGTGGATGACTATGTTACTAGCATATAGCATGAGATGGCGGACTTATGTCAATAGCGTACAGCAGGAGATGGCGGTCTGATAGTAGCAGGAAGGTGGTGGTTTTTAAATTAAATGTAAAAATGTTTCAGTGAAGCTTTTTAATTTTGAAATTAAGATTCTATTATATGGTTCCTGGACTGGTGGTGCTGATATGCATGGGTTGTGCATGGGTAGATCTGGCTAAAACTACCAGCAGAACATGTCATAGAGGCTCACTGGAGGAAGTTGTAATAGTCTGCGTAAAGCAGCAGGTTGAGACAACTTTAAAATCAATTAGCATTTTGCCAGCCATGTGAACCAGGCCTGAATCGCTTCAGGGAGGTTGCAACAGCAACCTTTAGCATGTCACAGTGGTTTACAAGAGTAAGTTGTAGTAACCTGCGTACAGCTGCAGGTTGAGAAACCTTTAAAAATATGAATTTTGCCCCAGTCAGACAGCCCGAGCCTGGCTGGAAGTAACAGGTTTCCCCCCCAAAAAAATCAAGTTTAATTTGGCCAGCAGCCCTGGCTGACTGCAGGGTATTTGCAGAAACAACCGCAATCAATTATAATTTTGCTCTAGCCAGCCAGGTGGCCCAGGCCTGGCTACTTCCAGCAGCTTTCCAAAAAAATCTATTTGAATTTTGTCCCAGCCAGGCTGTCCAGGCCTGGCTAGGGAATCACACTGAGACTTCAGCAAGAGAGCAAAACTATTGTCTGGCCATGTATTGCGCCTAGCCGTATCTACTACTTCACGTATCAACCATGGCATGCACTGTTCTGCTCATCCAAAAAAGTTTATGGAGTGGCCCACCCTTTCCGCCACATGATTGTGCAAAGCAGAAATGTTTTTTTTTAGCAAAATAATGGCGACTAGGTACGTGCCACCTGGGCTGGGCACATCCCATTAGTTTATTGAAGGCCGTGGAGTCAACAAGATGGTATGGATCATCAGTAGCAGTAGCAGCATTTTCCTCACGTTGTGAGGCATCCTGACTGTCCCATGTGGTCTTGTGGTGATGCTCCATATGCCTACGTAGAGACGTAGTTCCTACACTCGCACCCTGGCCATGGCTTACTTTCTGTTTGCAGAGATGACATGTTGCCACGTTCTCTGAATCAGGTAGGGTGTAAAAGAAGTTCCATCAATATCGGACTTCAATATCGGACTGCACCACCTGACTGTGCCCCTCCTCTGGATTGTTTTTTAATAGAACCTGAACATGCAGCAGCGTCGTCGTCACCCGAGCTCATCAGACCAGCAGCCCTACGCCTGTTATGTTTCACAGGTATTCTTCCCCTATCTGGGCCATGCCCTTCTTCGCTGCCAATGCCCAGGTGGTTCCCATGTCCTGTTCAACACCACATCATCCAACACCACATCATCATCAACGTCAAACTTCTCATCCTCCACGCCACTCCTCTCTGCGTGAACTTCTTAAGCTCCTTGCATCTTACACCATGCCTACCCCCACCAGTCCCGCTTGTGCTGGGCTCAACCACTGATTCTACCTCCAACACCTTGCCAACACACTCCAAAGTTTGACTGTCCCCACACAACTCCTCCTCGTCGCTAGTGCTATCCTTCTGTGTAGCAAGGCCAGAGATGAGAAAGCACAGCATCTAGGATGGACCTTTCCACTTCTCCATGTGAGTGGCTCACCGTTATATTGTCAGAGTCCTTCTCCTCAGAAGTCGTATGACAGAAATAAACCAGTAAAGCAGGATCATCCTGTGAAACCACATAACCTCTATCAGTCAGTGAAAACTTGGGATGGCTGACGCCTGGCTGCTGTTGCCATTACCTGCACTAGTACTGCCACGAACAGGGGTCTTCTGCCCTATACCTTGTTCACCAACTCGTTTTCCAGACATGTTTGTTTCGTTACTTTTATCCTTTTTGGGTGAATTTTCACCAACCTTATTGTCAAAAATAAGTTTCAATGCTTTTTGCGTGGCAGAGAAGACAGCGCAATGAGTACTGAAGGTGTTTGCGGAACAATATTAAATGCACCAGAACTGTACTAACACTACAGACTATATACGTGTAACTTCAACACGCTTTTTGCGTGGCTGAGATGACAGCACAATAAGTACTGAAGTTATTTGTGGAAATCTATTATATTCACAACTGTGTTGACAGGTCCTATAGATGTATAGTTGCCACTTGAATACGCTTTGTGGGTGGGTGGCACAGATCAATGCACCTCACTGGCTACTGTAGCTGGTTCAGGAACACTATTAAATTCACAAATCACTACTGTGTTGACAGGCCCTATAGGTATATAGGTGCCACTTGAATACACTTTGTGGGTGGGTGGCACAGATCAATGCACCTCACTGGCTACTGTAGCTGGTTCAGAAACACTATTATAGGGAGAAACCATTACTGTGTTGACAGGCCCTATAGGTATATAGGTGCCACTTGAATATGCTTTGTGGGTGGGTGGCACAGATCAATGCACCTCACTGGCTACTGAAGCTGGTTCAGAAACACTATTATAGTGAGAAATCACTACTGTGTTGACAGGCCCTATAGGTATATAGGTGCCACTTGAATATGCTTTGTGGGTGGGTGGCTCAGATCACTGCACCTCACTGGCTACTGTAGCTGGTTGAGGAACACTATTCCATTCAGGTATATGCAAGTATGAGCCTTGAAAAATATCTCCCAAAATATTCCATGGTTACTAGTGCCCAGACAAGCGACAACTGTATAAATAAAACATTTCTGAGCTTAAATGTGAGTGCAGGTGACCAAGAAAAAAATGTAATAAAATAAAAATATGTTTTTTTATATATTTCAATAATAATTATTTCTTTTTTTAATTATTACTTAATCCCTTAATGGCCAAGCCCATTTTAACCTTAAAGGGGTACTCCGCCTCCGCCAAAGGATAGGGGATAAGATGTCAGATCGCCGGGGTCCCACTGCTGGGGACCCCCGGGATCGCTGCTGCGGCACCGCGCTATCATTAGGGTTTGACTAGCGTGCATCTTATTTATCAAGAAGGTGCAGCAGGATGATGAATTTTGCGCAGCTCTGCTGTAGTGGGAAAAGCTCTACCACACACACTTTTTCTAGACGCTTGTGAGGGAGGGAGGTAGACACTTACCCGGGTCCTGAATTTGGCAGGTTAGGTGTTTTTACTTACTTTCACAGAGCTGCCGGGACATTTTTACTTGCATTTTAGACGCTGGCATTAGAGATGGGTCCTGGTGGCAGATAGCCACCAGGACCATCCAGTTATGACCTGCGCTCAGCTCCTGAGCACGTTACATAGAAGGGGAGTGGGATGCTGTCGTCCACAAGGGGTTAAAGGTTGAATTGTGAAAGGTAGAAATTATTCGCACGCCTACTGGTAGGTGGTGTAGCTTTGCACCTAAAAAAGTACCTTTGCTCACAAAATTGCGACTTTTGGCAAAAGTCTCAAATGATAAATACGTTACCACTGCATGGTCAAAAAGAAAGAGTTCTACAGGTAGGCAAAAAGAGTAAAACTGTCTATATCAAAAGGCACATAAAAGTCTCAAAATATGCTGCTTGCGCCCGAACTGCACCTAAACATAAAAAAATGCTCTAAAAGCAATGAATAATCCCCCCCAATGTGTACCAGATGTGATCTCATTAAAGCTCTCTATAGCAGTATCACAATCTCTCTCTTCCTACTGGTTATACCTCTAGCCAAGCAGCCAAGCATTCCACTTGTTTTCCCTACTGTTTGGCCGATCCGTTGACTTTTCTTGAGGATGTCAAAAATCACTACCCCTAAATCCTTCCCTTATGAAGTCCTGGCTGACATAGAACTGCTAATATAATACTCAGGTTTCCTTCTCCCCAAGTGCATTATTTTACATTTTGAAACATCGAACTGCAGTTTCCACTGTTTTGATGATTTATCCAGTACAGCTAAATCATTTTCCATACTGTAGCCTTTTCCAGGAACATCAAACCTATTGCACTCTTTGTGTCATCAGTAAACAGGCAAACCTTACCTACCACACTTTCTCCTATGTCACTTACAAACATATTAAAAAGAACAGGACCCAATCACTGATTTAAGAACCCTGGAGTGGATGCCATCCAGACGCAAACACTGGACTCTAAAAAACACTGTAGCTGAATCCTTTCAACAATAGATATGTAATGATCAGACATGTAAGTTTAATAACCTGTCTTGGTACTGCAATCCACCCATTCTACATGATCCACTCTAGACTTGTTCTTCTTATATGCAGATGCCTAGAATTATATCAAATATTCTATGTGTGGTCTGACTATTTATTTTATATTGTTTAAATATTAAGTGCACAATTTGCACTTGTATGGGGTAGAGGCTCAGTGGTATATGGCTGAATGAAATATAAGGGTTTTAGTTCCTCAGGCGTCATGATCATAGTGACTAAGGTCTGCAAATAATTAGCCAGATACCAGTTCACCTTAACCTGTCGGGGAAGGCATCACGCCACATGTACGCCATCACGTCCTGATACTTAAGGACGGAGGGTGTACCTGTGCGTCCTCTGTCTTTCCGATCGCAAGCGCTCGCCGGGCGGTGATCTGACCGGGATGACTGCTGATATCTATCAGCAGGCATTCCATGCAAATGCCTGGGGGGGGGGGGGGGGTCCTGAGAGTCAATTCAGACCGGCAATTTTCAGCTATTCCGGGCCAATCGGGTCACTGGTGACTCGATTGCGTGGAAAATAAGAGTGATCAGAACTGCTCCGCCCATTCTAAAGGATAGGAGCGAGGTGGCAGGACTGACCGACCAATGTCAGTTGGGGGTGGGCGGGTTAAAGTTTACTTCCCCCCGCTTTGCAAGCTGGTTGAAGTCCAGGCAGAGCGGGGGGGGGGGGGGGGTTGGGGAGGAGGGGACATGGCCGGCTTACAGGAGGCATCTGAGCGGCAGCATCTGAACAGCGGCGGCAGTGGCGGCATGGGAGCGGCGGTGGCAACAGGAGGAGACAGGCCGGAAAGTGCGGTGGTGGAAGAGGCTGCAGTGAAGATCGCTGGTACGTGATCTTCACTGTGGCCTTCTAAAAGTTGCAAAACTACAACACCCAGCATGCCCATATGAAATATTTCCTTACTCGAGAGAAATGGGGTTACAAATTTTGGGGGACATTTTCTCCTATTACTTTTTGAGAAAATGAAATGTTTGGGGTAACACCAGCATTTTTGTGTTAAAAATAAAAAAATTTATTTTCATGTTCCACTTTAACAAAAGTTTGTCAATCACTTGTGAGGTATGAAGACTCAATTTACCCCTTGTTATGTTCCTTGATGGGTGTAGTTTCCAAAATAGTGTGCCATGTGTTTTTCTGGCATCATGGGGGCTTCCTAAATGCGACATGTCCCCCAAAAACCATTTCAGCAAAATTCACTCTCCAAAATCCCATTGTCGCTCCTTCCCTTCTGAGCCCTCTAGTGCACCCATAGAGCGCTTTACATCCACATATGAAGTATTTCCTTACTCGAGAGAAAAGGAATTACAAGTTTTGGGGGGCCTTTTTTCAATTTTACCCCTTGTACAATAACGTTAGTGTAAAAAATTTTGATTTAGATTTTTTCCTCCATTTTGCTGCTATTCCTGTGAAACGCCTAAAGGGTTAACACATTTTTTAATGTCATTTTGAATACTTTGAGGGGTGCAGTTTTCATAATGGGGTCCATTATAGGGGATTTCCAAAATAACTATATATACACACACACACAAACACACACACGAGTATCAAACAAGTTACAAATCATCCAAAGGTTACGTCAATTAGGGTATTCTCAAACAGCATTTACTGATCTGATATAATACACATTGACAGATAGGAGACCAAAAATGTGTTCTATGAACAAAAAACTGTTTAATATATTAATATATGGCCAATTTAAAAGGTATTAAATATCCAATCTATAAAGATTACTATTCTTATGATTAAAACATTAATGGTGTATTGAAAACTAGTGCATCCCCACGTGTGGTGGTAGGGATTGCACTAGCTCTTTGAGACATCCAGTCTCTCTGAGTGCTATAATTATCCGTAGTGAAGTTCAAAAGGGGGCAGCACTTCGTCTTGAACATAAGAAATGTGAAACTGCAGGGGGAGCACTATTGAGCACCGGAGCAGAGTTCAAAAGGGGTGGGGATAAGCCCGGCAGCACTCCTGAACATATGAAGTATAAGACTGCAGGGGGGAGCACTATTGAGCACCGGAGTGGAGCGCAAAAGGGACAGGACTGAAGGCAGGTAATGGTAAGTAGAATGCCGGGGAAATACCGTAGCACTAGTAAGCTGTCGGGGAATTGAGACAGGGAGGGGAGAAACAGGACAGCTCTACTAGTTACGCTGTCTGCATGGCATTAAGAAAATAATGTGAACAGTGTGTATGGTTTGTGGACACGGTTGGAAAGAGAAAAAGCTAATTGTAATAAATAGATGTAAAACCAAACCATACTGTCCACCAGACTAGTTGGCACTGCACAGTATTAACAAAACTAGATGGTGGACGTAAGTATGTGCTTGAAAGGGAAAGCCATTGGGGAAAACATTGTTATAATTGAAATAATATACACTGCTCAAAAAAATAAAGAGAACACTTAAATAACACAATGTAACTCCAAGTAAATCACACTTCTGTGAAATCACACTGTCCACTCAGGAAGCAACACTGATTGACAATCAATTTCACATGCTGTTGTGCAAATGGAACAGACAACAGGTGAAAATTATAGGCAATTAGAAAGACACCCCCAATAAAGGAGTGGTACTTCAGGTGGTGACCAAAGACCACTTCTCAGTTCCTATGCTTCCTGGCTGATATTTTGGTCACTTTTGAATGCTGGCGGTGCTTTCACTCTAGTGGTAGCATGAGACGGAGTCTACAACCCACACAAGTGGCTCAGGTAGTGCAGCTTATCCACGATGGCACATCAATGCAAGCTGTGGCAACAATCCAGCAGCAGGACCGCTACCTCCGCCTTTGTGCAAGGAGGAGCACTGCCAGAGCCCTGCAAAATAACCTCATAAGGTAAACTCCCCAGTACAGGTCACCTGTCTAACCCAGAAAGAAGTACAGTGCCGCCTACAAAAAATCGAAATAGACAAATCACCAGGTCCAGATGGCATTCACCCCCTTGTTCTAAAGGAATTAAGTTATGTAATAGACAGACCCCTATTTTTAATATTCAGGGACTCTATAAGGACAGGGACTGTTCCCCAGGACTGGTGCATGGCAAATGTGGTGCCAATATTTAAAAAGGGGTCACAAAGTGACCCTGGGAATTGTAGACCTGTTAGTTTAACCTCCGTTGTATGTAAATTGTTTGAGGGTTTTCTAAGGGATGTTATTTTGGAGTATCTTGATAAAAATAAATGTATGACACCATATCAGCATGGCTTTAAGAGGGATCGGTCCTGTCAAACAAACCTGATCAGTTGTTATGAGGAGGTAAGCTCCAGGCTTAACCAGGGGGAATCCCTGGATGTCGTGTATCTGGATTTCTCCAAAGCATTTGACACGGTTCATAAAATAAGAAGGATGGGTCTGGGGGTGAATGTGTGTAAGTGGGTAAGTAACTGGCTCTGTGATAGGAAACAGAGGGTGGTTATTAATGGTACTTATTCTGATTGGGTGACTGTTACTAGTGGGATACCACAGGGGTCCGTCTTGGGTCCTGTCCTATTTAATGTGCTCATTGATGACCTTGAAGAGGGGTTGAATAGTAAAGTAGCAATCTTTGCAGATGATACTAAACTCTGTAAAGCGGTAAACACTATAGAGGACAGTGCACTGTTACAAATGGATCTGGATAGGTTTGAGGTTTGGGCTGGGAAGTGGCAGATGAGGTTCAACACTGATAAATGTAAGGCAATGCACATGGGGAAGAAAAATCTGGGCTGGGATTATGTATTAAATGGAAGAACACTTAGGACGACTGACGTGGAAATAGACTTGGGAGTCTTAGTTAATAGTAAATTTAGCTGTAGTGACCAGTGTCGGGCAGCTGCTGCCAAGGCAAATAAAATCATGGGGTGCATCAATAGGGGCATAGATGCCCACGACAAGGAAATAATTCTACCACTGTACAAATCACTAGTCAGATCACACATAGAATACTGTGTACAGTACTGGGCACCAGTGTACAAGAAAGATATAGTGGAGCTTGAGAGGGTTCAAAGATGGACAACCAGGGTAATACAGGCAATGGGAGGACTACAGTACCCAGAAAAATTATCAGTAATAGGGTTATTTAGTTTAGAAAAAAGAAGGCTTAGGGGCGACCTAATAACTATGTATAAATATATCAGGGGGCAGTACAGAGATCTCTCCCATGATCTATTTATACCCAGGACTGTATCCATAACAAGGGGTCATCCTCTACGTTTAGAGGAAAGAAGGTTTCTACACCAGCACAGATGGGGGTCCTTTACTGTAAGAGCAGTGAGACTGTGGAATTCTCTCCCGGAGGAGGTGGTCATGGTAAACTCTGTAAAAGAGTTCAAAAGGGGTCTGGATGCATTTTTGGAGAACAATAACATCGCTGGTTATGTGTAGTAGATTTATAAGGACAGAACGTTGATACAGGGATTTATTCTGATGCCATATTTGGAGTCAGGAAGGAATTTTTACCTCTAGCATGAGGTTTTTTTTTTGCCTTCCTCTGGATCAACTCAGTAGGGACTCATTAGGGATATATGTTGAACTTGATGGACTGGTCTTTTTTCAACCTTATGAACTATGTTACTATGTTACACTGTACATTATTAACCTACACGTTAATGGTTTCTGAAATTTCATTAAGACCTAATGGTTGAAGAGAATTGATCTTAAAAATCCAGTAAAACTTACAATCTATTGGATCTGCTGGAGTGGACATGATCAATGTGGGTGACCAAAAATTCCACAAAGGAGTCACGGTGGTCATTGGTCATATGTCGAGATAAACTGTGAAGGATAAATTAGTTTTTTTATATTAAAGCACTAGCACTCAATCAGATAAATAACATATTCGGATTCACATGTCAAGTGAAATTTTATGTTGAATCTTTCACCTGAGGTCAAAGACTGGGATTCACAGACTGGGAAGGAGCATTCCCCAGCAGATGTTACATAATCTGAAACCATACAGGGAGAACTTACTTCCTCCCTCATCTGCTACACACAGCCCAGAGCAGTTCAGTGTGAGATGAGCTGTGATTGCTTAAGGTTGCACCCCCCCCCCCCCCTCAGCACTCCAGACTGCCTTTCCTGATTTTGGATTTCTGCCAGGCCAGCAGGAGTCCAAAGTCTGTGCAAGAGATAGGTGGAAATGTGCTCTGGGCAGGTAGGGAGACACCTAGTGGCAGGTTTTTTGAACACAAATAAAACATAGAAAACTTCATTTTTTTTTTTAAAACAAAGTACATTAGAAAGATTTTTTATTTACCATAAGGAGTGCAATAGCAAAAATTAGTTTTAATGACAATGCGCATTTAAGTGAGCTCAGGCCTGGGTAAAAAACAAAAAAGGTGTAGTCACCTGCCCCACCCCCTGTAGCCCCTGTTTTGACAGTGCCTGTTCAACCAATCATGGGCTGTGCTGGGTCACTGCTGGTAAAAAACTGAAAGATCAGCATTTCCTGAAAAAAAAAGCTAAGTTCTGGAACAAGGTACATTTTATCTCTTCATTCTTATGCATGCAACCAGAATCCAGGCCAGCTCTCCCAAAATCCCTGTCTCCTCCAAAGTCTGGCTCTTATACTCGGAGCTGCAGGGTTGCTGTGACAGAATCTAATTTTATGTCATAGGCATCAGCTTTACAAACCACCACCTGACCTGCACACCTTGCCAAGTTATTGGTTTGATAAGTACCAGTTTATTTACTCTTTCTAGTCTTTGGTCAATCTCAATGATTTTAGAACTCTCTGGCTTGGTGTGAATTCTGCTTCTAAGGATTTGACCTCTGGCTTGTTTACTGGACTTAACTTACACTCATTACCACTGATACCTCTGTTGTTGGTCACTGGCGATGGTCTTTTTCTATGGTTTGGTCTTTTTAGGGTCTTTTTCTGTGCATTTCTATTTTTGTTTTTCAAACCAAGGTATTCAAGATGCCATATACTTGGGGTTTTCTCGTAGTTGAGTCAATACCTCCATGAGGGGGGTTGAAGGTAAGGCCTATAGAATCCCTTTGACCCCACTTCTGATTTAGCCTGCATAAATGAATGGCTGAAAAATAGAAAAACCACAGCTTCTACAGTTAGCAAAACATGGAGGAAGGAAACCAAAAATAACTTGTACTGGTTCCTGATAGAAGGAGGATTAACAAGGATAAAGCCTTGGAAGAAACATCATCAGCACAGAAAATATGAAAGTCGAAAAACCTACAAAGAGAGGCAATCCAGAAGAAAATAAAGAATAGAAATAAGACCTTGTTGTAGTAACAAGCAAATCATATTACAGATTTTATCTTTCCACAGCATTATGGGGGTGTCACGATACCATGCAAGGGATAATACCAGCAATATTGTCTATAGCACCCCTGGTCTCCATGGTGGCTTATAATATCAATTGTGACAACTGTTGTTTTGACTGATTTGTTTTTTTGGACACCAGATTTAGAGAACTTACTATTATTTTTCTTTTCCTGCATATATTATAATCACTATTTTATTAAGAGCTTTTTCAAATCTATGATAGTGTTCAATAGGCTCTGTTATAATTCACTACTTCTTCAGTCTCAGTCATATTCTCTTTTAGCTGAAAATTCTGTTTATATCCTCATGATTTAAGAGGGATACCTACGCAGATTTGCTATCACTGATATTATGTTGTGGTGGTGGTTTTGTTTCCTCAATAATTTATAATTTATTAGATAATTACACTGTTACGCCGAGCGCTCCGGGTCCCCGCTCCTCCCCGGAGCGCTCGCTTCACTCTCTCCGCTGTAGCGCTCCGGTCTCGTCCTCTGACCCGGGGCGCTGCGATTCCGCTGCCAGCCGGGATGCGCATCGCGAGCGGGCGCACCCCGGCTCCCCTACCTGACTCGCTCTCCGTCTGTTCTGTCCCGGCGCGCGCGGCCCCGCTCCCTAGGGCGCGCGCGCGCCGGGTCTCTGCGATTTAAAGGGCCACTGCGCCGCTGATTGGCGCAGTGGTTCCAATTAGTGTGTTCACCTGTGCACTTCCCTATATCACCTCACTTCCCCTGCACTCCCTTGCCGGATCTTGTTGCCTTAGTGCCAGTGAAAGCGTTCCTTGTGTGTTCCTTGCCTGTGTTTCCAGACCTTCTGCCGTTGCCCCTGACTACGATCCTTGCTGCCTGCCCCGACCTTCTGCTTCGTCCGACCTTGCTTCTGCCTACTCCCTTGTACCGCGCCTATCTTCAGCAGCCAGAGAGGTGAGCCGTTGCTAGTGGATACGACCTGGTCACTACCGCCGCAGCAAGACCATCCCGCTTTGCGGCGGGCTCTGGTGAAAACCAGTAGTGGCTTAGAACCGGTCCACTAGCACGGTCCACGCCAATCCCTCTCTGGCACAGAGGATCCACTACCTGCCAGCCGGCATCGTGACAGTAGATCCGGCCATGGATCCCGCTGAAGTTCCTCTGCCAGTTGTCGCTGACCTCACCACGGTGGTCGCCCAGCAGTCACAACAGATAGCGCAACAAGGCCAACAGCTGTCTCAACTGACCGTTATGCTACAACAGTTACTACCACAGCTTCAGCAGTCATCTCCGCCGCCAGCTCCTGCACCTCCTCCGCAGCGAGTGGCCGCTCCTGGGCTACGCCTATCCTTGCCGGATAAATTTGATGGGGACTCTAAGTTTTGCCGTGGCTTTCTTTCCCAATGTTCCCTGCATCTGGAGATGATGTCGGACCTGTTTCCCACTGAAAGGTCTAAGGTGGCTTTCGTAGTCAGCCTTCTGTCCGGAAAAGCCCTGTCATGGGCCACACCGCTCTGGGACCGCAATGACCCCGTCACTGCCTCTGTACACTCCTTCTTCTCGGAAATCCGAAGTGTCTTTGAGGAACCTGCCCGAGCCTCTTCTGCTGAGACTGCCCTGTTGAACCTGGTCCAGGGTAATTCTTCCGTTGGCGAGTATGCCGTACAATTCCGTACTCTTGCTTCAGAATTGTCCTGGAATAATGAGGCCCTCTGCGCGACCTTCAAAAAAGGCCTATCCAGCAACATTAAAGATGTTCTGGCCGCACGAGGAATTCCTGCTAATCTACATGAACTTATTCACCTAGCCACTCGCATTGACATGCGTTTTTCCGAAAGGCGTCAGGAACTCCGCCAAGATATGGACTCTGTTCGCACGAGGCGTTTCTCCTCCTCGGCTCCTCTCTCCTCTGGTCCCCTGCAATCTGTTCTTGTGCCTTCCGCCGTGGAGGCTATGCAGGTCGACCGGTCTCGCCTGACACCTCAAGAGAGGACACGACGCCGTATGGAGAACCTCTGCCTGTACTGTGCTAGTACCGAACACTTCCTGAGGGATTGTCCTATCCGTCCTCCCCGCCTGGAAAGACGTACGCTGACTCCGCACAAAGGTGAGGCAGTCCTTGATGTCTACTCTGCTTCTCCACGTCTTACAGTGCCTGTGCGGATGTCTGCCTCTGCCTTCTCCTTCCCTGCTGTGGCCTTCTTGGACTCTGGATCTGCAGGAAATTTTATTTTGGCCTCTCTCGTCAACAGGTTCAACATCCCGGTGACCAGTCTCGCCAGACCCCTCTACATCAATTGTGTAAATAATGAAAGATTGGACTGTACCATACGTTTCCGCACGGAGCCCCTTCTTATGAGCATCGGATCTCATCATGAGAGGATTGAACTTTTTGTCCTCCCCAATTGCACCTCGGAAATTCTCCTTGGACTTCCCTGGCTTCAACTTCATTCCCCAACCCTGGATTGGTCCACTGGGGAGATCAAGAGTTGGGGGTCCTCTTGTTCCAAGAACTGTCTAAAACCGGTTCCCAGTAACCCTTGCCGTAACTCTGTGGTTCCTCCAGTAACCGGTCTCCCTAAGGCCTATATGGACTTCGCGGATGTTTTCTGCAAAAAACAAGCTGAGACTCTACCTCCTCACAGGCCTTATGATTGCCCTATCGACCTCCTCCCGGGCACTACTCCACCCCGGGGCAGAATTTATCCTCTCTCTGCCCCAGAGACTCTTGCCATGTCCGAATACGTCCAGGAGAATCTAAAAAAGGGCTTTATCCGTAAATCCTCCTCTCCTGCCGGAGCCGGATTTTTCTTTGTGTCCAAAAAAGATGGCTCCCTACGTCCTTGCATTGACTACCGCGGTCTTAATAAAATCACGGTTAAGAACCGCTACCCCTTACCCCTCATCTCTGAACTCTTTGATCGCCTCCAAGGTGCCCACATCTTCACTAAATTGGACTTAAGAGGCGCCTATAACCTCATCCGCATCAGAGAAGGGGACGAGTGGAAAACGGCATTTAACACCAGAGATGGACACTTTGAGTATCTGGTCATGCCCTTTGGACTGTGCAATGCCCCTGCCGTCTTCCAAGACTTTGTCAATGAAATTTTTCGTGATCTGTTATACTCCTGTGTTGTTGTATATCTGGACGATATCCTAATTTTTTCTGCCAATCTAGAAGAACACCGCCAGCATGTCCGTATGGTTCTTCAGAGACTTCGTGACAACCAACTCTATGCCAAAATTGAGAAATGTCTGTTTGAATGCCAATCTCTTCCTTTTCTAGGATATTTGGTCTCTGGCCAGGGACTACAGATGGATCCAGACAAACTCTCTGCCGTCTTAGATTGGCCACGCCCCTCCGGACTCCGTGCTATCCAACGCTTTTTGGGGTTCGCCAATTATTACAGGCAATTTATTCCACATTTTTCTACCATTGTGGCTCCTATCGTGGCTTTAACCAAAAAAAATGCTGATCCCAAGTCCTGGCCTCCTCAAGCAGAAGACGCCTTTAAACGACTCAAGTCTGCCTTTTCTTCGGCTCCCGTGCTCTCCAGACCTGACCCTTCCAAACCCTTCCTATTGGAGGTTGATGCCTCCTCAGTGGGAGCTGGAGCTGTTCTTCTACAAAAAAATTCTTCCGGGCATGCTGTCACTTGTGGTTTTTTCTCTAGGACCTTCTCTCCAGCGGAGAGGAACTACTCCATCGGGGATCGAGAGCTTCTAGCCATTAAATTAGCACTTGAGGAATGGAGGCATCTGCTGGAGGGATCAAGATTTCCTGTTATTATCTACACCGACCACAAGAACCTCTCCTACCTCCAGTCTGCCCAACGGCTGAATCCTCGCCAGGCCCGGTGGTCTCTGTTCTTTGCCCGATTTAATTTTGAGATTCACTTTCGTCCTGCCGATAAGAACATTAGGGCCGATGCTCTTTCTCGTTCCTCGGATGCCTCAGAAGTTGATCTCCCTCCGCAACACATCATTCCACCTGACTGCCTGATCTCCACTTCTCCTGCCTCCATCAGGCAGACTCCTCCAGGAAAGACCTTTGTTTCTCCACGCCAACGCCTCGGAATCCTCAAATGGGGTCACTCCTCCCATCTCGCAGGTCATGCGGGCATCAAGAAATCTGTGCAACTCATCTCCCGCTTCTATTGGTGGCCGACTCTGGAGACGGATGTTGGGGACTTTGTGCGAGCCTGCACTATCTGTGCCCGGGATAAGACTCCTCGCCAGAAGCCCGCTGGTTTTCTTCATCCTCTGCCTGTCCCCGAACAGCCTTGGTCTCTGATTGGTATGGATTTTATTACTGATTTACCCCCTTCCCGTGGCAACACTGTTATTTGGGTGGTCGTTGATCGATTCTCCAAAATGGCACATTTCATCCCTCTTCCTGGTCTTCCTTCTGCGCCTCAGTTGGCTAAACAATTTTTTGTACACATTTTTCGTCTTCACGGGTTGCCTACGCAGATTGTCTCGGATAGAGGTGTCCAATTCGTGTCTAAATTCTGGAGGGCTCTCTGTAAACAACTCAAGATTAAATTAAATTTTTCCTCTGCATATCATCCCCAGTCCAATGGACAAGTAGAAAGAATTAACCAGATCTTGGGTGATTATTTGCGACATTTTGTTTCCTCCCGCCAGGATGACTGGGCAGATCTCCTTCCATGGGCCGAATTCTCGTATAACTTCAGGGTCTCTGAATCTTCCTCCAAATCCCCATTTTTCGTGGTGTACGGCCGTCACCCTCTTCCCCCCCTCCCTACCCCCTTGCCCTCTGGTCTGCCCGCTGTGGATGAAATTTCTCGTGACCTTTCCATTATATGGAGAGAGACCCAAAATTCTCTCTTACAGGCTTCTTCACGCATGAAGAGGTTCGCGGATAAGAAAAGAAGAGCTCCCCCCGTTTTTTCCCCTGGAGACAAGGTATGGCTCTCCGCTAAATATGTCCGCTTCCGTGTCCCTAGCTACAAGTTGGGACCACGTTATCTTGGTCCTTTCAAAATTTTGTGTCAAATTAATCCTGTCTCTTATAAACTTTTTCTTCCTCCTTCTCTTCGTATCCCTAATGCCTTTCACGTCTCTCTTCTCAAACCACTCATCCTCAACCGTTTTTCTCCCAAATCTGTTCCTCCCACTCCTGTTTCCGGCTCCTCGGACGTCTTCTCGGTCAAGGAAATTTTGGCTGCCAAAAAGGTCAGAGGGAAAAATTTTTTTTTAGTAGACTGGGAGGGTTGTGGTCCTGAAGAGAGATCCTGGGAACCTGAGGACAACATCCTTGACAAAAGTCTGCTCCTCAGGTTCTCAGGCTCCAAGAAGAGGGGGAGACCCAAGGGGGGGGGTACTGTTACGCCGAGCGCTCCGGGTCCCCGCTCCTCCCCGGAGCGCTCGCTTCACTCTCTCCGCTGTAGCGCTCCGGTCTCGTCCTCTGACCCGGGGCGCTGCGATTCCGCTGCCAGCCGGGATGCGATTCGCGATGCGGGTAGCGCCCGCTCGCGATGCGCACCCCGGCTCCCCTACCTGACTCGCTCTCCGTCTGTTCTGTCCCGGCGCGCGCGGCCCCGCTCCCTAGGGCGCGCGCGCGCCGGGTCTCTGCGATTTAAAGGGCCACTGCGCCGCTGATTGGCGCAGTGGTTCCAATTAGTGTGTTCACCTGTGCACTTCCCTATATCACCTCACTTCCCCTGCACTCCCTTGCCGGATCTTGTTGCCTTAGTGCCAGTGAAAGCGTTCCTTGTGTGTTCCTTGCCTGTGTTTCCAGACCTTCTGCCGTTGCCCCTGACTACGATCCTTGCTGCCTGCCCCGACCTTCTGCTTCGTCCGACCTTGCTTCTGCCTACTCCCTTGTACCGCGCCTATCTTCAGCAGCCAGAGAGGTGAGCCGTTGCTAGTGGATACGACCTGGTCACTACCGCCGCAGCAAGACCATCCCGCTTTGCGGCGGGCTCTGGTGAAAACCAGTAGTGGCTTAGAACCGGTCCACTAGCACGGTCCACGCCAATCCCTCTCTGGCACAGAGGATCCACTACCTGCCAGCCGGCATCGTGACATACACATCCTCTATTGAACATGAAATTATTTCTACTGTACTATATATTACTATAATTTTTCTTTTAAAATGTATACCACACAGGAGATATGGGAGCAAAATGGTGTTTTTATGGCCAACACCAATATTTCTATAATTAAAAAATAGAATTTGAATATGCACTAAGTAATATATATTGGTCCCCTCAACAAAAGTAAGGTTATTTAGCAGCAACAGCTTATCTTCTGTGAGAAAATAGGATGAGCTGCAACCCAACATACCTGATACTTCTTTTCTTTGACATCTCTAGGTCTCTGCTTTTACCACTTTTTCCTGTTCCTGTTATGTTTCATCCCCACAGAAACTGCGCTGTTCAGCCGATCACTCGCTGCAGTGGTGTCTCACTTCAGTCAGTGGGTGGGTAGTTCTTGCTGTGTCTTGGAGCCATTGGAATGGCAGCTGTGGTGAATTTGGGTAGGTGAGTATTTATTTTTATACCACTCTCAGTCAAATCCAACACAAACGAATGTCCAGCACTTGGTATGCGAATAAAATAATTTTCGTTTATTGAAGTTGCACAGGACAAACAAGTACAAGTGGTCTTTCTGACGCGTTTCGCGCTTAGATGCGCTTAGTCATAGACTAAGCGCATCTAAGCGCGAAACGCGTCAGAAAGACCACTTGTACCTGTTTGTCCTGTGCAACTTCAATAAACGAAAATTATTTTATTCGCATACCAAGTGCTGGACATTCGTTTGTGTTGGATTTACTGTGGAAGCCGGGGCGGTGCCGGCGGGTCCGAGACACAGGTGTGCGCATTGCAGGAGTGAGCTGTATCTTGCTTGGATACTCTCAGTCAAATGTTATTTTTTGTATTTATTTTATCCCTGGACAATCCCTTCTAGAGCAACATGGTATGGCAGAAGGTCTGTTCTTCTATTACTCCATTTGCCTAATAGAGCATAACCAACAATACAGAGGACTGTTTTGGCTGTATTCATAAAGGGAGAAGCACTCTCCCGCCCCCTGAAACCTGCACATAGCTACTCTTGCTCTCAGATTAAAAGTGGATACAATTGTCAACAGTTTAGACACTACTATCTGTGCACCCCTGATGTAAGAATTTGTTCTCATTGCCTTAAAGAACAAACAGGGATCTACTTCACAAAGGTATATTTGTCTTTTCTCTAAATCAACAAGGTGACTTACCTTATTTTTTTTGCTTGCTGGAAAAAAAGTACATTATGATATTTTGAATGATATAATGATATAGATACTTTTAAAAGCTTTTTTTTTAGGATCCCATTTCACTGTACATTTCAGATAATCTTAGTAGACATAGCCTTGGGTGCTATGACCAAGGAATAGAACCGGCTTAAATCAAAATGCTTGCATGCTACAGTAAGTAGAATAACCATGCAGGGAAATATAACTGCCCTTATATTTGATCTGCTTTTATTCTTGGGTTGGTTTAAAGAGAAAAAGTATAACAAATAAAGATTAAAACAGCTTTTACACTGCGGCTATAAAAATAATCACATACTTCTGAACAAAAAAACGAAAACTGTAGGACTTGCAAACAGTAAAAATGTTTGGAATGGCTTGAACACAATGGTTTACAGTCTCTGTACATTGGCTGCATAGTCTTTGAACAATCTGGACTGTCTCAGTATAATTCTTTAGCTCTGATGGGATGGTAAAAGGGCCATGTTACCAGGCAGGAAATTGGCCAAGCAATTGTTCCATCAGACGTTTCTATTGCTGAGTATCCTTGCGTCCCTGTATTATTTTTTCAGTACTTTCCACCCTATCAAATGGATTTATCAAGGACGGCACAGTTCACATACAGACTTTGTTCTGTATATAATCTGATTACTTTCTCCTTAGCAGACTATATGTTTTCTTTACTTGCTATGCTTTGTTTCAAATGGAAATGAGCTATTCTGAAATGTTATTGTGCTTGACTAGAAAGCCCTCTTCTACCACCGACTTTAACTTGGAACATACCTTTTGTTCATTGAATTTCTGGTAACAGCAGTATGTTTAATTGGTTTCTTTTTTTCTTCACTTTTCTGCACAAACCGTGATAGACTTGCTGACAAGTAGAAATTGGCCCACTGAGGTAACTGAGATGTTGGTGCGACTGGAACAGTAGACTTTTATGGGTCAAACAGGTTGAGTATTAAGTGAGAAATGCGAATTTTAGTGTAATTACTATAACTGAGCCTCTAGTGTGCTCCAGGCACATGTCCAGCAGTCTAATAGGGGATTTAATGACCACTAGGCAAGATGTCTTGATGTATTTTAAGTAAGTCAGATGGGAGTTTGGAAAACAATAAAAATGGTACCAAGTGAAATGGGGCAAAACGGCAACCAGACCCCTATACCAATTTATTTTTTACATTAATCTTTTATTAGGGTTTTACCACACATCATTATCTGCAAGTGTTTTTACTTTGTTAGTAAATGTTGTATTAAATCATTCACGTTATGCTTTGACCATGAACAAGTCATTTAGAAGCTATTCCAGGAGGTCTCCATACATATACTGTAGCATTATAATTATCAGCCATCATTATCATGTTTTTTTTTCTACAGAAATTGTACTTTCCATTTACAATTTTTTTCTAATTAAAGTAATGTGTTCAGCCTGGGAGGGGGAAAACTAAAAAGTCTATACTTACTATCTCACTCTCTTCCGTTGGTGCTGCCGGTCCTGTTTAACAGTTCAGTGTTTGGGATAGACGCTTACACCACCTGCTTAGCTGATCAGCATTTGTACAGGTCCCCCCTCAGAGCATCTTGTTCACTGTATCTGAGTTAATCTGCTCTGTGACCTTTCATCTGTTCATTATTGAAGACACTTCATTAGGTCATATTCACATGACAGATGTTTTTATTGGATATACCCATTCTGCAATCTGTAGCACAAATCAGAGGCATACCTTTAGATTTCTGCAACTGCTGTTTAGTATAGGTATTAGATGCAGGTTAGCCCCATTCAAAGGAGCCAATCTGTGTCCAGGCTACCCAATCCACATGGATTTAACATAAAAGAATCAGATTATTTATTTATGTTTTTTTAATATACAGTTCACAAAAAATCTAAAAAGCTAAATTCCAAGTGTGAACTATGGCACAGTTTCCCATTGAAAACAGTTGGAACAGAATTCCATTTTTTATTATGTGAATTCTAAGTGTGAACATGCAGTTTAGCAAAAAGTTACAGTGTAAGTGCCAAGTTTTCGGATTTTCCTTTTTGCATTTTAGTTTTTTGCTTCCTACTTTTTTAAGAGACATACCTCTACATCTATAGAGCCATCCGAGGGCTTGTCTTTTACAGGACTAATTTTACTTTGAAATGGTGTTTTCATTTTATTATAAAATGTATTTACCACAATTCTAGGGGGTTTTGTTTTAAGGCAGTGTACATTATGGAAAAGGGTATGATATTTACATAGGTAAATGTTTTTTTTTATTATTTTACTAATTTCAAAAAAGTTTAACTTTTCCCCCCCTACAAAATAAGAATGGTGAAAATGACCCTATTGTGCAGTTATACCTAATGTTTTTATGTGATTTTGGGAAAGGGGGCATGATTTGAATTTTTTTCAAAGGTGGGGATTTATTTTTTATTTTTTTTAAATATGAAAGAATACTTTTTACATTTTTTAAGTCCCTCTATGGAATTATTAAAGGTAATCATTAGGTTGCTTATACTGATCAATACTACACTATTGCATAGCACTGATCAAACACATCGACTCTTTGCTAGTAGACCTGCCTAGTAGTAGGAGCTTACCCCCATGATCAATAACGATTACAGCATTTAAGACATTAAATGGCAGGTGCCAAGCCTGTCGGGTGCCTGATTGGCACCTGTGCAACATGTTTTTGGGGTGGCGGTTGTTATTCATGGAAGCAGGAGGCCTTCAAGAGATCACTATACCTCCCAAGAAAACCAGTTGGCACCCCAGAAACATGTTGCACCGGACCGATCAGGCACCCGACAGCCTCTTAAATGCTTAGATCATTATTGACTTGGGGGGCTAAATGGCTAACATCAGTGTGATTGCTAATGTCGGTCATTGACTGAGGGTGCTGGCTGCTGATAGCAGCCGTCACTCATCATCAAGGATGTGAGGTCAGCTCATGAGCTTACCTCATAGAGTCACTGCACTATTATGGCGCACATGTTTGGCACATGTATTAAAGGACCAGGCAGCCATACTGTACATGTACAACACATGTCACCAAGAGGTTAAACTAAAATGTACATGTTTTGTTTAATGAAACACACACCATGTTTTAATGAGGATCTCTGGAAGGGTATCCATATGTTTTAACTTATAAACAACGGTGGAGATTTGTTAAGACTGACTTGTAGATCACATAGATTTAAGATCAATAGACATGTTTATGATGTGCAAATTATAAAAATATGAAAGCAAAATATTCAAAACATCTTAATGTATTCAATATTGAGTATGAGCCACATGCAAAAATACACACTTACTCACCTTAGCATGTTATCAATTAGGTTTTTAATGGTTGTCTAAGAAGCAAATGGATCAATAAGCGTTATTTTTCTGACTAACCATTTGCGTAGAGGTTTGCCTCTGTGCACATCTTGCTGTCATTCTAATTCGTCATCGATCTGCAAACCACTAGGACACACAACAGTGAACAGTGCTAATCTCTTGGTCTTACAGTTCAAGGATTCTTTCCCTCTCAGTTTGACTTGACTTGTGCTGACTTGATCCGATTTCTAATGTTTCATGTAGCTGTAAAAATCTGCTTTCGATCTGGCTTTTATACCATTGAAGCCCCTTTCACACCCCATAGATTGGAGCTAGGTGCTTGAAAATGTCCTAATTTGCAGATCCTAGCGAAACCATTCTCAGTTTATATAACCTTACGGCTTCTCCTTCTTATTGTTCAGCAATTTCACTGTTGAGGAGTTTGTGGTATGGGGTGTGATGCAGGACAGATGGAATTACCCTAGGGGCAGATGGCATTTAAGGGGTACTACGGTGGAAATTTTTTTTTTATATCAACTGGTGCCAGAAAGTTAAACAGATTTGTAAAATACTTTTATTAAAAAAATCTTTACCCTTCCAGTACTTTTAAGCAGCTGTATGCTACAGAGGAAATTCTTTTCTTTTTGAATTTCTTTTCTGTCTTGTCCACAGTGCTTTCTGCTGACACCTGATGCCCGTATCAGGAACTGTCCAGAGCAGCATAGGTTTGCTCTGGGTATCTTTGACTGCTAAATTAGGCCTATTTCAGAGTCATGGAATAGAATCTATGTCTGCTGTAAGCAGCAGAGTACCACCAGGTAAGGCTATGTTTAAACTTGGATTATATGTCCAAAATGAGGATCTTGACTCACTGCAATCCACTGCAATGTTAACTTGATATTATTTTTACTGGGACAAATAGCATAGCAAACTATGTTATTGTGACTTCCAAAAAATGGAAACCTAGTGAAACAGAGGGAATGCACCATCAGAAAACCATCCAGTAGAGGCTTTAAAGCTTTACTGCCATTAAAAACAACTTTTGATATGTTGATCAGATAAAAGTTGTTGATTGCAATAGTTGTTTAGTTCCACTGCCATGGTGAGTTGTAAGCTAGAACAGCGTGCAGCATTGTGCTCCACTTACTGGCCAGCCAGGAGATCTCTCCATTTGTCTACATAGAAGTCTATGCAGAGACTCTGTGTACTGAGGACAAGCAGAGCTCTGTACACTGAAGGCAAGCAGTGCTCTGTATACTGAGGACAAGCGTGGCTTTGTACACTGAGGACAAGTGGGGCTCTGTACACTGAGGACAAGCGGGGATCTGTACACTGAGGACAAGTGGGGCTCTGTACACTGGGGACAAGCAGGGCTCTGAACACCAGGGACAAGCAGGGCTCTGTACACCGGGGACAAGCAGGGCTCTGTACACCGGGGACAAGCAGGGCTCTGTACACTGGGGACAAGCAGGGCTCTGTACACTGAGGACAAGCAGGGCTCTGTACACTGAGGACAAGCAGGGCTCTGTACACTGAGGACCAGCAGGGCTCTGTACACTGATGACAAGCAGGGCTCTGTACACTGAGGACAAGCAGGGCTCTGTGCACTGAGGACAAGCAGGGCTCTGTGCATTGAGGACAAGTGGGGCTCAGTACACTGAGGACAAGCGGGGATCTGTACACTGAGGACAAGTGGGGCTCTGTACACTGGGGACAAGCAGGGCTCTGAACACCAGGGACAAGCAGGGCTCTGTACACCGGGGACAAGCAGGGCTCTGTGCACTGAGGACAAGCAGGGCTCTGTGCATTGAGGACAAGTGGGGCTCTGTACACTGAGGACAAGCGGGGATCTGTACACTGATGACAAGCAGGGCTCTGTACACTGAGGACAAGCAGGGCTCTGTGCACTGAGGACAAGCAGGGCTCTGTGCATTGAGGACAAGCAGGGCTCTGTGCACTAAGGACATGCAGGGCTCTGTGCACTGAGGACAAGCAGGGCTCTGAACATTGAGGACAAGCAGAGCTATGTGCACTGAGGACAAGCAGGGCTCTGTGCACTGAGGACAAGCAGGGCTCTGTGCACTGAGGACAAGCAGGGCTCTGTGCACTGAGGACAAGCAGGGCTCTCTGCATTGAGGACAAGCAGGGCTCTGTGCACTGAGGACAAGCAGGGCTCTGTACACTGAGGACAAGCAGGGCTCTGTACACTGAGGACAAGCAGGGCTCTGTACACTGAGGACCAGCAGGGCTCTGTACACTGATGACAAGCAGGGCTCTGTACACTGAGGACAAGCAGGGCTCTGTGCACTGAGGACAAGCAGGGCTCTGTGCATTGAGGACAAGCAGGGCTCTGTGCACTGAGGACATGCAGGGCTCTGTGCACTGAGGACAAGCAGGGCTCTGAACATTGAGGACAAGCAGAGCTATGTGCACTGAGGACAAGCAGGGCTCTGTGCACTGAGGACAAGCAGGGCTCTCTGCACTGAGGACAAGCAGGGCTCTGTGCACTGAGGACAAGCAGGGCTCTCTGCATTGAGGACAAGCAGGGCTCTGTGCACTGAGGACATGCAGGGCTCTGTGCACTGAGGACCAGCAGGGCTCTGTGCATTGGGGACAAGCAGGGCTCTGTGCACTGAGGACAAGTAGGGCTCTGTTCACTGAGGACAAGCAGGGCTCTGTGCACTGAGGACAAGCAGGGCTCTGTGCATGGAGGACAAGCAGGGCTCTGTGCACTGAGGACAAGCAGGTCTCTGTGCACTGAGGACAAACAGGGTTTTGTATACTGAGGACAAGCAGGGCTCTGTACACTGAGGACAAGCAGGGCTCTGTACACTGAGGACCAGCAGGGCTCTGTACACTGATGACAAGCAGGGCTCTGTACACTGAGGACAAGCAGGGCTTTGTGCACTGAGGACAAGCAGGGCTCTGTGCATTGAGGACAAGCAGGGCTCTGTGCACTGAGGACATGCAGGGCTCTGTGCACTGAGGACAAGCAGGGCTCTGAACATTGAGGACAAGCAGAGCTATGTGCACTGAGGACAAGCAGGGCTCTGTGCACTGAGGACAAGCAGGGCTCTGTGCACTGAGGACAAGCAGGGCTCTGTGCACTGAGGACAAGCAGGGCTCTCTGCATTGAGGACAAGCAGGGCTCTCTGCACTGAGGACAAGCAGGGCTCTGTACACTGAGGACAAGCAGGGCTCTGTACACTGAGGACAAGCAGGGCTCTGTACACTGAGGACCAGCAGGGCTCTGTACACTGATGACAAGCAGGGCTCTGTACACTGAGGACAAGCAGGGCTCTGTGCACTGAGGACAAGCAGGGCTCTGTGCATTGAGGACAAGCAGGGCTCTGTGCACTGAGGACATGCAGGGCTCTGTGCACTGAGGACAAGCAGGGCTCTGAACATTGAGGACAAGCAGAGCTATGTGCACTGAGGACAAGCAGGGCTCTGTGCACTGAGGACAAGCAGGGCTCTGTGCACTGAGGACAAGCAGGGCTCTGTGCACTGAGGACAAAAAGGGCTCTCTGCATTGAGGACAAGCAGGGCTCTGTGCACTGAGGACAAGCAGACCTCTGTGCACTGAGGACCAGCAGGGCTCTGTGCATTGGGGACAAGCAGGGCTCTGTGCACTGAGGACAAGTAGGGCTCTGTTCACTGAGGACAAGCAGGGCTCTGTGCACTGAGGACAAGCAGGGCTCTGTGCATGGAGGACAAGCAGGGCTCTGTGCACTGAGGACAAGCAGGTCTCTGTGCACTGAGGACAAACAGGGTTTTGTATACTGAGGACAAGCAGGGCTCTGTACACTGAGGACAAGCAGGCCTCTGTGCAGTGAGGACAAGCAGGGCTCTATGCACTGATGACAAGCAGGGCTCTGTACACTGTACACTGAGGACAAGCAGGGCTCTGTGCACTGAGGACAAGCACAGAGCTTGTAAACTGAGGACAAGCAGACCTCTGTGCAGTGAGGACAAGCAGGGCTCTGTACACTAAGGACAAGTAGGGCTCTGTACACTGAGGACAAGCAGGGCTCTGTGCAGTGAGGACAAGCAGGGCTATGTGCACTGGGGACAAACAGGGCTCTGTGCAGTGAGGACAAGCAGGGCTCTGTGCAATGAGGACAAGCAGGGTTCTGTGCACTGATGACAAGCAGGGCTCTGTGCACTGAGGACAAGCAGGGCTCTGTGCACTAAGGACAAGCAGGGCTCTGTGCACTGAGGACAAGCAGGGCTCTGTGCATTGAGGACAAGCAGGGCTCTCTGCACTGAGGACATGCAGGGCTCTGTGCACTGAGGACAAGCAGGGCTCTGTGCACTGAGGACAAGCAGGGCTCTCTGCATTGAGGACAAGCAGGGCTCTGTGCACTGAGGACAAGCAGACCTCTGTGCACTGAGGACCAGCAGGGCTCTGTGCATTGGGGACAAGCAGGGCTCTGTGCACTGAGGACAAGTAGGGCTCTGTTCACTGAGGACAAGCAGGGCTCTGTGCACTGAGGACAAGCAGGGCTCTGTGCATGGAGGACAAGCAGGGCTCTGTGCACTGAGGACAAGCAGGTCTCTGTGCACTGAGGACAAACAGGGTTTTGTATACTGAGGACAAGCAGGGCTCTGTACACTGAGGACAAGCAGGCCTCTGTGCAGTGAGGACAAGCAGGGCTCTATGCACTGATGACAAGCAGGGCTCTGTACACTGTACACTGAGGACAAGCAGGGCTCTGTGCACTGAGGACAAGCACAGAGCTTGTAAACTGAGGACAAGCAGACCTTTGTGCAGTGAGGACAAGCAGGGCTCTGTACACTAAGGACAAGTAGGGCTCTGTACACTGAGGACAAGCAGGGCTCTGTGCAGTGAGGACAAGCAGGGCTATGTGCACTGGGGACAAACAGGGCTCTGTGCAGTGAGGACAAGCAGGGCTCTGTGCAATGAGGACAAGCAGGGTTCTGTGCACTGATGACAAGCAGGGCTCTGTGCACTGAGGACAAGCAGGGCTCTGTGCACTAAGGACAAGCAGGGCTCTGTGCACTGAGGACAAGCAGGGCTCTGTGCATTGAGGACAAGCAGGGCTCTCTGCACTGAGGACAAGCAGGGCTCTGTGCATTGGGGACAAGCAGGGCTCTGTGCACTGAGGACAAGCAGGGCGCTGTGCACTGAGGACAAGCAGGGCTCTGTGCACTGAGGACAAGCAGGGCTCTGTGCATTGAGGACAAGCAGGTCTCTGTGCACTGAGGACAAACAGGGTTCTGTATACTGAGGACAAGCAGGGCTCTGTGCACTGAGGACAAACAGGGTTCTGTATACTGAGGACAAGCAGGGCTCTGTACACTGAGGACAAGCATGCCTCTGTGCAGTGAGGACAAGCAGGGCTCTATGCACTGATGACAAGCAGGGCTCTGTACACTGTTCACTGAGGACAAGCAGGGCTCTGTGCACTGAGGACAAGCACAGAGCTTGTAAACTGAGGACAAGCAGACCTCTGTGCAGTGAGGACAAGCAGGGCTCTGTACACTGAGGACAAGCAGGGCTCTGTACACTGAGGACCAGCAGGGCTCTGTACACTGATGACAAGCAGGGCTCTGTACACTGAGGACAAGCAGGGCTCTGTGCACTGAGGACAAGCAGGGCTCTGTGCATTGAGGACAAGCAGGGCTCTGTGCACTGAGGACATGCAGGGCTCTGTGCACTGAGGACAAGCAGGGCTCTGAACATTGAGGACAAGCAGAGCTATGTGCACTGAGGACAAGCAGGGCTCTGTGCACTGAG
Organism: Hyla sarda; assembly: GCF_029499605.1. Lineage (NCBI taxonomy): Eukaryota > Metazoa > Chordata > Amphibia > Anura > Hylidae > Hyla > Hyla sarda. The sequence goes on from NC_079189.1 coordinate 168,075,197, forward strand.
GACAAGCAGGGCTCTGTGCACTGAGGACAAGCAGGGCTCTGTGCACTGAGGACAAGCAGGGCTCTCTGCATTGAGGACAAGCAGGGCTCTGTGCACTGAGGACAAGCAGACCTCTGTGCACTGAGGACCAGCAGGGCTCTGTGCATTGGGGACAAGCAGGGCTCTGTGCACTGAGGACAAGTAGGGCTCTGTTCACTGAGGACAAGCAGGGCTCTGTGCACTGAGGACAAGCAGGGCTCTGTGCATGGAGGACAAGCAGGGCTCTGTGCACTGAGGACAAGCAGGTCTCTGTGCACTGAGGACAAACAGGGTTTTGTATACTGAGGACAAGCAGGGCTCTGTACACTGAGGACAAGCAGGCCTCTGTGCAGTGAGGACAAGCAGGGCTCTATGCACTGATGACAAGCAGGGCTCTGTACACTGTACACTGAGGACAAGCAGGGCTCTGTGCACTGAGGACAAGCACAGAGCTTGTAAACTGAGGACAAGCAGACCTCTGTGCAGTGAGGACAAGCAGGGCTCTGTACACTAAGGACAAGTAGGGCTCTGTACACTGAGGACAAGCAGGGCTCTGTGCAGTGAGGACAAGCAGGGCTATGTGCACTGGGGACAAACAGGGCTCTGTGCAGTGAGGACAAGCAGGGCTCTGTGCAATGAGGACAAGCAGGGTTCTGTGCACTGATGACAAGCAGGGCTCTGTGCACTGAGGACAAGCAGGGCTCTGTGCACTAAGGACAAGCAGGGCTCTGTGCACTGAGGACAAGCAGGGCTCTGTGCATTGAGGACAAGCAGGGCTCTCTGCACTGAGGACATGCAGGGCTCTGTGCACTGAGGACAAGCAGGGCTCTGTGCATTGGGGACAAGCAGGGCTCTGTGCACTGAGGACAAGCAGGGCGCTGTGCACTGAGGACAAGCAGGGCTCTGTGCACTGAGGACAAGCAGGGCTCTGTGCATTGAGGACAAGCAGGTCTCTGTGCACTGAGGACAAACAGGGTTCTGTATACTGAGGACAAGCAGGGCTCTGTGCACTGAGGACAAACAGGGTTTTGTATACTGAGGACAAGCAGGGCTCTGTACACTGAGGACAAGCATGCCTCTGTGCAGTGAGGACAAGCAGGGCTCTATGCACTGATGACAAGCAGGGCTCTGTACACTGTTCACTGAGGACAAGCAGGGCTCTGTGCACTGAGGACAAGCACAGAGCTTGTAAACTGAGGACAAGCAGACCTCTGTGCAGTGAGGACAAGCAGGGCTCTGTACACTAAGGACAAGTAGGGCTCTGTACACTGAGGACAAGCAGGGCTCTGTACATTGAGGACAAGCAGGGCTATCTGCACTGGGGACAATCAGGGCTCTGTACACTGAGGACAAGCAAGGCTCTGTACACTGAGAACAAGAAGGGCTCTGTACACTGAGAACAAGCAGGGCTCTTTACACTGAGGACAAGCAGGGCTCTGTGCAGTGAGGACAAGCAGGGCTCTGTGCAGTGAGGACAAGCAGGGCTCTGTGCAATGAGGACAAGCAGGGTTCTGTACACTGAGGACAAGCAAGGCTCTGTACACTGAGGACAAGCAGGGCTCTGTGCACTGAGGACATGCAGGGCTCTGTCCAGAGGACAAGCAGGGCTCTGTGCACTGAGGACAAGCAGAACTCTGTACACTGAGGACAAGCAGGGCTCTGTACACTGAGGACAAGCAGGGCTCTGTACACTGAGGACAAGCAGGGCTCTGTACACTGAGGACAAGCAGGGCTCTGTACACTGAGGACAAGCAGGGCTCTGTACACTGAGGGCAAGCAGGGCTCTGTACACTGAGGACAAGCAGGGCTCTGTACACTGAGGACAAGCAGGGCTCTGTGCCTTTAATGACAAACAGGGCTCTGTACATTGAGGAAAATTAGGGCTCCCTGCAATGAGGCTCTGTAACATGCTCCCAGCTCACACAGCAGGATAATTGAGCCCTGCTTGTCCTGCCCTCACAGGCATTCACTGCCTTTTTTTCACCCAAAAATATACACATTTAATATACACATATAACCAATGTGTATTACAGATATACATACAATGGTGTTACCTACATTATATAAAAAGTATTTGCTAACAGTAGGTACACCTTAATGACAGTAATGCTTTAATGGAAATTTTTCTCTGCTTTCACATGGACCAGAATAACAAAAGTGCTCATCATCCAGAAGCTATAAGGTCGCTTTAATCCCATTAATTTTGATGTAGATATATATACGGTACATGTGGGTGGGTATGCTATCCACGTTAACATACTTTTCTTTTTAGAATGTTCTGGCGCCCATATTTTTGAATACACATAAACACCTCAGCCAGGCTCTTTATTGGGGATACTAAGATAACTAACAGAACCAGTTCTTTGGCTGAGCATTTTCCAGACTAGGTCACAAAAAGGTTACATGAATGTGATTCAGACATTGCACATGAATTCCCAATACAATTCATACAGTAAAACAGCTGCTGCTGGATTTGGGGATAAGATGCACTGAGGCAACAGGAATGTATGTAAGTCACTGGAAATCTTTTTTGGGTCGATGGAGATTAATTTGCCATTATCAAGCTTCACATAATTTCTTATTTACATTAAACTGTTTTATATATATATATATATATATATATATATATATATATATATATATGTGTTACAAAAATATAGCTATAGATAGACTGCTCTTAATTCTTATTTCCTTTTGAATTTCTGGTATTCCTATTAAGTTTTTTTTTTTTTTCAAAGTAAATCTTTTGTAAAGAATTTACAAATAGACAGAAACAGAAAAATAACAATGACATACGTTGTCGTGCAAATACAATAAACATGGACTCAGGGTGAGCCCCCTAGGAGGCGAGGAGTCAAACTTTTAGGCACGTGGTAGATTCCATAGGGAAACAATCCTACCAAGGAGGGCACTCGCCCAACCCTTTTAAGTTTTTTGTTAATAATATGTAATTTCAGTTCTTGGAATAATAAGGGTTTAATATGATGTAAGTGTCTAACAGTGAAGCACACTGGAATGTATAGCATGTCAGACTGGAGTGCCTGGGACCCACCAGAAGAAATTACTCTGGGTCTTCACCCTAAAGGTACATACAAATATTAATATACATTAACCCCTTAAGGACTCAACCCATTTTCACCTTAAGGACTCAAAACAATCTTCGTTTTTTCCTCCTCATATTGTAAAAATCATAACACGTTCAATTTTGCACCTACAGACCCATATAAGGGCTTGTTTTTTGCGTCACCAATTATTCTTTGTAATGACATTACTTATTTTCTAACATAATCTGCGGCGAAACAAAAAAAAATTCTTTGTGGGTGAAATGGAAAAAAAAACACGTGATTTTGCAACTTTTTAGGGCTTCCGTTTCTACGCATGTGCACTGCATGGAGCAGTAGATCGCCGATCAGACAACGAGGAGGCAGACCCTCCCGTCATCCAGTAAGCTGATGGTTACATCGCGATTCTGTTACAAAAGTCCTGATCAGCTCAGCTGAGCTGCCGGGATAGTATACTTTCAGTTTAGACGCCACAATCAACTTTGATTACGGCATCTAAAAGGTTAATGCCGGGCATCGGCCTGATCGGCAGTGCCTGGCATTAGCCATGGGTCCTGGCTGCCCGTAGCAACCAGGACCCATGGGGCTTAACCCATTCTCTGCTCGTGAGAACGGTTTAAACCCCATTAGCGACTTAAGGACTCGGGAACAGGGGTGTACCCATACGCCCTGCATCCTTAAGGGGTTAATATTATGTTATTTTCACTATTATGTTATTACTCTTATGTTATTTTTATATATTATTATGATAAATGTTCTATTTTAGGCCTTCAGGATACAGCTTTTTTATGGTGTTTTCATTGCAATATTGTAAGAATCATGCCATTTTTATTTTCCTGTTGGCTTAGCTATGTGAGACCTTGCTTTTTGAATGGCGACATTTAGAAAGAACACTTTTATTAAGTGTGGAAAATTTGTAAATCCACTATCCTTTCTTGGCTTTATATGTGGTGCACCATGTGGTATAAATGTCAATAAATGACTTTAGTCTACAGGTCACTTCTATTGTAGGGATACCAATACTAAATATGCACAGTTTATTTCACATTGTACAGTAAAACATGATGCATGGGGAAAAAACTATCTTTGTGTTGCTGCATTCCAAAAGTAAAAATATATATATTTCCAATAATGTAGCTAAATGTGGCCTTGTTTTTTGTGGGACAAGTTGCTGTTTTTATTATTATTGTTTTATTTATTGATGTTTATCATTACTTTTTTCTTTTTCTTTTTTTCTTTCTTAAACCATAGGCATTGTGGTATACGCACCTATGTCCTATGGGTCACTGTGATAGTACGAAATTTGTATTTTTTATAGTGTTCAATTTTCACTAAATATTTTATAGACAGAGATCTGACTATCCCTGTATTCACACTACTCTATTGCTGGTCAAATTGAGTATTATATACTTTATACCAAAAATGTAATAGGACTTATATATGTTACATCTGGTGACTCAATGGTGCAGTCTTCTATGATTGTAGACATTCTCTTTCCGTTACTTTCAGATCTGGATCAGATGACTATAATGACTTCTGATGGCTGCAGAGTTTGCTGAATCTTTAGCCCCTTTTTTCTGCAAACATCCCCATATTTACACAAATCCAATATTTTAATACTGTCACCTTGCGGCTACTACCAATACTGTGCCTGTTCCTACCCCTTATGCCCATTATTACTGTACCTAATATGCAACTCACTTCCCTCTAATACTATACTTCAGATACAATAGTACCTGAAGACTTAGATGAAGATTACAGCAAGGGCATAACTACACAAATAATAAGGTACAGACCAACTCAAAAATGAATTCAAACCCCTAAATAAAGTCAAACTTTAGACCAAAAAAGCCCTTCTTCTCACACACTGCCCCCTATAGCCTCCCTATTTTACATTAGCTTCTACCCACTACACTTCTCTCTTGGCTCTCCAGGGTCCTCCTTTCATACAGCCTACTCCTTATGAACTATTTTTTTTTATATATCAACTAGCTCCAGAAAGTTAAACAGATTTGTAAATTACTTCTATTAAAAAATCTTAATCCTTTCAGTACTCATGAGCTGCTGAAGTTGAGCTGTTCTTTTCTGTCGAAGTGCTCTCTGATGACACGTGTCTGGGGAACAGCCCAGTTTATAAGCAAATCCCCATAGCAAACCTCTTCTACTCAGTGCAGTACCCGAGTCAAGCAGAGATGTCAGCAGAGAGCACTGTTGCCAGACAGAAAACAACAACTCAACTTCAGCAGCTGATAATTATTGAAAGGATTAAAAAAAATTTTAATAGAAGTAATTTACAAATCTGTTTAACTTTCTGGAGCCAGTTGATATAAAACAAAAAAAGTTTTTTCCTGGAATACCCCTTTAACCCCTTCCCGACCGATCACTGATAGCCAGCCATCTTACCGTGCGACCACGGGGGGTTTCATCCCCCACCCCCCCCAGCGATCGCTGCTATCAGCTGGTCAAATCTGACTAGCTGATAGCAGCGTCTCGCTATGAAAATACTTAGCAGCGCGGTGTGTGAGTTCCGATCACGGGGATCGGGACACACACCGCTCTGCTAAGTGTCCCTGACCAGTCCCCCGGCGTCACTTACCCGTCCGAGCGGTGTCCCGAGCGGTCCCGGCGGTCCCGGCGTCCTCCATGCGGTCCCGGCTGCGCTGCGTCCCGGAGGTGAGTTTCCGGCAGCAGTGCGGCATCTTCATTGGCAGCAGTGAGATCGCCGTAAAGCGATCTCACTGCTGCCTCTGAGAGTTTCAAAACTGCAACTCCCAGCATGCCCAGACAGCCTTTGGCTTTCTGGGCATGCTGGGAGTTGTAGTTTTGCAACATCTTGAGGTCCACAGTTTGTAGACCACTGTATAATGGTCTCCAATCTGTGCTCTTCCAGATGTTGCAAAACTACAAATCTCAGCATGCTCAGTCTGTCCAGGCATGCTGGGAGTTGTAGTTCTCTAACATCTGGAAGGGCACAGATTGGAGACCATTATACAGGTTAATGCCGGGCATCGGCCTGATCGGCAGTGCCTGGCATTAGCCATGGGTCCTGGCTGCCCGTAGCAACCAGGACCCATGGGGCTTAACCCATTCTCTGCTCGTGAGAACGGTTTAAACCCCATTAGCGACTTAAGGACTCGGGAACAGGGGTGTACCCATACGCCCTGCATCCTTAAGGGGTTAATATTATGTTATTTTCACTATTATGTTATTACTCTTATGTTATTTTTATATATTATTATGATAAATGTTCTATTTTAGGCCTTCAGGATACAGCTTTTTTATGGTGTTTTCATTGCAATATTGTAAGAATCATGCCATTTTTATTTTCCTGTTGCAAAACTATAACTCCCAGCATGCACTGACAGACCATGCATGCTGGGAGTTGTAGTTTTTCAACAGCTGAAGGCACACTGGTTTGGAAACACTAAGTTTGGTTGCAAAACACTTGAAAGTTTATTACTTAACTTAGTGTTTCCAAACCAGTGTTCCTCCAGCTGTTGCAAAACTACAACTCCCAGCATGCACGGACAGCCAAAGGGCATGCTCGGAGTTTGCAACAGCTGGATGTTAGCCCCCTCCCCCCAATGTGAATGTACAGGGTACACTCACATGGGCGGAGGTTTACAGTGAGTGCTGCAAGTTTGAGATGGCGCAAATTTTGCGCTGCAGCTCAAACTTCCAGCGGCAAACTTGCTGTGAACCTCTGCCCATGTGACTGTACCCTAAAAACACTACACTAACACTAACCTAAAATAAAAAGTAAAAAACACTACATATACACATACCCCTACACAGCCCCCCTCCCCCCAAAAAATGAAAAACGTCTGGTACGCTACTGTTTCCAAAACGGAGCCTCCAGCTGTTGCAAAATAATAACTCCCAGTATTGCCGGACAGCCATTGACTGTCCAGGCATGCTGGGAGTTTTGCAACAGCTGGAGGCACCCTGTTTGGGAATCACTGGCGTAGAATACCCCTATGTCCACCCCTATGCAAATCCCTAATTCAGGCCTCAAATGCGCATGCCGCTCTCTCAAATTTTGGAGCCCTGTCGTATTTCAGGGCAACAGTTTTGGGACACATATGGGGTATCGCCGTACTCGGGAGAAATTGCCTTACAAATTTTGGGGGGCTTTTTCTTCTTTAACCCCTTATGAAAAGGTGAAGTTGGGGTCTACACCAGCATGTTAGTGTAAAAAAATAATTTTTTTACACTGACATGCTGGTGTTGCCCTATACTTTTCATTTTCACAAGAGGTAAAAGGGAAAAAAGACCCTCTAAATTTGTAACGCAATTTCTCCTGAGTACGGAGATACCCCATATGTGGGCGCAAAGTGCTCTGGGGGCGCACAACAAGGCCCAGAAGGGAGAGTGCACCATGTACATTTGAGGCGATTTGCACAGGGGTGGCTGATTGTTACAGCAGTTCTGACAAACGCAAAACAATAAATATCCATATGTGACCCCATTTTGGAAACTACACCCCTCACGGAATGTAATAAGGGGTGCAGTGAGCATTTACACCCCACTGGTGTATGACAGATTTTTGGAACAGTGGTCTGTGAAAATGAAAAATAAAATTTTTGATTTGCACAGTCCACTGTTTCAAATATCTGTCAAACACCAGTGGGGTGTAAATGCTCACTGCACCCCTCATTAAATTCCATGAGGGGTATAGTTTCCAAAATGGGGTCACATGTGGGGGGGGGGGGTCCACTCTTCTGGCACCATAGGGGCTTCCTAAATGGGTCATGCCCCCTAAAAACCCTTTCAGAAAAACTCACTCTCCAAAATCCCATTGTCGCTCCTTCCCTTCTGAGCCCTCTACTGCGCCCGCCGAACACTTTACCTACGCATATGAGGTATTTCCTTACTCGAGAGAAATTGGGTTACCAATTTTAGGGTGATTTCTCTCCTTTTACCCCTTGTAAAAATTCAAAAATTGGGTCTACAAGAAAATGCGAGTGTAAAAAATGAAGATTTAGAATTTTCTCCTTCACTTTGCTGCTATTCCTGTGAAACACCTAAAGGGTTAATACACTTACTGAATGTCATTTTGAATACTTTGGGGGGTGCAGTTTTTATAATGGGGTAATTTATGGGGTATTTCTAATATGAAGACCCTTAAAATCCACTTCCAACCTGAACTGGGCCCTGAAAAATTACGATTTTAAAAATCTTGAGAAAAATTGGAAAATTGCTGCGGAACTTTGAAGCCCTCTGGTGCTCTCCAAAAGTAAAAACATGTCAATTTTTTTTATGCAAACATAAAGTAGACATATTGTATATGTGAATCAATATGTACTTTATTTGGAATATCCATTTTCCTTTCAAGCAGAGACTTTCAAAGTTAGAAAAATGCTAAATTTTCATGAAATTTTTAGATTTTTTACCAAGAAAGGATGCAAATATCAGTGAAATTTTACCGATAACATAAAGTAGAATATGTCACGAAAAAACAATCTCGGAATCAGAATGATAAGTAAAATCATTCCAAAGTTATTAATGTTTAAAGTGACAGTGGTCAGATTTTCAAAAAATGCCCAGGTCATGAAGGTGAAAATGGGCTGGGTCATGAAGGGGTTAACATTGTTAGGGCTCAAAACCAAAGTAGAATCTCTGACATCAGATCAGTACCTAAAGATACTAGAACACGGCAATAATTGTAACACTTATTAGAACACCTTTCTAATCATCACTATCAATTTGTTTTAATACCCTTTCTGTACATCTAGAAAACCAAAACCAAAGAGTAGGGGCATTCTGCAGGGTGACTAGGTTTCCCTATTGTTATATTTCGGTTATATTTTTACAGGGGTTCAGCTGTGTTTTATTCTTTTAAATAAGCAAAATATCATAGATCTTGATTGCTGCAATATTCTATCTTATGGAGCCAATATAAGTCAGTGGAAATCATTAGGACGTATGAGGATGAGTTAAAAAACACTTAAAAATGGATTCCTTATATATATCACGGAATCTACCCATATGCTTAACAATGCTCTGATTTTGGTATTTTCTTTTGCATGATTGTGAAATGAGAAAGAGAGAGAAGTGTTGTGGTCACATTCATTGCTGGGGAGCCCTGAGGTTCTCATGAGGTCATCTTTTTGGGAATATTAGGTGGTTGTATATGGTGATTAAATCCATGGATTTCCAAAGAGTATAAATACACAATGTGATCTATGATTTTCCTTCCACAGGCATGCTGTTGACAGATGATATACAGTAATTATGTACTCACAATCAGACACGTTTTATGTCTAGCAATGACAAAACCTCTTACTATTCCAAGATATATTAAAATGTAGTCATGTTCTGCCTTTGTTACTTTGTTACCCTCCTCCAAAGTGATGTAATATTACTTTTCTAAACTGAGCAGCTTTTCTAAAGGTTGTTCACATTTAAATATGATGCCTTTTAGATAGTATAAAACTTTATTAGATCCATGAATTTTAAAATTATGAACTTCATTATATTCTTGCTAACTTTTTCCATTGCACTTCTTATGTTCTCAAACATTAAAAAAGTCAATTTTCACCATCTCTGCAAGAACAGACACTGTGCTAGAACTGTGTTGGGTGAGGTCAGATTGAGTCAGTGGCACACGTCCTACAGCAATGGATGGATGCATTGGATATTTGCTTTACACACATCAAACCAATACAGTAGTGTTGCTCGCGAATATTCGCAATGCAAATTTTATTCGGGAATTCGCAAATATTCGCGAATATATGCACTATATATTCGCAATTACGAATATTTGTTTTTTTTTTTGTTTTTTTTTCACAGTACACATAACGGTGACCACCCCTCTCTGCTTCCAGCTTGTGTGCTGTAAAGAAGGCTCTAATACTACTGTGTGAGACTGGTGTACGAATTTTCGCATATGCGAACATTTGCATATGCTAATTTCCGTATATGCTAATTTCCGCTTATACTAATTTTCACATGCAAATTTTCGCATATGCATATTTTTGCATATGCACATTTTCGCATATGCAAAAATAAACGTGAATATTACAAATATGCAAATTTATCGAATATATGACGAATATTCGTCCATATATTCACAAAATAGTGCGAATTCGAATATGGCCTATGCCGCTCAACACTACAATACAGTGCACATATCAGACAAGCGCAGAACATGCATAACACAAAAACAGCACACACGTTAGATATACACCAACACACGACGGATATACATCCAACAAGAACAGCTCACAAATGGAACAAACACCACATGTGAGGCTGGGTTAACACATACCGTATTTTTCGCCGTATAAGACGCACTTTTTCTTCCCCAAAACTGGGGGGAAAAGTTGGTGCGTCTTATACGGTGAATACACACCTATCGGGTCGGTCCTTGCTGCGATCAAAGCTGCCCGCCACATCTGAAGCGAAAGTCGGGCTTTTCGGGACCACCGCGGTGAAATCGCGGCGTCCCGAACAGCTTACAGGACACCGGGAGGGACCTTACCTGCCTCCTCGGTGTCTGCTCCGTGCCGGGATCCCCTGCATGGCCGGCGCTCTCCTTCGTCGTCATCACGGCGTCTCGCACGCCGTCCTGTCATCCAATATGAGCGGCGTGCGTAGCGACGTGATGACGGCGACGTGATGACGGCAACGGAGAGCCTGGATCCCGGGGAAGAAGACGGGGACACCCCGGGGACGCGGCGACAGCGATGGAGCGACATCCAGGGCAGCGGTGACGGGTCTGGAGCAGCGGGGACACGTGAGTATTACCTCCTATCCAGTGGTCTTCAACCTGCGGACCTCCAGATGTTGCAAAACTACAACTCCCAGCATGCCCGGACAGCCATCGGCTGTTGGGTGCAGAATCTTTTTTTTTCTAGATTTTGCACCTTTAAAATTGGGTGCGTCTTATATGCTGGTGCGTCCTATAGGGCTGAAAATACGGTACATTTTTGGCATTATTTATGTCCCCATTTTGATCAGTATTTTTATCCAAAACCAGGAAATCTGAAAAAGGGGACATTTTACCATTATAATTTTTCTCTATGTTGGTTTCACTCCTTGTTTTGGATGAAAATACTAAAATCAAGTGTGAATCCAGCCCATTACACATCAGTGTTACCATGTGCAACATTTTGCCGTTTGATTCTGGAGGACTATACAAGCGGCTTATCTGTGGTTTCTGTCACACCCTGTGCTCCAGAAAGGCACTAGTTATCTGACTTGTCAATACTCTCCTGGCTTCAACCAGGTATCTCTTGTTACTCCTAAGGCTCTGCTACTAGTTTGCAGTAACTGCTTCAGAAATGCTGCTGTTAGCATGCCATGGGTGTATTTAGATGAATTTATATAGATCTTGCTCATAAGATTAGTTTGCTATTTTTGTGTATGGTGAAATAGTGCCCCAACCACACACAGTTCAGCAGAAATAATGATGATATGGTCAAGATCATGCAGAGGCACACAAAAATGTTCAGCCAATACACCGTTATTACAGCAATTACATTTTTCTAATACTTACTATGCGAAACTGGCGTGATGCAAATCCCAACGCAACTGCAAAGCAACCTGATTGTGTTCTTCTACCCTAAAGATCAGCCTCTTGTGCTGAGTCCTTGCTTGAGTGTTCGTTCAGTCCAGTCTATGTTCTGGTCATTTCCAGCATACAAGCTGTCGTAATTCCTGCTCTAACACCATTTTGAGATCCATTTCCAGATTCCTAAACTGTTTTCTAGCCTGCTGCAAGTTTCCTTCTGAGTTTTGACCTGGCATGTTTCTGATTCTGCCTAGCCCTCTGGATTCCATGTCTAGTATTTGTATTCTATTATCATTTGTCTTCTGCTCCAGCCACTACTGTTCCCTCTGTTCCTGGTCCCATCTGCGTTCCTGGTCCCATCTCCTAACAGTACTATGTCTTGTCTGAGTGCGTGCCTACATCATTTGATGTGTTTTTGTCAACTTCTTCATCTATACACTCTTTTTCTTATCTGTATTGGAAGATTTAGAGGAAAGGTAGTGAGGCTCTGGGAGCTATCTTCTTCCATTATTGGGGAAAAAATTGGGGAGGGGTGATCTTACTAAACCCATATTGGAAGGATGGTTAAAAGTGAGGAAGGTGGCCATGTGTGAGGTGTGGAGAGAGACCCAGTTCAGGGTGATTCACCATACCCTCTATGATTTAACTCTCCCGCGGTCGGTTAGTCGCCCTGATCGCATTGAGAAGTGCCCAAATTGCAGATTACGATGGTCTGATCTTTTGCATGGCCTAGTGACCTGTTCGAAATGTACTGCCTTCTAGGTCTCCCTTTTCACATTTTTGAGAGATAAATTAGGGCTAGAATTAGCAGTAGATCCCTCTTTGCTATTACTCCACATCCCAGGTGATGGTATGCCGCTTACCCTACTGGGACATTTGTTTATTCTGGTAGGAAAGAGGTGTCTTTTGGCCCACTGGTTGACAGACGACATGCCTACGATTGCTGAGGTGCTACGACAGATGAGGCATTCTTTCAATTTGGACCGTATTGACTGTGATAGGATGGCAAAAAGAAATGCTAAGGCGTTTAAAAAAAATGGAAACGTTTTATTACAGTATTTCTCTCTGACACTGAAGTAGTTTCAGTGGTTGCACCCTTTAACCCCTTAAGGACTGAGCGTTTTTCTGTGTTTGCACTTTCGTTTCATTTTGCACCTAAAGATTCATATGATGGCTTATTTTTTGTGCCACCAATTCTAATTTGTAATGACATCAGTAATTTTACCCAAAAATCTACGGAGAAACGGAAAAAATTATAATTGTGCGACAAAATTTAAGAAAACGCCATTTTGGGGGCTTCCGTTTCTAGGCAGAACATTTTCCAATACAATTGACACCTTATCTTTATTCTGTAGATCCATACGATTAAAATGATATCCTACTTATATAGGTTTGATTTTGTCGTACTTCTGGAAAAAATCCTAACCACATGCAGGAAAATTTATACTTTAAAACTTGTCATCTTCTGACCCCTATAACTGTTTTTATTTTTCCCCGTACGGGGTGGTATGAGGGTAATTTTTTTGCGACTTGATCTGAAGTTTTTAGTGTTATCATTTTTGTATTGATAGGACTTTTTGATTTCTTTGTGTTAATTTTTTCATGATATAAAAAGTGACCAAAAATACGCTATTTTGTATTGGAATTTTTTTGTGCGTACACCATTGACCGCGCAGTTTAATTAATTGGATTCTTGTGGTCATTCCAGAGGTAATATATGACAATGACCATAGGGCCTCCCAGCCTGCACAAAATGGAGTTTAATGAAGGGATTCGTTTTATCGAATCACGGTGATATTCGGGTTTGTTATGAATCAAAATTTTCAGGAAATTCCTAATGAATTCGGATTCATCCTATTCGATTAACTTATCTCTAGCTATAACTTTTATCAAGACAAAAGTTACAAACATGCTAAAAATTGTTGATGGAGAAAGGAGTTTCACAAGATGTTCAATTTTCTGTGTCATGTCTTTAACCCTTTAAAGATGCAGCTTTGTTTTGGCAGACACCCTTCACCCTGACCACCCCCCTTCCCCGGTTGATCAGCTGCACTATACAGTGAGCAGGTTGTTACGTGTTGTTCATTGCATAGTGGTGGCGGCTGGTAGACTATGGATAGGCTATCAATCAATTAGTCCTGGAAAACCTCTTTAAGTCCACTCTTTTGGTTTCCTCTGTTGGCTTGGTCTAAGCCCATTTCTTGGTGACAACTCTGACCTGTATTTTGGCTATTCTCGGATCACTCTGGTCAGTTAACATCTGCAATAACAATAACACTGGCTTATTTTTATATCTCTAGTTACTGGCCTCTGTAGATCTTTCATAGCTTTTTCCTTTTATGCTAGTGAATAATATGTTAACAAATGAGCCTCTACTATTCTAACTAATGTTGCCTAACTGGTCATTGGGAATATCTCAACTTGACTGTTATTGCCGCTCACATCATAGAACTACAAGGCAACCAAGGTCAGCAACAATGGTTATTGAAGCTATAGCAATGGGTGTGGTATGGAATATGAGCCTCCATCTGTTTTAAGCTTTAGCTTTTAAACTCCAAAATCAGATGCATAGTTCATTACTGTTGTGTTTGGTCTCCATGTCATTTATTTATTAAGCAATATACTACAATCCCTGCAATGAAACAGTATTTCTGAGCAGCTACTGGAAAGCTAAAGCCTTTAATTTTTGTGTGGGAGAGGGAGTCGGGTCCAGCCCTTTCATCCGAACCTCTTAGAAGCAATGTGTTTAATTAATCACAGCTGATTCCACTGAAGAATATCAAACATTTTCCATTCTCCTTTCCTATCTGGAGCCTCATAAGGTAGCCTCACACTTGGCCATAGTTCCAGTTCACATTTCATTCGCAGGTCTGGCTTTCATCTATCTGGTATGTACATTGCACAGAGCTGTCTCAGTGATGCTTCCTGCTCAGATAATTCAGTGTCAAACATATATAAGTGGAGCAGTGTTACTGCGTTTTATCAGAGGTTTCACGACAGAAACAGTAAATTCTACTAATACATTTAGAGAGCATTGTTCCATATACAATACCCACCTCTCTGTCTTATTCCATCTCTGCACAGGGCATCACTGATGCTAAGCATTACTAAGTCTTTTCATAAGTGAGGTCATGCTATGAACTCATTTAGAGGTGGACTTCTCCCATTGTTGTACTCTGTTAGAAGAACTATTTTAGGAGAATGTCTCATCGGACTCCTGCCCCCCCCCCCTTGCAATCAGCTGATTCTGCTAGGAGTGCCTTCTCTGCCAGATATTTTCCCATGCAGTGGCCACTACAAATTTAAAGTATTAGTATATGACTGTGTTAAAAGCCAACTTAAGTCCACCGGGACAAATACAGCTCTCCATTCTGTCTTATGGCTCTCTATTTTTAGTGTGTGGTAGTTATGGAAAGAATCAAGCAAGAAAATGCAAAAAAAAAAATATATATATATATAAAAAAAAAAAATGGGTATATACACTGAATTGTGATTTCTTGGGACATTCACTGGTGGCTTCTGCCTGCTCTGCTGGCCTTTGATAGATCCCTCCCTATACCGGGCGAGATCTGTCAATCAATGCTGGTGAGGTGGGGAGAAGCTACTGGGAGCCACCCTGATGACTCTCAGTTGAGGCAGGATTAAAGGGATGACAGGTTCCCACTAAACAGTACATAATAGCTGGGTTTGTCCTCCATATATCTGTTAGAGGAATGCAGATCTCTGTGGCTATTAGAGTTCAATAGAGAGGTGAATGTCCTTGGCATGGTCTTCTCCATTTCTTATGTATTAGAGTTATGGAAAGAATCAATAAAAGCAGATACAAGAGCTTGGTATATCTCTTTAAAAATACATGAGGTTTGTCTCAATATATCAATTAAAGCCTATATTCCCTGAGGTAGCAGCTTCCTGAGCTATACCCAATATGCCTGGATAGTGATAGAAATATATATCTATATAGAATTCCCCAAGATGCATAAATGAGCTGTCAATGGGTAACATTACAGTAAAGCAAAATTTGCTTACGGTCATAAAATTCCACTGACTTTATTAACATTTCTCCCATCATTTTGCCAAGAATGATTCAGGAATATTCAAGCTATATGTTATTTATAGAACAAATATGGAAGATGCAATGTTTATGGGTAATTTCCATGTAACAATGTGGGATAATTGTGATTTTTTACCACACCACATGCAAATATGTCTGCAAAATATTATTCGTACCATATATTTCATGGACTGCTGCTTACAAACTTATGACCTCCATTTTTCATTGAATTTATATAAATGTATTTCTAGAAACCATGACTAACCATTTAAAAGGCAACATTTCTTCTCTCAGATAAAACGTATGGTTGCATATTGCAAAGCGATCAGCCTCCGAGGTTTAATCCACGCAGAAATAAAAGGCTCCCATTTATTTTATTTTTAGAAATGATGACAGAATTCTTTGCTGTAGTTCAATACCCCCTTTAAAACCAACATCTATCATTTGCCTCTTACTTTACTCGACTTTCAGTACTAGCAGTTAAAAAATGACTTTTCCGCTTGTGCATGCCTTGGAGTTCAGCCGTATGAAACTACTTTTTAAAATTCAGTTTTATATGTTGGTATTTAGGATCTAAGCTGTTCCAACCATATGTCATCCTGTAAGACAAAGATTGTTGTGTGTGGGTATGTTATTAATGCACGTAAATGGAGGACATTATGCAGTCCTAATCTACGTGGCAAATTAAAGTAACAAATGTGATCATTATGTTTAGTATAACATCATTGGGAAAGAAATGGCTTTTCATGAGATTAAACCGCTTATTCCAGCGTCTTCAACAATATAGAGACAGATTCTGCTTTCCGCAGTCCAAAGCATATTGGATGTCAATTAAATTGTCACGCACCATGAAAGTTGTGACTATACTTTAAATTGGTTTCAGTGAATCTTAAATGTTAATATTTTTCTTGACTGAAACACTGTAAAAGGAAATGGCTAGCACACAAAAATAAGATGAACTCGAGAGTCATGCATTAAAGTAAAGTGGGAACAGCAATTCATTTGCAAGGCAATATAAAGGAAATAATGAACTTTGCAAAAATTTCATTTGACATTTTCAGAATGCTGTTCTGGTTATAGGCATTGTATGAGGCAAGGAGGAAAAGTTCATAGTTGACATCTGTCAGTAACTACAGTAAGTCAATACTTAAAGGGATTTCTGGGATCAGCAAAACAGAATTTGCTGTTTTCAAAATGGTAGGGTTGCATTTCTCTAGTGGCTTCGTCTGGTATTGAAGCTTCTCTGAACTCTAGTAAATGGGCTGAACTGTAGTACAAGACAAAGCTCAAGGACAGATGTGGTGCTGTTTCTGGAGCCCATCTGATCATGGACAACCAATTTAAGCTAACCTTATACATTAGATAAGTTCTGCAGGATCAGAAGACAATGATTACCTATGGGGTCTAAAATCCCTGGCCTTCATATTCTTAAAAAATAGGACCACCCTCTGGACTATGGAAAGAGCAGAGATTTCCGCAAGTAAATGTGTACTAAATCTTTGCCCACAAAGATATATACATCAATCTACGCAGCTCTACCTGATCTTTAACATGATGATTAGAGATGAGCGAACCGAATTTGTTACGAATTTCATGAAAAATTTGATTAATAACGAATGCAAATATTGCCGCGATTCTATCATGCAAATCGCTTCATTAAACTCCATTTAGTGCAGTCCAGGCTCCAGGGCATCTAAAATGGTGGATCCACATATGAGGACATGGGGTAGGAACTCTGGGAAGGCAGGAACAAGGGTAGGCGGGATGACCCTGAATCACAGCCTATCAGCAGCCAGTAACCCCTGTGATGTCAAAGCCCTACATAATTGGCAGCCATATTCTGGCTAGTCACTTCTGACTAGTCAATTGACAACTGTGTGTCAAACCCTTCTTCTGTCGCTCCAGATGCTCCTCCTACTTTTAGTCAGCCATTCCGCCAACAATCCATCCGCAAAGCCATGTCCAAGAGACAACAGTATGAGCCCACTCATCCAACAGCACAGAAGCTGAATGTGCTCCTGTCCAAGTTTCTGGTGCTGCAGTCCCTCCCATTTCAAGTGGTGGACTCAGTACCTTTCAGAGAACTGATGGCTGTGCAGAGCCGAGGTAGAGAGTGCCAAGCCATCATTTTTTTGCGAAAAAAGACAGTACCAGTCCTGCACAATTTTGTGGAAGAGAAGGTGGGCCAGTCCTTGAGCCTGTCTGTGTTTAACAAAGTGCATGGCAGCGCCGACGTCTGGAGCTGTAACTATGGTCAGGGACAATACATGTCCTTTACGGCCCACTGGGTGAATGTGGTTCCTGCACAGCCACAACACCAACTTGGACAGGTTACGCCGCTTCCTCCTCCACGCTGTTGTTCCTGTGACAGTGTGTGACTCAGCCTCCTCATCCTCCACCATGTCCTCAGCCTCCACTGCACAGACAAGTCTCAGTGACCCTTCAGCATACCATGTGTGCAGGTCACGGCGGTGTCACACTCTTCTTCACATGATTTGCTTTGGCGAATGGAGTAACTGCTAAAATTCAGAGCATGGCTTACTCCACGAAAACTGGAAATGGGAACCATGGTGAATGACATTGGGAAGAACTTCTTGTCTTTGCTGCGACAAGGAAGGCTGAGCCATGCGCCGTGCAAGGCACACGTGTTCAATCTGGTTTTCAAGCGGTTCCTGAAGTGTTCAACCCATTTTCAAGACATCCTAACAATGGGAAGGACACTTTGCATGCACTTCAGCCACTCGTACACCCCAAAGCATACCCTCCTTGAGCTGCAGCATCAGAACGGTATCCCCCAACATAGTCTGATTTGCGATGTTGCCACACATTGGAATTCTACCCTCCATATGTTGGACCGACTATACGAACAGAGAAAAGCCATCACCAATTTCTTGATGATCCAAGCGGATAGGGGGACACCCCTGTGCTACTTTAATGTCAACCAGTGGCAGCTCATACGTGACACCTGCTGTTTGCTCAGGCACTTTGAGGAAGCCACATTATTTGTCAGTTGCCAGGATTACGGGATGAATGACGTCATTCCACTGCTTCATTTCCTGCAACACATGTTGGAAACAATGGCTGGTCAGGGCAATGGAGACGTGGTGCTTACATTTCACGGCCACATGAGCCCTGTGGGGGCTGAACTGGAGGGAGGGGTTTTTCTAGTCATCTGACAGAAGAGGAGGAGCAGGAGCAGCCAGAGGAGGTAGAGGGTTATGAGGAAGGCGAGACAGAGGACCCAGACACACTGTGGAAGTATGCAGTGGAGATGGAGGCAGGGAGTCCCTCTGAGTCACTTGCACAAATGGCACAATGCATGCTCACTTGCTTGTGTAGTGACCGCTGAATTGTCACCATTCGGCAGCTGGATGTCATCTGGCTTCCCACCTTATTGGACCCTCGCTACCGCCACAAAATGGGGGCCTTTTTTACACCCACTGAGAGGGAGGACAAACTGACCTACTACAGACACATCCCACGTAGTGAGTTGGCCGATGGCTATCGGCGCCATCGTCCATCCTCTCGCAGGTCTGACTCAGGGGGACCTCTGCGCTCACTTTCCACTGCCATGGCTACGGGGGAGGGGTGGGGTGGCTGGAGCAGTACCAGCTCCATTAGCAGCAGGCTGAGTCTACAGTCGCTGATGAGTACCTTTCTTCACCCGCATAGTGAAACAACTCATCAGCAGCGGGTAGACCGAAGCAGGACCTGAACCAGCAGGTGGGGGCATACCTTGACAGGCCCACGCCAACAGACCTTGAAGATCTGCTGGACTTTTGGGCAGCCAAACTTGATTTGTGGCCGCAACTAGCAGAGTTTGCCCTGGCAAAGCTGTCCTGCCCGGCCAGTAGTGTGCCATCAGAGCGGGTGTTCAGTGTGGCGGGGGCCATAGTCACCCCAAGGAGAACTCGTCTGTCCATGATAAATGTGGAGAGACTGACCTTTGTGAAGATGAATCAGGCATGGATCAGCCAGTATTTCCACCCACCAATACCTGATGCATCAGAGTAGATTGACCATGGTGCCACACCAACACTTCACAAATATGTATAGTGCCAAACAGATTGAAGGCACTGCTCACCAGTTACAAACATTCTTCCGCATCAGACCTTTTTTCACCCTCCTTCATCACCGGGTACTGGTATTACCACCCACCGCACCACTCTGTCACCGGGTCACTTTCAGGACTCCTGATGCTGCTGCTGCTTCCACCTCCAGGCTGTCTCATTATGCCACTATATGTACTCCTCATGCTTCCGCCAACTCCAGGCTGTGCCATTCAGCCACTATATGGTGTCTTTATGCTTCTGCAGACTCCAGGCTGTACCATTCAGCCACTACATGTTCTACTCATGCTTCTGCCAACTCCAGGCTGTGCCATTCAGCCACTAAATGTTCTACTCATGCTGCCGCCAACACCAGGTTGTGCCATTCAGTGACTACATGGTCTCCTCATCTGCCGACAACTTCAGGCTGTGCCATTCAGCCACTATATGTTCTACTCATGCTGCTGCCAACTCCAGGCTGTGCCATTTAGCCACTATATGGTCTCCTCATCTGCCGCCAACTCCAGGCTGTGCCATCCAGCCACTAAATGTTTTACTCATGCTGCCGCCAACTCCAGGCTGTGCCATTCAGTCACTATATTTTCTACTCATGCAGCAGCTAATCCCAGGCTGTGCCATTCAGCCACTATATGTTCTACTCATGCTGCAGCCAATTCCAGGCTGAGCCATTCAGCAACTATATGGTCTCTCCATCTGCCGCCAACTCCAGGCTGTGCCATACAGCCACTATATGTTCTACTCATGCTGCCTCCAACTCCAGGCTGTGCCATTCAGCCACTATATGTTCTATTCATGCTTCCGCCAACTCCAGGCTGTGCCATTCAGCCACTATATGGTCTCCTCATCTGCTGCCAACTTCATGCTGGACCATTCAGCCACTATATGGTCTCCTCATCTGCTGCCAACTTCAGGCTGTGTCATTCAGCCACTATATGTTCTACTCATGCTGCCGCTAACTCCAGGCTGTGCCATTCAGCCACTATATGGTCTCCTCATCTGCTGCCAACTCCAGGCTGGGCCATTCAGCCACTATATGTTCTATTCATGCTGCCGCCAACTCCAGGCTGTGCCATTCAGCCACTATATGTTCTTCTCATGCTGCCGCCAACTGCAGGCTTTGCAATTCAGCCACTATATGGTCTCCTCATCGGCCACCAACTCCAGGCTGTGCCATTCAGCCACTATATGTTCTACTCATGCTGCCGCTGTTACGCCGAGCGCTCCGGGTCCCCGCTCCTCCCCGGAGCGCTCGCAGCGTTCTCTCATTCGCAGCGCCCCGGTCAGACCTGCTGACCGGGTGCGCTGCGATATTACTCCCAGCCGGGATGCGATTCGCGATGCGGGACGCGCCCGCTCGCGATGCGCATCTCGGCTCCCGTACCGGACCCGTTCCCCGTCTGTGTTTTCCCGGCGCGCGCGGCCCCGCTCCTTAGGGCGCGCGCGCGCCGGGTCTCTGCCATTTAAAGGGCAGCTGCGCCACTGATTGGCGCAGCAGGCCTAATCAGTATTCTCACCTGTGCACTCCCTACTTATGCCTCACTCCCCCTGCACTCCCTCGCCGGATCTTGTTGCCATTGTGCCAGTGAAAGCGTTCCCTTGTGTGTTCCTAGCCTGTGTTCCAGACCTCCTGCCGTTGCCCCTGACTACGATCCTTGCTGCCTGCCCTGACCTTCTGCTACGTCCGACCTTGCTCTTGTCTACTCCCTTGTACCGCGCCTATCTTCAGCAGTCAGAGAGGTTGAGCCGTTGCTGGTGGATACGACCTGGTTGCCACCGCCGCTGCAAGACCATCCCGCTTTGCGGCGGGCTCTGGTGAATACCAGTAGCAACTTAGAACCGGTCCACCAACACGGTCCACGCCAATCCCTCTCTGGCACAGAGGATCCACCTCCAGCCAGCCGAATCGTGACAGTAGATCCGGCCATGGATCCCGCTGAAGTCCCACTGCCAGTTGTCGCCGACCTCACCACGGTGGTCGCCCAGCAGTCGCAACAGATAGCGCAACAAGGCCACCAGCTGTCTCAACTGACCGTGATGCTACAGCAGCTATTGCAACAATCTCCTCCGCCAGCTCCTGCACCTCCTCCGCAGCGAGTGGCCGCTTCCGGCCTACGATTATCCTTGCTGGATAAATTTGATGGGGACTCTAAGTTTTGCCGCGGCTTTCTTTCGCAATGTTCCCTGCACTTGGAGATGATGTCGGACCAGTTTCCTACTGAAAGGTCTAAGGTGGCTTTCGTAGTCAGCCTTCTGTCTGGGAAAGCTCTGTCATGGGCCACACCGCTCTGGGACCGCAATGACCCTGTCACTGCCTCTGTACACTCCTTCTTCACGGAAATTCGAAGTGTCTTTGAGGAACCTGCCCGAGCCTCTTCTGCTGAGACTGCCCTGTTGAACCTGGTCCAGGGTAATTCTTCTGTTGGCGAGTACGCCATCCAATTCCGTACTCTTGCCTCCGAATTATCCTGGAATAATGAGGCCCTCTGCGCGACCTTTAAAAAAGGCCTATCCAGCAACATTAAAGATGTGCTGGCCGCGCAAGAAATTCCTGCTAACCTGCATGAACTTATTCATCTGGCCACCCGCATTGACATGCGTTTTTCCGAAAGGCGTCAGGAGCTCTGCCAGGATATGGACTTTGTTCGCACGAGGCGGTTTCTCTCCCCGGCTCCTCTCTCCTCTGGTCCTCTGCAATCCGTTCCTGTGCCTCCCGCCGTGGAGGCTATGCAAGTTGACCGGTCTCGCTTGACACCTCAAGAGAGGACACGACGCCGCATGGAGAATCTGTGCCTGTACTGTGCCAGTACCCAGTGGCGTTGCGACCCGGGTGCGGGGGGTGCGGCCCGCACCGGGTGACACCAACCTAATGGGGTGACACCAAGACGCTCCGCAGCACCCACACCCCCTCCCCAGCTACACTGACACCCCCCTATGTGCCCGACCGGCCTCCCATCCGTCAGCACCCCCCCCCCCGCCTTCACCTGCGCTGTGTGTGCGGTGCACCCATCCGTCAGCAACCCCCCTCCCCTTTCAGTGCGCCCGTCCGTCATCACACTCCCCCCCTCACCTTCACCAGTACTGTGCCCGGCCTCCGCTCCCACGTCTGCGCCGGCCTGACGTCACACCGCATGGCCGCGCTGGGGGACGTCAGTTACGTCACTCGCATTGCGCCCGGTGAGAAGGAGCGCTGCGCTGGATGGGTGAGTGTGTGTGTCTGTCTCTATCTATGTTTGTGTGTGTGACTCTGTGTGTATGTGACTGTGTGTGTGTGTGACTCTCTGAGTGTGTGTGTGTGACTCTGTATGTGTGACTGTGTGTGTGTGACTGTGTGTTTGTGTGACTCTGTGTGTGTGTGTGTGACTCTGTGTGTGACCCTGTGTGTGTGTGACTGTGTGTTTGTGTGACTCTGTGTGTGTGTGACTCTGTGTGTGACCCTGTGTGTGTGTGACTGTGTGTTTGTGTGACTCTGTGTGTGTGTGACTCTGTGTGTGACCCTGTGTGTGTGTGACTGTGACTCTGTGTCTGTCTGTGAGTGTGTGTCTCTCTGACTGTGTGTGTGTTTGTGTGTGTGTCTCTCTGTGTTGTATGTGTTTTTTTTGTGTGTGTGTGTGGGGGGGGGGGGGGGGGGTTTGAACCAGCGATCTAATGTGGGGAGACTTTGACGCATTGTGGGGAACCTGCGGCCTAATGTGGGGAGTCTATGCTACCTAATGTGGGGAGTCTATGCTACCTAATGTGGGGAGTCTATGCTACCTAATGTGGGGAATCTGTGCTACTGAATGTGGTGAAACTGCTACCTAATGTGGGGAATCTGTGCTACCTAATGTGGGGAAATTGCTACCTAATGTGGGGTAACTGGTACCTACCGAATGTGGGGGAACTGGTACCAAATGTGGGAAATCTATGCTGCATAATGTGGGGAAAAGATGCTACCTAATGTTGGGGAACTGCTGCCTACCTAATGTGGCGGAACTGCTGCCTACCTAATGCTCCCCCCCTGGCAGTAGTACCCTCATCATCCACCAGCAACCCCCCCCCCCCCCCCCAGCAGCACCTCCTGATGGTGGATGATGGCGGTGCTCCTGCCAGGAGGATGATCCTGCCGATGGATGATGGGGGTGATACTGCCAGGGGGGATGGCCAGTAGCACCCTCATCATCCTTCAGCAACACCCCCCAGTAGTAGCACCCCGATCATCCACTAGCAACACCCCCAATACCCCCCTCCCGTGGTAATAGCATCAGCTAATGGATGTTGAGGGGTGTTACTGCGGTTGTGGTATTATATTCAGAGGGTGCACTGTATGGCAACGTTATATTCATAGGGCGCAGTTTGTGGTAGTATTATATTCAGAGGGCGCAGTGGGTGGTAGTATTATATTCAGTGGGCGCAGTTTGTGGTAGTATTATATTCAGAGGGCGCAGTTTGTGGTAGTATTATTAGAGATGAGCGAACTTACAGTAAATTCGATTCGTCACGAACTTCTCGGCTCGGCAGTTGATGACTTATCCTGCGTAAATTAGTTCAGCCTTCAGGTGCTCCTGTGGGCTGGAAAAGGTGGATACAGTCCTAGGAAAGAGTTTCCTAGGACTGTATCCACCTTTTCCAGCCCACGGGAGCACCTGAAAGCTGAACTAATTTATGCAGGAAAAGCCATCAACTGCCGAGCCGAGAAGTTTGTGACGAGTTGAATTTACTGTAGTTTGCTCATCTCTAAGTATTATATTCAGAGGGCGCAGTGGGTGGTAGTAATATATTCAGAGGGTACAGTATGTGTTGGTATTATATTCAGAATGTACAGTGTGGTAGTATTATATTCAGTGGGTACGGTGTATGGAAGGTTTATAATCAAAGAGTATAGTGTATAGTAGTATTATATTTAGAGGATACAGTGTCTGGCAGGTTTATAATAATAACTGTTTTCATATAGAGGATGACAATGCGCTGACATAGTGAGGAGACGTCTGGGCGTCACATTCTACAGACAGAAGTTTTAGCTGGAACAAGTCCTGGCGGTATGTACCATTTGAATTAGATAAGGAAAGACTATAGAGAAGACGTCACCTGTAGTCACTGATATCATTGTGTATTCTCCTCACTATAGAGAAGACATCACCTGTAGTCACTGATATCATTGTGTATTCTCCTCACTATAGAGAAGACGTCACCTGTAGTCACTGATATCATTGTGTATTCTCCTCACTATAGAGAAGACGTCACCTGTAGTCACTGATATCATTGTGTATTCTCCTCACTATAGAGAAGACGTCACCTGTAGTCACTGATATCATTGTGTATTCTCCTCACTATAGAGAAGACATCACCTGTAGTCACTGATATCACTGTGTATTCTCCTCACTATAGAGAAGACGTCACCTGTAGTCACTGATATCATTGTGTATTCTCCTCACTATAGAGAAGACGTCACCTGTAGTCACTGATATCATTGTGTATTCTCCTCACTATAGAGAAGACGTCACCTGTAATCACTGATATCATTGTGTATTCTCCTCACTATAGAGAAGTCATCACCTGTAGTCACTGATATCATTGTGTATTCTCCTCACTATAGAGAAGACGTCACCTGTAGTCACTGATATCATTGTAAATTCTCCTCACTATAGAGAAGACGTCACCTGTAGTCACTGATATCATTATATATTCTCCTCACTATAGAGAAGACATCACCTGTAATCACTGATATCATTGTGTATTCTCCTCACTATAGAGAAGACGTCACCTGTAGTCACTGATATCATTGTGTATTCTCCTCACTACAGAGAAGACGTCACCTGTAGTCACTGGTATCATTGTACATTCTCCTCTCCATGTCCTATCAGAGCTGTAGTCGCTTGTCAGTTCTATAGTTAGGTCAGTGAAACTACAACTCCCAGCATAACCTCACCACTGCATAAAGGGGTACTCTACTGGAAAACATTTTTTTAATCAACTGTTGCTACAAAGTTAAACAGATTTGTAAATTACTTCTATTTTAAAATCTTAATCCTTCCAGTACTTATTAGCTGCTGTATAAGTGATTCACAGGAAGTTATTTTCTTTTTTAATTTCTTTTCTGTCTGACCACAGTGCTCTGTGCTGACACCTCTGTCCATGTCAAGAACTGTCCATAGTAGGAGCAAATCCCCATAGCAAACCTATCCTGCTCTGGACAGTTCCTGACATGGACAGAGGTGTCAGAAAATAGCACTGTGGTCAGATTGGAAAGAACTACACAACTTCCTGTGGAGCATACACCAGCTTATAAGTACTGTAAGTATTAAGATTTTAAATAGAAGTAATTTAAAAATCTGTTTAACTTTCTGGCACCAGTTGATATAAAAGTAAATGTTTTCCAGTGGAGTACCCCTTTAAGTAATTCTGGGAGCTGTATATTTAAATGGTGAAAACTTCTTTAACACTTTCCCATTCTGTGGCAACTGGTATATCTTATTATACTGGAATTTCTCACAATGCGCTACAACAGTGGTGTCTGTCACAACAGGCTAAAAACTTACTGGGGGAGGTATGGGGGTGACACCATTTTCTACCGCACCGGGTGACACCAACCCTAGCAACGCCACTGCCAGTACCGAACACTTCTTGAAGGATTGTCCTATCCGTCCTCCCCGCCTGGAAAGACGTACGCTGACTCCGCACAAAGGCGAGACAGTTTTTAACGTCAACTCTGCTTCTCCACGCCTTACTGTGCCTGTGCGGATATCTTCCTCTACCCTCTCCTTCTCTGCTATGGCCTTCCTGGATTCCGGATCTGCAGGAAATTTTATTTTGGCCTCTCTCATCAACAGGTTCAACATCCCAGTGACCAGTCTCGCCAGACCCCTCTACATCATTTCTGTTAACAATGAAAGATTGGACTGTACCGTGCGTTACCGCACAGAACCTCTCCTAATGTGCATCGGACCTCATCACGAAGAAATTGAATTTTTGGTCCTCTCCAACTGCACTTCTGAAATTCTTCTTGGATTACCGTGGCTTCAACGCCATTCCCCAACCCTTGATTGGTCCACAGGAGAAATCAAGAACTGGGGTACTTCTTGTCTCAAGGACTGTCTTAAACCGGTTCCCAGTACTCCCTGCCGTGACCCTGTGGTTCCCCCTGTATCCGGTCTTCCTAAGGCTTATATGGACTATGCTGACGTCTTTTGCAAGAAGCAAGCTGAGACTTTACCCCCTCACAGGCCTTATGACTGTCCTATTGACCTCCTCCTGGGTACTACTCCACCCCGGGGCAGAATCTATCCTCTGTCTGCTCCAGAGACTCTTGCCATGTCTGAGTACATCCAGGAGAATTTAAAAAAGGGCTTTATCCGCAAATCCTCCTCTCCTGCCGGAGCTGGATTTTTTTTTGTGTCCAAAAAAGATGGCTCCCTACGCCCTTGCATTGACTACCGCGGACTTAATAAAATCACGGTAAAAAACCGCTACCCCTTACCTCTTATCTCGGAACTCTTTGATCGCCTACAAGGTGCCCACATCTTTACCAAACTGGACTTAAGGGGGGCTTATAATCTCATCCGCATCAGGGAGGGGGACGAATGGAAGACTGCATTTAACACTAGAGATGGACACTTTGAGTATCTGGTCATGCCCTTTGGCCTGTGCAACGCCCCTGCCGTCTTCCAAGACTTTGTTAATTAAATTTTTCGTGATCTCTTATATTCCTGTGTTGTGGTTTATCTGGACGATATTCTGATTTTTTCTGCCAACTTAGAAGAACACCGCCAGCATGTCCGCATGGTTCTTCAGAGACTTCAGGACAATCAATTTTATGCCAAAATGGAGAAATGTCTCTTTGAATGTCAATCTCTTCCTTTCCTAGGATACTTGGTCTCTGGCCAGGGACTACAAATGGACCCAGATAAACTCTCTGCCGTCTTAGATTGGCCACGCCCCTCCGGACTCCGTGCCATCCAACGTTTTTTGGGGTTTGCCAATTATTACAGACAATTTATTCCACACTTTTCCACTATTGTGGCTCCTATCGTGGCTTTAACCAAGAAAAATGCCAATCCCAAGTCCTGGTCTCCACAAGTGGAAGACGCATTTAAACATCTCAAGTCTGCCTTTTCTTCTGCTCCCGTGCTCTCCAGACCTGACCCATCTAAACCCTTCCTATTGGAGGTAGATGCCTCCTCAGTGGGAGCTGGAGCTGTCCTTCTACAAAAAAATTCTTCCGGGCATGCGGTTACTTGTGGTTTTTTTTCTAGGACCTTCTCTCCAGCGGAGAGGAATTACGCCATCGGGGATCGAGAACTACTGGCCATTAAATTGGCGCTTGAGGAATGGAGGCATCTGCTGGAGGGATCAAAATTTCCAGTTATCATATACACTGATCACAAGAATCTCTCCTATCTCCAGTCTGCCCAACGACTGAACCCTCGCCAGGCCAGGTGGTCGTTGTTCTTTGCCCGTTTTAACTTTGAAATTCATTTTCGCCCTGCTGACAAGAACATTAGGGCCGATGCCCTATCTCGTTCTTCTGATGCCTCTGAAGTAGAAGTCTCTCCGCAACACATCATTCCTCCGGACTGTCTGATCTCCACTTCTCCAGCCTCCATCAGGCAAACTCCTCCAGGGAAGACCTTCGTTTCTCCACGCCAGCGTCTCGGGATTCTCAAATGGGGACACTCCTCCCATCTCGCAGGCCATGCAAAAATCCTTGCAACTCATCTCTCGTTTTTATTGGTGGCCGACTCTGGAGACGGATGTTGTTGATTTTGTGCGGGCCTGTACTGTCTGTGCCCGGGATAAGACTCCTCGCCAGAAGCCTGCTGGTCTCCTTCATCCTCTGCCCGTTCCCGAACAGCCTTGGTCACAGATTGGTATGGACTTTATTACAGACTTGCCCTCATCCCGTGGCAACACAGTTGTTTGGGTGGTCGTTGATCGATTTTCCAAGATGGCACATTTTATTCCTCTTCCTGGTCTTCCTTCAGCGCCTCAGTTGGCAAAGCAATTTTTTGTACACATTTTTCGCCTTCATGGATTGCCCACGCATATCGTCTCGGATAGAGGCGTCCAATTCGTGTCTAAATTCTGGAGGACCCTCTGTAAACAGCTCAAGATCAAATTAAACTTCTCTTCTTATCATCCCCAATCCAATGGGCAAGAAGAAAGAGTTAATCAGGTCCTGGGTGACTATTTACGGCATTTTGTTTCCTCCCGCCAGGATGACTGGGCAGATCTTCTACCATGGGCCGAATTCTCATACAACTTCAGAGTCTCTGAATCTTCTGCTAAATCCCCATTTTTCGTGGTGTACGGCCGTCACCCTCTTCCTCCCCTCCCTACTCCCTTGCCCTCTGGTCTGCCCGCTGTGGATGAAGTGACTCGTGATCTTTCCACCATATGGAAAGAGACCCAAAATTCTCTTTTACAGGCTTCATCCCGGATGAAAAGATTTGCTGATATAAAAAGAACTCCCCCCATTTTTGCTCCCGGAGACAAGGTATGGCTCTCCGCTAAATATGTCCGCTTTCGTGTCCCCAGTTATAAACTGGGACCACGCTATCTTGGTCCTTTCAAAATCAAGTGCCAGATCAACCCTGTCTCTTACAAACTCCTTCTTCCTCCTTCTCTCCATATTCCCAATGCCTTCCATGTCTCTCTCCTTAAACCACTCATCCTTAACCGCTTCTCTCCTAAAGTTGTTTCTCCAACTCCAGTTTCCGGATCTTCCGACGTCTTTTCTGTGAAGGAGATTCTAGCATCCAAGACGGTCAGAGGTAAAAGATTCTTCTTGGTTGACTGGGAGAATTGCGGCCCTGAGGAGAGATCCTGGGAACCTGAGGACAACATCCTGGACAAAAGTCTTATCCTCAGGTTCTCAGGCTCCAAAAAGAGGGGGAGACCCAAGGGGGGGGGTACTGTTACGCCGAGCGCTCCGGGTCCCCGCTCCTCCCCGGAGCGCTCGCAGCGTTCTCTCATTCGCAGCGTCCCGGTCAGACCTGCTGACCGGGTGCGCTGCGATATTACTCCCAGCCGGGATGCGATTCGCGATGCGGGACGCGCCCGCTCGCGATGCGCATCTCGGCTCCCGTACATGACCCGTTCCCCGTCTGTGTTGTCCCGGTGCGCGCGGCCCCGCTCCTTAGGGCGCGCGCGCGCCGGGTCTCTGCCATTTAAAGGGCCGCTGCGCCACTGATTGGCGCAGCAGGCCTAATCAGTATTCTCACCTGTGCACTCCCTACTTATGCCTCACTCCCCCTGCACTCCCTCGCCGGATCTTGTTGCCATTGTGCCAGTGAAAGCGTTCCCTTGTGTGTTCCTAGCCTGTGTTCCAGACCTCCTGCCGTTGCCCCTGACTACGATCCTTGCTGCCTGCCCTGACCTTCTGCTACGTCCGACCTTGCTCTTGTCTACTCCCTTGTACTGCGCCTATCTTCAGCAGTCAGAGAGGTTGAGCCGTTGCTGGTGGATACGACCTGGTTGCTATCGCCGCTGCAAGACCATCCCGCTTTGCGGCGGGCTCTGGTGAATACCAGTAGCAACTTAGAACCGGTCCACCAACACGGTCCACGCCAATCCCTCTCTGGCACAGAGGATCGACCTCCAGCCAGCCGAATCGTGACAGCCGCCAACTCCAGGCTGTGCCATTCAGCCACTATAAGTTCTACTCATGCTGCCGCCAACTCCAGGCTCTGCCATTCAGCCACTATATGTTCTACTCATGCTGCTGCAACTCCAGGCTGTGCCATTCAGCCACTATACGTTTTTACTCCTCCTGCCGCCAACTCCAGGCTGTGCCATTCAGCCACTGTATTTACTGCTCATGCTGTCACCAACTCCAGGCTGTGCCCTTCAGCCACTATATGTTCTACTCGTGCTGCCACCAACTCCAGGTTGTGCCATTCAGCCACTATATGGTCTCCTCATCTGCCGCCAACTCCAGGCTGTGCCATTCAGTCACTGTATGTTCTATTCATCCTGCCGCCAACTCCAGGCAGTACCATTCAGCCACTATATGTTCTAATCACGCTGCCACCAACTCCAGGCTGTGTCATTCAGCCATTATATGGTTAACTAATGCTGCTGAGCCTGGAACGTTACCTAAAAATTTTTATGGTAGCACTAGCTATCATAAATCTTCATTTTAAAGTTTAAAATTCATCTTTTAATCTTAGGGATTGTGAAGCCTTATTATACCTCATGCTGCCATGAGCTCCAGTCTCTGTCATTCAGCCACTATAGGGTTTACTGATGCTGCTGAGCCTGGGACATTACCTAAAACATTTTATGGTAGCACTAGCTACCATACATCTTCAATTTAAATTTTAACATTTATCTTTTAATCTTAATCTCTTCATGCTGCTGCCAACTCCAGGCTGTGTCATTCAGCTCCTATATGGTTTACTGATGCTGCTGGGCCTGAGACATTACCTACGAATGTTTATGGTAGCACTAGCTACCATAAATCTTCAATTTAAATGTTAAAATTAATCTTTTAATCATGCTGCTGCCAGCTCCAGGCTGTGTCATTCAGCCACTATAGAGTCTCCTCTTGCTGCCGCCAATTCCAGACTATGTCATTCTGCCAGATTATGGTCTCCTCATGCTGCTGCCACCTCTAAGCTCAGTCATTGTGCTGCCATGTGACTCCTTGTTAGTTTGAGTTTTTGTGGTCATACAGTATTAGTTCAAAGTAAACTCCAGGACATTAAACTTGGGAATCTAATATAAATCTTTAATTAAAATTTTTTTTTAAATCGATGTAATCTTTTCAAGCCTGAGGCCCTATGATTGTCAACGTCATATTACCTGTGGAATTATCACAAGAATCCAGTGAAGCAGCTTGGAGCAGTAACAATGAACCATAACTGAAAACATTTTCACTTTCACAGTCAGGGGGGTGTTGAGAGCCAGGGGCTGAAACAGGTGGTATCTCGCCTGGCGGAGGACCGCCAGCTCAATTTTAAGATACAAGTGCAAGCTTTTTCACTGCAGCCACTTCTAGCTTTACGTGCCCACTGATCCAATGGCACAGAAGCTGAATGTGCTCCTTTCCAAGTTGCTGATACTGCAGTCCCTCCCTTTTCAAATGGACACTCAGAGTATGGGAGTGCACTGACGGGCAAGGGCTCTCGATGCTTGATGCTCACCAGAATGGGTAATCAAAAAATTTAAATAAATTAAAATGAAATGAAATTAATTTGAAATGAATAAATAAAATGAAAATGACATAAAAAAATCTGCCACATCAAGATGCTCTGCAGCAGTAATTCTAATAGCGATGCCTGTAATCTGCATGTCATACTGAATAACAGTATTATTTCTATAACACAGCATACTCCCTATGCATGTTAGGACAAAGCAAAGTGTTCTACACCCCTATTGAGCCTCTCTGTAGGCTTTAATAGCGATTTGCCTCAAATAAATTCGACCCAAACCAATTTTTTTCGGAAAATTCGGCGAATCTGCCGAATCTAATTTTTCAAAAATTCACTAATCTCTAATGATGTTTATAGATTAGGTATAATTCTCCAATATAATATTTGCTGCATGTAAAAATTATTTTTCATCCTGCAAAAAACAAGTCTGTACCTCTGTTAGTACCACAAAAACTAGCATATATTTTCTTAAGTATTTTTATTTTATTTGTACAAAGGTAGTAAAACACATCAAAACTGTATACATTTTGTATTTCTGTATTAAACATTCTATTTATACTGTACAGTAAATGTCATATAAATGAAACAAAGAACAGAAAACCCAGAAAGTTACGGAATAGTTTTTTGGTTATACTAAAAGTTTTTTTTTGGTATATCAGGTGTGCCTAAAAATAAAGGCATTACAAACAGACAAAAACAAGCTATCATAAAACCATTGTAAAACAAAGCAAAAAAAAAAAATTATGGTTCTTAAAATGAGGAGTGAAAAAACTAAAATAATGGCCATTATTGTGAAAGCCAAAATAGGCCACAACCTTAACCTCTTAAGGACCCCGCACCCTGGGCTTTAAGGACCCAGGACGCCCCCGTACGTCCTGGCGTTTTCCAGTCCCTGCCGCGCATCGGGCAGAGATCGGAAGCGGATGCCTGCTGAAATGCTTCAGCAGGCATCCAGGGCAAACGCGAGGGGGGCCATGTAAGCCCCCCATGTCGGCCCAAGTGACGAGGGAAATCGCCCTAGTGATCTGCGGCGATACTGGGCTGATCGGGTCTCTGGGACCCGACCGCCCGGTAATTTTGCATGATCCCGGTTGTCACAGACAGCCAGGACCATGCTAAAGTATAGGAGCGAGGTGGCAAGCCTGCCACCTCCTCCTATCCCCTGCGATTCTTCGGTTAGCTAACCGACCAATCGCAGGGGGGGCGGTCACTTCCTCCCACCCTGCCCGGCCCCTGGAAGTCCGGAGATGACGGGAGGAAGACCAGAGGACACGGCGGGGGACGGGGGAGTGCTGGGGCCCGGCCCTGGTACTTACCTCGTCCCTGAAGACCCGGATCCCGGTGGCGGAGACGTCTGCGGTGGCGACAGGTGAGTTGATCTTTAGCGGCGTTGCGGGACCTTTGCAGCAGTCCAGACTGCCGTAAAGCGATCTGGACTGCTCCATCTGGTCCCCTTATACTACAACTCCCAGCATGCCCAGACAGCCCTTGGCATCTGGGCATGCTGGGAGTTGCAGTTTTGCAACATCTGGAGGTCCATAGTTTGGAGACCACTGTGCCCTTCCAGATGTTGCAAAACTACACATCCTCAGCATGCCCTTACTGTCCAGGCATGCTGGGAGTTGTAGTTCTGTAACATCTGGCCCTTCAGATGTTGCAGTACTACAACTCCCAGCATGCCTGGACAGTTTTGGCATACTGGGAGTTGTAGTTTTGCAACATCTGGAAGGGCACAGATTGGAAACCACTGTATTAGTGGTCTGCAAACTGTAGTCCTCCAGATGTTGCAAAACTACAACTCCAAGCATGCTGGGAGTTGTAGTTCGGCAACATCTGGCTCGAAAGATGTTGCCGAACTACTACTTCCAGCATGCCTGAGAATGTTTGGGAGTAGTGGTTTTGCAACAACTGGAGGCACACAGTTGGGAAACATTGTCTGTTTCCTAACTCAGTGTTTCCAAACCCGTGTGCCTCCAGCTGTTGCAAAACTATAACTACCAGCATGCACTGATAGACTGTGCATGCTGGGAGTTGTAGTTTTGCAACAGCTGGAGGTTCTCCCCCCCCTGTGAATGTACAGGGTACATTCACATGGGCAGGGGGCTTACAGTGAGTATTAGGCTGCAAGTTTGCGATGCAGAAAATTTTTCACGGCAGCTCAAACTCGCAGCGGGAAACTCGCTGTGATCCCCCGCCCGTGTGACTGTACCCTAAAAACACTACACTACACTACCACAAAATAAAATTAAAAGTAAAAAACACTATATATACAAATACCCCTACACAGCCCCCCTCCCCAATAAAAATGAAAAACGTCTGGTACGCCACTCTTTCCAAAATGGAGCCTCCAGCTGTTGCAAAACAACAACTCCCAGTATTGCCGGACAGCCGTTGACTGTCCAAGCATGCTGGGAGTTTTGCAACAGCTGGAGGCACCCTGTTTGGGAATCACTGGCGTAGAATACCCCTATGTCCACCCCTATGCAAATCCCTAATTCAGGCCTCAAATGCGCATGGCGCTCTCTCACTTCGGAGCCCTGTCGTATTTCAAGGCAACAGTTTAGGGCCACATATGGGGTATCGCCGTACTCGGGAGAAATTGCCTAACAAATTTTGGGGGGCTTTTTTTCTTTTCACCCCTTATGAAAAGGTGAAGTTGGGGTCTACACCAGCATCAAAATAAATTTTTTACACTAACATGCTGGTGTTGCACTATACTTTTCATTTTCACAAGAGGTAAAAGGGAAAAAAGCCCCCCCAAATTTGTAATGCAATTTCTCCCGACTACGGAGATACCCCATATGTAAGCGCAAAGTGCTCTGGGGGCGCACAACAAGGCCCAGAAGGGAGAGGGCAACATGTACATTTGAGGTGATTTGCACGTGGGGGGGGGGGGGGCTGATTGTTACAGCGGTTTTGACAAACGCAAAAAAAACAAAACCCCACATGTGACCCCATTTCGGAAACTACACCCCTCACAGAATGTAATGAGGGGTGCAGTGAGAATTTACACCCCACTGGTGTCTGACAGATGTTTGGAACAGTGGGCTGTGCAAATAAAAAATGTTGTACAGTCTATTGTTCCAAAGATCTGACAGACACCAGTGGGGGGGTAAATGCTCACTTTACGCCTTGTTACGTTCCTCATGGGGTCTAGTTTTCAAAATTGTATGCCATGTGTTTTTTTTTGCTGTCCTGGCACCATAGGGGCTTACTAAATGCGACATGCCCCCCGAGCAAAATTTTCTCTCAAAAAGGCAAATATGACTCCTTCTCTTCTGAGCATTGTAGTTCGCCCGTAGTGCACTTCAGGTCAACTTATGGGGTACCTCCATGCTCAGAAGAGATGGGGTTACAAATTTGGGGGGGGGATTTTCTGCTATTAGCCCTTGAAAAAATGTGAAATTTGGGGGGGAAACACACATTTTAGTGAAATTATTTTTTTTACGTATGCAAAAGTCGTGAATTAAGTATTATACTCAGAAGAGATGGGGTTACAAATTTTGGGGGGTATTTTCTGCTCTTAACCCTTCCTAAGTGCAACATGCCCCCCAAAAACCATTTCAGAAAAACGTACTCTCCAAAATCCCCTTGTCGCTCCTTCGCTTCTGAGCCCTCTACTGCACCCGCCGAACAATTTACATAGACATTTGAGGTATGTGCTTACTCGAGAGAAATTGGGCTACAAATATAAGTATAAATTTTCTCCTTTTACCCCTTGTAAAAATTCAAAAATTGGGTCTACAAGAACATGCGAGTGTAACAAATGGAGATTGTGAATTTTCTCCTTCACTTTGCTGCTATTCCTGTGAAACACCTAAAGGGCTAAAATGCTGACTGAATGTCATTTTGAATACTTTGGGGGTGCATTTTTTATAATGGGGTAATTTGTGGGGTATTTCTAAGATGAAGACCCTTCAAATCCACTTCAAACCTGAACTGGTCCCTGAAAAATTGTGAGTTTGGAAATTTTGTGAAAAATTGGAAAATTGCTGCTGAACTTTGAAGCCCTCTGGTGTCTTCCAAAAGTAAAAACACGTAAATGTTATGATGCAAACATAAAGTGGTCATATTGTATATGTGAATTAAAAAAAATTATTTGGAATATCCATTTTCCTTACAAGCAGAGAGCTTCAAAGTTGGAAAAATGCAACATTTTCAAATTTGTCATCAAATTTTGGGATTTTTCACCAAGAAAGGATGCAAGTTACCACAAAATTTTACCACTATGTTAAAGTAGAATATGTCACGAAAAAACAATCTCGGAATCAGAATGATAACTAAAAGCATTCCAGAGTTATTAATGTTTAAATTGACAGTGGTCAGATGTGCAAAAAATGGCCGGGTCCTAAGGTGTAAAATAGTTGGGTCCTTAAGGGATTAAAGTGTACCTGTGGCTTCAAAAATATTTTGACATGTCCTACACATGTGTCAAAAGTTTTGATCGGCTGGGATCTGAGTGTATAGATCCAATTGTCAGAACTAGCAGGGAGAAAAGCACAGCTAACCAAGACAATCACATAGATTTAAATTATAAGTTTGTCTCACTTAGCGCACTCTTCTTTCTGAAAACTAAGACCACAACGCGATCCAAACTTTTGACGTGTCTCTACAACAAGACCCTAATGGTGTCTCTATTGGATCTGGAACATTTTATTTTATTTCTACTGGCCCTAATGGAGTCACTATGAGATCTGGAAATTTTATTTTATTTCTACTGGCCAGAATAGCTCATTGGACTCTAATTCAGCTCACCCCACACAGCCAATATATTGTAGTTAAAAAATACTACACAGTTCCATCTCTTATGAGGTAGATGTCATTTTATCCCGGTGTTAGAGGAAAAGGGAAATCCTTTCAAATTTGGCAATCAGAGTAAATCCCTAGATCCATTACCAAATCACATACTGATGTCACTATCCTTCCGTGATTAGTCAGCTTTTCTGTGTATCCAATTCCCTATATATTGAATAACACATTATCATTATAAGGGTTACATTAGCAATACCCAGTGAGGTCACAGACCTTTATTGTGCTGCCATAGTGGGTTAAAGGGGTATGAAGCTCTTGTCTCATGGTCTTTGTCATCTCACTTCACTTTAAAGTGCAGTATGAAATGAAGAGCAATTATATGACCTGTTCTTCTACACGTTCATTATTCTATTGAAACAAAATTCTTGAAAAATATACTACATATAGAGAAAGTATGATGGTCACAAGTAATATTGAAGAATAAAATAGGCCTGAAAGGTATGGCAGAAGAAAACGAAATGGCTGAAAGGATTATTCCTGACTTTAAGGGGACTTAATGTTTATTCGAGTTCTTCATTTTTGTAATTTTCTCATCTTAAGAACAAGAGTCCTGATTACTATCATATGCCGTCAGTGACCTTGGTGCAGGCTTTGCCCTGTCTTCACACATGAGTAGTGCATAACTTATCTTTAGTTTACATTCTTTATAGTCCAATGATGGACAGTTATTTGATTGGGTATTTTCCTTGTACTTTATCCAAAAAAGTTGTACTTTTGAGGGGACGGTGATGTGTGCAACTTTTATGCAATATGTAAACATACATGTTATCATCTGAGAATTTATATTAGATTTGTTATATGTGTTTCACTAGCAGATGTGGGGTTGTTGCTACAGTAGTGATGATCTAGTATGAATAAGGTCATCTAAATAATACCTAGAATCTATAAAGATGGTGGCTTAGCTCAAGAAGGATTCTCTTTTTCTATGGATCTACTGTACATTGCATAACCTCTGATGTGTGGAATAAAAAGAAATTGTTAAAACAATGTTTGTGCAAAGGACACTCAGTATGCAGCACATACATTATCATATTGCCAGTTTTTTTATTCCTTTTTCAGGACTCTATAACAATGCCAGACTCAGCATAGCAAGAATGGTCACATTGCCCCCAAAATGGTGATAGCCATACTGCTCTCAAAGTAGTCATAATGACACATCCCCTTAAAGGGGTAGTCCAGTGGTGAAAAACGTATCCCCTATCCTAAGGATAGGGGATAAGTTTGAGATTGCGGGGGTCCGACCGCTGGGGCCCCCTGCGATCTCTCTGTACGGGGGCCAGGCTCTCCGGCCAGATAGCGGGTGTCGACCCCCGCACGAAGCGGCGGCCGACACGCCCCCTCAATACATCTCTATGGCAGAGCCGGAGATTGCCGAAGGCAGCGCTTCGGCTCTGCCATAGAGTTGTATTGAGGGGGCGTGTCGGCCGCCGCTTCGTGCGGAGGTCGACACGCCCCCTTCCCGCGGGCTGTTGGGGCTCCGTACAGGAGTGCGCAGGGGGCCCCAGCGGTCGGACCCCCCGCGATCTGCAACTTATCCCCTATCCTTAGGATAGGGGATAAGTTGTTCACCACTGGGTCACCACTGGACTACTCCTTTAAGGTTTCCAGTATAATGTCCCTCATGAATCCATACATTATGCCAGAAAAATTATATATTATAATATATTAAAATTTAATTGGGGAGAGCTTATTCATACTTATTACCTTTTTTTTATACAACTTTTTTCATTATGCTTTAGTACCCATAGTGGACTATTACATGTAGTCTTTTGCTTGCATACACATAGGCATAGCATTGATCAGTGTTATCTGTGCTCCACTTATACAGGCTGCTATATTTTTCTGTATTCCTAGAGTGCCAGTACAGCAGAAAATAAGTGACCTCTGCCTATCATTCCAGATGTTTGGGTCCTGATCAGCGCCCAAACCCACCAGCACTAGGTATTTTACCTTTTACATCCCCGTCATCAAAGTTGATCACAGGATCCAAAGGGTTAATGTCAGACATCAGCACGATCACCTTTGCCAGACATTAGTGGTGAATCTTGGCTTCTGATAGTAGCCATTTCTCACCATTTGTGAAGCTTCATAGAGCATTAAAACAATAGGAAGTAATTATACGCCCTGTCGCATCAATGTATTCACGCCCATGACGTAAACGTCCTATTGTGGAAGGGGGTTAAGGTTTTTCCCTATGCAATGCAATGATGGGCAGCTGTATGACATAGTATTACATTGTTTGTAAAGTTGATAAAAAGACAAGTCCATCAAGTCCATCAGAATAAATCCCTGGATCAACGTTCTATCCACATAAACCCCGTATCCATAACTTGTAATACTATATTTTTCCAGAAAAACATCCAGGCCCACCTTGAATATGTTCATTGAGTCAGACATCACAACATCATGTGGCAGAGAGTTCTATAGTCTGTGATGATGGTGAAACCTTCTTTCCTCTAGACATGGAGGATGTCCCCTTGTCATGGCTAGCAACCTAGGTCTAAAAAGATCACTATAAAGATCCCTGTACTGTCCATTCATATAGTTGTACATCAGAATGCCCCTAAGATGTCTTTTCTCCAAAATAAATAACTCCAAGCTTGATAACCTGTCTTGGTACTGTATCCTCCCATACCATCAATTATCTTTGTCACCCTCTCCAGTTCTGCCATGTCCTTCTTATATAGAAATGGTCCATATGTGGTCTGACTAGTAATTTATTCAGGGGCAAAACTATGTCCCTGTCATGAGCCTCTATGCCTCTCTTGATACAACCCATGACTTTGTTAGCCTTTGAAGCCACTGCCTGCCTTTTCAGTAGTAGTTTTACCTAATGTTTTATTGTTTAGCACATAATTGCACATGTTTTTACGGTCCAAGTGCATAACCATACATTTATCCACATTAAATTTAATTTGTCATGCTTGTGCCCAAGCCTCCAGCTTCCCCAGATCCCTCTGTAATATTATATTATCCTCCTCTGTGATGATCACCTTACCCAGTTTAGTGTCATCTGCAAATATTGAAATTCTACTCTGTAATCCCTCTACAAGGTCATTAATAAACATATTGAAAAGATGTATCATGCAATTGAAATTTGTCTCATCGTCCTGGGGCCCTGTCGGGCCACTAAGCTGGTAATAGTGTCTGTGCTAAGGGGCCTGGGCAGTGTGCTTAATTCTGGGGCATTTATACAAGATCCAGTGGAAAGGGGGGGTGACATATCAAAAATCAGTAATTTTGACATTGGTATGTTTTTTTTTACTTACTAGATTGACTGTGCAGAATCAGGAATGCTATAATTTAATAATTTGGACAATATTACATGTGGTAATACTAAATATGGGGGGTGTTTTTAAGCTTATTTACTATTTACTTTTTTTTATTCCCCCGGGCAATAATTTTACATTTATGGCAGTTGGTACTACCAACAACTATCCCTGAGAAAGTTATGTTATTTAAAACAGGTTGGGCAGAGTATAAATAAAGTGTAATGTCCCTTTATTTGTTTTTGTATTTTTCTGGTTAGGTGTGTATTCACACACTAGTTTGTTCAGAGCAGTATGCTATTCCACCTGGATAGGGAATAATTAATGCTCTGAACGAATGAGAACTCGGGTGGAGTTATTTAGCCAGAGTTCTCCTGCATTCTGGTGCTGGCTAGTGAGTGCAATACTACTATGTCTGTTTGTGCTATATTCTGACTATGTCTGCTTCAACATTTATCTTGTATTTATCTTGTCATTTTATCTGGATTTTTAGCCATGGTTATAGCATGCTCCTCATATTTTAGTCTGTGTTACATTAGTCGGTTTTAGGATTATGTTTGTTTGTTCTGCTCTGTCTGTGTTTACACTATGTCTGAGTCTTGCTTGTTACCTGTGCCCTGTATGTTATATTCCTGTTCTGGAGTCTATTCTGACTCATCCGGTCTAGTGTTTCATGTATTATATTTCCGTTTCCTACTGGGTTAGCATTTTGTCCACCAGGTTGAGTGTCCGCTGGCCCGTAGCCTATTTGGCTTTATTATTAATGGCTACTCCTATAGTGGAGTGGGGAGTCCAGTTTGTATGTTCTGTGTCCCATTGAGAGTCCTATATTTATATCCTGTTTGGTTGATCTGATCTTTGTCCTTTGTACTTGAACCTGCTTGTGATAGTTCTTAGTAACTTACCTGTTGCGTTTAGTGTTTTGGCTCTCAGTTCTTCTGTTTATCCCCTTCCTCTCCTGGATTCTGCTGTATACTCTCATTATGCCTAGTCTTGTTCGTTTTATCATGTCTGACGTTTATCTGATATCTGGTTTATGAACTGTTTGTTAATTCACTATATTCTGCTCTGTTTGTGAGTTTATATTCTGCCCTGTTAGTATTTGTGTTCTTTCTGGTATATCCGGTTGTCTGGTAGTTTTCTGTTCCTGGCCTATGACCGACTATATATATTATGTGTTTTTACACCACTGCACTTTAGTGCAGGAAGGGACCGGCGCCCAGTTGTCGATCCATTGTTTAGGTTGGATGGGAAAGTAGGCAGGGAGAGATGTTTTAGGGTCAGTTTATGGCTCACTCTCCCTGTCCCCCCAGTCAGTCCCTGTTTCACAATTATGACAGATCACCATTGGTGTTTATACAGGATGACTTTCAGCAAGAATGTTGTTATACGAGGGCAGCATGATAGTAAAATATTTCCAAATTCCTTTGTGTTTAGATGTAGTTTCTGCCAAATGTATATAAAAGTCAACTAACCAGGACTAAATGGAATGGAAAAAAATATTTCCTCCATAATATTTTCTAATGATATACTGAACTATACTGGCAAATATATTAGGTGCAAAATGAATGAGTACATTAAATGAGAGAGCTGGCGTGCTTGTTTATGTGTTTTACACTATA
Organism: Hyla sarda; assembly: GCF_029499605.1. Classification (NCBI taxonomy): domain Eukaryota; kingdom Metazoa; phylum Chordata; class Amphibia; order Anura; family Hylidae; genus Hyla; species Hyla sarda. Next base: position 168,116,744 of record NC_079189.1, read on the forward strand.
AGAACTTCACTATGCTTACATTTTTCATATCCAATTCATTTAATAGATTGAAGTACATTGGATCATACATAATTTTAATTTCCTAAAAGTATAACATTTTGGAGTCTTGACCTGTTTCCCTATACACCCAGATACCTCACAACTCATGAGATAGTCTAGTTGTGACAGGACTGCAACACCTGCTGAATATGAAATAAAAATAAACCTTAAGTTCGTGCAAATTTTTTCTTACAGAGAATAACAATCCTTTTCATTTTTGGGAAGGGGAACTTCTGGCCATTAGACAAATTTTTCTTATAGAGAATAACAATCCTTTTCATTTTTGGGAAGGGGAACTTCTGGCCATTAGACGAGTATTTATGGGTTTCCAAATACGCTTTATATATGAGGTGAAAAGACAAGTAGTTCCATTCCAACCACAGTAGATGATTAGATGATTACTTTAGAACCTGTGGTGTAATACAGTTTTTAAGGGGGTGGGGGTAAACATCAAGTTTCTTTGGTTTATTTGTTTGCTCTACACACAGACCAAAATACAAGATACAGTGATCATATAATGGTAGATAGATTCTACACCCAGGATCTGCAGAACATTAAAGTATTTACAGTGCAGTTATATCTAGTTACTCATTGAAGAGAACTTCTCTGATCATAGCTGTTCTCTTTTATTTTCATTTCCATCCGCTCAGACTATGATGACAACTTCATCCTTCCATGACCCAAATCCACAGAATCTGTCAGACAAACATCTTAGGCTCCATACTTTTCCAGCATTATCTTTACCTTTTACCCATTCATAGTGCCCCAAATCGTAATAATGCCCCTCTTGGCAGATAGGTGCCCTTTTGAGTACTTAGGTAGTTTGCCCCCTTTAGGCAGAAAGATACCCCCCAGTATATAGATCCTTCAGTAGGTAAACAGGTACCCCAGTAGGTAGAGAGGTGTCACCAACTAGGTAGATAAGTGCTTTGGTTTAGCACTAAAAACCCTTAAACTTGAAGCAAATGGCTTGTGAGGCTTAGTGCAGGTTGTCAACCAGGAGAAAAAGGGTGGTATCCATATTATCAGACTGTTAAGGGGTCATTTCAGTGGGGTGTCAACAGCAGGGGTGCTAAATCAGAGTTAATGTGAACTGGGCCCAAAACCTGGTAACAATAGAAGATTGGCTCTTGATAACAAATAACAAATGAAGGCTCAGCCTCTCAAAAGAGGGCAACACACTCAAATGCGCTGGGGAACTTGGCAACATTCTACCCACTCGGCACAGCTGTGCTCAGTTGTCATTATCAGCGACAACCTACAGACTCTTCCCACAAGTGATTGTACTCATTCTTAAGGCTGGCCAGGCTACACCAGAACCAGAGCTTATCTCTTCAAACTGTCTGCACACTGGGGCTCTCCGCACACTGGATTGGTTCTTCCACTGATGCTGCAGAAACAGGCAACACAGGCAACCATTCCCCTTTGGACTTCTGAAAAGTACAGGGACTATGCTCTTCAAGACACTTTTTGTTAGGAGACCATTATGGTGGGTACTGACTTTTATTCTCTTGAGTTTAGTCTGGTGCCATTTGTTGGAGTCCATAAGTGCTGTTTCTACTTTGTTCCTATTTGTTCCCAACCTAGTTTGCAACCTTTTGTTTCACCCCTGGCAGGTCGTAAAACAGATTGAACTGTTAGTTTGTTACCTTTTTGTATTTATATGTTGGCACTATTTAAAAAATGTAATATTATTATTTTTATTGTAAGGTTTGTACCAGGGGTCAAGTCCTGGGAAAAAAAAGTGTGGGAACTCACCCAAGATTTCCACTCAAGGGCTGATCCTGCAGGATTCCTGCTAATGGGAATGGTGTTCCTGCTGTGGAAAAAGTGCAGGAACTCAGCTCCCACGCGTTCCTGCAGGACTTGAGCCCTGGTTTGTACCCTCTGTGCTTATTGAAACTTTTAAGCTTACTGTTCCAGATATTGCAACATATCTGCTCTCTACAGCTTTATAGCTAAGTTTTCATTTACAGGGGAACTCTAACGTGTTGTCACATTGGCTAAAACAAATGAAGTATATAATAAATCATTTTGAGCTATAAACTAAAAGCCTTTTAACATTTAAATTTTTTCTTTTGCCACACAGATGAAATAAATAAATAGATCAGATGCACATGTAGTTTTTTTTTCCTTCAGCTATTCTTATGATATGTATTTTAATGTGGTTTAATTACTTCAGTGTACAATTCCAATATTCCTGTAAGCTTTTGGCTCTATGGTAAATGTTGGGCCTAGGCCCCCTCTTCACCAACTTGTCACATACTAGCTTTAATAGGTTCTATAAAGAATCTATTAAGCCCCCCTCGAAGCCCCACCAAGGTGTATTAGCCCTTTATTTCCTATAAGAAGCTGCTCAGGGAACCATGTGTGTGCTGTATCCAGTGGAGGGATGGGTGTAAAGACTACAGGCACAGGAAATGTGCAGCAACTGTTATGCCTCCCTCTGCTCCATTTTGAGAGGCTCCATATCTTGAAGGTTTCCATATCATTGATGTGGCTCTTTAAATAGAATAGAAATTATCCAATCCCACCTGCATGGCACTTGTAGAAACTTACTTTTTGACACCCTCTTTTGTTTCATCCTTGATATGACCTTTTCACATTAAGCTCTAACACTGGTTCTGTGTAATTATAAGTGCTGCTGTGGGACTGGACTTGTCCAAAGTCACAGCTAAGGCAAATGTGATTGTTACTCCACTAGTAAGGTACTAGTAGGCCATTAATACTATAGACCTGGAGAACCCTTTTATAACTGTAATACTAGTGGTCAGAAGCCGCTGGTGTATGGCCTGTCAAGGCATTCATCGTTACTGGGCTGCTTCGCTTCCCTGTTGTCAAGTCTGGGCTTTTTCATCCTTTTTCCTGTCTTCTTCCCGCGTCCAGCTCCATGATAGCTCTGTTCTGGCCCACCTGTTCAACTGAGCCTAAGCAATAGCTGATTCTCCGAAACAAAGATGTGTGTCCCTGATCTGCTATCCTGAATCTGACTTTGTGCCAGTTTACCAGACATTGTCTTAGCTTGAACCTCTTGTGCATGACCGGGACCACTGACCCAGAATGTTTTCTGCCTGCCACAACTCTGCTGCTTGAAACCCAACTCTGCTATCTGATTGCCAGCCTGATACTCACACAAGCACCAATTCCACCTCTGCTTGTTTACAAGGGCACTGGGATTATCTGATCTGCCTAGCCAGCGATTATCACACAAGGAATATTCTTGGGAAGTGACCTGGTACCCTCTAGCAGCAGAAGTGGAGCGGGATGAAGGGTTAAAACCCAGAGGGTACTCAGACACTACTCATGAGTTTGGTCCAAAGCCAAACGGGTAGGGCAGCACAGTGGATCCACAAATATGTAGGGTTGTGTTACGCCGAGCGCTCCGGGTCCCCGCTCCTCCCCGGAGCGCTCGCTTCTCTCTCGCTACCGCAGCGCTCCGGGCAGCTCCACTGACCCGGTGCGCTGTGATACCGTCTCCAGCCGGGATGCGATTCGCGATGCGGGTAGCGCCCGCTCGCGATGCGCATCCCGGCTCCCGTACCTGACTCGCTCTCCGTCTGTCCTGTCCCGGCGCGCGCGGCCCCGCTCCCTAGGGCGCGCGCGCGCCGGGTCTCTGCGATTTAAAGGGCCACTGCGCCGCTGATTGGCGCAGTGGTTCCAATTAGTGTGTTCACCTGTGCACTCCCTATTTATACCTCACTTCCCCTTCACTCCCTCGCCGGATCTTGTTGCCATTGTGCCAGTGAAAGCGTTTCCTTGTGTGTTCCTAGCCTGTGTTCCAGACCTCCTGCCATTGCCCCCGACTACGATCCTTGCTGCCTGCCCCGACCTTCTGCTACGTCCGACCTTGCTTCTGTCTACTCCCTTGTACCGCGCCTATCTTCAGCAGTCAGAGAGGTTGAGCCGTTGCTAGTGGATACGACCTGGTCACTACCGCCGCAGCAAGACCATCCCGCTTTGCGGCGGGCTCTGGTGAAAACCAGTAGTGACTTAGAACCGATCCACTAGCACGGTCCACGCCAATCCCTCTCTGGCACAGAGGATCCACTACCTGCCAGCCGGCATCGTGACAGTAGATCCGGCCATGGATCCCGCTGAAGTTCCTCTGCCAGTTGTCGCCGACCTCACCACGGTGGTCGCCCAGCAGTCACAACAGATAGCGCAACAAGGCCAACAGCTGTCTCAACTGACCGTGATGCTACAGCAGCTACTACCACAGCTTCAGCAATCATCTCCTCCGCCAGCTCCTGCACCTCCTCTGCAGCGAGTGGCCGCTTCTGGTCTACGACTATCCTTGCCGGATAAATTTGATGGGGACTCTAAATTCTGCCGTGGCTTTCTTTCCCAATGTTCCCTGCACTTGGAGATGATGTCGGACCAGTTTCCTACTGAAAGGTCTAAGGTGGCTTTCGTAGTCAGCCTTCTGTCTGGAAAAGCTCTGTCATGGGCCACACCGCTCTGGGACCGCAATGACCCCGTCACTGCCTCTATACACTCCTTCTTCTCGGAAATTCGAAGTGTCTTTGAGGAACCTGCCCGAGCCTCTTCTGCTGAGACTGCCCTGTTGAACCTGGTCCAGGGTAATTCTTCCGTTGGCGAGTACGCCGTACAATTCCGTACTCTTGCTTCAGAATTATCCTGGAATAATGAGGCCCTCTGCGCGACCTTTAAAAAAGGCCTATCCAGCAACATTAAAGATGTTCTGGCCGCACGAGAAATCCCTGCTAACCTACATGAACTCATCCATCTTGCCACTCGCATTGACATGCGTTTTTCCGAAAGGCGTCAGGAGCTCCGCCAGGATATGGACTTTGTTCGCACAAGGCGTTTTTTCTCCCCGGCTCCTCTCTCCTCTGGTCCCCTGCAATCCGTTCCTGTGCCTCCCGCCGTGGAGGCTATGCAGGTCGACCGGTCTCGCCTGACACCTCAAGAGAGGACACGACGCCGCATGGAGAATCTCTGCCTGTACTGTGCCAGTACCGAACACTTCCTGAAGGATTGTCCTATCCGTCCTCCCCGCCTGGAAAGACGTACGCTGACTCCGCACAAAGGTGAGACAGTCCTTGATGTCTACTCTGCTTCTCCACGTCTTACTGTGCCTGTGCGGATATCTGCCTCTGCCTTCTCCTTCTCTACTATGGCCTTCTTGGATTCCGGATCTGCAGGAAATTTTATTTTGGCCTCCCTCGTCAACAGGTTCAACATCCCAGTGACCAGTCTCGCCAGACCCCTCTACATCAATTGTGTAAACAATGAAAGATTGGACTGTACCATACGTTTCCGCACGGAGCCCCTTCTAATGTGCATCGGACCTCATCACGAGAAGATTGAATTTTTGGTCCTCCCCAATTGCACTTCCGAAATCCTCCTTGGACTACCCTGGCTTCAACTCCATTCCCCAACCCTGGATTGGTCCACTGGGGAGATCAAGAGTTGGGGGCCCTCTTGTTTCAAGGACTGCCTAAAACCGGTTCCCAGTACCCCTTGCCGTGACTCTGTGGTTCCCCCTGTAACCGGTCTCCCTAAGGCCTATATGGACTTTGCGGATGTTTTTTGCAAAAAACAAGCTGAGACTCTACCTCCTCACAGGCCTTATGATTGTCCTATTGACCTCCTCCCGGGCACTACTCCACCCCGGGGCAGAATCTATTCTCTGCCCGCCCCAGAGACTCTTGCTATGTCGGAGTACATCCAGGAAAATTTAAAAAAAGGCTTTATCCGTAAATCCTCCTCTCCTGCCGGAGCCGGATTTTTCTTTGTGTCCAAAAAAGATGGCTCTCTACGTCCTTGCATTGACTACCGCGGTCTTAATAAAATCACGGTAAAGAACCGCTACCCCCTACCCCTCATCTCTGAACTCTTTGATCGCCTCCAAGGTGCCCACATCTTTACCAAACTGGACTTAAGAGGTGCTTATAATCTCATCCGCATCAGAGAGGGGGATGAATGGAAAACGGCATTTAACACTAGAGATGGACACTTTGAGTATCTGGTCATGCCCTTTGGCCTGTGCAACGCCCCTGCCGTCTTCCAAGACTTTGTTAATGAAATTTTTCGTGATCTCTTATACTCCTGTGTTGTTGTATATCTGGACGATATCCTGATTTTTTCTGCCAATCTAGAAGAACACCGCCAGCATGTCCGTATGGTTCTTCAGAGACTTCGTGACAATCAACTTTATGCCAAGATAGAGAAATGTCTGTTTGAATGCCAATCTCTTCCTTTCCTAGGATACTTGGTCTCTGGCCAGGGACTACAAATGGATCCAGACAAACTCTCTGCCGTCTTAGATTGGCCACGCCCCTCCGGACTCCGTGCTATCCAACGTTTTTTGGGGTTCGCCAATTATTACAGGCAATTTATTCCACATTTTTCTACCGTTGTGGCCCCTATCGTGGCTTTAACCAAAAAAAATGCCAATCCCAAGTCTTGGCCTCCTCAAGCGGAAGACGCCTTTAAACGGCTCAAGTCTGCCTTTTCTTCGGCTCCCGTGCTCTCCAGACCTGACCCATCTAAACCCTTCCTATTGGAGGTTGATGCCTCCTCTGTAGGAGCTGGAGCGGTCCTTCTACAAAAAAATTCTTCTGGGCATGCTGTTACTTGTGTTTTTTTTTCTAGGACCTTCTCTCCGGCGGAGAGGAACTACTCCATCGGGGATCGAGAGCTTCTAGCCATTAAATTAGCACTTGAGGAATGGAGGCATCTGCTGGAGGGATCAAGATTTCCAGTTATTATTTACACCGATCACAAGAACCTCTCCTATCTCCAGTCTGCCCAACGGCTGAATCCTCGCCAGGCCAGGTGGTCTCTGTTCTTTGCCCGATTTAATTTTGAAATTCACTTTCGGCCTGCCGATAAGAACATTAGGGCCGATGCTCTCTCTCGTTCCTCGGATGCCTCGGAAGTTGAACTCTCTCCGCAACACATCATTCCTCCTGACTGCCTGATTTCCACTTCTCCAGCCTCCATCAGGCAAACTCCTCCAGGAAAGACTTTGTCTCTCCACGCCAACGCCTCGGAATCCTCAAATGGGGTCACTCCTCCCATCTCGCAGGTCATGCAGGCATCAAGAAATCTGTGCAACTCATCTCTCGCTTCTATTGGTGGCCGACTCTGGAGACGGATGTCGTGGACTTTGTGCGAGCCTGCACTGTCTGTGCCCGGGATAAGACTCCTCGCCAGAAGCCCGCTGGTTTTCTTCATCCTCTGCCTGTCCCCGAACAGCCTTGGTCTCTGATTGGTATGGATTTTATTACAGACCTACCCCCATCCCGTGGCAACACTGTTGTTTGGGTGGTCGTTGATCGATTCTCCAAGATGGCACATTTCATCCCTCTTCCTGGTCTTCCTTCATCGCCTCAGTTGGCTAAACAATTTTTTGTACACATTTTTCGTCTTCACGGGTTGCCCACACAGATAGTCTCGGATAGAGGCGTCCAATTCGTGTCAAAATTCTGGAGGGCTCTCTGTAAACAACTCAAGATTAAATTAAACTTTTCTTCTGCATATCATCCTCAATCCAATGGACAAGTAGAAAGAATTAACCAGGTCTTGGGTGATTATTTACGACATTTTGTTTCCTCCCGCCAGGATGATTGGGCAGATCTTCTACCATGGGCCGAATTCTCGTATAACTTTAGAGTCTCTGAATCTTCCTCCAAATCCCCATTTTTCGTGGTGTACGGCCGTCACCCTCTTCCCCCCCTCCCTACTCCCTTGCCCTCTGGTTTGCCCGCTGTAGATGAAGTGACTCGTGATCTTTCCACCATATGGAAAGAGACCCAAGATTCTCTTTTACAGGCTTCATCTCGCATGAAAAAGTTTGCCGATAAGAAAAGAAGAGCTCCCCCCATTTTTTCTCCCGGAGACAAGGTATGGCTCTCCGCTAAATATGTCCGCTTTCGTGTCCCCAGTTACAAACTGGGTCCACGCTATCTTGGTCCTTTCAAAGTCTTGTGCCAAATTAATCCTGTCTCTTACAAACTTCTTCTTCCTCCTTCTCTCCGTATTCCTAATGCCTTTCATGTCTCTCTTCTTAAACCACTCATCATCAACCGTTTCTCTCCCAAATTAGTTTCTCCCACTCCTGTCTCCGGTTCTTCTGACGTCTTCTCAGTGAAAGAGATACTGGCCTCCAAGACGGTCAGAGGAAAAAGGTTCTTTTTGGTGGATTGGGAGGGCTGTGGACCTGAAGAGAGATCCTGGGAACCTGAGGACAACATCCTAGACAAAAGTCTGCTCCTCAGGTTCTCAGGCTCTAAGAAGAGGGGGAGACCCAAGGGGGGGGGGGGTACTGTTACGCCGAGCGCTCCGGGTCCCCGCTCCTCCCCGGAGCGCTCGCTTCTCTCTCGCTACCGCAGCGCTCCGGGCAGCTCCACTGACCCGGTGCGCTGCGATACCGTCTCCAGCCGGGATGCGATTCGCGATGCGGGTAGCGCCCGCTCGCGATGCGCATCCCGGCTCCCGTACCTGACTCGCTCTCCGTCTGTCCTGTCCCGGCGCGCGCGGCCCCGCTCCCTAGGGCGCGCGCGTGCCGGGTCTCTGCGATTTAAAGGGCCACTGCGCCGCTGATTGGCGCAGTGGTTCCAATTAGTGTGTTCACCTGTGCACTCCCTATTTATACCTCACTTCCCCTTCACTCCCTCGCCGGATCTTGTTGCCATTGTGCCAGTGAAAGCGTTTCCTTGTGTGTTCCTAGCCTGTGTTCCAGACCTCCTGCCGTTGCCCCCGACTACGATCCTTGCTGCCTGCCCCGACCTTCTGCTACGTCCGACCTTGCTTCTGTCTACTCCCTTGTACCGCGCCTATCTTCAGCAGTCAGAGAGGTTGAGCCGTTGCTAGTGGATACGACCTGGTCACTACCGCCGCAGCAAGACCATCCCGCTTTGCGGCGGGCTCTGGTGAAAACCAGTAGTGACTTAGAACCGATCCACTAGCACGGTCCACGCCAATCCCTCTCTGGCACAGAGGATCCACTACCTGCCAGCCGGCATCGTGACAGGTTGTTACAGTAACACAGTTTGCAGTAACTTTCTAAGCTTTGTTGGGATGGCTATGATAGCCAGTATATTGTATTTTAAAGGGTAGCTCCCACCATCACTTTTTTTCTTTTTTCTGTCCCTGCCTATTACCCATCTATCCCTAACCCCCTCCCTGCCTTAAATTTTTTTTTTTTACATATTAAAAATGCCTTTTTGTCTGCCTGGTAGTGTGCTCACTACCAGGCAGACTTCCCCAGCAGGCACCACGTCACTGATGCCTGCTGGGGCCGACACTTCCGCCCTTAGTTCACCTATACAAGGTGCCTCCAGCTGTTTCCCCACTGCAACTCCCAGCTTGCCCTGACATCTATTGGCTGTCAGGGCATGCTGGGAGTTGTAGTGGGGAAACAACTGGAGGCACCCTGTATAGGTGAACACCGGATCTGTCCAGCTGTTTCCCCACTACAACTTCCAACTTGCCCTGACATCTATTGGCTGTCAGGGCATGCTGGGGGTTGTAGTGGGGAAACTGGAGGCATACTGTATAGGTGAACAACCCCCCCTCCCCCGGCATAATACTTTACCTTGTTCTCGGGAGCCTGCGCGCATCCACTTCCTTCAAAGCGCACCGCAGTGACTGAATTTCGACTCATTGCCAGGCTTAAATGAGTCGAAATTCTGTAATGACGTCACTGCCGAATGCATTCGGCCACTAGGAGGGCGACCCCTAGTGGACGAATTTAAAAGTGATTTTAAAGTGGTTTAAAATCACTTTTTTTAATTAAAGTATATTAGAAATATGTTGTAGTACTTAAGTACTACAACATATAATTTTTTTATTTCATGACAGTGCCCATTTAAATCTATATCTATGAGGAAGATGTGAAGTGTCTTAAAAAGAAATTTAAAAAATCAAACAAACAACTCTGACCACTATACTGACCAATACTTAGACATACTGAGAAATGAATCAGCACAGAATTTTGGACTAGCATATAAAGTTCATGCAATTCATTATGGTTGATTAGGCAGGCTTATTAACATACCAGTTATACACAATGTTATATGAAACCCGAGTAAAGATTTGAACTATAATTGGATTTTTTTTCCCCTTAGCCACTGCAGACATTCCCCGTGCTGACAATATGATGAATGCGCTCCCTGATGAGCCATGAAACTAAGGATTAGGTGCAATTTTGTGCACCATTTCCCTTACGTCCTACCAGCAGTATAGATGGGGTGTTAACCCCCCGTTTACTAGTAGGATGGCAGAATGATTTAATGAGCCCAAGTAGTATATTAATGAAACAACGTGGACCCACAATAAAGAGGGAGGTCAACTCCATGCCCACTATGTTTTTTTCTGGATTTTTGGACAGTGAGATGGCAGTTATCTTTCTCTGGAGGTCAGTGTTTTTCTTCTTACCCCTCCATCTATTTTCAGCTCCGGTGTGGTCTTTTTGCATAAGACTTTGTTTTATCTTGTTGTGGCGGCATCTCCGCTGCTCCATTCAACTGTCATAAGTTCCACTATCTCGCTGGAAGTGAGGTGTGTGTCACTTTTGGCTCCTCAGCTCCATTCAGAGCTCTCCCTGCAGCATCTTGTAGGAAGTTTTAGATCCTGCACGTATGTTTTACTTGTCTCCTTAGTGATAGGAAGCAGGGGGAAACTTATTGTCAAATATATTATAAAACAGGCAGTTGTTGGATTTGATCTGTCCCTTGGGGCAGAGCTTAGATGACATTTCAGTTGCTCATCTTTACTTCATCATTTGGACAATTGTTCCTTGTTTTTGCTAGTATGGTGTCCCCACTGCAGAGCTATTTTCTTTATCATTTCAACATAACAAATTTTAGTCTTTTTCTAGATAATGTCATCTCCCAGAGAGGGTTTTACAGAGGCAGTGAGCTCAAAAGCATCTCCTAAGAGTAAACATCTGGTCTGCTATGAGTGTAATGCACCTCAAGAGGACTCTTATGGATTTTCCCATTGTCCAAACTGATGTCCTCTTGTCCAGTCCCAGGGTGAGCCAATTATGCAGGACATGATGATATGGGTCAAGGGCTACATCACAGGATCCATAAAGCAACTCCAGGACAGTCTGAGGCATCATTTGCCTCATTGGATAGAGATCTCTGAGTCAAGACACCGTGAGGATTTACATTTCTCATTCTCATCAGATGACAAGGAGTCTTCTTCTGTCTTCTACTCTACCAAGAAGACACTGCAGCTTTTGAAGTCCTTTAGGTCAGGGGATCGTGATGTTGACTTGAGAAAATCTTTTGGATCTGCCTCTAGAGGACCAAGGGTCTTCAAAGCGGATGAGACTCTTCTCTCTGTCATGAAGACTTCATGAAGGAAACAGAAAAGGGCCCAGTTCTCTCTAAGTGGTTTAGAGCCATGTTCGCTATGGCAGAGAATCTTGTGGAGTCCTGGGGTTTCATTCCTAAGGTTGATATGCAATCTCCAAGCTGTCAAGGCAAACAGTGGTTTCTACAGGCGATGGGTTCAGTCTGAAGAATCCTATGGATTGCAGGGCAGAACTCTGTCTGATACCCCTGTTTACATTCTTTTCGATTATTGTACTGCTTTTCAAAAAAAACTCAAACTTTTTATGAAATAAGTATGTTTAAAATTGCCCTATTTTGACCACCTCTAACTTTCTTATTTTTTTGTATAAAGGGCTGTATGAGTGCAAATTTTTTGTACCGTGATCCTTATTTTTTAATTATACCACTTTTCAACATGTGGAATCTGTAGGTACAATCTGCCAAAGAAGAGAAGTCACATTTGTTTGCTGTAGGCTTCCAGACAAGATGGCATCTACAACCAACCCCACCTGGTGAACCACTACGGAGTCTTCCAGACATACCATACTGTGGCTGCCCAGCATACAATGGTGCAGTCTGAGGGAAGCTCTTAGCACAGATCAGCAGCTTTGATTGGTGTGTGGACAGCAGGAGATTTAAATCCTGCAGCAATGTCAGGCAACCACTGAAGTAATTCACCAGACGGGGGTTATTGTAGAAGCCAATTCAGACTGTCTGGAAGCCCTCAGCAATCACCCAATTAGCTGGTTAGCACTGGAAGGTGTCCAACATCACTGCATGAATTTAAAATGCTTGCTGCACGCAGCCCCCTTTCAATTAGTGCCACCGATCTCTTCTGGGTGCTGATTCTGGATAATTTCTGCGTCTTAAACATGGAAAAGGAACAGAGGAAATTCCACCCTGAATCTCTGTAGTATGAATAGAACCTAAGGGTAAGTAGGCAATCTTGGACAGACTGTAAATAATTACAAAGTGTGAATCTCGTTCAGTGGTATTTATTCCTTGAGAGTTAATATGAAGTTAAAAATAAATGTATTATATATACCTCCATATATTCCTGTGGCATTATTGTGAGTAAGTCCTCATAGGTATAAACGGGTAGAAAACGAACCAGGGTAGGTGCTAAGTGTGAATACAGTTCAGTGGGATCCGGCTTCCAAATCAGACACCAGACGCGTTTCGGGTTATGGCAAATTAACACCCCTTCTTCAGTGGTGTATGTACATACACCACTGAAGAAGGGGTGTTAATTTGCCAAACCCCGAAACGCGTCTGTAGTCTGATTTGGAAGCCGGATCCCACTGAACTGTATTCACACTTAGCACCTACCCTGGTGCGTTTTCTACCCGTTTATACCTATGAGGACTTACTCACAATAATGCCACAGGAATGAAATAATTGCCTTATATCGCCCTAGGATTACTGACCGTATGCTGACCGTTTGCTGATTAATCCTATTGGAAAAGAAAAAGACTCTAACATTTGCTCAAAATAAGCATTTACAACAAACACTCAGCTGACTGCTGACGTCAGACGCCGCTGAGAAACACGCTGACCGGCCGAGCACTGCCATCCTCGGAGCTCGCTGAGGGAGACGTGGCCGCACATCGCCACCCCAGCTCGAGCGTGACACAGCCAGCTAGACCCTAGGAGCGGTGAGTGGCACGAAAGTGCTGACAATTTTATTTACAGCCATCACGCTGCATACCAATACAGCGATTATAGAGAGTACAGCATAGGGAACAAACAGAAAAACACTGACACGGTGTATTCAATACCATCTTTAAGTGGATATAATTGGCAAAAAAGAAAGACTGTTTCAATAAATGCGGGACATATGAATATGGCCACAATTCACACAGGACTATACTAAGATCGCAATCTATTCATTTACAGGATAGAACTTATGGTTATCATTGGAAACCACAGTTGTTTGATACTATCAGCACCATATTTTGTATTTTTATTTGTATTTTATTTGCAGGTTCCACACTACATTTATATTTGTATTTGTAGGTTGCATTTTCATTTGCAGGTTGTTCTTTCCATTGCAGGTTGTTTTATTGCAGGGCAATTTACTCTGTTATAGGGGACACAATCCACCTAGGTTTTATTTGAGTCATTGTGATTTTTTCCATTCCTTGTGTGAATTGGTGACCATATGGAAACATATTGATTTTACCAATATATTCATTCTACCAAGTAATTTAGTTAATTCGTGGAATCCATCTTTTATTATTTTATTAGGTGCCCCACGTAAGGCAAATTATTAACCCCTTAAGGACTCAGGGTTTTTCCGTTTTTGCACTTTCGTTTTTTCCTCCTTACCTTTTAAAAATCATAACCCTCTCAACTTTCCACCTAAAAATCCATATTATGGCTTATTTTTTGCATCACCAATTCTTCTTTCCAGTGACATTAGTCATTTTACCCAAAAATTCACGGAGAAACGGAAAAAAAAAATCATTGTGCGACAAAATCGAAGAAAAAACGCCATTTTGTAACTTTTGGGGGCTTCCATTTCTACGCAGTGCACATTTCGGTAAAAATGACACCTTATCATTATTCTGTAGGTCCATACAGTTAAAATGATACCCTACTTATATAGGTTGGATATTGTCGTACTTCTGGAAAAAATCATAACTACATGCAGGAAAATGTATACGTTTAAAAATGTCATCTTCTGACCCCTATAACTTTTTTATTTTTCCACGTACAGGGCGGTATGGGGGCTCATTTTTTGCGCCGTGATCTGATTGTTTTGATCGGACTTTTTGATCACATTTTATTCATTTTTTTAATGGTATAAAAAGTGACCAAAATACGCTTTTTTGGACTTTGGAATTTTTTTGCGCATACGCCATTGACCGTGCAGTTTAATTAATGATATATTTTTATAGTTTGGACATTTATGCACGCGGCGATACCACATATGTTTATTTTTTATTTTATTTACACAGTTTTATTTTTTTTATGGGAAAAGGGGGGTGATTCAAACTTTTAATAGGGAAGGGGTTAAATGACCTTTATTAACACTTTTTTTAAACTTTTTTTTTTGCAGTGTTATAGGTCCCATAGGGACCTATAACACTGCACACACTGATCTCCTATGCTGATCACTGGCGTGTATTAACACGCCTGTGATCAGTGTTATCGGCGCTTGACTGCTCCTGCCTGGATCTCAGGCACGGAGCAGTCATTCGTCGATCGGACACCGAGGAGGCAGGTAAGGGCCCTCCTGGTGTCCTGTAAGCTGTTCGGGACGCCGCGATTTCACCGCAGCGGTCCCGAACAGCCCGACTGACTAGCCGGGATACTTTTACTTTCGCTTTAGAAGCGGTGGTCAGCTTTGACCGCCGCTTCTAAAGGGTTAATACCACACATTGCCGCGATCGGCAATGTGTGGTATTAGCCGCGGGTCCCGGCCGTTGATGAGCGCCGGGACCGACGCGATGTGATGCGGGGTCGCTTCATATCGCGGGAGCCGGCGCAGGACGTAAATATACGTCCTGCGTCGTTAAGGGGTTAATATCATCATTTCTTAAATTGTATTTTAATTGTCACTTGATATCTATATCTCATGTTCATATATTGAGGTATATATAATAAATTTATATTTTTTGGTATATCTTATCGATTTCTTCTCTTGGTATTGCCAGACAGTTGCCATTTATTTTCTTTTCTTTGATTCAATCCCTTTTACTCTTTTGGGTGAGAGGCATCCAGTTAACCTCGTACATTCTATGTTGTAGAGCTACGCATCCACATTTCTAATTTACAAATCTGTTTAACTTTCTGGTACCAGTTGATTTAAAAAAAAAAAAAAGGTTTCCATGGGAGTACCCCTTTAAGTCTATTTGTAATACGGACCACTGAGCACTAAACTTTCTGATGTTTACCTGTGAGGTCAGTTGTAGCTGGACATGCTCCCGCATATCAGGTGCAGCAATTGGGATCCTGGCAGTGCCGACTGAATTTCTACTTTATTGTTGTCATCATTGTCATATGGCAAGATTGTAGATATCTTTCTGTCTGGCTTGTAATGATGCGTCACTTCAGCGCTTGTGAATAGAATTGTTTATGATGTTATTCTGATTAAGAAGGAAAATGCTGAGGACAGACACTGCAATGACTATCTGGCTGTATGATTGGAGCCACAAAGGCAACACAAACCACATTTATCCTCGCATTTCCTTCACATTGGGGGAGATTTATCAAAACCTGTGCAGAGGAAGAGTGGTGCAGTTGCCCATAGCAACCAATCAGATTGCTTCTTTCATTTTCCACAGGCCTCTTTAGAGGCCTGTGGAAAATGAAAGAAGCAATCTGATTGGTTGCTATGGGCAACTGCACCACTCTTCCTCTGCACAGGTTTTGATAAATCTCCCCCATTGTGCTTCAAAGATAAAATCTAGGATTTAGAGGCAATTAATACAGAGTGCTTGTGTGTTAACTTTGTGGCCAAATAACTGGAGCCTATTTAGCTTTCACCTATTTGTAAAGTTTTCTGGCCACATAGCTACAGGCTAAATAAAAAAAGTACTACTTTATACATTTTAAGAAGCAGTGGAACAAGCAAAATTTGTACAAAAAAAAAATCAGATTAATGCATAATATTTATGGAAAATGTTTGCTACCATATTTGTACTTTTGTGAGGACAACTACTTCTCATTGTGCAAGAAACTGATTGCTGAGGGCCTGGCTGTTGGTAGTAGATGCAATCAGAATACTATGAAGGTCAACCCAGATTTAGACAGAATGACTGAAACTAAAGCCCTACTAAAACATAACTTATAATAAATACAGTAAAAAATCAACACAGATCACCAATAGGTATGACCAACTATACAAAAACGATATGATAAGAAAATGTAGAGTTACTTCTAAACAGATAACTGATCAATACCGCATTGTGTTTCCCATGATATCCATGATTTAAGCTATAGTTCCTGGATAAAATAACAATTTATTATCTCCAGGATTGGACGAACTATAGCTTACAATTTGGATAACTCATGAGTCTTGGAGTCTTGTCCTTTCAAGGCTGTGTTCACATGACAGAATGTCTGTGCGGAATTCTGCATGAATATTCCGCACAGACATTCCACAGCAGCAGAGTCCCATTGATTTTAATGGCATTCTGTTGCACTGTTTGAATGGCAGAATTACTGCACCAGAGGTTTTTGCTACAGAAATTCTGATTATAGTTATGTCTATTCTTTCTGTGGAGTCCGCAAGGAAATGCATTACTGTCTATGAGACAGCACATTTCTGAGCGGCTGCCGGTTAGTCAAATGTGGGAAATTTCCTGTTTTTACATTCCATACATTTTTCATGTGAACCCAGTCTAAAAAGTCCAGGATTTACAATCCAGGGAGGGCACACGTCTGAGTAGAGTACATGCCAGAGTGTTGTTTTGTTTGTGGAATCAAGGTGTAAGCATCAATCATCTTTTACATCTGTAGTACATTTATCTTTTTCTCACTATACAATGTATTAGAAAAGTATTTGGACCTTTGAACTTTGTTAACATTTTGTTATGTTGTGGTCTGGTTCAAAAATAATCACGTTTCCCCCACCAATGTATTTGCACTGGTGAAAACAGAATGTTAGAAATATTTGGTAATTCATTGAAAAGGTAAAACTAAAATATTGCATTAAAGCATACCTGTCAGATCCCACAAAAAAACAAACAAAAAAAAAAAATGTTATATGTTACTCAGTACCTAATCTTGATCATGTACATATATTTTTTATGTATCTGTCACCAATATTTCACTATAAAATAGCATATAACTGTTGCTCGCTGTCTTTTCCATCTTCCCAAAGGGAGGGGGCGTGTCCCTCTATTGCCTGCACTGTGACTACTCCTCCCCTCCCTCACTCTGCTTACTCACTGCTTTTTTTTGAGGAGCCTGGCAGCCCTACTTTGTAACCCTTTCCTCTCTGGTTTTATGCTATACACACACACACACACACACACACACACACACACACACACACACACACACACACACACACACACACACACAGTGATTATTTCAGATTGCCTGTACTCTACCACCAAAGACATTATGGTGAACACTGTATATAACTTACATCTTCCTAAATTAGTGCAAAGGTTTAGTGCTGAAAGTACAGTGGTTTTTTTATGCATACATTTTCTGTTCCTATGTCATTCATGTGTATAATCCTTTGGCAGTCCTGTAATGCTGAGACTTGTAGTTTTGGAATTGTTGGAGGTACAGTGTTTGGATAACTCTTTTTTGTAGCAGTGTTGCCTTCAGCTGTGTGCCTACAGCTTTTACAAAACTACAACTTCCAGCATGCCCAGACATCCTTTGACTGTCCAGGCATGCTTTGAGTTGTAGTTCTGTAACATCTGGAGGCATATGTTCAGTAAAACTCTGTATTAGGCTGGGTTCACACTACGTTTTTGCCATACTGTTTTCAATCCGTTTTTCTAAAGAAAACCGTATGGCAAAAAAACGGATGGAAAAGTATGGAAAAAAGTAAACCATATGCGTTTTTAAACAGTATACTGTTTTTAAAAGTGCATACAGTTCCGTCAGTTTTTATATAAAAAAAAACATACGTTTTTGAAAATTTTGTCCATTTTTAATAGGAGGGGTCTTGGGTGGGGACTTTAGGATTCAAATGCGCATGTGCAAAGTAAAAATGTATACATTTTTCCCGTATGGAACCGTATACATTTGCGTTTCCCATTGACGACCACAATTTTGTCTCCAGTTTAAAAACCGTACTGCAACCGCATACTTTTTTTAACATGGACGTCAATGGGAAACGCACATGTTTACGGTTCCATATGGGAAAAACGTATACATTTTTACTTTGCACATGCGCATTTGAATCCTAAAGTCCCCACCCAAGACCCCTCCTATTAAAAATGGACAAAATTTTCAAAAACGTATGGGTTTTTTTTCAATAAAAACTGACGGAACTGTATGCACTTTTAAAAATAGTATACTGTTTAAAAACGCATAAGGTTTACTTTTTTCCATACTGTTCCATCCGTTTTTTTGCCATACAGTTTTCTTTAGAAAAACGGATTGAAAACAGTATGGCAAAAACGTAGTGTGAACCCAGCCTTACAACAGTGTTGCTGCAGGCTGTGTTCTTCCTGTAGCCTTGTCAATCAGCCATCTTGTGTCCATGACCCTCGGACACGCTCATGCTGCTGTGGGACTCATCAGTGTCCCAGGAGGTATGGAGGCTCCTAGTGGTGGTATTTTTAAGGTAAATTTGCCAAGATATACAACATATAAAAAGTTTTAATGTCTGACAGTGCCAATTTAACATTGTATTTAGGCCTTTACACATTGGAAAGCACCCTTGGAAGCGATTACAGCCTCCAGTCTTCTTAGGTATGATGCCACAAGGGTTGCACACCTGGATTTGGGGATTTTCTTCCTTTGTTCTTTTGATGTTTGTGTGGTAGCTTGGGGGATGTAGGGTATGGGGAGTGTAGCTGTGTGGATATTAAAGGGTGCTTGTTAACCCTTGCTATCCGTTAGGCCAGGGTGAGGGCTCCTCTATAAAGCTTTTTCAACCGCCGCCCTTCCAAGGAACGATAGGGAGGTAGATGATAATAGGTTTGAGGTAGATAATAATAATAATGGATTGTCCACAACCAGAAAGCTTCTGTAAACAGAGTTGACTTTACTGAAAATTTTCTGTACACTTCATTAACATAACAGTCTCTTATCATAACAACAACTTCCTTTGGAGATTGACAATTGTTGGGACTTTTGCTTTAGAAGTCTTTTAGTCTATTGCGCTGTTCCACTGGATTTAGGGGAATTAGTTGCGGTCCAGTAGTCACGCTAGCATTAGCAGGAATTAGTGTAAAACTCACAATTTTTGGTTCTGAGGCCTAGCGTGTCTTTGAAAGTTGCGTAGTATACCATCCTATTAGTCCGGCATCCACTAGAGCAGCAACCCAAGAGAGCGATAATTGGATGCAGCTCCCTTATATGGGCAGGGGCTGGACTAACTCTAATTGGTCCAAACGGATGTCAATCACCATTACAGAGATTTTAGGACCTCCTAAGGTCCTGCAACATACCATTGAGGTTACTAGCATGGTCACATGATCGAAGGTCCTGCGACGCTGAACAAGTTAAGTACTATACATTCCTATATAAAATAGCTATAATTATTAATATATACATTTATTAATATTAAAGATATACTTTAGGAGAGCCGACTAGGGGCTGTCCCACCTGAGGAACCCTACCTGAACGTAGTTACTCTGACTTTGGGGACCTCTACACTAGGTACTGGAGGCAATACGGTACCGGGACACCACAGATGTTTGGGTTTAAGTCAGGGCTCTGGCTGGGTCACTCAAAGACATTTACAGAATTGTCCCTAAGTCCCTTCTGTGCTGTCTTGGCTGTGTGCTTTGGGTCACTGTCTTGTTGAGGAGTGAACCTTTAGCCCTCTTTGAGGTCCAGAGCACTCTGAATCAAGTTTTCATTAAAGGGGTACTCCGCCCCTGGCAT
Source organism: Hyla sarda (assembly GCF_029499605.1). Classification (NCBI taxonomy): domain Eukaryota; kingdom Metazoa; phylum Chordata; class Amphibia; order Anura; family Hylidae; genus Hyla; species Hyla sarda. The sequence continues at coordinate 168,136,621 of NC_079189.1, forward strand.
CTTATCCCCTATCCAAAGGATAGGGGATAAGATGTTAGATCGCAGCGGTCCTGCTGCTGGGGACCCCGGGGATCGCCGCTGTGGCACCCCGCCATCATTACTGCACAGAGCGAGTTCGCTCTGTGCGTAATGACGGGCGATACAGGGGCCGGAGCACAGGATGTCATGGCTCCGCCCCTCATGACATCACGGATCGTCCCCTTAATGCAAGTCTATGGCAGGGGGCGTGGCGACCGCCACGACCCCTTCCCATAGACTTGTATTGACGGGGGCGGACCGTGACGTCACGAGGGGCGGAGCCGTGACGTAACGATGCTCCGGCCCCTGTATTGCCCGTCATTATGTGCAGAACGATCTCGCTCTGCGCAGTAATGATAGCGGGGTGCTGCAGCAGCGATCCCCGGGGTCCCCAGCAGTGGGACCCTGGCGATCTGACATCTTATCCCCTATCCTTTGGATAGGGGATAAGATGTCTAGGGGCGGAGTACCCCTTAAAGAATATAATTATACTTTATTCAGTTTTTCCCTTAAACATGACAGTCTCCCTGTTACAACCTTTGAAAAACACCTCCACTGTTACGCCGAGCGCTCCGGGTCCCCGCTCCTCCCCGGAGCGCTCGCTACACTCCTCTCACTGCAGCGCTCCGGTCGGTTCCACGGACCCGGGGCGCTGCGATACCGCCTCTGGCCGGGATGCGATTCGCGATGCGGGTAGCGCCCGCTCGCGATGCGCACCCCGGCTCCCGTACCTGACTCGCTCTCCGTCAGTTCTGTCCCGGCGCGCGCGGCCCCGCTCCCTAGGGCGCGCGCGCGCCGGGTCTTTGCGATTTAAAGGGCCACTGCGCCGCTGATTGGCGCAGTGGTTCCAATTAGTGTTTACACCTGTGCACTTCCCTATATCACCTCACTTCCCCTTCACTCCCTCGCCGGATCTTGTTGCCTTAGTGCCAGTGAAAGCGTTTCCTTGTGTGTTCTTAGCCTGTGTTCCAGACCTCCTGCCGTTGCCCCTGACTACGATCCTTGCTGCCTGCCCCGACCTTCTGCTACGTCCGACCTTGCTTCTGTCTACTCCCTTGTACCGCGCCTATCTTCAGCAGCCAGAGAGGTTGAGCCGTTGCTAGGGGATACGACCTGGTCACTACCGCCGCAGCAAGACCATCCCGCTTTGCGGCGGGCTCTGGTGAAAACCAGTAGTGACTTAGAACCGATCCTCTAGCACGGTCCACGCCAATCCCTCTCTGGCACAGAGGATCCACTACCTGCCAGCCGGCATCGTGACAGTAGATCCGGCCATGGATCCCGCTGAAGTTCCTCTGCCAGTTGTCGCTGACCTCACCACGGTGGTCGCCCAGCAGTCACAACAGATTGCGCAACAAGGCCAACAGCTGTCTCAACTGACTGTTATGCTACAACAGTTACTACCACAGCTCCAGCAACCATCTCCTCCGCCAGCTCCTGTACCTCCTCCGCAGCGAGTGGCCGCTTCTGGACTACGACTATCCTTGCCGGATAAATTTGATGGGGACTCTAAGTTTTGCCGTGGCTTCCTTTCCCAATGTTCATTACACTTGGAGATGATGTCGGACCAGTTCCCCACTGAAAGGTCTAAGGTGGCTTTCGTAGTCAGCCTGCTGTCTGGAAAAGCCCTGGCTTGGGCCACACCGCTCTGGGACCGCAATGACCCCGTCACTGCCTCTGTACACTCCTTCTTCTCGGAAATTCGAAGTGTCTTTGAGGAACCTGCCCGAGCCTCTTCTGCTGAGACTGCCCTGTTGAACCTGGTCCAGGGTAATTCTTCCGTTGGCGAGTATGCCGTACAATTCCGTACTCTTGCTTCTGAATTATCCTGGAACAATGAGGCCCTCTGCGCGACCTTTAAAAAAGGCCTATCCAGCAACATTAAAGATGTTCTGGCCGCACGAGAAATGCCTGCTAATCTTCATGAACTTATTCACCTAGCCACTCGCATTGATATGCGTTTTTCCGAAAGGCGTCAGGAGCTCCGCCAAGATATGGACTCTGTTCGCACGAGGCGTTTCTTCTCCTCGGCTCCTCTCTCCTCTGGTTCCCTGCAATCTGTTCCTGTGCCTCCCGCCGTGGAGGCTATGCAGGTCGACCGGTCTCGCCTGACATCTCAAGAGAGGACACGACGCCGCATGGAGAACCTCTGCCTGTACTGTGCTAGTACCGAACACTTCCTGAGGGATTGTCCTATCCGCCCTCCCCGCCTGGAAAGACGTACCCTGACTCCGCACAAAGGTGAGACAATTCTTGATGTCCACTCTGCTTCTCCACGTCTTACTGTGCCTGTGCGGATGTCTGCCTCTGCCTTCTCCTTCTCTTCTGTGGCCTTCTTGGACTCTGGATCTGCAGGAAATTTTATTTTGGCCTCTCTCGTCAACAGGTTCAACATCCCAGTGACCAGTCTCACCAGACCCCTTTACATCAATTGTATAAACAATGAAAGATTGGACTGTTCCATACGCTTCCGCACGGAGCCCCTTTTAATGAGCATCGGATCTCATCACGAGAGGATTGAACTTTTGGTCCTCCCCAATTGCACCTCGGAGATTCTCCTTGGACTTCCCTGGCTTCAACTTCATTCCCCAACCCTGGATTGGTCCACTGGGGAGATCAAGAGTTGGGGGCCCTCTTGTTCCAAGGACTGTCTAAAACCGGTTCCCAGTAACCCTTGCCGTAACTCTGTGCTTCCTCCAGTAACCGGTCTCCCTAAGGCCTATATGGACTTCGCGGATGTTTTCTGCAAAAAACAAGCGGAGACTCTACCTCCTCACAGGCCTTATGATTGTCCTATCGACCTCCTCCCGGGCACTACTCCACCCCGGGGCAGAATTTATCCTCTCTCTGCCCCAGAGACTCTTGCCATGTCTGAATACGTCCAGGAGAATCTAAAAAAGGGCTTTATCCGTAAATCCTCCTCTCCTGCCGGAGCCGGATTTTTCTTTGTGTCCAAAAAAGATGGCTCTCTACGTCCTTGCATTGACTATCGCGGACTTAATAAAATCACGGTTAAGAACCGCTACCCCTTACCCCTCATCTCTGAACTCTTTGATCGCCTCCAAGGTGCCCACATCTTTACTAAATTGGACTTAAGAGGCGCCTATAACCTCATCCGCATCAGAGAGGGGGATGAGTGGAAAACAGCATTTAACACCAGAGATGGACACTTTGAGTATCTGGTCATGCCCTTTGGCCTGTGCAACGCCCCTGCTGTCTTCCAAGACTTTGTTAATGAAATTTTTCGTGATCTGTTATACTCCTGTGTTGTTGTATATCTTGATGATATCCTAATTTTTTCGGCCAATCTAGAAGAACACCGCCAGCATGTCCGTATGGTTCTTCAGAGACTTCGTGACAATCAACTCTATGCTAAAATTGAGAAATGTCTGTTTGAATGCCAATCTCTTCCTTTTCTAGGATACTTGGTCTCTGGCCAGGGACTACAAATGGATCCAGATAAACTCTCTGCCGTCTTAGATTGGCCACGCCCCTCCGGACTCCGTGCCATCCAACGCTTTTTGGGGTTCGCCAATTATTACAGGCAATTTATTCCACATTTTTCTACCATTGTGGCTCCTATTGTGGCTTTAACCAAAAAAAATGCCGATCCCAAGTCTTGGCCTCCTCAAGCGGAAGACGCCTTTAAACGACTCAAGTCTGCCTTCTCTTCGGCTCCCGTGCTCTCCAGACCTGACCCATCTAAACCCTTCCTATTGGAGGTTGATGCCTCCTCAGTGGGAGCTGGAGCTGTCCTTCTACAAAAAAACTCTTCCGGGCATGCTGTTACTTGTGGTTTTTTTTCTAGGACCTTCTCTCCGGCGGAGAGGAACTACTCCATCGGGGATCGAGAGCTTCTAGCCATTAAATTAGCACTTGAGGAATGGAGGCATCTGCTGGAGGGATCAAGATTTCCAGTTATTATTTACACCGATCACAAGAACCTCTCATACCTCGAGTCTGCCCAACGGCTGAATCCTCGTCAGGCCAGGTGGTCTCTGTTCTTTGCCCGATTTAATTTTGAAATTCACTTTCGGCCTGCTGATAAGAACATTAGGGCCGATGCTCTCTCTCGTTCCTCAGATGCTTCTGAAATTGAACTCTCTCCTCAACACATCATTCCTCCTGACTGCCTGATTTCCACTTCTCCAGCCTCCATCAGGCAAACTCCTCCAGGAAAGACCTTTGTTTCTCCACGCCAACGCCTCGGAATCCTCAAATGGGGTCACTCCTCCCATCTCGCAGGTCATGCGGGCATCAAGAAATCTATGCAACTCATCTCTCGCTTCTATTGGTGGCCGACTCTAGAGACTGATGTGGTGGACTTTGTGCGAGCCTGCACTATCTGTGCCCGGGATAAGACTCCTCGCCAGAAGCCCGCTGGTTTTCTTCTTCCTCTGCCTGTTCCCGAACAACCTTGGTCTCTGATTGGTATGGATTTTATTACTGACTTACCCCCATCCCATGGCAACACTGTTATTTGGGTGGTCGTTGATCGATTCTCCAAAATGGCACATTTCATCCCTCTTCCTGGTCTTCCTTCAGCGCCTCAGTTGGCTAAACAATTTTTTGTACACATTTTTCGTCTTCACGGGTTGCCTACGCAGATCGTCTCGGATAGAGGCGTCCAATTTGTGTCTAAATTCTGGAGGGCTCTCTGTAAACAACTCAAGATTAAATTAAATTTTTCTTCTGCATACCATCCTCAATCCAATGGACAAGTAGAAAGAATTAACCAGATCTTGGGTGACTATTTACGACATTTTGTTTCCTCCCGCCAGGATGACTGGGCGGATCTTCTACCTTGGGCCGAATTCTCGTATAATTTCAGAATCTCTGAATCTTCCTCCAAATCCCCGTTTTTCGTGGTGTACGGCCGTCACCCTCTTCCCCCCCTCCCTACCCCCTTGCCCTCTGGTCTGCCCGCTGTGGATGAAATTTCTCGTGATCTTTCCATCATATGGAGAGAGACCCAAAATTCTCTCTTACAGGCTTCTTCACGCATGAAGAGATTCGCGGATAAGAAAAGAAGAGCTCCTCCCATCTTTTCCCCTGGAGACAAGGTATGGCTCTCCGCCAAATATGTCCGCTTCCGTGTCCCTAGCTATAAGTTGGGACCACGCTATCTTGGTCCTTTCAAGATTTTGCGCCAGATTAATCCTGTCTCTTACAAACTTCTTCTTCCTCCTTCTCTTCGTATTCCTAATGCCTTTCATGTTTCTCTTCTTAAACCACTTATCATTAACCGTTTCTCTCCCAAATCTGTTCCCCCCACTCCTGTCTCCGGCTCCTCGGACATCTTCTCCGTCAAAGAGATTTTAGCATCCAAAAAGGTCAGAGGGAAAACCTTCTTTTTAGTGGATTGGGAGGGTTGTGGTCCAGAAGAGAGGTCCTGGGAACCTGAGGACAATATCCTGGACAAAAGTCTGGTCCTCAGGTTCTCAGGCTCCAAGAAGAGGGGGAGACCCAAGGGGGGGGGTACTGTTACGCCGAGCGCTCCGGGTCCCCGCTCCTCCCCGGAGCGCTCGCTACACTCCTCTCACTGCAGCGCTCCGGTCGGTTCCACGGACCCGGGGCGCTGCGATACCGCCTCTGGCCGGGATGCGATTCGCGATGCGGGTAGCGCCCGCTCGCGATGCGCACCCCGGCTCCCGTACCTGACTCGCTCTCCGTCAGTTCTGTCCCGGCGCGCGCGGCCCCGCTCCCTAGGGCGCGCGCGCGCCGGGTCTTTGCGATTTAAAGGGCCACTGCGCCGCTGATTGGCGCAGTGGTTCCAATTAGTGTTTACACCTGTGCACTTCCCTATATCACCTCACTTCCCCTTCACTCCCTCGCCGGATCTTGTTGCCTTAGTGCCAGTGAAAGCGTTTCCTTGTGTGTTCTTAGCCTGTGTTCCAGACCTCCTGCCGTTGCCCCTGACTACGATCCTTGCTGCCTGCCCCGACCTTCTGCTACGTCCGACCTTGCTTCTGTCTACTCCCTTGTACCGCGCCTATCTTCAGCAGCCAGAGAGGTTGAGCCGTTGCTAGGGGATACGACCTGGTCACTACCGCCGCAGCAAGACCATCCCGCTTTGCGGCGGGCTCTGGTGAAAACCAGTAGTGACTTAGAACCGATCCTCTAGCACGGTCCACGCCAATCCCTCTCTGGCACAGAGGATCCACTACCTGCCAGCCGGCATCGTGACATCCACAGCATGATGCTGCCACCCCCATGGCTTATTGTAGGGATGGTATTGGGCAAGTAATGAGTAGTGCCTGGTTTCCTCCAGACATAACACTTTGAATTGAGGCCAAAAAGTTAAATCTTGGTTTCATTTTCATGTGGTTTCTTTTTGGCCATTCCTCTAAAAAAAAATTGGATTGGTGAAGTGCTGCAGTGATGGTTGACCTTCTGGACATTTCTCCCATCTGTATACAGGATCTTTAGAGCTCAGCCAAAGAGACAATTGGGTTCTTGGTCACCTCTTTTACCAAGGCCCTTCTTTCCCGATTACTTTGGTGGAACAGCCAGCTCTAGGTAGAGTCCTGATTTTTCCTTCTTGCATTTAAGATTTATGGTGACCACTGTGCTCTTTCAGTGATCATAACTTTTTTGTATATTCCTTCATATCTGTGGCTTAAAACATTCCTGTCTCTGAGCTTTACCGGCAGTTCTTTGCACCTTATGGCTTGATTTTTGCTCTGATATGCACTGTCAGATGTAAAACCTTATATAGACGGGTGTTTCTTTTCAAATCACGCTCAATCAACTGAATTTATCACATGACTCCAATAAAGATGTAGAAACATCTTAGAGATGACCAAGAGAAATGGGGGCACCAGAGCCTGTGTCCGTGCCAAATTTTAGTTTTTCCTTTTTAGTAAAATTACAAGATAATAATTCCTCTTACTGCTTCTGTCTGCTGGGTCTGGTGATGGTGGCTGCTCCCCCAGACATCTGTATGCTGTTAAAATTTGGGAAGTTTGGGGGAACACACAAGTGAAAACTGCCCAAAACAAAGCAACCATTATAATAAATGTGAAGAAATCAACATGGGAGTATTACAACTATTTTCAATAATACTTAAAACCTATGTTGATTAGTGACAGATAACACTCTCTAGTTTGCCTCATGTATAAATGACTTGTGTGGAGACATGTCTGGAAATAACTATTGTTGTTACATCTGTGGAGAAGTTATCCAGGCCTGCTCTGCAACTTAAGACTTTACAGTCCCACATTGTAATCAGAATTTTATTGTACTGTATATTACAGGAAAACTTACTCATCCATACCAGCATACCAGCAGATTAGAAATTATTAAATGGTTTGTCAGAAGAAATACTGATTTCTTTTTCTTTTTAAAAACACTAAAGTTTAAAGGACTTTACTAGTACTTAACTGTGCTCAGCCCCATCCCCGTGTTGGACCTCCGTGGGCTGCATTTTTTCCCATAAAACTCTGTGTTCAATTAAAAACAAAGGACACATATCAGCAAAATTAAAGTATAACAAACAAATATAAAGCAAATGGTAGGGATGTGGAGATGGGGAGGGAGGAGGGAGAAGGGAGGTGGCAGGAAAGGGTAGAGTTGTCAGGCCAGATACTTAAAGGATTTCATATATGTGTAGACCCACTGTGCCACAAGTGGCAGCTGGCCAGGCAGGCAGAATGGGATAACCTGACATTAAAGATAGCGCCAGACACAGCAAAGCAGATTAAGGTGTATATGAACAAAGCAGGTACAGTGACAACAGCAAGCCAGGATGGCTTGCTGGAAAAAAAAGCTCCAAGCAGAAAGGAATCTTGGTAGACAGGCCAAGTTCATAAGGCACGGGCAAAGTCCAGTATACAGAAAACAGGATTAGCAGGCAGATAGCGACCTTAGCAGTTCAGAAATGTACAATCTTGCTGAGGCCAGGAACAGACTTATATATGCAGAGTCTGTGGCAGACTTATATATGAAGAGTCTGGCTGGGATTGGAGGAGAATCCATTAGGGAGTGCACACTGGCAGAGGCAGCTCTAACATTAAGCCAGTTAGGCCGCCGCCTAAGGCCTCGTGCTAGTGGGGGCTTCGCTCCAGCCCCAACCACCACAAATTAGGTTTAAAAATTAACAGCATCTGTGGGCCTCTGCGCTGTGCCCGACCAGCCCCTGCTGCCACTTTAAGAAAAGGGGCTGGTTGTCTGCTGTGAAAAGACATTCCTGATGTCTTCCTGCCTGCCCCCGGCTGCTCACCGGAGTGCAGGATGAAGAACAGACAGTCACCGTCTCGCTGCCTCACAGCCTCTACGGCTCTCCTCTACCCCTCCCCTCATGTGATCTCCGACCTGCAGAAGCCAGCGGCCAGCCGAGCCACAAGACAGTGAGTCCTTCATTCCCATCCAGTGAGCTGCAGCATATGTGCCTGGCCGGGCACACCTGTATATTGTCAGTAACTCACTGTTTATCAATGACTGCGGTGTGCTTTGCCCTCTGACCTGTCTGGAAAATACTCCATAAAATATATGTAGTATGGGTCTGCAAGGTCAGAGGGCACAGCACAGTCACAGTGACAAATAATACTGCAGGGCATATATACATTAACTGTGCTGTACTAGATAGATAGATATCCACACCAAAAAGTAATTCCGCAGCACTCCAGAATAGATGAAAAGTGAGGTTTATTAACCCGATATCATAGCGGCGTTTCAGCTGCCCACCTGCAAGTGGGCCGCCAAAACGTTGCTATGAGATCAGGTTAATAAACCTCATTTACTTTTCATCTATTCTGGAGTGCTACAGAACTACTTTTTGGTGTGTATATTTTGTTGTGACCCATGACCTGGGACATTCATCTGCTGGCACCCGCTGTTGTTGCATAAGTGTGGTTGTGCTGCTCTGTTCAACATTTTAGATACAAAGATAGATATGAGATAGATAGATAGATAGACATGAGATAGATAGATAGATACATGTCTCAGACCTTACAAACCTGGTAACTGACTGCTCAGAGGCACATTCATAGTGTATGGTCCGTTCCAATGTGGTCACCTTATCATGGTGGGATGGTACAAACTATTTGGCCAAATGGTGAGCGAAGCGCCTTACTTTTTCATTTTTCATTGTAACAATATAGCATTTCATGTTTTATCTGTGTCTTTGTGCTAGCGGTGTGCTGCTGTATTCTCCTGTTTGTGTATATTTAGCCTAGCAGCGTGCACCTGTTTGCCGGGTCCATGCAATAGTTGTGTATCAGTATGTGCTGGCCAACTTATCCTTTTTTGTACTGTATATATGGGGAGAGTGGCTACTTCCATGTTGGTTCCTGCACCCCACCCATCTTATAAGGTGCTGGATGTCTCAGACCTTACAAGCCTGGTAACTGACTGCTCAGAGGCACATTCATAGTGTAGGGTCCATCCCAATGAGGTCACCTTATTGTGGTGGAATGGTATGAACTATTTGGCCAAGTGGCGAGCTAAGCGCCTCTATTTTTCATTGTAGCAATATAGCATTTCATGTTTTATCTGAATCTTTGTGCCAGCAGTGTGCTGCTGTATTCTCCTGTTTTTAGATAGATATGAGATAGATAGATAGATATATATGATATAGATATGAGATAGATAGATATGAGATAGATAGACATGAGATAGACATGAGATAGATAGATATATACGTGATAGATAGATAGATATGAGATAGATAGATAGATAGATAGATATGTGCCATGCAGTATAATATACTGGGCAACAACCCTGCTGTGACATCACTGTATTTTAACCCTCTACTACTCAATTTGTATATTGAGTAGTAGAGGGTTTTTGCATTCACTTCCAGGCAGTTGAAGAGAGAGCTGATATCTGGTAACTATAAAAACAAGTACACTAAGCAATTGTTTGAGCAAATGATTGTGTGTCTGTATACAAGAGTGTGAAGTATACAAGTGAGTGTAAGTATAAAAGTGAGAGGATCTTAAAATTAAGGGAATACTGTAAGAAGTATTGTGAGCATTGAGTGCATTTCTGTGTTTTTTTCCTCTTTCTCTGTCTGGGAGGAATACAGGTGGAGAGTGGGTGGAGGAGTTAATAATTAGCAGCTGATAAACTGCAGCTGTTTGCAGCCAGCTAGCCCTCTGCATTCACTTCCATGCAGTGGAAACGAGAGGTGGTATCTGGTAACTATAAAAGCAAGTACACTAAGCGATTGTTTGACCTAGTGATTGTGTGTCTGTATACAAGAGTGTGAAGTATGCAAGTGAGTGTAAGTACAAAAGTGAGAGGGACTTAAAATTAAATTCAGGGAGTTTAATTGAAATATTTGATTGTTTTTTTACTGTTAATTTTTGCAATCCCCAAATCTAGTATGGCCTCCATGTTGGAAAAGGCAGTCCAGTGTGCATCTTGCACAATGTATGCAATCCTTGAACAGCAGTTTGAGGGTTCATATTGTTGTGTGAGATGTGTGTGAGTTGTTCATATGGAAGCCCAGATCCTGGATCTAGAGGAGCAACTGGCAACACTGAGACGCATTGACAATTTGGTGAGGAGTCTCCTGCTCACTGAGCAATTACTCTCTGGGGTAGAGGTGGGGGAGGATAGTGGGACGGAGGATGCAGGACAGTCCGGCCGCTAGCTGGATAACAGAAAATGGGGTAGAGGGAAAAGTGTCAGGGAGGCTAGTCCTGAACTGGCACATCCCAACAAGTTTGCCCGGTTGGCAGATGAGGGGGATGTCATTTCAGAGCTAGCAGTACTGCAGCAAGATACTGCCTCTGACCACCGGGGGGGGTGTCCGCTCCAGTAAGCAGGGAGGGATTAGTGCAGGCAGGCCAAACAGATACTGGTAGTGGGGGACTCAATTATTAGGGGGACAGACAGGTTGATCTGTCACGAAGACCGGGATCGCCAAACAGTGTGTTGTCTTCCTGGCGCTCGAGTTCGGCACATTGCGGATCGGGGTGACAGGTTTCTGGGTGAGGCTGGAGAGGACCCAGCAGTCGTGGTACATATTGGCACCAATGACAAAGTAAGAGGTAGGTGGAGAGTCCTTAAAAATGATTCCAGGGACTTAGGCCACAAGCTTAAGGCTTTTTCTGAAATGTTACCTGTACCATGAGCCACACTAGAGAGGCAGCAGGAGATTAGGGAGGTAAACAAGTGGCTCAGAAGCTGGTGCAGGAAGGAGGGGTTTGGGTTCATGGAGAACTGGGCCAACTTTGCTGTCAGATACCGGCTCTACCGTAGGGACGGGCTGCACCTCAAAGGGGAGAGTGCAGCTGAGCTTGAGGAGAAGATGGCTAGAAGGGTGGAGGAGTGTTTAAATTAGGGACTGGGGGGAGGGGAACCTAGAGGGGAAGATAGTGTAGATATAGAGGGGGGACTTATTAATATACCTGGGGGTGGAGCAGAGGGAGGGCTTTGAATCGTTAATAGGTATAGGCATCAGAGGAAGAAAAAACATACACCTTTGAATTGCATGTTGCCTAATGCCAGAAGTCTGTCCAATAAAACAGAGTAACTGGAGTGGTTGATGTCTGAGGAGAATTATGACATAGTGGGTATAACAGAGACTTGGTTGGACGATAGCTGTGACTGGGCGGTCAACATACAGGGTTATAGTCTATTCAGGAAGGATCGGACAAAACAGAAACGGGGAGGAGTTTGTCTTTATGTGAAATTGAGTCTGAAGGCCGCACTGCGGGAGAATATACGGGAGGAAAATGATAATGTGGAGTCATTATGGGTAGAAATGTATGGAGATGAAATTAAAAAAATTCGGATAGGGGTTTGCTATAAGCCACCAAACATAACGGAAGAGCCAGAAGATCAATTACTGAGGCAAATAAACAAGGCAGCAAATCAGAATGAGGTGATAATAATGGGGGACTTTAAAGGGGTTATCCAGGAAAAAACTTTTTTTTATATATCAACTGGCTCCAGAAAGTTAAACAGATTTGTAAATTACTTCTATTAAAAAATCTTAATCCTTTCAGTACTTATGAGCTTCTGAAGTTTAGGTTGTTCTTTTCTGTCTAAGTAATCTCTGATGACACGTGTCTCAGGAAACGCCCAGTTTAGAAGAGGTTTGCTATGGGAATTTGCTTCTAAACTGGGCAGTTCCCGAGACACGTGTCATCAGAGATTACTTAGACAGAAAAGAACAACCTTAACTTCAGAAGCTCATAAGTACTGAAAGGATTAAGATTTTTTTTATAGAAGTAACTTACAAATCTGTTTAACTTTCTGGAGCCAGTTGATATATATAAAAAAGTTTTTTCCTGGAATACCCCTTTAACTATCCTGATATAAACTGGGAGACTGAGACCTGTGAATCTCATAAAGGAAACAGGTTTCTGACTATAGCTAAGGACAATTATCTGTCCCAAATGGTACAGGGCCCGACCAGACAGGGGCGCCCTACTTGACTAACAGACCTGACAGACTAATTAATGTGCAAGTAGAAGGACAACTAGGAAATAGTGATCATAATATAATACATTATAACTTGTTCTTCAATAAGGGAATCTCTAGAGGGGCCACAAAAACAATGAACTTTAGTAAGGCAAAGTTTGATCAACTCAGAGAAGCCCTTAACAAAATAAATTGGGATAATGGCCTCAAAAACAAGAATACTGACACCTTATGGGAATAAAAGGGTCAGAAATAAAAGAAAAGCAATATGGATGAATAAAAATGTTAAATAAATGACATAAATAAAGCATTTAAACTACTAAAACAGGATGGCAGTGAAGAAGCATTAAAAAGCTATGTAAAATGTAAAATATGTAAAAAACAGATAAAAGCTGCAAAAATATAGACAGAAAGACTAATTGCCAAAAAAAGTAAAACTAACCCCAAAATGTTTTTTAACTATATAAATAGCAAAAAGGTTAAAAATGGAAGTGTTGGCTTTTTAAAAAATGATGAGGAGGAAATTATAAATGGGGATCAGGAAAAAGCAAATATATTAAACAAATTATTCTCCACTGTATTCACCGAGGAAAATAAAATGCCAGGTGAAATACAGCGAGATAAGGTAAACTCCCCAGTACAGGTCACCTGTCTAACCCAGGAACAAGTACAGTGCCGCCTACAAAAAATCTAAATAGAAAAATCACCAGGTCCAAATGGCATTTACCCTCATGTTCTAATGGAATTAAGTAATGTAATAGACAGACCCCTATTTTTAATATTCAGAGACTCTATAGTAACAGGGACGGTTCCTCAGGACTGGCGCATGACAAATGTGGTGCCAATATTTAAAAAGGGGTCAAAAGGTGACCCTGGGAATTATAGACCTGTTAGTTTAACCTCCGTTGTATGTAAATTGTTTGAGGGTTTTCTAATGGATGTACCTTGATAAAAATAAATGTATTACCCCGTATCAGCATGGCTTTATGAGGGATCGATCCTGTCAAACTAACCTGATCAGCTTTTATGAGGAGGTGAGCTCCAGACTGGACCAGGGGCAATCGCTGGATGTCATATATCAGCATTTTTCCAAAGCATTTGATACGGTGCCACATAAAAGGTTGGTGCATAAAATGAGAATGATTGGACTGGGGGAAAATGTGTGCAGGTGGGTAAGTAACTGGCTCTGTGATAGGAAACAGAGGGTGGTTATTAATGGTACTTATTCTGATTGGGTGACTGTTACTAGTGGGGTACCACAGGAGTCAGTCTTGGGTCCTGTTCTATTAAATATATTGATAAATGACCTTGTAGAAGGGTTGAATAGTAAAGTAGCAATCTTTGCAGATGATACTAAATTCTGTAAAGCAGTAAACACTATAGAGGACAGTGCACTATTACAAATGGATCTGGATAGGTTGGAGGCTTGGGCTGGGAAGTGGCAGATGAGGTTCCACACTGATAAATGTAAGGTAATGCACAAGGGGGAGAAAAATCTGGGCTGGGATTATGTATAAAATGGGAGCACACTAGGGACGACTGACGTGGAAAAGGACTTAGGAGTTTTAGTTAACAGTAAATTTAGCTTTAGTGACCAGTATCGGGCAGCTGCTGCCAAGGCAAATAAAATCATGGGGTGCATCAATAGGGGCATAGATGCCCACGACAAGGAAATAAGTCTACCGCTGTACAAATCATTAGTCAGGCCACACATGGAATATTGTGTACAGTACTGGGCAAGAGTGTACAAGAAAGATATAGTGGAGCTGGACAGGTTTCAAAGACAGGCAACCAGGGTAATACGGGGAATGGGAGGACTACAGTACCCAGAAAGATTTTCAGAATTGGGGTTATTTTGTTTAGAAAAAAAAAAAAGGCTTAGGGGAGACCAAATAAAAATTTATAAATATATCAGGGGGCCGTACAGAGATCTCTCCCATGATCTATTTATATCCAGGACTGCATCTATAACAAGGGGATATACTCTATGTCTTGAGGAAAGAAGGTTTCTACACCAGCACAGACAGGGGTTCTTTACTGTAAGAGCAGTGAGACTGTGGAACGCTCTGCCAGAGGAAGTGGTCATGGTGAACTCTGCAAAAGAATTTGAAAGGAATCTGGATGCATTTTTGGAGAATAATAACCTTACAGGTTATGGATTCTAGATTTATTGGGACAGAAGGTTGATCCAGGGATCTATTCTGACTGCCATATTTGGAGTCGGGAATGAATTTTAACCTCGAGGATGATTTTTTTTTTTTTTTGCATTCCTCTGGATCAACTCGGTAGGGAATCATTAGGGTTATAGGTTGAACTTGATGGGCTCTGGTCTTTTTTCGACCTTATGAACTATGTTACTATATTAACCTTGTAAAGTAATGTCACTGCATATTAACCCTGCATTGTGACTTACAGTATAGGATTAATATGCACTCTGATATCACAGTACAGTGATAACAAACAGTGATGTCACAGTACAGGGATAATATACACAGTGATATCACAGTACAGTGATAATAAACAGTGATGTCACAGTACAGAGATAATACACACAGTGATGTCACAGTACAGAGATAATATACACAGTGATATCACAGTACAGTGATAATAAACAGTGATGTCACAGTACAGGGATAATACACACAGTGATGTCACAGTACAGAGATAATACACAGTGATGTTACAGTACAGGGATAATACACACAGTGATGTCACAATACAGGGATAATGCACACAGTGATGTCACAGTACAGGGATAATACACAGTGATGTCACAGTACAGGGATAATACAGACAGTGGTGTCACAGTACAGGGATAATGCACACAGTGATGTCACAGTACAGAGATAATACACAGTGATTTTACAGTACAGGGATAATACACAGTGATGTCACAGTACAGGGATAATATACTCACTGATGCCACAGTACAGTGAAAATACACAATGATGTCACAGTACATGGATAATAGAGACAGTGATGTCACAGTACAGGGATAATACACACAGCGATGTCACAGTACAGGGATAATGGACACAGTGATGTCACAGTACAGGGATAATACACACAGTAATTTCCCAGTACTGGGATAATACATACAGTGATGTCACAGTACAGGGATAATACACACAGTGATGTCACAGTACAGAGATAATACACAGTGATGTCACAGCACAGGGATAATACACACAGTGATGTCACAGTACAGGGATAATACACACAGTGATGTCACAGTAAAGGGATTATATACACAGTGATGCCACAGTACAGTGAAAATACACAATGATGTCCCAGTACAGGGATAATACACACAGTGATGTCACAGTACAGGGATAATATACTCAGTAATTTCACAGTACTGGGATAATACACACAGTGATGTCACAGTACAGGGTTAATACACACAGTGATGTCACAGTACAGGGATAATATACACAGTGATGTCACAGTACAGGGATAATACACACAGTGATGTCACAGTACAGGGTTAAAGGAAATCTGTCATCTTCAGCTCTGGGCCCGGCTTGGAGCATGGGCGGAGCTTAGTAACATCACCGCTGCTGTTCTCTAGCAGCGGGTCCCAGCAGAGAACAGCAGCGGTGACGTCACTAAGCTCCTCCCATGCTCCAAGCTGAGCCTGGAGCTGAAGATAACAGAGAAGATTACCTGAGATCCTCTGCACGGAACGGGACAAGGTAAGTACCGTTGTCATCAGTGTGACCTGCACTACCTGTCTGTACCGACAGGTTAGTGCAGGTGACACTGTTGACAGATTTCCTTTAATATATACACAGTGACATCACAGTACTAAGGATACTATACTGTTTGTTTATTGTTTATTGTTATCACTTGCATATATTGTGTTTGTGGGGGCTCTTATGTTCAAGTTTTGCCTAAGGCCTCAGAAAGTGTAGAGCAGCCTCTGAGTGAGTACCCTGATAACAAGAGCTTACAATCTAGGCGGAAATAGGAGACAAGAGGAGTGAGGACCTGATCACAAGAGCTTACAGTCTATGGGGAAATAGGAGACAAGAGGAGTGAGGACCCTGATCACAAGAGCTTACAGTCTATAGGGAAATAGGAGACAAGAGGAGTGAGGACCCTGATCACAAGAGCTTACAGTCTATAGGGAAATAGGAGACAAGAGGAGTGAGGACCCTGATCACAAGAGCTTGCAGTCTATAGGGAAATAGGAGACAAGAGGAGTGAGGACCCTGATCACAAGAGCTTACAGTCTATAGGGAAATAGGAGACAAGAGTAGTGTGGACCCTGATCACAAGAGCTTACAGTCTATAGGGAAATAGGAGACAAGAGGAGTGAGGACCCTGATCACAAGAGCTTACAGTCTATAGGGAAATAGGAGATAAGAGGAGTGAGGACCTTGATCACAATAGCTTACAGTCTATAGGGAAATAGGAGATAAGAGGAGTGAGGACCTTGATCACAAGAGCTTACAGTCTATAGGGAAATAGGAGACAAGAGGAGTGAGGACCCTGATCACAAGAGCTTACAGTCAATAGGGAAATAGGAGACAAGAGGAGTGAGGACCCTTATCACAAGAGCTTACAATCTATGGGGAAATAGCAGACAAGAGGAGTGAGGACCCTGATCACAAGAGCTCACAGTCTATAGGGAAATAGGAGACAAGAGGAGTGAGGACCCTGATCACAAGAGCTTAAAGTCTATAGGGAAATAGGAGACAAGAGGAGTGAGGACCCTGACCACAAGAGCTTACAGTCTATAGGGAAATAGGAGACAAGAAGAGTGAGGACCCTGATCACAAGAGCTTACAGTCTATAGGGAAATAGGAGACAAGAGGAGTGAGGACCCTGATCACAAGAGCTTACAGTCTATAGGGAAATAGGAGACAAGAGGAGTGAGGACCTGATCACAAGAGCTTGCAGTCTATAGGGAAATAGGAGACAAGAGGAGTGAGGACCCTGATCACAAGAGCTTGCAGTCTATAGGGAAATAGGAGACAAGAGGAGTGTGGACCCTGATCACAAGAGCTTAAAGTCTATAGGGAAATAGGAGACAAGAGGAGTGAGGACCCTGATAACAAGAGCTTAAAGTCTATAGGGAAATAGGAGACAAGAGGCGTGAGGACCCTGATCACAAGAGCTTACAGTCTATAGGGAAATAGGAGATAAGAGGAGTGAGGACCTTGATCACAAGAGCTTACAGTCTATAGGGAAATAGGAGACAAGAGGAGTGAGGACCCTGATCACAAGAGCTTACAATCTATGGGGAAATAGCAGACAAGAGGAGTGAGGATCCTGATCACAAGAGCTTACAATCTATAGGGAAATAGGAGACAAGAGGAGTGAGGACCCTGATCACAAGAGCTTAAAGTCTATAGGGAAATAGGAGACAAGAGGAGTGAGGACCCTGATCACAAGAGCTTAAAGTCTATAGGGAAATAGGAGACAAGAGGAGTGAGGACCCTGACCACAAGAGCTTACAGTCTATAGGGAAATAGGAGACAAGAGGAGTGAGGACCCTGATCACAAGAGCTTACAATCTATAGGGAAATAGGAGACAAGAGGAGTGAGGACCCTGATCACAAGAGCTTACAGTCTATAGGGAAATAGGAGACAAGAGGAGTGAGGACCCTGATCACAAGAGCTTACAGTCTATAGGGAAATAGGAGACAAGAGGAGTGAGGACCCTGATCACAAGAGCTTACAGTCTATAGGGAAATAGGAGACAAGAGGAGTGCGGACCCTGATCACAAGAGCTTACAGTCTATGGGGAAATAGGAGACAAGAGGAGTGAGGACCCTGATCACAAGAGCTTACAGTCTATGGGGAAATAGGAGACAAGAGGAGTGAGGACCCTGATCACAAGAGCTTACAGTCTACGGGGAAATAGGAGACAAGAGGAGTGAGGACCCTGATCACAAGAGCTTACAGTCTATGGGGAAATATGGGACAAGAGGAGTGAGGACCCTGATCACAAGAGCTTACAGTCTATGGGGAAATAGGAAACAAGAGGAGTGAGGACCCTGATCACAAGAGCTTACAATCTATGAGGAAATAGCAGACAAGAGGAGTGAGGACCCTGATCACAAGAGCTTACAGTCTATAGGGAAATAGGAGACAAGAGGAGTGAGGACCCTGATCACAAGAGCTTACAGTCTATAGGGAAATAGGAGACAAGAGGAGTGAGGACCCTGATCACAAGAGCTTACAATCTATGAGGAAATAGCAGACAAGAGGAGTGAGGACCCTGATCACAAGAGCTTACAATCTATGAGGAAATAGCAGACAAGAGGAGTGAGGACCCTGATCACAAGAGCTTACAGTTTATAGGGAAATAGGAGACAAGAGGAGTGAGGACCCTGATCACAAGAGCTTACAGTCTATAGGGAAATAGGAGACAAGAGGAGTGAGGACCTTTATCACAAGAGCTTACAGTCTATAGGGAAATAGGAGACAAGAGGAGTGAGGACCCTGATCACAAGAGCTCACAGTCTATGGTTAAATAGGAGACAAGAGGAGTGAGGACCCTGATCACAAGAGCTTACAGTCTATGGGGAAATAGGACACACAAGAGGAGTGAGGACCCTGATCACAAGAGCTTACAATCTATAAGGAAATATGGGAAGACAAGAGGAGTGAGGACCCTGATCACAAGAGCTTACAATCTATAAGGAAATATGAGAAGACAAGAGGAGTGAGGACCCTGATCACAAGAGCTTACAATCTATGAGGAAATAGGAAACAAGAGGAGTGAGGACACTGATCACAACAGCTTACAGTCTATGAGGAAATAAGAGACACAAGAGGAGTGAGGACCCTGATCACAAGAGCTTACAATCTATGAGGAGGAGACCAATATCACCCCATGTAATTGTGACCCCAGCTCTACATAGACCAATATTCCCCCATGTCAGTGTTTCCCAACCAGGGTGCCTCCAGCTGTTGCAAAACTACAAATATCAGCATGCTGGGAGTTGTAGTTTTGCAACAGCTGCAGGCACCCTGGATGGGAAACACTGCCCCATGTAATGGTGACCCTGACTATACACAGACCAAGATCCCCCCTCAAACAGTGCCCATATATTGGTGACCATTACATTTTACTAATTTTGTTGCATTTAATTGTCATGTGTCACAATCTACACCAGCAAGGAACAGATTAAAATTGCCTGGTATGAATTATAATACATTTTTAAAGCACAACTTTCACTATCTTTGTACTCCCTGAACTACTACCATGATATTACTGTCCATCACAAATGCAATGCAGCTATACCCTGTGTGGCCGGGGGTTCCCAATGCCCTGTTCTTTGCCTCTATCACTGCACAGGACGCATGCACTGAGGACCTGCATGTCCATCACACAGAGGTCCTAGCACCCATGTAGAGGATATAGGCGTGGCTCAGGGGCGGATCCAGAGCCTAGTCTCAGGAGGGGCACTATTAGAGTATTTTGTGTTGGCGGACAGAAAGGTGCTGCTTAAGGAACTTACAATATTATTACATTTATGATACAGGGATATAGGTGCCGATTTTTTTTGGCATGTTGTGATGCACGCGGTGTAGCATGTTGCAGAAAATTATTTCCAGTATTATAATCAAATAAACCAATTACCACAGAATGGGAAAGTGCTAAAGAAGTTTTTACCATTTTAAAGTACAGCTCCCAGTATGACCTAAGTAGTGGTGAGGGTATGCTGGGAGTTGTTGTTTCACCCATCATTACTGCAAAATTTACAAGTGACTCCAGCTCTGATGGGACAGTCAGGACAATATACAATGATGTCAGCGACTACAGGTGACGTCTTCTCTATTGTCTTTCCTTATCTAATTCAGATGTACATACCACCGGGTCCAGTTAAATCTTCTCTCTGCAGAATGTGACGCCCAGATGGCTCCTCACTATGTCAGCGGATTCTGATCCTCTATATGAAAACAATAATTATTATAATACTGCCAAACACCGTAATCTTTGAATATAATACTGTCACACACCCTCTGAATATAATTCTGGCACACTGTACTCTCTGAATATACTACAACACACTGTACCCTCTGAATATACTACTACACACCATACCCTTTGAATATAATACTACTACACACTGAACCCTCTGAATATAATACTACAACACTCTGTATCCCCTAAACATAATACTGCCACACACCGTACCCACTGAATATAATACTGCCACACGCTGTACTAACTGAATATAATACTGCCACACACTGTTCCCACTGAATATAATACTACCACACACTGTACCCTCTGAATATAATACTGCCGCACACTGTACCCTCTGAATATAATACTGCCACACTGTACCCCCTGAATATAATACTACCACATACTGTACTCTCTGTATATAAATCTGCAACACACTGTACCCTCTGAATATAATACTGCAGCACACTGTACCCCTGAATATAATACTGCAGCACACTGTACCCCTGAATATAATACTGCCTCACACTGTACACTCTGAATATAATACTACCATACACTGCACCCTCTGAATAAAATACTATTACAGACTGCGCTCACTGACTATAATACTGACACACACACTGTGCCCTCTAAATATAATACCGCCCCCCACTGCGGCCTATAAATATAATACCGCTACACACTGCACCCTCAGAATACACTTCTACACACTGTGCCCTATGAATATAATACAGTTACATACTGTAGCCCATAAACCCCCCCCAACCTTCACACTGTACCCTCCGAAAATAAAACTACCTCACACTGCTGAATATAATACTACCACACACTGTGCCCTCTGAATTTACCCATTCCACACACTGTATTCTCAGAATATAATACTACCATACACTGCACTCTCTGAATATAATACTACTATACACTGCACTCTCTGAATATAATACTACCACAAACTGTGCTCACTGAATATAATACTGCCACACACAGCGCCCTGTAAATATATTACCGCTACACACTGCCCCCTCAGAATATATTACTACCACACTTTGTTCCTGAATATAATACGGTTAGATACTAATGCCTATAAAAATCCCCCACTACCATGATCATAAGGCAGAGTATGGCCCGGCACCTTGGTCAGGGTATCACCCCACAAGAGGCTGCGGTCGGCCCCCCTACCAACGCTACTGGGTTAAGGGATAGTGGAGCCGGGGCTTACAGCTCCCGCTCCACAATACTGTTGTACGGGAGGGGCAGCAATCTCGGGGGGGCAATTGCCCCATTGCCCCCCCCCCCCTGGATCTGCCACTGGCGTGGCTGCAGTGGGGCATTGCAAACCCCCAATCACACTTATCCGACTGTTGCTGGCGATTTTTGGGCTGATAAAGTGTCGAAAAGTGCAGCCAAGGGAATGCTTGCATTGCCTTTGTGATGAACAGTAATATTATGATAGTAGGCCTCCTATCTCCTCCTCTTCCATAGCCAGTCGGGGGCGATGATGTGTTCCATGAGACAGGTCCCATCCCCATCGTAGGAGAATCTCCTCTTCTTCAGCTCCACATCAGACATGATGACGTAATCTGGAAACTGTCTCCCTTCGGTCTCTGTGTCCAGCACTGATGGTATAGCCGGGGAAGATGTAGAAGCCTTTGCCCGCTTTGATGGAATAGCCATCTGAGATGTTGGAGCCACCGGTGCCTGCTGTGATGGTAAAGCCAGCGCCATATTTGCCTAGGTATCACCTGACTTTGTCTTTTCTTCCTGCCAATCACAATCACCGTAGTGATAACACTCCCTCCAAAGCCCAAAGTCAGCAAAGACTCACACTGTCTGCAGGGCCAGAGCCCTTTCTACAGGCCCCAACAGACTCTTTATGACATCACGTGTGTGACATCACAAGCAGTGGCCAAACCACACACAGATAAGGAGATAATCAGTAACATTTATCTGCTCTGGGCTTAGATTATACATCTGGACATTATAGGATGTTTTGTTTTTGTTTTAGTTATTTATTTTTAATACAGCATTCCCGAAGATTTCATGTTGTGTAGAAAAATACTTTATTATTTTTTTTCTTTTTATAAATTTTCCTATATTTTCAGATAAAGAATAAATTCGGAAAAACAACCAAGCGTTACTCAATTACACTGCAAATACAATTCTTCGGTAAACATTAGTAGTTGGGGCCAAGCCTGGTTAAAAGATTGTACCAGGTATCAATGTGTCACTGCAGACTAGGGCTTCACGATATATCGCAATTGAATCGCGATCTCTGCGAATTGCGATATGGTCCTCCTGGAAAAACTTACTATTACCTATGGCATATGTTAGCATTTTAATTTTGGTGGCACTGGTGCCGCTGAAATTAAAATGCTAAGTCAGTATTTTCCAACCAGGGGTCCTCCAGCTGTTGCAAAACTACAACTCCCAGCATTCCTGGACAGTCTTCGGCAATAAATTATATGTGTGGGGGGCACAGCACAGGGGGTATTATATGTGTGGGGCACAGCACAGGGGGCATTATATGTGGGGAGCACAGCACAAGGGGCATTATATGTGGGGGGCACAGCACAGGGGGCATTATATGATATAATGCTCCCTGTGCTGTGCCCACACATATAATGCCCCCTGTGCTGTGCTCCCCACATATAATGCCCCCTGTGCAGTGCCCCACACATATAATACCCCCTGTGCTGTGCTCCACACATATAATGCCCCCTGTGCTGTGCCCCACATATAATACCCCCCACACATATAATGCCCCCATCATGCGCCCCTCAAATATAATGCCCCCATCATGCGCCCCTCATATATAATGCCCCCATCATGCGCCCCTCATATATAATGCGCCATCATGCGCCCCTCACATATAATGCCCCCTGTGCTGTGCCCCTTACATATAATGCCCCCATCATGCGCCCCTCACATATAATGCTCCTTGTGCTGTGCCCCAAACATATAATGTCCCCTGTGCTGTGCCCCTCACATATAATGCCCCCTGAGGGGACAGGACAGGGGGCATTATATGTGAGGCGCACAGCACAGGGGGCATTATATGTGAGGGGTGCATGATGGGGGCATTATATGTGAGGGGCAAAGAATGGGGCATTATATGTGAGGGGTGAATGATGGGGGCATTATATGTGAGGGGTGTATGATGGGGGCATTATATGTGAGGGGTGTATGATGGGGGCATTATATGTGAGGGGCAAAGAACGGGGGCATTATATGTGAGGGGCAAAGAACGGGGGCATTATATGTGAAGGGCACAGCACAGGGGGTATTATATGTGTGGGGCATATGACAGGAACATTATATGTGAGGGGCACAGCACGGGGGGGCATTATAAATGAGGGGCACAGCACAGGGGGCATTATATGTGAGGGACGCATGATGGGGCATTATATGTGAGAGGCGCATGATGGGGCATTATATGTGAGGGGCAAAGAGCGGGGGAATTATATGTGAAGGGCACAGCACAGGGGGCAATATATGTTAGGGGCACAGGCAGAGGCCATTATTATTATGTGGGTGGAACAGGACGGGTCACAATTATTATATGTAGGGGCACAAGATGGGGCATTATTACTATATGTGAAGGCACAGAGTGTTTTGCATTTCTGAAGTATAGTGTATATTATGTGGAATTTCTGGGGTGGTACGTTTTTTTATGGGCCACAATACATTTGGGTATTTTATTCAGAGGGTGCACTGCACAGCAAGTTATATTCAGAGAGTGCAGTGTGTGGTAGTATTATATTCAGAGAGGGAAGTGTGTTCTAGTATTATATTCAGAGAGTGCAGTGTGTCCTAGTATTATATTCAGAGAGTGCAGTGTTTGGTAGTATTATATTCAGAGGGCACAGTGTGTGGTAGTATTATATTCAGAGGGTACAGTGTGTGGTAGTATTATATTCAGAGAGTGCAGTGTGTGGTAGTATTATATTCAGAGAGTGCAGTGTGTGGTAGTATTATATTCAGAGGGTGCAGTGTGTGGTAGTATTATATTCAGAGAGTGCAGTGTGTGGTAGTATTATATTCAGAGAGTGCAGTGTGTGGTAGTATTATATTCAGAGAGTGCAGTGTGTGGTAGTATTATATTCAGAGAGTGCAGTGTTTGGTAGTATTAAATTTAGATGAATTCGGGTACAAAACAGACATGGTGCACATCTACAATTTTGTATAATGATCTGATTGCTTCTCAGTATAATATCAAAAACTAACAGGTTGTTAGTATACATTTTTGATCAAAAAGTACAAGCCCACTCGCCACATCAAGGCCACCTATTTAGAGTGGGTCCCTAACGTCCCTAGCATAAAATGGCGTAGCACTGGGCGGCGACCACCACCGCCGCGACACCAGTGCCCACGGGGGGGAAACGACCCACTGGCAGAGCGGCCCCAATGCCACTCAAACCAGTCCATGGGTCGCACCTCCCCGCGGACACGGCGCCACGGCAGCAACGGACGCCTCACAGCACCACACCAGCGTGAACAAGGTGTAATAGCTCACTTACCATATTCTCCCAGTCAGACTGGGTGGCTGCTAGGAAAGAAATGGCCCTTGTGTAGCTAACTACTACTTATATAGGGTTGGTTCACACTGGTGTGGTGCTGTGCGGCGTCCGTTGCTGCCGTGGCGCCGTGTCTGCGGGGAGGTGCGACCCGTAGACTGGTTTGAGTGGCATTGGGGCCGCTCTGCCAGTGGGTCGTTTCCCCCCCGTGGACACTGGTGTTGCGGCGGTGGTGGTTGCCGCCCAGTGCTACGCCATTTTATGCTAGGGACGTTAGGGATCCACTCTAAATAGGTGGCCTTGACGTGGCGAGTGGGCTTCTACTTTTTGATCAAAAATGTATACTAACAACCTGTTAGTTTTTGATATTATGCTGAGAAGCAATCAGATCATTATACAAGATTGTAGATGTGCACCATGTCTGTTTTCTACCCGAATTCACACTGTGTTTTCTATCCCCTCCTTTTTTTTTTTTTTGTTTGAACATGTGCTTCACTCTTCCCCACCCCCTCAGCCCAACCCTATATAAGTAGTAGTTAGCTACACAAGGGCCATTTCTTTCCTTGCAGCCTCCCAGTATGACTGGGAGAGCATGGTAAGTGAGCTATTACACCTTGCGTGCGGCGTCCGTTGCTGCCGTGGCGCCGTGTCTGTGGGGAGGTGCGACCCGTAGACTGGTTTGAGTGGCATTGGGGCCGCTCTGCCAGTGGGTCGTTTTCCCCCCGTGGGCACTGGTGTTGCGGCGGTGGTGGTCGCCGCCCAGTGCTACGCCATTTTATGCTAGGGACGTTAGGGATCCACTCTAAATAGGTGGCCTTGACATGGCGAGTGGGCTTGTACTTTTTGATCAAAAATGTATACTAACAACCTGTTAGTTTTTGATATTATGCTGAGAAGCAATCAGATCATTATACAAGATTGTAGATGTGCACCATGTCTGTTTTCTACCCGAATTCACACTGTGTTTTCTATCCCCTCCTTTTTTTGTTTTTGTTTGAACATGTGCTTCACTCTTCCCCACCCCCTCAGCCCAACCCTATATAAGTAGTAGTTAGCTACACAAGGGCCATTTCTTTCCTTGCAGCCTCCCAGTATGACTGGGAGAGCATGGTAAGTGAGCTATTACACCTTGCGTGCGGCGTCCGTTGCTGCCGTGGCGCCGTGTCTGCGGGGAGGTGCGACCCGTAGACTGATTTGAGTGGCATTGGGGCCGCTCTGCCAGTGGGTCGTTTCCCCCTCGTGGGCACTGGTGTTGCGGCGGTGGTGGTCGCCGCCCAGTGCTACGCCATTTTATGCTAGGGACGTTAGGGACCCACTCTAAATAGGTGGCCTTGACGTGGCGAGTGGGCTTGTACTTTTTGATCAAAAATGTATACTAACAACCTGTTAGTTTTTGATATTATGCTGAGAAGCAATCAGATCCTTATACAAGATTGTAGATGTGCACCATGTCTGTTTTCTACCCGAATTCACACTATGTTTTCTATCCCCTCCTTTTTTTTTTGAACATGTGCTGCACTCTTCCCCACACCCTCAGCCCAACCCTATATAAGTAGTAGTTAGCTACACAAGGGCCATTTCTTTCCTAGCAGCCTCCCAGTCTGACTGGGAGAGCATGGTAAGTGAGCTATTACACCTTGTTCACACTGGTGTGGTGCTGTGCGGCGTCCGTTGCTGCCGTGGCGCCGTGTCTGCGGGGAGGTGCGACCCGTAGACTGGTTTGAGTGGCATTGGGGCCGCTCTGCCAGTGGGTCGTTTCCCCCCCGTGGACACTGGTGTTGCGGCGGTGGTGGTTGCCGCCCAGTGCTACGCCATTTTATGCTAGGGACGTTAGGGATCCACTCTAAATAGGTGGCCTTGACGTGGCGAGTGGGCTTGTACTTTTTGATCAAAAATGTATACTAACAACCTGTTAGTTTTTGATATTATGCTGAGAAGCAATCAGATCATTATACAAGATTGTAGATGTGCACCATGTCTGTTTTCTACCCGAATTCACACTGTGTTTTCTATCCCCTCCTTTTTTTGTTTTTGTTTGAACATGTGCTTCACTCTTCCACACCCCCTCAGCCCAACCCTATATAAGTAGTAGTTAGCTACACAAGGGCCATTTCTTTCCTTGCAGCCTCCCAGTATGACTGGGAGAGCATGGTAAGTGAGCTATTACACCTTGCGTGCGGCGTCCGTTGCTGCCGTGGCGCCGTGTCTGTGGGGAGGTGCGACCCGTAGACTGGTTTGAGTGGCATTGGGGCCGCTCTGCCAGTGGGTCGTTTTCCCCCCGTGGGCACTGGTGTTGCGGCGGTGGTGGTCGCCGCCCAGTGCTACGCCATTTTATGCTAGGGACGTTAGGGATCCACTCTAAATAGGTGGCCTTGACGTGGCGAGTGGGCTTGTACTTTTTGATCAAAAATGTATACTAACAACCTGTTAGTTTTTGATATTATGCTGAGAAGCAATCAGATCATTATACAAGATTGTAGATGTGCACCATGTCTGTTTTCTACCCGAATTCACACTGTGTTTTCTATCCCCTCCTTTTTTTGTTTTTGTTTGAACATGTGCTTCACTCTTCCCCACCCCCTCAGCCCAACCCTATATAAGTAGTAGTTAGCTACACAAGGGCCATTTCTTTCCTTGCAGCCTCCCAGTATGACTGGGAGAGCATGGTAAGTGAGCTATTACACCTTGCGTGCGGCGTCCGTTGCTGCCGTGGCGCCGTGTCTGCGGGGAGGTGCGACCCGTAGACTGGTTTGAGTGGCATTGGGGCCGCTCTGCCAGTGGGTCGTTTCCCCCTCGTGGGCACTGGTGTTGCGGCGGTGGTGGTCGCCGCCCAGTGCTACGCCATTTTATGCTAGGGACGTTAGGGACCCACTCTAAATTGGTGGCCTTGACGTGGCGAGTGGGCTTGTACTTTTTGATCAAAAATGTATACTAACAACCTGTTAGTTTTTGATATTATGCTGAGAAGCAATCAGATCCTTATACAAGATTGTAGATGTGCACCATGTCTGTTTTCTACCCGAATTCACACTATGTTTTCTATCCCCTCCTTTTTTTTTTTGAACATGTGCTGCACTCTTCCCCACACCCTCAGCCCAACCCTATATAAGTAGTAGTTAGCTACACAAGGGCCATTTCTTTCCTAGCAGCCTCCCAGTCTGACTGGGAGAGCATGGTAAGTGAGCTATTACACCTTGTTCACACTGGTGTGGTGCTGTGCGGCGTCCGTTGCTGCCGTGGCGCCGTGTCTGCGGGGAGGTGCGACCCGTAGACTGGTTTGAGTGGCATTGGGGCCGCTCTGCCAGTGGGTCGTTTCCCCCCCGTGGACACTGGTGTTGCTGCGGTGGTGGTTGCCGCCCAGTGCTACGCCATTTTATGCTAGGGACGTTAGGGATCCACTCTAAATAGGTGGCCTTGACGTGGCGAGTGGGCTTGTACTTTTTGATCAAAAATGTATACTAACAACCTGTTAGTTTTTGATATTATGCTGAGAAGCAATCAGATCATTATACAAGATTGTAGATGTGCACCATGTCTGTTTTCTACCCGAATTCACACTGTGTTTTCTATCCCCTCCTTTTTTTTTTTTTGTTTGAACATGTGCTTCACTCTTCCCCACCCCCTCAGCCCAACCCTATATAAGTAGTAGTTAGCTACACAAGGGCCATTTCTTTCCTTGCAGCCTCCCAGTATGACTGGGAGAGCATGGTAAGTGAGCTATTACACCTTGCGTGCGGCGTCCGTTGCTGCCGTGGCGCCATGTCTGTGGGGAGGTGCGACCCGTAGACTGGTTTGAGTGGCATTGGGGCCGCTCTGCCAGTGGGTCGTTTTCCCCCTGTGGGCACTGGTGTTGCGGCGGTGGTGGTCGCCGCCCAGTGCTACGCCATTTTATGCTAGGGACGTTAGGGATCCACTCTAAATAGGTGGCCTTGACGTGGCGAGTGGGCTTGTACTTTTTGATCAAAAATGTATACTAACAACCTGTTAGTTTTTGATATTATGCTGAGAAGCAATCAGATCATTATACAAGATTGTAGATGTGCACCATGTCTGTTTTCTACCCGAATTCACACTGTGTTTTCTATCCCCTCCTTTTTTTGTTTTTGTTTGAACATGTGCTTCACTCTTCCCCACCCCCTCAGCCCAACCCTATATAAGTAGTAGTTAGCTACACAAGGGCCATTTCTTTCCTTGCAGCCTCCCAGTATGACTGGGAGAGCATGGTAAGTGAGCTATTACACCTTGCGTGCGGCGTCCGTTGCTGCCGTGGCGCCGTGTCTGCGGGGAGGTGCGACCCGTAGACTGGTTTGAGTGGCATTGGGGCCGCTCTGCCAGTGGGTCGTTTCCCCCTCGTGGGCACTGGTGTTGCGGCGGTGGTGGTCGCCGCCCAGTGCTACGCCATTTTATGCTAGGGACGTTAGGGACCCACTCTAAATAGGTGGCCTTGACGTGGCGAGTGGGCTTGTACTTTTTGATCAAAAATGTATACTAACAACCTGTTAGTTTTTGATATTATGCTGAGAAGCAATCAGATCCTTATACAAGATTGTAGATGTGCACCATGTCTGTTTTCTACCCGAATTCACACTATGTTTTCTATCCCCTCCTTTTTTTTTTTTGAACATGTGCTGCACTCTTCCCCACACCCTCAGCCCAACCCTATATAAGTAGTAGTTAGCTACACAAGGGCCATTTCTTTCCTAGCAGCCTCCCAGTCTGACTGGGAGAGCATGGTAAGTGAGCTATTACACCTTGTTCACACTGGTGTGGTGCTGTGCGGCGTCCGTTGCTGCCGTGGCGCAGTGTCTGCGGGGAGGTGCGACCCGTAGACCGGTTTGAGTGGCATTGGGGCCGCTCTGCCAGTGGGTCGTTTTCCCCCCCGTGGGCACTGGTGGTGGTCGCCGCCCAGTGCTACGCCATTTTATGCTAGGAACGTTAGGGACCCACTCTAAATAGGTGGCCTTGACGTGGCGAGTGGGCTTGTACTTTTTGATCAAAAATGTATACTAACAACCTGTTAGTTTTTGATATTATGCTGAGAAGCAATCAGATCATTATACAAGATTGGAGATGTTCACCATGTCTGTTTTCTACCCGAATTCTCATTAAATTTAGATGGCACAGTGTGTGGTAGTATTATATTCAGAGGGTACAGTGTGTGGTAGTATTATATTCAGAGGGTGCAGTGTGTGATAGTATTATATTCAGAGAGTGCAGTGTTTGATAGTATTAAATTTAGAGGGCACAGTGTGTGGTAGTGTTATATTCAGAGGGCACAGTGTGTGGTAGTATTATATTTAGAGGGCGCAGTGTGTGGTAGTATTATATTCAGAGGGTACGGTGTGTGGCGATATTATATTCAGAGGGTACAGTGTGTGATAGTATTAAATTTAGAGGGCACAGTGTGTGGTAGTATTATATTCAGTGGGTACCATGTGTGATAGTATTATATTTAGAGGGCGCAGTGTGTGGTAGTATTTTATTCAGAGGGTACGGTGTGTGGCGGTATTATATTCAGAGGGTACAGTGTGTCGTTTATTCAGGGAGTACAGTGTGTCAGAATTATATTCAGAAGGTGTCTGCCAGTATTATATTCGAAGAATACAGTGTTTGGCAGTATTATAATAATTATTGTTTTCATATAGAGGATCAGAATCCGCTGACATAGTGAGGAGGCATCTGGGCATCAAGTTCTGCAGAGAGAAGATTTAGCTGGAACAAATCCCGGCGGTATGTACCATATGAATTAGATAAGGGAAGACTATAGAGAAGACGTCACCTGTAGTCACTGATATCATCGTGTATCCTTCTCACTATTTCCAATCAGAGCTGTAGTCACTGAAGAAGTTCTGCAGTTATGATGGGTGAAACCACAACTCCCAGCATAACCTTACCACTGCTTAGGTCCTACTGGGAGCTGTAGTTTTAAATGGTAAAAACTTCTTTAGCACTTTCCCATTCTGTGGCAATTGGTATATTTGATTATTATTCTAACATGTGAACATGGCCTAAGAGTCTTAAACAAGGTTAGGACTGTATGATACATTTAATGATATTGTTAGTTCCGTAAGCAACATCTTATTTTCTGTCCGCCAACACAAAATACTCTAATAGTGACCCTCCCGAGACTAAACTCTGGATGCGCCCCTGGTTCAGCCTTGAAATTCGTAGTGTGAAGGAGGCCTAAAGGTCCATTCACACTGAAAAAATTAACATATTCCATCTTACTCCGGAATCCAATTCCTCTGTAACAGATCTTCCATCATGTGAACTAAACAACATAATCTCATTAAAAACAATGGGAAGCTGCGGCAAGCAGATTCCAGGTGAAATTTCCGCAGTGTGAACAGAACCTTAGGGTCTATTCACATGGCAGCATTTCCACATGCAGAATTCCGCACAGATTCTGCATGTTGATTTCGCCTCAAATTAAAGCCCATAGACTTCTATGGGATTCCACACTCCCATTCACATTTCTAAATTTCTGCATATGGATTCCGCACCGCAAATTCCGCTAGTAATCTGCCTGTGTGAATGGACCCTTAGGGGTCTGTTCACACGGCAGAATTTCCGCTTGCGGAATTCTGCCTCAAATAAAAGCCCATAGACTTCTACGGGATTCCACACTCCCATTCACACTTCTGAATTTCAGAAGTGTGAATGGGAGTGCGGAATCCCATAGAGCTCTATGGGCTTTTATTTGAGGCGGAATTCCGCAAGGTAATTTTTCTCATTTAACGTCTCTTAGGTTCTGTGCCATTTCTGCTCAATCGTATATGGAGCAGAAAATCATCCAGAATTCCGCACTTATTTCAGAGGCAACCATAGAAATAAGCACTGAAAAACGAAGTACTTTTCACGTCTGGGCTTTTCCTTTTTTTTCCCATTTTACAATCTTCCGCCAGAACTTGGATCCTCATCAGAACTTCCACTTTGTGACGAAAGGCGAAATTCCTTCCAGACTTTCCTCGCCGATTCCTCCTTGAATTTCCATAGCTTGAACGATCCCTAAAGGTATGTTCACAATGTGAAATTCAGGGGGAAAAAATTTTTGCAGAAATTTCCTAGCAGAAATAATGCAGAATCCCCGCTTATTTTACATGGAATTTAACGCCGAAGTTAAATTTTTTTACTAGCAGATTCCGCCAGAATAAGTTTTTCGCTCGGAATTCGGAATCAGAATTTAACGCAATTTAACTCTATTCAGGTGTTGGGTTAGTCTTTGAGCTAGGAGTGAGAGGGTCGTCTGTATTAGGGGGATGGTGGCAGTGTGGAGTTTGTCTTTATGAGGGGACTGAATTGTGGTGGGGGCCTGTTTTGATGTGGACGGTGGGGAGTCTGCATTGGGGGAAAGGTACATATTGGGGGGTCTGTAATGAGGTCCTAGGACACGTTTCTCTGGTCTAGGGGCTGTGCTGTGGAAGGAGAAGGGAAGTAACCGCACTGAGTCCGTAGGGGAAGTCGGGCTTCGCGGGGAACTGAAATACAGATCCCTAGTCCTCAAGCAAGCAAACTTCTGGTGCAGGCAGCAGCATTATCCCATACTGCCTGCACCAGAGAGTCAGAGAAGAGGAATGGTGGGGAACCACACTCAGCATTCTTTCTCCTCCAAACACGACGAGTTGAGGTTTCACCAAAAAGTTCCACTTTGGTTTCATCTGACTATATGACACTCTCCCAGTCCTCTTCTGGATCATCCAAATACTCTCTAGCAAACTTCAGATGGCCCAGACATGTACTGGCTTAAGCAGGGGGACACGTCTGGAACTGGATGATTTGAGTCCCTGGCGGTGTAGTGTGTTACTGATGGTGGCCTTTGTTACTTTGGTCCCAGCTGTCTGCAGGTCATTCACTAGGTCCCCCCATGTGGTTCTGGGATTTTTGTTCACCATTCTTGAGATCATTTTGACACCACGTGGTGAGATCTTGCATGGAGCCCCAGATCAAGGGAGATTATTAGTGGTTTTGTTTGTCTTTCATTTCCTAATAATTGCTCCCATAGTTGATTTCTTTACACCAAGCTGCTTGCCTATTGCAGATTCAGTCTTCCCAGCCTGGTGCAGGTCTACAATTTTGTTTCTGTGTCCGTCAACAGCTCTTTGGTCTTGGCCATAGTGAAGTTTGGAGTGTGACTGTTTGAGATTGTGGACAGGTGCCTTTTATACTGATAACAAGTTCATACAGGTGCCATTAATACAGGTACGAGTGGAGGACAGAGGAGACTCTTATAGGGGTACTCTGCTGCTCAGTGTTTGAAACAAACTGTTCCGAACGCCAGAGCTGGCGCCAGGAGCTTGTGACAGTTTGTTCCAAATTCTGATCAGCAGAGTACCCCTTTAAAGAAGTTACAGGTCTGTGAGAGCCAGAAATCTTGCTTGTTTGTAGGTGACAAAATACTTATTTTACCGAGGAATTTACCAATTAAGTCATTATAAATCCTACAATGTGATTTCCTGTATTCTTTCCCCCCATTCTGTCTCTCATAGTTGAGGATGAAAATTACATGCCTCTCTTGTCTTTTTAAGTGGGAGAACTTGCACAATTGGTGGCTGACTAAATACCTATTGCAGCACAAATTAGCTGCATCCATTCAAAAGACCCAGGCCCCGATTTATGAAACTGTGAGAGAGAAAAAATTTAGTGATTTTCCCATAGCAGCCAATCACAGCTCAGGTTTTACTTCACCACAGTTCGTTAGCTGAGTTGTGATTGGTTGCGGTGGGAAAATCACTCCACTTTTTCTCTCACACAGTTTGATAAATTTGGGTCCCAGTGTTTTGTAATAAGGGTGCCTACAGCTGGTGCAAAATTAGGGATGTCCCGATACCATTTTCTTAAGACCGAGAACAAGTACCGATACTTTAATTCCAGTACTCGCCGATACCAAGTACGAGTACTTTTATTTTAAAGGGAATCCGACAGCATGGGGACCCGGTTTCTGGCACTGCTTACCGTGCTGATATGTGGGTATGTTGTGTACATTGGAGGCGGTTGCTGTAGTATGAGCAAAGATTTCTCTCTTCTCCATTGAGCATTTGCATTTGCGGCGAAACCGATGTCTCCGGAGCGATTGTGCTGATGATCACATGGTGAGCAGCAGTAGAAACCGGGTCACCTGCACTATCTACTTATAAATTCAAGTTAGTGCAGGTGACTCTGCTGTAAGATTGCCTTTAATAGTAGGTAGTATTCCCTTGTAGGTAGTATAGATAGTTGCAGACATTAGTAGCAGCCCCCCTGTAGACCGCAGCCTCACCCCTGTAGACCACAGCCCTCCCATTGTAGACAGCACCCCCTCTTGTCCCCCTTGTAGACAGCGACCCCCACTTGTGCCCCTTGTAGACAGCGCCCCCCGTGTCCCCCTTGTAGACAACAGCCCCCCCCTTGTAGACAGTGCTCCCTCTTGTCCCCCTTACAGACAACAGCCCCCCCTTGTAGACAGTGGGCCCCCTCCTTGTAGACAGGGACCCACCCTTGTGGACAGCACCCCCCTTGTAGACAGCACCCATCCTTGTCCCCCTTGTAGACAGAAGGCCCCCCCATGTAGACAGCAGTCCCCCCACTTTGTAGACAGCAGGCCCCCCCACTTTGTATTATAATGTAATAATGTATTATACATTATTAGTATCGGTATCGGGACATCCCTATGCAAAATAATTTCTCCCACAGTGGGGTTGCTGCACCCATTGAAGCAGACAGGCTGCCTTTGCAAAACTGACTGGTGATGTCATGCATTGATACACTGCAACCTGGGAAAATAAATAGTAGGGTGAAAATCACATAGGAATTGCGAGACACTACATTATGAACTACACTAACTTTACAGCCCCTGTAGCATAGACAAATAAAAAAAAAATCCTGGAATACCCCTTTAGGCATTGCAGCCTGTGAGAAAAGCCTGGCATTTGATTTGTCAGGCTTCCATTCTGTCATGTGGCAGACTTGATGCTGTGCCCTGCTGGCCAACCAGGCCAGCCCACAAAAACTTTACAGGCTTGCAGCCAGGGCTGTAACTAGTATCACATGGGCCCCAGGGAAATTTGTCCTTTATTCATACCTCCTCTATACAATCATCCTATCTATAGTCCTCCAAATGGTTAAAAGAAAACCTCCCCCATGGTGCCATGCACAGTAACAGTGGGGTAAGTTCCTCATCATGTCTCCCACAGCAGTTATTCAGTCCCCCTCAGAATTTTTTTTTTCCATTGGGCACCCCTACCTAAAATTCCCCCAAAACGCCTTAAAAAAGCCAATTTAAGTACACTTATGTCATTATTAGCATTGCAGCACTTAAAATGAGAAAAAAAAGCTTACCTTTGTAGGGGCCGAATCTTCAGGCATAAGAATGTTTGTTCCCAAAGACTTCCTGACAGATGGCAGAATATTCTGACAGGATTGAAAAAAAACATATGTTGTTACGCCACAAAATTTGATCTACACACTTCAGTACAGTATTCTACATTGGTCACCCCTACTAAATCATCTACAATGCACAAAGACCTGATAAATACAAGCAGCGCACAGTACACCCCTCTATGACTGTTAGCTAGGAAGCATCTGAATTTTATTTTCAAATGGGAAAAAAGCATACCTGGTTAGTATGAAACTTGGGCTTGCTTCTGCTTGCACAGAATGGGAATTTGGGGCCTAATTCACGACAAACACACCCACATTTCTTCCTTAACAGAGAGCAGATGATTCCTCTGCTTACTCTGAATATTTGTTAGACAACTGAACGAGAATATCTACAGCTTGTTGAGATATTATCGGATATTCTTGTTGAATCTAAAGCTAGAAATTGTAGGTATTGGCCTCATTAAATTAGATTTTTAGTGTTCTATCACATCTCACTTCTCCCTGAAGGTTAAACTTTGCAGTGGACAAGTCAGCAACAAAGGGATTTCTAATCCAGTCATATGACTCGGAACATAAAAAAGTAAAATAATGCTTAAGGTTCTCTAACAAGGATTTTAAATGACTGATATCTAATTCAATAACTTCTTCAACAGGCTCACTGTCACTTACAAGTTGATTTAAAAGAGGAAACATCTCAGTATTTCCTGAAGAGAGGTGTCTTTCTCAAACTTTTAGTTTATTCTGAAAAACCAGAAGAGTCTGTGTCTGTGGCGGTGAACATATTTTCCTTTGGCCCCTGCATGATGGTGTTTAATTTGTTCAGATGTTGGTATATACCAGCCAGGTATGCCAATTTCTGCACAAACTCGTTATCATCCAAGAGGCTTTCAAATCTCCCTTTATTGCTGTTTCTAAAGAAGATAAGCAACTTGTTTCTAAGTTCAAATACTCTTGTCAGAATTATTCCTCTTGAAAGCCATCTGACATCAGTATGTTGAAGGAGGGTAACATGGTCTTTCTGCATATTTTCACACAACATTGCAAATATTTGTGATTGAAGGGGACGTTGCTTGATGAAGTTGACCATGTCCATGGTGGCATCGAGAACTTCTTTTAAGGCCGGTGCAATTGCTTTTGCTACAAGAACTTCACAGTGGAGGAAGCAGTGGGTAGACATCACCTGTGAGGGAAGTAACTGTAATCACTTAAATGGTCTGCAGATCGCTCAGGTATAGCTGGTATCCACCACTATATGGTCACTGTATGTGAGAATATTCTTTGTATAGTGGGTACTATACAGTAACAGTATTATGGTAGTCATTAGTTAGTCATGGTGTGGCAGTATTATTTGCTCCTCACTGGTAACACGCAGAACTAGCAGTGTGCACCTGGGCACATATTAAAATGTATTAATAATATTTATCTCAGTATACAGGCTTTTGTCAGTATCAATATTATGGTAATATGTATGGTGATGATATTCCTTCTTTTATACTGGTTTTATTGGTAATATTGGTCTCAGTATTAGTGATGAGCAGCAAGGGCCAAATACGAATCTGCGTCATTTTAACTTATTTGGCTTCCTGACTTTTTAATCGAATACAGTAAATGTAAAGTTTTATTATAACTTTTGTCCCGAAATGCTGGTTCACTCCTTCATGCATTTACTATCCTGGTTATAAGTGTTTAATCGCTGGGAGTATGACCACTGGGACTAGTAATCTCAAGAAAGATGGTTCTAAGTCTCCCATCAGAATGAAACTGCAGTCAAATATATGGACAACTGCTCCATTTATTGTCTATGGTATTCCCAGAGATAGCTGGGGATGATTTATCATCAAAACCTGTGCAGAGGAAAAGTGGGGCAGTAGCAACCATATCAACCAATCAGATTGCTTGTTTAATTTTGAAAAATGCCTCTGAAGGAACAATCTGGTTGCTAGGGCCAACTGCCCCCCTTTTCCCTCTGCAAAAGTTTTGATAAATCTCCCCAAGCTGAGTGCCGTATTTGACTTGCTCCTTGATATCTTTGATGTAGCTCTTGGAAGTACTAGTTGTCCTTGAGGAGATTCAGCTATTCAGCTTTTTGTGGCATGTTGGCTTTGCTACCTTTCTAACATGCATTTTATTCTAGCATTTTTCTAGTTAGTTGTGTTGCTATGTAGTCATCACCAATTGGAATCATTCCAACACAAAAATGGTTATCTACAGCAGCAGACCTAACAAATGACATAGATGTTGTAAAGTAATACTAAGTTCTTGTTACCAATCAAGACACTGGAAATTAAGAAAATAGAAAGTAAATGAAGATAAACTGGCCACCAATTAAACTTAATTTGCTGAAATTTAAACCCAGTATACAGTGACATTTAATAAACCTGACTGCTCATTAATATGCATGCCACATCTGTTAATATCTACCAGATGTTCTATAATTTATGACCAGAATGCTTTATGAATAGGGCTGTAAGTGATCTCTGGACAGTCCACATGTAATGCAGAAAATGCACAATTTTTAATTACAATATCAGATGCTCTATAACAAACCTTTAGTTTCACATCACAGGCTTTTTGTTCTGGGTAGATTGCAAAGTCTCTGATACTGTGAATATGAATTAAATGAAACAAACAAACACTTTAGGTTATAGTAATGCAATATGTTATGTTTTTCAGATTGGCAACGTTATACATTATTTTTCACCATTCAGTTCTGTAGGTAGCTGCCATTACTCTACTATAGTGTACTCAAACATGGCAGATGCACAGCTAACACATAATACAGAAATAACTCCAGTTAGATATGTGGAGAAGATTTCCAGTCACTACACTAATAGTATCCTTGGTAAGTTACAATCCATTTGTAAAAACATACTTAACCCCTGCAAAACAAAAATAGAGAAACAGAAACACAGCTGCACATCCACAGTTTGTACTTTGATCTACTCGCTTCTCAGCATAATTTCAAAAACAAACAGGTTGTTAGTTTACATTTTGATTAAAAAGTACAAGCCCACTCGTCACGTCAAGGCCACCTAGTCAGAGTGGGTCACTAACCTAACACTGGTGTAGTGCCGGGCAACGACCACTTCCTCCACGACACCATGCCCACAGGGGGAATGATCCAGTGGCCAGGCAGCCCCACTGCTGCCCAGCCAAGCCCCTGGCTCAGGGCCACCCCACCCCACAGACAAAGCATCACAACAACCATGGCCACCACCAAGCACCACCCTAATGTGAACACCTACCATTTTTTATCAAAAAGTATACTAACAACCTGTTAGTTTTTGAAATTGTGCTGAGAAGCAAGTAGATCAAAATACAAACTGTGGATGTGCGGCTATGTTTCTGTTTTTCTATTTTTTTTTACATTTGTAGTATGCCCCCTCTTTTATAGCCAGCACTCCACTCCACCCATTCGGCACAGGTGTTTTTAATTAGCAGGAGACTGCATTTGAGTGTTCTCCTAGCATTCTCCCAGCCCTCTGGCAGGGAGCACATGGTAGGTGTTCACACTGGTGTGGTGCTCTGTGGTGGCCATTGTTGCTGTGATGCTTTGTCTGTGGGGTTGTGCGGCCCTGAGCTGGGGGCTTGGTCGGGCAGTGGTGGGGCTGCCTGGCATCTGGGTCATTCCCCCTGTGGGCTTGGTGTCGTGGAGGCAGTGGTCGCTGCCGGGTGTTACGCCAGTGTTAGGTTAGGGACCCACTTTGACTAAGTGGCCTTGATGTGGCGAGTGGGCTTGTACTTTTTGATCAAAATGAATACTAACAATCTGTTAGTTTCTGAAATTATGCTGAGAAGCAATAGATCAAAATACAAATTGTGGATGTGCGGCTATGTTTCTGTTTCTCTATTTTTGCTTTATACTTAAAGCGCAACTGTCATGGATATTGTACCCCCCAGACTAATACCATGACAGTATAGATGATAAAACTTGTAATGCAGCTATACCTTTGGCTGCTCTTTATCATACTTTATCAGCTAGAAAATAGTTTTAACGTGTGGTCAGCAACAATTGGATATGCCCCACCTCCGCCACACCTAAACCCTGTAAGTGAGCGCTGGGACCGCTGTGTGATTGACACACAGGTTCCCAGCACAAAACGTCCCAATGTTCATGATGTGTGGGCCATGACTCCACTGAGCCTTTACATATTATGTGCACCTTTATCATATACAGTGCCCATTCTCCTCTCCTTTCTTCTCCTTGAGCTGGAGATGAGCTGCTTCTGCTTTCACTAGAGGCAGAGAGCTCGCTCGCTCCCTGCCTCTAGCACTGCACAGGCTCACAGCGCTGGTGGCAGACAATGGGAGTGAGCACTTTCTCTATGCCACAGATGGGAGTGAGCGCTTTCTCTCTGGCAGTGAGAAAGCGCTTACTCCCGTTGTCTGCCACCAGCAGCATGCGCCTGTGCAGTGCTAGAGGCAGGGAGTGAGCTAGTTCTCTGCCTCTAGTGAAAGCAGAAGCAGCGCATCTCCGGCACCAGGAGAATAAAGAAGAGGAGAATGGGCACTGTATATCATAAATGTGCACATAATATGTAAAGGCTCAGTGGAGTCACGGCCCGCACATCATGAAAATCGGGGCACTTGCACTGGGGACCTGTGTGTAAATCACACAGCAGTACCAGCACTCACTTACAGGAGTAAGTGAGCGCTGGGACTGCTGCGGAGGTGGGGCATTGTGAACCCCGACTGTTGCTGACCACACGATAAAACTATTTTCTGGCTGATGAAGTATGATAAAGAGCAGCCAAAGGTATAGCTGCATTACAAGTTTTATCATCTATACTGTCATGGTATTAGTCTGGGGGGTGCAATATCCATGACAGTTGTGCTTTAAGTATAAAACAAAAATAGAGAAACAGAAAAATAGCCATACATCCACAATTTGTATTTTGATCTATTGCTTCTCAGCATAATTTCAGAAACTAACAGATTGTTAGTATTCATTTTGATCAAAAAATACAAGCGCTTTAACCCCTTACTCCTAAGCCTCTTTTGACCTTAACCCCTTAAGGACCCATGATGTACCGGTACATCATGAGTCCGCTCCCGTTCTATAGCGGGTCGGGCCCAGCCTCTAACAACGGCCGGGACCTGTGGCTAATAGCGCGCAGCACTGATCGCGGTGCCATGCGCTATTAACCCTTTAGACGCAGTGTTCAAAGTTGAACGCCACGTCTAAAGTGAAAGTAAAACCCTGCCGGTCAGCTCAGGAAGCTGTTCGGGATCGCCGTGGCGAAATCGCGGCATCCCAAACAGCTTACAAGACAGCCGGAGGGTCCTTACTTGCCTCCATGCTGTCCGATCGCTGAATGACTGCTCAGTGCCTGAGATCCAGGCATGAGCAGTCAAGCGGCAGAATCATCGATCAGTGGTTTCTTATGAGAAACCACTGATCAATGTAAAAGATCAGTGTGCGCAGTGTTATACCTCCCTATGGGAGCTATAACATTGCAAAAAAAAAGTGAATATCATTTAACCCCTCCCCTAATAAAAGTTTGAATCACCCCCTTTTCCCATAAAAAAAACTGTGTAAATAAAAATAAAAATAAACATATGTGGTATTGCTGCGTGCAGAAATGTCCAATTTATAAAAATATATCGTTAATTAAACCGCACAGTCAATGGTGTATGCACAAAAAAATTCCAAAGTCCAAAATAGTGCATTTTTGGTCACTTTTTATATCATGAAAAAAGTCCTATCAATGCAAAAAATTAGCCCTTATACCGCCCCATACGCAGAAAAATAAAAAAGTTATAGGGGTCAGAAGATGACAATTTTAAATGTATAAATTTTCCTGCATGTAGTTATGATTTTTTTCAGAAGTACAACAAAATCAAACCTACATAAGTAGGGTACCATTTTAATCGTATGGACCTACAGAATAAAGAGAAAGTGTCATTTTTACCTAAAAATGTACTGTGTACATTTAAAAAAAAGTTTTTTCTCATTTTTAAATGAGATAAAAAGTGACCAAAAAAGCACTATTTTGGACTTTGGAATTTTTTTGCGCGCACGCCATTGACCGAGCGGTTTAATTAATGATATATTTTTATAATTCGGACATTTCCGCACGCGGTGATACCATATATGTTTATTTTTATTTACACTGTGTTTTTTTTTTATTCGAAAAGGGGGGTGATTCAAACTTTTAATAGGGGAGGAGTTAAATGATCTTTATTCACTTTTTTTTCCACTTTTTTTTGCAGTGTTATAGGTCCCATAGGGACCTATAACACTGCACACACTGATCTTCATCATTGATCACTGGTTTCTCATAAGAAACCAGTGATCAACGATTCTGCCACATGACTGCTCATGCCTGGACTGAGCAGTCATTCGGCGATCGGACAGCGAGGAGGCAGGTAGGGGCCCTCCCGCTG
Organism: Hyla sarda; assembly: GCF_029499605.1. Lineage (NCBI taxonomy): Eukaryota > Metazoa > Chordata > Amphibia > Anura > Hylidae > Hyla > Hyla sarda. The sequence continues at coordinate 168,178,201 of NC_079189.1, forward strand.
TCCTGTCAGCTGTTCGGGATGCCGAGATTAGCCGCGGCTATCCCGAACAGCCCGACTGAGCTAGCCAGCCACTTTCGGTTTCGCTTTTAGCCGCGCTATTAGAGGCGGGTCCCGGCTTCACTATGACGCCGGGCCTGCCGTAATATGACGCGGGGTTACTGTGTAACCCCGCGTTATATCAGTAGAGCAGGACCAAGGGCGTACCTGTACGCCCTTGGTCTTTAAGGGGTTAAGGACCTGGGGTTTTTCCGTTTTTGCATTTTCCTTTTTTTTCTCCTTACCTTTAAAAAATCATAACTCTTTCAATTTTGCACCTAAAAATCTATATTATGGCTTATTTTTTGAGCCACCAATTCTACTTTGCAGTGACATTAGTCATTTTACCCAAAACATTTTGGCGAAATGGAAAAAAATCACTGTGAGACAAAATTGAAAAAAAAAATGCAATTTTTGTAACTTTTGGGGACTTACCTATATAAGTAGGGTATCATTTTAATCCTATGGACCTACAGAATAAAGATAAGGTGTCATAGGGGACTTACCTATATAAGTAGGGTATCATTTTAATCCTATGGACCTACAGAATAAAGATAAGGTGTCATTTTTACCGAAAAATTTACTACGTAGAAACGGAAGCCCACAAAATTTACAAAACTGTGTTTTTTTTTTTCAATTTTGTCGCACAATGATTTTTTTTTCCATTTCACCGTAGATTTTTGGGCAAAATGACTGACGTCATTACAAAGTAGAATTGGTGGCGCAAAAAATAAGCCATCATATGGATTCTTAGGTGCAAAATTGAAAGAGTTATGATTTTTTAAAGGCAAGGAGCAAAAAACGAAAATGCAAAAACGGAAAAAACCCCGGTCCTTAAGGGGTTAAGGGGTTAATGACCAAGGCAAATTAAAACCAGATGTATCTCCTAATAGGGTAATAACTTTGGAACGCTTTTACTTATCAATGCGATTCTGAGACAGTTTTTTTTGTAACATATTGTACTTTATAAAAGTGTTAAAATCTGATTGATATATAACTCCAAAATTTTGTGAAAAAAATGAAAATGATTTTTTTTTCTAGATTTTATATTTTCTGCTTGTATGAGAAATAGTCATACCGCACCAAATGCCTTATGAATTCACATCTATAATATGCCTACTTTCTGTTTCTATCATTTGTTAAACATCCTTTGCTAGAAGATTCATAAGTTTAGCAACAATTTTCCAGATTTTCAAGAAAATTTCATAATCTGATTTTTCAGGGACCAGTTCAGTGCTGAAGTGAATTTGAGGGGCCTGCATGTTGAAAACCCCCGTAAATCACCCTATTTTAAAAACTGCACCCCTCAAAGTATTTTAGACAAAAACATTTAAGACATTTATTAACCCTTTAGGCATTTCACAGAAATGAAAGAAAAATGAAGGTGGAATTTTTAAATGTAATTTTTTTTTTGCAGATTTTGACAACATTTATTCCCCTAATTCTGACGTATTTAGAAATATCACATATGTGGCCTTTGTCTGCTATGTGACTCACACACAGGCCTCAGACATGAAGGAGCACCATGTGGATTTTAAGGCTTCCTTTTAGTTTAGGGTATTTTGTTTGCATCATATAAAGTTGCAGAGGCTTTGGGGTGCAAAAATATTTTTGGACAGTTGACGCTTACATTGTTACCATTCTGGGGTACATGTAATACTCCGATCATTTTTTACTTTATTTTTTATGAGGTGATATAAATAAAAATATATATTCTGCTGTTGTTTTTCATTAAAATTATTTTTTTTTAACATTCTTCATGCGGTAACAATGGCATGTTATTATTACAATTTTTATTTTATTTTATCCAACAATAATTCACATACAAATACTGTGATTTACCACAGAACAATAGTACACATATCAGAAAAAAATATGTGTATAAAATATAAACAAAAGTCACACATATAAACATATATATATGTGTATATATATATATATATATATATATATATTTATATGTATATATAAACAATGGCATGTTAACTTTACACTGCAGTTCAGTACGATTATGGCAGTACCAAATTATTATACAGGTGAAGAAAAAAGCGTAGTGGCACTCACCAATTTGGTTATTCCATAGATAGCTTTATTCCATTAGAAGGTGCATTCACAAGGGCGGCGACAGATCCAGCCGGACCGGGACGCCAGTGCGTTCGCTTGCTGGGTTACAATTGTTTCACGCTTGCGCGCTTCAACGGACCCTCCCTCTCACCGCTTCCCTCACCTGTCTATAAGCACCTACAACAGGTGACGTCAGAGGTGGGAGGGATTACAACAAGCATTAGTTTAAAAACCAGTTACAAAAAACTATATTTAAAACCAATAATCAGTTACAAGAAAGTGCCCAAGTCTATTCTATCGTTAAGACCTACGTTATCTTGTGCCCTAGTTTTTAGGATCCAGCGGGCTTCTACTTCACGTAACTCTTTAATGATGTTCACTCCTTTTCGCGGGGTTAACCGTTTAATCCCTGTAAATTTTAGTACGCTTGTGTTACCATCATGCTCTTTTTTAACGTGCTCAATCAGGCGCGGAGACCCTTTACCTGACCCTATAGACCAGACGTGCTCTCTGAACCGAGTGTTCATGGCACGTATGGTGCTCCCAATATAGAACTTCCCGCACGTACATATGATTGCGTACACCACATAACTGGTTCTGCAACATATGTACTCGGTTATCTCTTTGGTTATCCCGCCCACTGTCACACTTTTGCCTGAAGAGAACTGAGGACACCATTTACATCTCTTACATTGAAAATTGCCTTTCACTGACATTTTCTGTAACCAATTCTCAGAACTTACTTCTTTAAACTTACTGCTGAACAATTCATCTTTTAAATTCTTCGTTCTTTTGAACGTTACTACGGGTCTTTGTAGTCTGACATCTCCTAACTGTGGGTCTCTTTCAATCAAGCTCCAATTTTTTTGGATCGAACTTCTAATTAAGTCAGATAGGGGGCTAAATTTGAATGAAAAACAAAACTTTTCACAGGTTTTTTCAGTATTACTTTTTCTGTGGTATCTCTTATTTTTGCTACCCTTGAGCAGCTCATTTCTAGTTACTTTATTCGCTCTATCCAGCGCATCACAGAGGACTTCCTTCGGGTATCCTCTTAGCGACAATCTTTGCATCAAGGCAGTAGCTTGTTCTTCAAATGCCTCTGGAGAGCTATTGATACGTTTTAAACGCAATAGTTGTCCATAAGGGATAGCTTTTCTGGTGTGAATGGGGTGGTAGCTGTCAAAATGTAATATAGAGTTAGTTGCGGTTTCTTTTCGATAACCTTTGGTAACTAATTGACAGTTTTCTATCACCACCTTCACATCCAGAAATTCTAATTCGGAGTCACTACATTTCGAAGTGAAACGCATGTTCAAGTCATTACAGTTTAGGCATGTTACAAATTCTTCGAAGGCAGACTGTGTACCCTCCCACACCATAAAGATATCATCCACGAACCTTAGATAACATCGAATGTGCTTAAGAAATTTGTTTTGTGTGGAGAATACAAATCTGTCCTCGAAATGAGCCAGGAACAAGTTAGCAAATGTGCACGCTACCGGCGTGCCCATTGCTACTCCCCGTTTTTGTGCAAACCATTGCTCGCCAAACTTAAAAACATTGTTCCCTAGAACGAATGTAAGTGCTTCACAGACAAAGTTGATATACTTATCACTCTTGTCTGTGTTTTCCATGGTTTGCACAAAAACGGGGAGTAGCAATGGGCACGCCGGTAGCGTGCACATTTGCTAACTTGTTCCTGGCTCATTTCGAGGACAGATTTGTATTCTCCACACAAAACAAATTTCTTAAGCACATTCGATGTTATCTAAGGTTCGTGGATGATATCTTTATGGTGTGGGAGGGTACACAGTCTGCCTTCGAAGAATTTGTAACATGCCTAAACTGTAATGACTTGAACATGCGTTTCACTTCGAAATGTAGTGACTCCGAATTAGAATTTCTGGATGTGAAGGTGGTGATAGAAAACTGTCAATTAGTTACCAAAGGTTATCGAAAAGAAACCGCAACTAACTCTATATTACATTTTGACAGCTACCACCCCATTCACACCAGAAAAGCTATCCCTTATGGACAACTATTGCGTTTAAAACGTATCAATAGCTCTCCAGAGGCATTTGAAGAACAAGCTACTGCCTTGATGCAAAGATTGTCGCTAAGAGGATACCCGAAGGAAGTCCTCTGTGATGCGCTGGATAGAGCGAATAAAGTAACTAGAAATGAGCTGCTCAAGGGTAGCAAAAATAAGAGATACCACAGAAAAAGTAATACTGAAAAAACCTGTGAAAAGTTTTGTTTTTCATTCAAATTTAGCCCCCTATCTGACATAATTAGAAGTTCGATCCAAAAAAATTGGAGCTTGATTGAAAGAGACCCACAGTTAGGAGATGTCAGACTACAAAGACCCGTAGTAACGTTCAAAAGAACGAAGAATTTAAAAGATGAATTGTTCAGCAGTAAGTTTAAAGAAGTAAGTTCTGAGAATTGGTTACAGAAAATGTCAGTGAAAGGCAATTTTCAATGTAAGAGATGTAAATGGTGTCCTCAGTTCTCTTCAGGCAAAAGTGTGACAGTGGGCGGGATAACCAAAGAGATAACCGAGTACATATGTTGCAGAACCAGTTATGTGGTGTACGCAATCATATGTACGTGCGGGAAGTTCTATATTGGGAGCACCATACGTGCCATGAACACTCGGTTCAGAGAGCACGTCTGGTCTATAGGGTCAGGTAAAGGGTCTCCGCGCCTGATTGAGCACGTTAAAAAAGAGCATGATGGTAACACAAGCGTACTAAAATTTACAGGGATTAAACGGTTAACCCCGCGAAAAGGAGTGAACATCATTAAAGAGTTACGTGAAGTAGAAGCCCGCTGGATCCTAAAAACTAGGGCACAAGATAACGTAGGTCTTAACGATAGAATAGACTTGGGCACTTTCTTGTAACTGATTATTGGTTTTAAATATAGTTTTTTGTAACTGGTTTTTAAACTAATGCTTGTTGTAATCCCTCCCACCTCTGACGTCACCTGTTGTAGGTGCTTATAGACAGGTGAGGGAAGCGGTGAGAGGGAGGGTCCGTTGAAGCGCGCAAGCGTGAAACAATTGTAACCCAGCAAGCGAACGCACTGGCGTCCCGGTCCGGCTGGATCTGTCGCCGCCCTTGTGAATGCACCTTCTAATGGAATAAAGCTATCTATGGAATAACCAAATTGGTGAGTGCCACTACGCTTTTTTCTTCACCTGTATCATTGTGGACAGTCTGTATCTCTAAGTAGTCGAGCACCTCCATACGCAGTCCCCCCTGCGAACCACTTCCGACCCGTACAGAGAGAGATAGAGCAGTGCCGGTCAGCTGTTTCTAATCACCAGGACCAAATTATTATACTTTTTTATTTTATATTTTATTACAGTTATACCATAAAAACTATTTTTGTTAAAAAAAATCATGTTTGTAAGTTTTTATTTTTTCACCAATACAATTCTGTGAGGACTTCTTGACGAGTTTAGGGGACTATTTTGGGATGTGCGATATATACATATAGAATGTTCTTATTTATTTATTTAATATATTATTATGTTTATTTTAAAAAAAATTCATATATTTTGCACATTACTGTTCTCTTTACTGATCAATCATATAATGCAGTGCAACACACACCTGTACTGCACTGTAGTATGTCTATGCCTGTCGGTGTTACACTGACAATCATAGTATAGCAGATCAGACTCACAGAGGCCATTGTCAGGCTTCATTGCATGGCAATCATTGGCGCCTCACTATTGCTTGACAGAGCATGATCAGAAACAGAGGGAGCTCCCTCTGTCACCCTGATAGATCCTGTGGTCACACTTACTGCAGTATCTATAGGGTTAACTGTCACTGACAGCTGCAATGAGCACCTCCAATACATCCCTCTCCCCCTCCGATTGCTTCAATATTGAGTCAAGCGATCCAAGACTGAGGGGAGGAGACACTGCTCCTGCCTCTCACTTAAAACCTATTGGTCTTCACGGACTAATAGGAGTGATCACCACCCGGTCCCTGGCTGGTTTCGCTTGTATCCAGGCAACATTATACTGCCGGCAACTTGTAACTGTCACTACGCCCAGCAGCACTGTGACAGTTCAAAAAAAATCCATCACGTTCATTCAAGTGATTTTGAGGGAAAGGGTTAAACTTGTTCTGCAAGCTGACAACATAAGCAGACCCACACACATTTCTTCACTCATGGATCTTTAAGGAGAGGTGGCTGGCTAGATTCTAGGAAAGTCTATATATGACACTGTTAGGGTGTGTTCACACAGGGGAAGGTATGTGCGAAATTCCGCAGGAATATTCCACACGGGCCTTCCGCTGCAGCAGAGTACCATTGATTTCCATGGGATTCTGCTGCACTGTCCACATGGTTGAATTCTCATGGCAGATGTTTCTGCAGCAGAACTCCTGATTCCAGTGTTCACAAAAAGAATAGACTTGTCCTAGCATTAGCTGGATTATTCAAATGTGTGCAATGTCTTCCTGTGTTTTTGGGTGGACATTCCATACATTTCATGCCATGTGAATGTGGCCTTATTTGAGCACCACACACCTTTGTGTTATGGCAATTGCATAGCAATTTTATAGAATGTTTGCTATGCTCTATAAGATAGTAATCTTGGCGCATCTCCTTTTCTCCTAGACTGTTAGTGCCGGTTTCACTCCGTTTAGAACTTCCGCTTGTAAATTCCGGTACAGCAGAGTCCCATTGCTGGCCATGGGATTCCGCTGCACATTGCGCACTGCAGAGCTTTCGAAGGTGGACTTTCTGCCTAGAAAATACCCTCGAAAAATTCTGCCAGATCATTGAACTCATTCAGTGTTCGGACGGATCTCCGCTCTGCAGACATTTGTTATCTATGGGGGCGTCTATTTAATCCGGCTGGAGATTCCATAGTGTGAAACCTGCTTTACAGTAAGTAATTGTACTTGAGCCTACAGTATTTTATTAGCAATGAGGCTTATTCTCTACACTTAAGCTGGCCATACATATTAGACATGGGTCAGACAAACCCCCTTATTTTGTTGACCTAATGTATATGGGGCTCCTGAATCTCTCCCAACATAAAGATTTGGACAAGGTGAATTACAGCCAGAGAAGTCTGCAACTGCTTAGTCCCTCTCTCCATTTCAATCACATAAATATTTATCTGAGCCGAGCATTCAAGTGTATGGAGGAATTGTTAAAGACCAGACTTGGCCGACATCTATTGTTTGTATGTATATGACATGTATACATACCTTTGGCAGACACAAGTTGAGGTAGCTACTCCACTAAGAAACAACTGTTGTCATTTATCACAGCTTGATGTGTTTATTAACAACACCAACGATCTTTTTGTCAGTGTAAACATCAAAGAGAGACAGTTTATAACATAAAAGAGATCTCCCAGAAATTATATGAAGTTACTAATATCTCTTGACATATTAATATCATAAATTCCATGAGGGATAATGTACTGTATATACACCTCCACACACTCCTGGGCTAACCATTGTAAAGGAGTTAGAATGACGTCTATTCGCTTTGGCAACTGTTTATAATGTCTTGGATCGGCTTATTGTCTTGGTGTCTCCTGGTTAACTATTGTGACGCCCCCACACCCACAAAACAAAACTTAATTATGATGCTTCCAAAGTGTCCTATCTAATAAAAACCTAATTCTCAATAAACAAAATGAAATATGAAAGTTGGCTGCGTGTTTTAGGAATGAAGCTTGAGCCATGTAAATAGCTAAAAGAATTCTTTAGGGAGGGATAGGTTTCAGAAAGTTATTGCGGAGTTGTCTATATTAGGGAATTTTTTTTTCTTAAAAGGTATTCACAAGCTGCTTATTGTTTTTAGACTAAAACCGATTCCGAAAACATTGTTTTAGGGTTATGTAGTGTGGTGATGGAAATCTAATTTTAGTGCTGTCCATACTTGTGATACTATGTATCGGCTAAAGGATATTTTGTCCCATTAACAAGCACTGGTGATCTCTTCCAATGAAAGCAGTAAAAGTTATCTATTGTGTGCAGACATATGTGTTTAGTTTTTATGACTGTCTACAAACAGACATGTGGAATCCAATCGTGATTATTAAAGTCAACAAATAAAGCTGTAAACTTGCTATCCTTGTTTTAGTGCCAACTAGAGATAAGCGAATCGAAGCTGACAAACCCAAATTCCTCACAAATTTCATGAAAAATTAGATTCGCAACAAATGCGAATATCGCCGTGATTCTATCGCGTGAATAACGTCATTAAACTCCATTTAGTGCCATCCAGGCTCCAGGGCATCTAAAATGGCAGATCCACATGTCAGTACATGGGGCAAGGAACGCTGGGAAGGTGGGAAGGGAAGTAGGTGGGATGACCCTGAATCACATGCAGGATGCAGCCTATCACCAGCCGGTCACCCCTGTGATGTCACAGCCCTATATAATCGGCATCCATATTGCGGCTCGTCACTTCATTCATTACACTGCAGAGAGATCGGACATCGCTGTGTGTGTTACACAGAAAAGCTTATTACAGCAGCATTTCACCTCCTAGTCACATCAGCGTTCTGGTGGACAGAGAGCAGTGCTTTTTTTTTTTCACTGAAAATGATTTTTACTGCAGCCATTAACCTCCCAGTCACTTTCTACAGCATTGTATTACAGAGAGGGGCAGAGAGCTGTGTGTTGCCTCATACATTTCAACAAGCTGCCTCAACTTCATAAACCTTAGCAGAAGAGGCAGGAATAATTTTTCAGCGCAATTCTGTGTCTTTGTTCCACAACAAATCTGCTGGTTATACTAGTCTGTACATGGTATAATACCCAGCAGTCCATTTCTAATAATCTGTGAGAGAGAACAATTTTGGGTTTAGTACACAGCAACTGTGTACTGCAGGTGTTGAGCAAAAATATGTATTTTTAAGCGTACTATAGCGCACTTTTCTGCCCTCATAAGTACATACCTACATCTAAGTAGTGTACTATTTTGTACCTTTTAATCTGTCATGGGCCTACATACTGTGAAAGGAAAACCAAAAGTAATCACCGGCTTGTGTTTTAGTCAAATAATTTTTGAAGCATACAGTAGCGCATTTTTCTGCCCTCATAAGTGCATACCACATACCTACATCTAAGTTGTGTACTATTTTGTACCTGTTAATGTGTCAAGGGCCTAGATACTGTGAAATTCCAGGCAAAAGTAATCACCGGCTGGTGTTTTACTTCAATACGTTTTTTTTAAGTGTACTGTAGCGCATGTTTTCTGCCCTCTTTGTTCCACAACAAATCATCTGCTGGTTATACTAGTCTGTACACAGTATAATACATACCCAGCAGTCCATTCCTAATAGTCTGTGAGAGAGTGCAATTTTGGGTTTAGCACAAAGTAACTGTGTACTGCTGGTGTTTTACTAAAATACGTATTTTTAAGCATACTTAACTTTTGGAGCATACAGTAGCACATTATTCTGCCCTCATAAGTGCATACCACATACCTACATCTAAGTAGTGTACTATTTTGTACCTGTTAATCTGTCAAGGGCCTAGATACTGTGAAAGCACAGCCAAAAGTACCCACTGGCTGGTGTTGTACTCAAATACTTTTTTAAGTGTACTGCTTTCTTTTGCCCTCATAAGTGCATGCCACATACCTACATCTAAGTAGTGTACTATTTTGTATCTATTAATCTGTCAAGGGCCTAGATACTGTGAAAGTTCTGGCAAAAGTAATCAGCGGCTGGTGTTTTACTAAAATACCTATTTTTAAGTGTACTGTAGCACATTTTTCTGCCCTCATGAGTGCATACCATGTACCTACATCAAAGTAGTGTACTATTTTGTACCTGTTAATCTGTCAAGGGCCTAGATACTGTGAAAGGCCAGCCAAAAGTGCACACCTGCTGCTGTTCTAGACAAATACTGTTTTAAGCATAGTGAAGCATACTGTACTCCCCTCATATACGCACTAAGTATGTTAGGCAGAGAAGTGCCAGGACGTGCACAGAGGAGTGGCAGAGGCCTAAATTCATCAGGCAGAGGTTGCAGCAGACTAGGGGCGAGGGGAAGCAGGAGTCGCAGCGAGAAGCCTGAGCTCCCGGTATCAGCTAGCGGTCGTGTCTCGACCAGCAACTCATCTGCCGTCATCGATTGGTTAACAACACGGTCATCCACTTCATCACAAGTGACATCAGATACCCCCAGTCAACAGTTGGTGGGTTCCTCAGACACAACCCTCAGTTGTCATGGCCTGGGAGCAGTCCCTGTCCTCCCATACCTCTGTCCTATGCTGTTCCCTCCCCTAAAGAAGTATCTTATGCTGTGGGCTCAGCTCTACCATTCAGTGAGGTTGATCTAATAGAGGACAGTCAGCAGCTACTGCCCAGCCAAGAAGTGGAGGAGACATCTGCCGCTTCCACCTCTAGGCGGGCAATTAGTGATGAGGAGAGGGACGTGGGAGGCGGTGTTGCCAGCATTCAGGGTCCTGAAGCAGACACTGTTGAGGAACCTGAGAAGGACATCAGTGACGTGCAGATACTTGTTGATGATGATGAAACCAATCACAATTGGGAGCCGGGTGCAGAAGGGGCTTCATCATCATCAGGAGAAGAATCTTGCAGGTTGCCCGTGAGACAGCAGCTGATCCAGCAATGTGGTAGCATGGTTGGCAGTCAGCATGGTGGCAGAAGTGGAAATTCTGGAGCCAAACGTGCCCGGGGAAGACCACCTGCTTTGCGGCAGCCTACCTTCCTGGGAGGTAGTGGAACAGGGGTTCCTGGAGCAGATTCACATAGCCACATGCAAGATATGTCGGCAGATGGTAAAGCATGGCCAGGTTCCCAATGTTGGCACCACGGCCCTGAGTCAACATATTCTTCACCACCATAACTGGGAGAACCGTGGCTCCAATGTAATGGTCAAGCCTGCTGCATCACCCAGTAACACGTCGCTCCCTCTTTCAGCCAGCCAAGGCTCCACCACCTCAGCCGAAGGAAGCTGTGTGTCATATCCTCCTTCTATCGCTCCAGATGCTCCTGCTCCTCTTACTTTTAGTCAGCTATTCCGTCAAAAATCCATCGGCAAAGCCATGTCCAAGAGACAACAGTATGCGCCCACTCATCCAACGGCACAGACGCTGAATGTGCTCCTAAGTTGCTGGTGCTGCAGTCCCTCCCTTTTCAAGTGGTGGCCTCTGCACCTTTCAGAGAACTGATGGCTTGTGCCGAGCCAAGGTGGAGAGTGCCAAGCCATAATTTCTTTGCAAAGAAGGCAGTACCAGCCCTGCATAATTTTGTGGAAGAGAAGGTGGGTTAGTCCTTGAGCCTGTTGGTGTGTACCAAAGTACACGGCAGCGCCGACGTCTGGAGCTGTAACTAGGGCCAGGGACAATACATGTCCTTCACGACTCACTGGGTGAATGTGGTTCCTGCACAGCCACAACACCAACTTGAACAGGTCACAGCCATTCCCTCTTCTACGCTCTCTGTCCGTTGGTCCTGTGACAGTGTGCGACTCTGCCTTCTCATCCTCAACCGTGTCCTCAGCCTCCACTGTCCAGGCAAGTCTCAATGGTCCTACAGCATACCATGTGTGCAGGGCACGGCCGGATCACACTGTTCTTCACATGGTTTGCCTTGGTGAACTGAGTCATACAGGGGAGGAACTGCTAAAAGTCATTCGTAAAGAAATTGGAGCATAGCTTACTCCACAAAAACTGGAAATGGGAACCATGGTGACTGACAACGGGAAGAACATCTTGCATGCGCTGCGACTGGGAAAGCTGAGCCATGATCCCTGCATGGCACACGTGTTCAATCTGATTGTCAAGCGGTTCCTGAAGTGTTCCCCCCATTTGCAAGACATCCTAACAATGGGAAGGAAACTTTGCATGCACTTCAGCCACTCGTACACTCCTTAAGCATCAAAACGGTATCCCCCAACATAGTCTGATTTGTGATGTTGCCACACATTGGAATTCCACCCTCCATATGTTGGACTGACTGTATGAACAGAGAAAACCATCACCGATTTCTTGATGATCCAATGGGATAGGGGTACTCCCCTGTGTAACTTCAATGTGAACCAGTGACAGCTCATACGTGACACCTGCCGTTTGCTCAGGACCTTTAAGGAAGTCACATTATTAGTAAGTCACTAGGATTATGGGATTAACAATGTCATTCCACTGCTTCATTTCTTATAACACGTGTTGGAAACGATGGCTGGTCACGGCATTGGAGACGTGGCACCTACATCTCACGTGGCCACATGAGCCCTGTGGGGGCTGAACTGGAGGAGGAGGAGGGGGAGGGGCACAGTGGAGAACATTTTAGGTTTCGCCAAATGGGTGACTTTTCTAGTAATCTGACAGGAAAGGAGGAGCAGGAGCAGCCAGAGGAGCTAGAGGGTTATGAGGAAGGTGGGACAGAGGACCCAGACACTCTGAGTCACTTGCACAAATGGCACGATGCATGCTCACTTGCTTGCGAAGTGACAGCTGAATTGTAACCATTCGACAGCGGGATGACTTCTGGATCTCCACCTTATTGGACCCTCGCTACCACCACAAAATAAGGGCCTTTTTTACACCCACTGAGAGGGAGGACAAAATTACCTACTACAGAGGCATCCTATTTAGCCAGTTGGCCAATGCCTATGGGCGCCATCGCCCATCCTCTCGCAGGTCTGAATCGGGGTTGACCCTGCGCTCACCTTCCACAGCCCTGACTGCTGGGGAGGGGTGTGTTGGCAGGAGCAGTACCAGCTACGTCAGCAGCAGCCTGAGTCTACAGTCGCTGATGAGTAGCTTTCTTCACCCGCATAGTGATGCAACTCATCAGCAGCACCTGGAGCGGAAACTGAACCAGCAGGTGGTGGCATACCTTGACATGCCCATTCCAACACACACTGAAGATCCGCTGGACCTCTGGGCAGTCAAACTTGATTTGTGGCTGCAATTAGCAGAGTTTGTCCTGGAAAAGCTGTCCTGGCTGGCCAGTAGTGTGCCATCAGAGCGGGTATTTAGTGCGGCGGGGGCCATAGTCACCCCAAGGAGAATTCGTCTGTCCATGAAAAATGTGGAGAGACTGACCTTTTGTTAAGATGAATCAGGGATGGATCAGCCAGGATTTCCACCCACCAATGCCTGCATCAGGGTAGATTGACCATGGTGCCACACCAACACTTCACAAATATGGATAGTGACAAACTGATTTAAGGCGCTGCTCCCCAGTTACAACCATTCCTCCGCATCCGACCTTTTTTCACCCACCTTCGTCATTGAGTACTGGTATTGACACCCACCGCACCACTCTGTACCCGGCTCACTTCCAGGACTCCTGATGCTGCTGTAACCTCCAGGCTGTCTCATTCAGATACTATATGGTCTCCTCGTGCTTCAGCCACCTCCAGGCTGTGCCATTCAGCCACTATGTGTCCTACTCATGCTTCAGCCCCTCTAGGCTGTGCCATTCAGCCATTATATGGTTTCCTCATGCTTTAGCTAACTCAAGGCTGTGCCATTCACCACTATAAGGTCTCCTCATACTTCAGACCCCTTCAGGCTGTGCCATTCAGACACTATATGGCATCCTCGTGGTTCAGCAAACTCAGGGCTGTGCCATTAAGTCACTATGTGGTCTCCTTATGCTTCAGCCACCTCCAGGCTGTGCCATTCAGACACTTTATGGTCTCTTCTCATGCTTCAGCCAACTCAAGGCTGTGCCATTCCGCCACTATATGGTCTCCTCCTGCTTCAGCCACCTCCAGGCTGTGCCATTCAGCCACTATATGGTCTCCTCATGCATCAGCCAACTCCACGCTGTGCCATTCAGACACTATATGGTATCCTCATTCTTCAGCCAACTCCAGGCTGTAACATTCAGCCACTATGTGGTCTCCTCATACTGATGCCACCTCCAGGCTCTGTCATTGTGCCGCCATGTGAAATGTGAATCCTTGTTAGATGTGGTCCTTTGTACTCACACGCTGGAGCCAAGGACACTAAAACTTGGGAGTGTTAGCTAAAATTTCAATTTCAAAATCTTAAATTTCAATTTCAAAATCTTAAATTTCAATTTCAAAATCTTAAATTTCAATTTCAAAATCTTAAATTTCAATGGTCTCCTCATGCTTCTGCCACCTCCAGGCTGTGCCATTTAGACCCTATATGGTCTCTCCTCATGCTTCAGCCAACTCCAGGATGTGTCATTTAGACACTATGTGGTCTCCTCATGCTGCCACAAACTCCAGGCAGTCATTCAGACACTATAAGGTCTCCTCATACTGATGCCACCTCCGGGCTTTGTCATTGTGCTGCCAAGTGACTCCTTGTTACATTTGGTCCTTTGTTCCCACACAACGGGGCCAGGGACACTGACATTTCAATTTCAAAATGCTCAATTTCCATTTCAAAATCTTAAATATAAATATCTTAAATTTCAATGGTCTCCTCATGCTTCTGCCAACTCCAGACTGTGCTATTCAGACACTATATGGTCTCTTCATTTTTCAGCCACCTCTAGGCTGTGCCAATTAGCCACTATATGGTCTCTCCTCATGCTTCAGCCACCTCCAGGCTTTGCCATTCAGACACTATATGTTATCCTCATGCTTCAGCCACCTCCAGACTGTGCCTTTCAGCCACTATATGTTCTCCTCCTGCTTCAGCCACCTCCAGGCTGTGCCATTCAGCCACTATATGGTCTCCCCATGCTTCAGCCAAATCCAGGCTGTGCCATTCAGACACTATATGTTCTCCTCATTCATCAGCCACCTCCAGACTGTGCCATTCAGCCACTATATGTTCTCCTCATGCTTCAGCCACCTCCAGGCTGTGCCATTCAGACACTCTATGGTATCCTTATGCTTCAGCCAACTCAAGGCTGTGCCATTCAGCCACTATACGGTCTCCTCATTCTTCAGCCACCTCCAGGCTGTGCCATTCAGACACTTTATGGTCTCCTCACGCTTCAGCCACCTCCAGGCTGTGCCATTCAGCCACTATATTGTCTCCTCATGCATCAGCCAACTCAAGGCTGTGCCATTCAGACACTGTGTGGTCTCATCATGCTTCAGCCCACTCCAGGCTGTAACATTCAGCCACTATGTGGTCTCCTCATACTGATGCCACCCCAGTCATTGTGCCGCCATGTGACTCCTTGTTAGATTTGGTCCTTTGTACCGACACTCTGGAGCACAGGACACTAAAACTTGGGAGTGTTAGCTAAAATTTCAATTTCAAAATCTTAAATTTCAATTTCTAACTCTTAAATTTCAATGGTCTCCTCATGCTTCTGCCAATTTCAGGCTGTGCCATTCAGACACTATATGGTCTCTCCTCATGCTTCAGCCACCTCCAGGCTGTGCCATTCAGACACTATATGGTCTCTCCTCATGCTTCAGCCAACCCCAGGCTATGCCATTTAGACACTATGTGGTCTCCTCATGCTGCCAATTTTGATACCATATGGTCTCCCTGCTGCCAAAGGGTGATACTGTTAGCAATTAGTGATTCTAATAGCAATGCCTGTAATCTGCATGTCATACTGAATAACAGTATTATTTCACTAACACAGCACACTCCCTATGCATGTTAGAACAAAGCAAACTGTTCTACACCCCTATTGAGGCTCTATGTAGGCCAGAAATAGCCATTTTTAATATAGATTCGCCACAAATAAATTTAGCCCGAAATGAATTTTTCTGGAAAATTCTGCGAATCGCCCAAATCGAATTTTTCAAAAGTTCGCTCATCTCTAGTACCAATGTATAGTCTCAAAACAATGGATTTCGAAGTTGAGGGAACATGTTTTGTTGATACATATAAATGGCTGATATGTGTATTTACAGAGTTAAAGGGGTATTCCGGACAAAAACATTTTATCCCCTATCCAAAGGATAGGGGATAAGATGTCTGATTGCAGGGGGCCAGCCACTGGGACCCCCTGCGATCTCCATGCAGCACCTGCATTTTATGCGGGAGCTGCGTCTCCAGTTTTGGAAACCTCCAGGTTTCCGGGACTGGGGACATGACGTCACGCCACGGCACGCACCCTTCATTCATGTCTATGGGAAGGGGCGTGACGGCAATTTTGACTTAAAAGCGGGTAACATTTCCTTCCTGACCACTCCAGGGCAACTGGGTAACTTACTTGGATATAATCCTCTCCATACATTGTTTTAGTAATTATAACTGTAGATGACATAAGTGATAAATATCAAGATCTGTTTCTCATTTAATTTACCATGACAGTCTCAAGAACTAGGACATTCGACAACGACACCATTATTACAGTAAGACCAGGACATGTGCAGTTGGGATCTTATTCTACTATATTTGTTATGTTGTAAAAATGTGTGTATATATATATATATATATATATATATATATATATATATATATATCTATATCTTAAAAGCTATTGTCTATTGTGGCTCTGAAAGGCATGTTTCCTGTTATCATTGTTTCCCCTCCCTCCGAATTTCGATTATATTATAAGTGTCCACTTGAAAACCTTATTGGCTGGGATTTAAAGGGGTACTCTGATGGAAAAAAAACAAACTTTTTTTTAACCCCTTCCCGACCTATGACATACCTGTACGTCATGGGTGGCAAGGTGTTCCCGACCCATGACATACAGGTACGTCATGGACATTACTGCCGCTACTCGCGGCATCCCGCAGCGCCCGGAAAGATGGTGGCTATCACTGATAGCCAGCCATCTTACCGTGCGACCACGGGGGGTTTCGTCCCCCACCCCCCCCAGCGATCGCTGCTATCAGCTGGTCAAATCTAACTAGCTGATAGCAGCGTTTCGCTATATGAATACTTAGCAGCGCGGTGTGTGAGTTCCGATCACGGGGATCGGGACACACACCGCTCTGCTAAGTGTCCCTGACCCGTCCCCCGGCGTCACTTACCCGTCGGAGCGGTGTCCCGAGCGGTCTCGGCGTCCTCCGTGCGGTCCCGTCGTCCTCCGTGCGGTCCCGGCTGCGCTGCGTCCCGGAGGTGAGTTTCCGGCAGCAGTGCGGCATCTTCATTGGCGGCAGTGAGATCGCCGTAAAGCGATCTCACTGCTGCCTCTGAGAGTTTCAAAACTTCAACTCCCAGCATGCCCAGACAGCCTTTGGCTTTCTGGGCATGCTGGGAGTTGTAGTTTTGCAACATCTGGAGGTCCACAGTTTGGAGACCACTGTATAATGGTCTCCAATCTGTGCTCTTCCAGATGTTGCAAAACTACAAATCTCAGCATGCTCAGTCTGTCCAGGCATGCTGGGAGTTGTAGTTCTCTAACATCTGGAAGAGCACAGATTGGAGACCATTATACAGTGGTCTCCAAACTATGGACCTCCAGATGTTGCAAAACTACAACTCCCAGCATGCCCAGACTGCCCAAGCATGCTGGAAGTTGTAGTTCGGCAACATCTGATCCTTCAGATATTGCCGAACTACAACTTCCAACATGCCTTGGCAGTCTGGGCATGCTGGGAGTTGTAGTTTTGCAACAACTGGAGGCACACTAGTTGGGAAACATTGTCCGTTTCCTACCTCAGTGCCTCCAGCTGTTGCAATTGTTGCAAAACTATAACTCCCAGCATGCACTGACAGACCATGCATGCTGGGAGTTGTAGTTTTGCAACAGCTGGAGGCACACTGGTTTGGAAACACTAAGTTTGGTTGCAAAACACTTGAAAGTTTATTACTTAACTTAGTGTTTCAAAACCAGTGTTCCTCCAGCTGTTGGAAAACTACAACTCCCAGCATGCACGGACAGCCAAAGGGCATGCTCGGAGTTTGCAACAGCTGGATGTTTGCCCCCTCCCCCCAATGTGAATGTACAGGGTACACTCACATGGGCGGAGGTTTACAGTGAGTGCTGCAAGTTTGAGATGGCGCAAATTTTGCGCTGCAGCTCAAACTTCCAGCGGCAAACTTGCTGTGAACCTCTGCCCATGTGACTGTACCCTAAAAACACTACACTACACTGACACTAACCTAAAATAAAAAGTAAAAAACACTACATATACACATACCCCTACACAGCCCCCCTCCCCCCAAAAAATGAAAAACGTCTGGTACGCTACTGATTCCAAAACGGAGCCTCCAGCTGTTGCAAAATAATAACTCCCAGTATTGCCGGACAGCCATTGACTGTCCAGGCATGCTGGGAGTTTTGCAACAGCTGGAGGCACCCTGTTTGGGAATCACTGGCGTAGAATACCCCTATGTCCACCCCTATGCAAATCCCTAGTTCAGGCCTCAAATGCGCATGGCGCTCTCTCACTTTGGAGCCCTGTCGTATTTCAGGGCAACAGTTTTGGGACACATATGGGGTATCGCTGTACTCGGGAGAAATTGCCTTACAAATTTTGGGGGGCTTTTAACCCCTTCTTTAACCCCTTATGAAAAGGTGAAGTTGGGGTCTACACCAGCATGTTAGTGTAAAAAAATAATTTTTTTACACTGACATGCTGGTGTTGCCCTATACTTTTCATTTTCACAAGAGGTAAAAGGGAAAAAAGACCCTCTAAATTTGTAACCCAATTTCTCCTGAGTACGGAGATACCCCATATGTGGACGCAAAGTGCTCTGGGGGCGCACAACAAGGCCCAGAAGGGAGAGTGCACCATGTACATTTGAGGCGATTTGCACAGGGGTGGCTGATTGTTACAGCAGTTCTGACAAACGCAAAACAATAAATATCCACATGTGACCCCATTTTGGAAACTACACCCCTCACGGAATGTAATAAGGGGTGCAGTGAGCATTTACACCCCACTGGTGTATGACAGATTTTTGGAACAGTGGTCTGTGAAAATGAAAAATAAAATTTTTGATTTGCACAGTCCACTGTTTCAAATATCTGTCAAATGCCAGTGGGGTGTAAATGCTCACTGCACCCCTTATTAAATTCCATGAGGGGTATAGTTTCCAAAATGGGGTCACATGTGGGGGGGGGGGTCCACTGTTCTGGCACCATAGGGGCTTCCTAAATGGGACATGCCCCCCAAAAACCCTTTCAGAAAAACTCACTCTCCAAAATCCCATTGTCGCTCCTTCCCTTCTGAGCCCTCTACTGCGCCCGCCGAACACTTTACATACGCATATGAGGTATTTCCTTACTCAAGAGAAATTGGGTTACCAATTTTAGGGTGATTTCTCTCCTTTTACCCCTTGTAAAAATTCAAAAATTGGGTCTACAAGAAAATGCGAGTGTAAAAAATGAAGATTTAGAATTTTCTCCTTCACTTTGCTGCTATTCCTGTGAAACACCTAAAGGGTTAAAACACTTACTGAATGTCATTTTGAATACTTTGGGGGGTGCAGTTTTTATAATGGGGTAATTTATGGGGTATTTCTAATATGAAGATCCTTAAAATCCACTTCCAACCTGAACTGGGCCCTGAAAAATTACGATTTTGAAAATCTTGAGAAAAATTGGAAAATTGCTGCGGAACTTTGAAGCCCTCTGGTGTCTTCCAAAAGTAAAAACTTGTCAATTTTTTAATGCAAACACAAATTAGACATATTGTATATGTGAATCAATATGTAATTTATTCGGAATATCCATTTTCCTTTCAAGCAGAGACTTTCAAAGTTAGAAAAATACAACATTTTCCAAATTTTCATGAAATTTTTAGATTTTTTTTACCAAGAAAGGATACAAATATCAGTGAAATTTTACCGATAACATAAAGTAGAATATGTCACGAAAAAACAATCTCGGAATCAGAATGATAAGTAAAAGCATTCCAAAGTTATTAATGTTTAAAGTGACAGTGGTCAGATTTTCAAAAAATGCCCAGGTCATGAAGGTGAAAATGGGCTGGGTCATGAAGGGGTTAATCAACAGGTGCCAGAAAGTTAAACAGATTTGTAAATTACTTCTATTTCTAAATCTTAATCCTTCCAGTACTTATCAGCTGCTGTATGCTCCTCAGGAAGTTATTTTCTTTTTGAATTTTCTTTCTGTCTGACCACAGTGCTCTCTGCTGACACCTCTGTCCATTTTATTAACTGTCCAGAGCAGGATGGGTTTGCTATGGGGATTTGTTCCTACTCTGGACAGTTCCTAAAATGGACAAAAGTGTCAGCAGAGAGCACTGTGGTCAGACAGAAAGGAAATTCAAAAAGAAAAGAACTTCCTGTGAAGCAGACAGCAGCTGATTAGTACTGGAAGAATTAAGATTTTTAAATAGAAGTGATTTACAACTCTGTTTAACTTTCTGGCACCAGTTGATTTAAAAAAAAAGTTTTCTAGTGGAGTACCCCTTTAAGCATCTGCAGAGATACACATTTATTCCATTCTGTTTATGTTGTGCTCTGGAAACAGTATCACACATGCAAGAAAATTTATGGCAATTTATGAACATTCAGTTGATGTTTGTTCTATGTATTTATTTATCATGTGTTTTATAAAACATAGATAACAAATATGATAAAACATAACATAGATCAAAAATATGACTTTTGTCAAAGGGGGTACATGTTTTTAGAAAAAATATGTTTTTTTCCCCCTCACAAACAGCACCACTATTTTTCAAAAACTGCCATTCGAGACAACAGGTGGACATACACTTCAGATGATTGAAAACTATTCGCCCATACATGTGAATGAATAGCCCAGACTTTACTTATGGTAGCCTTTCTCCCCTGAGAATAAAAAGATCAGACATGTAGAACTCTAAATGCACGATTCTTCTCTCCCTCAGTCTTTTAATGCTGCCTTTTAGCAAATTCCTTAGTATGATGTTATTGCATTAGTTAAAGTTTGGCAAATCTACTCTTGTATATTCGGAAGAAGCATATACAGTACTTGTTTTATAAACTATAAGGGTAGGGTCACACGGAGCGCATCTGCAGTGTATTTCCCGCTGCGGATGCGTCATCAGCAGTCACAAGAGCGAGTTCCCTGCTGCAGCTGTGCAGTTCTGTGTGTCATAGTTGTGGATTTCCCACTGCACATCTTCTATGAGCAGGCACTGTGTCTACAGCGGGAAACCTGCTGCTATGGGTGGAACCACAGAACTACCCAGCTGCAGCAGGGCGCTCACTCTTGTGACTGCCGTCAGCGAATCAGCAGCATGAAATACTCTGTGGATGCGCTCAATACGACCCTACCTTTACTGTTCCTACTGTGCTGATGACTGTAATGAAGCCACCATGAATTGATGTACTTGTTTTCTTATTATAAGGTCTACCTATAAGGTCTGCATGCTATAGATGTAGGGTAACTTGGCAGGGAGTTATTTATTTAGTTATTTCTATAAAAATGTTTTAGGTCCACAGTAAAAACAACTGAGGGAGAAAACTGAGGGTCACTGATAGATTCTTTGTGATCACACTAGTGCAAATGTCCACTCACCAGGAAATCACTAGGAATACTCTTGATTTGCACCATGACAGTACTTGCTTCCTGTTTTGTTTTTAAGCCCCCCAAATTGTTTACATTGTAAACATGGCTATTTACCCGAATGAAGGTTAGAAGACTAAAATGGAAGGCCTCCTAGACAGAAATGTGTACTTTTGTTTAATATATTTTATGGTAGTAGTGTTTAAAAATCCTTTTATTCATCAAAAATGAGCCAGTATTGTAAATCTGTAACTGCAATATATTGAATAATAACTATTAAAAAGGTTATAAGTATTCGTTCTACTTAATGCTCAGTTCACTCTCATTGCATTGAATTACCATTTGCTAAAAGGCCAATGTATTTGTTTTTGTTGTAGCTGGAATAAAATAGCATGATATATTTTCCTAACAGATTCCAATGAGCCCACAAACCAAGTTTTGGCCCTGTAAAATCGTTCTTTACACTGTCTAGTCATTTCAGTCAATGTCTCCATTTACTTACAATTTAGAAAAGACCACTCCTTGATACAGATGAAAAACGTCAAATAAACATACAATTAAATGGGCCAGTTAAGTTTAATGACCTTGGAGTAACTGCACATTCTGTACTCTGTTTTCTGTATAGACTTATACATCATATAATGGTTTTCTTTATGTGAATGACATTATAAGAATTTGTCTTTTTTATTATAGGGGAGTCATGATGATAAGAAGACATCAAAGCTTAAACTTCCAGGTGCCAGTAGCTGTAGTGGTGCAGATCTGTCAGTTTGACAAGTGTGGTTCAAGTATATAGTTTATCTTGGATTTGTAACGTTAAGGGCTCATGCACATGGCTGTATTAGGCCTTCATTTTCTGCACAACTATGATAGGGCCATAATAGGGCTGCCATAGAGGTCCACCTATTGTGCTTTAGTATACCTCTGATTTAGTTTGGATGCGCAAATATTTTTATTTTCTGTTGGTCCATATGGATGTGAAAGAAAAAAAAAAAGTCATGGCATGTTTTATCAGATTTTATATTTACAGAGGTATTCTTTACTAAAAGTATAGAAGTATTATGCTAAACATAGTTAAAAATGAAATATGATAATTCAGAAACAGACTCCTAATACTCTCACCTTGTCTCTCCTGCATATTTTTGATATTTTTAGTGTTACAGATGATTCTTAATATTCAGTTAGTACCATTGGGGCCTGCATCCCAGTTCTCTGCTAGTCCTGTGGTCTAGCCACGTTGGCTCATTGGATCCACAAGGTGGAAGACATTCAGAGAATGGAGGATATGTAAGAGGGTGGAACTGTTTTCTTTAACTTGGTCCCCTTGGATTCTGACAAGAATACAGGAACTTGCTTCTCTCTGGTTGAATCTTTTGTTATCTATCTTGGTGATTAGTCACCAAGATTGGGCTCCTTAAGGGACTACTCCCTCCCTCTTCCTTTCACCTTCCCTTCCCCCCCTTTTACATTCTTACTTCTGCTACTTGTTTTATTTTTCTAAATCGTGTCTCTCGTTTAAGTGCCACTTATTAATAGTCTA
Source organism: Hyla sarda (assembly GCF_029499605.1). Taxonomy (NCBI): domain Eukaryota; kingdom Metazoa; phylum Chordata; class Amphibia; order Anura; family Hylidae; genus Hyla; species Hyla sarda. The sequence goes on from NC_079189.1 coordinate 168,201,177, forward strand.
TTCTATATATGGCCAGGATAGTTGATCCACCGATAATGTATCTCTGTCCTAATGTTTGTATTATGTTCTTTATTTATGCCATTTGTTGGGTGTTTATATTACTGCTATTGACGTCTCGGAGATGTCATACTCCTGAACCCATCTTGTCTGCTTCTTCTAGCACACGGCCTATAGACTCATCATGTTATTTCTCTGAACTTTTCAGAGCCAAAGTACTTGTACAAACCATCTTTATTTTTTCAATAATCTTCAATAATATACATGAAATTAATGCATTTAAAGAATGATGATGGCACTCACCATGGGATGAAGAAACGGTTATGCATTATTCGCAAAACTGGCAGACTACAGCATGGGGAAGAGGGACGCCGTGACCGTGATAGCTATTTCGTGCACCAAGTGCACTTTTTCAGACGACTCCCTCACTGTCGCCAATGCCGGTGTGAAATACCTGGCAGTGACGTCAGTGGGTGTATGCCTCCATTAATACACCAAGAAACGTGGAAAAACTGTGTAAAAAAGAGTTAAAAACATGCAAGGAAAATCACAATTCAAGACTCAGTATAAAACATCAAATAAATATGCTTAAATCCACCTTATCATTCAAGCCAGCTGTACACTTTCAAGTCACACCACTAAGCCAATCTACGTCTTTATTCTTTTCTGACACATAGCGACTATTTGTGAAATTGCCTATATTCTTCACTTTCCTATTTTGAGTCACACTAGTTAATAAAGGGTCTTTTTGGAGAAACGACCAATTCTCGTTTATGGCTTTCTTGATTGTATTAGAAAGGGGACTAAAATCAAACACAAAGGAAAATCTGTCAGAGGTAGGTTCTGCCTTCTAGAACTCAGGCTCTTTTTTCTTGTGAAATTCATTACATTTACATTTTTTATTATCTCTTCTTTGCAGGGCCCCCCAATCTTGAGACACCGCTCTTATAAAAGCAACATCTATAACTTCTTGAGGGTAACCTCTATGGGGTTAAATGGGTTGCGCAAAACTTTTTTTTATATATCAACTGGCTCCAGAAAGTTAAACAGATTTGTAAATTACTTCTATCCTGACAGAATAGGAGGTTGGGATAGGAGGTCGGGATATGGGGTTGGGATATGACCACAATATATAAGGATGGGAAATGCTGTCAAAAGCTTCCTCGGTTGATTTTCCTCCACAACAAGGATTAGGAAGGAAAAAGCGGGCAACGCCGGGTACTCAGCTAGTCTATATGTGTGTAAGTGTGTGTGTGTGTAGTGTTGCTCGCGAATATTCGCAATACGAATTTTATTCGCGAATATCGCATATTCGCGAATTCGCGAATATTCGCGAATATGGCACTATATATTCGTAATTACGAATATTCGTTTTTTTTTTTTTTTTCACAGTACACATCACAGTGATCACCCCTCTCTGCTTCCAGCTTGTGTGGTGTAAAGAAGGCTCTAAAACTACTGTGTGAGACTGGTGCGCGTATTTTCGCATATGCGAAAATTAGCATATGCTAATTTTCGTATATGCGAATTTTGCTTGCACAGGTTTTCTTATATGCAAATTTTCGTTTATGTTAATTTTCGCAAATGCGAATATTTGCATATGCGAAAATAAAACGCGAATATTCGCGAATATATGACGAATATTCGTCCATATATTCGCGAATATTCGCGAACTTGAATATGGCCTATGCCGCTCAGCACTATGTGTGTGTGTATGTACCAGCATCACGTCCAAAAGGCTAAAGATATTAACATGAAACGTGGCACACATGTTACTAGTATGTCAACAACAAACATAGGATAGCTAATTTAACCCTTACTCATCCCCATTTGCCAGGGGCGGGGTTTTTGTTTAAAGTCCCATACAAGTCTATGGGAAATATATGTTACTGCATAACTTCCAAACGGCTGGAGATATTTCGATAATACTTGGTCACATGTTACTTATATGTCCACTTAAAATATAGAATAGTTAATTTAACCCTTAACTACCCTCATTTTGAGGATCTGGGTTTTTGTTTAAAGTCCCATACAAATCAATGGGAAATGTATGTTCCCACATAACTTCTGTATGGCGGGAGATATTTCAATACCTGGTACACATATTACGGGTCGGGATAGGAGGTCGGGATAGGAGGTTGGGATAGGAGGTCGGGATAGGAAGTTGGGATAGGAGGTCAGGATAGGAGGACGGGATAGGAGGTCCGGATAGGAGGTCGGGATAGGAGGTCGAGATAGGAGGTCGGGATAGGAGGTCGGGACAGGAGGTTGGGATAGGAGGTCAGGATAGGAGGATTGGATAGGACGTCCGGATAGGAGGTCGGGATAGGAGGTCAAGATAGGAGGTCAAGATAGGAGGTTGGGATATGAGGACAGGATAGGAGGTTGGGTTAGGAGGTTGAGATAGGAGGTCGAGGTAGGAGGTAGAGATAGGAGGACGGGAAAGGAGGACGGCATAGGAGGTCTGGATAGGAGGTCGAGATAGGAGGTCAGGATAGGAGGTCGAGATAGGAGCTCGGGATAGGAGGTAGGGATAGGAGGTCGAGATAGGAGGTCGGGATAGGAGGTCGGGATAGGAGGTCGAGATAGGAGTACGGGATGGGAGGTCAAGATAGGAGGGCGGGATAGGAGGACAGGATAGGAGGTCGAGATAAGAGGTCGAGATAGGAGGTCGAGAAAGGAGGACAGGAAAGGAGGATGGGATAGGAGGACGGGATAGGAGGTCGAGATAGGGGGTCGAGATAGGAGGTCGAGAAAGGAAGTCGAGAAAGGACGACAGGAAAGGAGGACGGGAAAGGAGGACAGGATAGGAGGACGGGATAGGAGGTCGAGATATCGAGCTCGGGGTATCTTTATGATCTTTATTACTACAATCTTCATTACTCGTTGTTACATGATTGTCATGACTATTATTGCAGTTATGATGATCGTCATTACTAGGATCATTACCATGCTTGTTATTAATATTATTGTCATTTCTATTATCATTATTACTGTTTTTAGCATTACTAGGTATTGTTGTTGTTTATTAGTCTCAGGCAGCTTGTTCACGTTTGGCGCCCTGACCACAATTAAAGAAACAAGGCACTGCGAGCATCAGGCACTGAGATGAAGTCTTTCATTAAGGCACGGGGTGGATCATTCAGCTTGCCAGATAACTAATGTTGGACATTCTGATTAGTGGAGCTAAATGTCTTCCTTGCACAATATTCTACAGTGTACTTTTTAATCATTTTAGCATGAACTCATATGTTAGACATTAAACTGATGTGGAAAAACCAAAGCAGGCTTTCCTGTCACTGAAGAGCTCAAAACATCATCCTTGTTGACAAATCTAATTTTCAAAATACTTGACATCATCGTATCAGATGATCATTTGGATTGTAAGTAAGCACAACTTTTCCGACTGAAACCTTCAACGAAAAACAAACGATAAATGTAAGCAATGTCTCAGGAGTGATTAATGTGAGAAACAACCATGGTAAACACTGAACTAATAGTATATAGAATAAAGCACATTATAAATATAGACAACCCACCCAGACTCCTGCCAGCAATACGTTTTTTTTTCTCTAAGCCAAATCTACTCATAGCTGTTTGATTGTGGTTGCCAAACTCTCAGTCACTTGGATAAAATCTCTAAAACAATAAATTCATAAGTATGTATCTTTTTGTTGGAAATGTTGAGATCCTAAATAAATAGATGATCAAGAAAAATAATGCAATTACTAGTGATGAATTGTCTATAGTTCTTTCATGTGTTATGATGTCTGCACCTTAGACATTGACACTACTAATGTAAATGGGCATTTACTCTGGGCAAAGGAAAAATAACCCAGTATTTGTAAATTGTTTGGTACAGTCAGTGTCCTGCACCTAATGATATGTGAACTATGGTTATTCTGGATTAGGCTATGTTCACACAGTGGATTTCCGTGCAGACATTCCACCAACAGCGGAGCGCCAGCATAACATTCTGTGGCTAGGACCGCTCGGAAATGTGCCATCGTATAGACAGCAATGCATTTTTGTGTGGGCTCCCCAGAAAGAATAATCATGACTAATGGCTGGTGTTTTAGTCAGAATGTAGTACAGGGTGGTATAGTGAGAATCCGTACCTGGTAAGCAGACCACTCATTGGTTGGTGAAGACTCTGGGCCAAGTCACGCAAACCCCACAAGGGAGATGCAAAGAGGATAGAGTAAAAAGAAGAGCAGACTTTGTTTCTTTACATGGAGATGAGGTGCAGACTTTTAATTACACAAGTTGCTTTAACCCTTAAACTGCTGATCGGGTTGCCATCTTAAACTGCTTCTTTACTGTGGTGAGACTTCTGTCTGTACTGTGGTCAACCTTGGGGGACTGGTTAAATTTATTTCTCTGCTCTATCGACAGCACTTACCCACACTATCAGGTTCCTGACAGTCTTGTGTATCAATCCTGCCTGTAGTTCCCCGTGTCTACTTTTCGTTTGCAGACTACTTTGCCCTCCTTCTTGTAAGTCTCCTCATAGCTTGCATACATCTTGCTCCCAACCTTGAGCAAAATCAAACCCCCTGAGCTTGATCTTTGACAGCTCAGTCACAGCATTTCATAGTTCCTGTCAGGCCCAAGGCCTGATTATTAAAATCCTATATGTGTATTATAATTATGTTATCCAAGACATGGGTGAGAGGTCATTCAGACGGTGTATCCTTTGCCTTTTGTGTATTGCATTTTATTGGGGGTCTGGCTGTTTGTTTGTATCTCCTTTGAAGTCAGAGGCCCTTTGAAGCAACAAAGATGCCCCCCCTGGTGGGATCAGAGGGGAGGGGGGAATGGAGTCTCCCTCCAAAAAGGCAGATATATAATATTTAACAATACTAGACTCAGGGTGTTCAATGCTGTGCAACAAGCTGACAAGACCATCCTAAGAACAGCTGGAACTCACTCTGATTGACTGCTATATCATCATGCTGTAAGAACTTCATCTTTTGTTTTCTGAACTTGCCTTGCTAAACTCTTTTATATATTTTTATACCTGTATGTCATTTGTTTCTGTATTTTTATATAGTCAGCACTGTGATACCTTTTATCAGATTAAATGTTTAATTAATCAGCTCTGGTCTTTGATCTCTAAATATATGAGCTCACCTTTCTGAAGGCAGCTCTGGTGGAAACACGTTTATCTAATGGTTAATTTGGTGACTTGCTGGGACTAGTAGTGGATACTAGAGGTCTGGCGGCTCTAACCCTATCACCATCACACTCTCTCTAATATCTTGGCTGGACCGATAGGGTGTGATCATGACAACTGGTGGCAGCGTCGGGATATATTTAGAGATTTTTAGTGCTTGCTGAATTTTACCTGTAAGGAAATCTTAGCACTAAAAAAGAAATTGCATACATCTTCTTGTGTGTAAATTCCAAAGACAGAGCTCAGTGCCGGTTTAAAAGACATACAAAAAGAGTGCAAGACAGTTCTGTCCTCCCCATCTCCTGTTTTACCTCCTCTGTCTTATCTCGGAAATATGGAGGCATATTGCAAGCAGTCCAAGCCTGCACTGGAGCTAATGTGCCAAGAAAAGGACATCCCTACTGCAGGAAAGAACAAGGAATAATTTATTGCTGATCTTGCGGAGTATGATGCCCATGCAGAAGAGCTGAGTGACATGAGACAAAGTCCTACAGCTGGAACTGCCATCCAAGGACTGATATCCCCTGGGGAATACAACATTACTCCCCATCAGGACAGTACTCCACATGAGGCTTTGGGCTCTTATATGCGGACTGCCATACAACACCTTGGGAATGTGGATGCCAATATGAAACTCCAACTGCTTCTCCAGTACCAAACTGCAGAGAGGAAGGAGCCGCAGAGAAAGAGGCCCAGGCACGAGCCGCAGAAAGAGAGGCCCAGGCACAAGCCGCAGAAAGAGAGCCCCAGGCACAAGCCGCAGAAAGAGAGGCCCAGCGAAGGCATGAACTGGAGGTTCTGAGGCTGAGCGGGGATGCTTCATCCGCACAGAGTGATGTGCAGGATCAAGGAGACCACAAACCCCGCTTGGAACATTTCCCCATGTTGGAGAAAGATGGTGATCTGTATGTGTTCCTGAAGGGATTTGAAGGTTTGCCGGCAGTTCCATCTACCTAAGGAACAGTGGGGACGATATCTAACCCCACGGCTGTGAGGGAAAGCTCTGGATGTGTTTGCTTCGCTTCCCTCTGAGAGTGACCAGGACTATGAGGCAATAAAATCTGCACTGCTAAAAAGTTTTAATCTGACTCCAGAGGCTTATCGGAAAAGATTTAGGACTTTGCAACAAAGCGCCACAGAAAGCTGCACTGAACATGCAGGTCAGCTAAGGACTGCATTCAGGCAATGGACTGGGGGCCTACAAGTCACTACCTATGAGGCCCTGGAGGACTTGATGGTCCTGGATCAGTTTCTCCAAACATGGAGCTTTGAAGCCAGAGAGTGGATTTTGGACCGCAAGCCCAAGACAGCCATAGAAGCAGCAGAACTAGGAGATGACTTTGCCAACAACCGGGCGCCAGCAGCAAAGCGTGGATCTGCAGGAGCTGGAGCAAGTACCTGGAGGGGAGCCACACACCCACAGAGCACCACCAGCAGCACCAAGCCAGCCGGAAAATTCTTGCCATCAGCACCAAAAGCAACAGGAGCCACATTGGGTCAGGGGGACACCCGCTGATGTTACAGATGCAACAATATTGGGCACCTGAGTGCCACTTGCCCCAACATAAAGAATTCTCCACCAGTAGCTGGAGGACACACAGCCGTTCTTCTGGTGTCCGGAGTGGTGGAGAAAAGAGCGGATAACCTGCAGAGTGTAACTGTGGGTGACAGTGGGGTTGCGAGATTCTGGAGCCTCCTTTACCTTGGTGCGGCCTGAAGTGGTGGATACAGAGGACATCATCCCTGGAAGAACCATGGCTTTAAAAGGAATTGGAGGTGTGCGGCCTGCTGTGCCCACTGCCCGTGTGTACCTGGATTGGGGTACAGGCAAAGGTTTGCGGGAGGTGGGGGTCTCTGAGGACATCCCTGTTAATGTTCTGCTGGGGAATGATTTGGGTCGGATGCTCTGTCATTATGCTCCAGAGGACACTACCTGCACACCGGATGGGCTAGGAGAGAGCCCTGTTCATTCTGAGGTACTGTGCAAGACTTTGGGAGACATTGTGAAATGTGGTAACTGGGAGGGAGTGCAGGGGATTGATAATTGGTTACCTGTGACTGAATCAGGAATGTTTTCCAAAAGTGAAATGTGAGGGGGAGGAAGGTAAACCCCAGGGAGGCATACCAATGGTGGCAGTGGTAACGCGTCAGCAGCATGCCAGGGATGTAGCTTTAAAAGGAAGGGAGGATGGTGATGCAAGGGGCAAGCTGTGTGATTTGCAATCCCCAGCAGAGGAAGGTGGGGATGCTAGTTCACCTGGGGGAAATGATACCACGAGATGGTGGGGAGGGAAATTAGCATTTCCGGGAAGCTCTGCACAGTGACCCTTCCCTTGAAGGGCTGAGACAACGTGCTGAGCATACAGATGTTGACACAGAGGGGCATCAGGTATATTGGTAAAATTATATCTTGTACTGGGAGTCCCTTCCCAAAGGCATGCTAGGGGCCATGGAGGGAGAAAGGCAGTTAGTGGTTCCTAGGCAGTACAGGAAAAAGCTGCTGAGGAGGGCCCATGAGACCTCCCTGGCAGGACATTTGGGAGTGGCCTATGCGGTCATAGAGAAGGAATGTCTAGCTGTGGTCTGGGCTTTGCAAAACTTACAACCCCACCTGTATGGCAGGGATTTTACTGTCATAACTGATCACAACCCTCTACATTGGTTGGACAGAGTGTCAGGTAACAATGGAAAATTGCTTCGCTGGAGTCTTATCCTCCAACAATATAATTTCACTGTCCAACACAGGAAAGGAAGCCTGCATCAAAATGCAGATGGATTATCGCGTCAGGGAGAAATAGATGGTTAATGGAGACTGATCTATCAGCCTGGATAGGCCAGATCTCTCTGTCCCCATCTTAAGGGGGAGGTGTCAGGCCCAAGGCCTGATTATTAAAATCCTATATGTGTATTATAATTATAACTGTGTTATCCAAGACATGGGTGAGAGGTCATTCAGACGGTGTATCCTTTGCCTTTTGTGTATTGCATTTTATTGGGGGTCTGGCTGTTTGTTTGTAGTTCCTTTAAAGTCAGAGGCCCTTTGAAGCAACAGAGGTGCCCCCCTGGTGGGTTCTGAGGGAAGGGGGGAATGGAGTCTCCCTCCAAAAAGGCAGATATATAATATTTAACAATGCTAGACTCAGGGTGTTCAATGCTGTGCAACAAGAACATCCTAAGAACAGCTGGAACTCACTCTCATGTACTGCTATATCATCATACTGTAAGAACTTCATCTTTTGTTTTCTGAACTCTGCTAAACTCTTTTATATATTTTTATACCTGTATGTCTCTTTTGTTTCTGTATTTTTATATAGTAAGCACTGTGATACCTTTTATCAGATTAAATGTTTAATTAATCAGCTCTGGTCTTTAATCTCTAAATATATGAGCTTACCTTTCTGAAGACAGCTCTGGTGGAAACACGTTTATCTAAGGGTTAATTTGGTGACTTGCTGGGACTAGTAGTGGATACCCAGAGGTCTGGCGGCTCTAACCCTTGCACCATCACACTCTCTAATTTCTTGGCTGGACCGATAGGGTGTGATCGTGACAGTCTCCATCTCTGACTTGGTAACCGAGGAAAAACCCCTCCCATGTCCACACACCCATTTATATAGCCTTTTAATTCCTCCACGGACTCCTTCACTGCTCATAAATGGAAAGTTAACAGCATCCAAATCCACCAACATAGAATCACTCGGCACTGCTGTAATTAGGGCACCTGTGTAAGGACTCTAGTGCAGGCTTACGGATCCCCCCTTCCTGGAAAACTGGGCTGTGCTCACTGTATGAAGGATGGCAGTCCACAAATATAAACCATAAGAATAAGAAAACAGGGCACTCACCACATGATTGGATCCTTCAGTGAAGGGTTTATTGTCAGATCCTCATAACATCAAGTGCTGTGCAGATGAGAATAGGTGCAGAGGTGTCCTGTAGGGCTCTACGAGACACCCCTGCACCGCTTCTATTCCGCACAGCACTTGATGTCATGAGGATCTGCCAATAAACCCTTCACTGAAGCATCCAGTTGTGTCGTGAGTGCCCTGTTTTCTTGTTCTTATGGATTATATTAACAGCATCTGATATGAAAATCAAGTTAAACAACTCTACTGAGGCTATTTGTTTTGGCAGTCAGTGACAATAGGGTCCCGCCATGCAATCAATTCTATGCATCTTTGAAAAATTTAGGGGGGAATTTTTTTGACTATGCTCGATTATTTCCAGGAAAGAAGTCTATACTTTTCCTTGCAATATTGAGGTGTTTACAATGCCACTGGTCCAATAGGACAGTGGTTCTCAACCTGGGGTACAAGTACTCCCAGGGGTACTTAGCAGTTCTCCAGGGGGTACTTGAAAAAAAAAATCAGTAATGGCAGCCACAGCCACTGGTTACTGGTCTGGACCACTTTGAAAGAAATGGTATGCTGACGTCACTGCACCGAGGAGCGGAGCAGGAGGACAGCAAAGGGGAAGCATGGGCATTGGGCTGCTGTGGGCAGTAACTACAATCAGCTTTGTTGCTCCACTGCCCCTGCAGACTGGGGACCTACTGCTATGAGCCATAGCAATAAGTCCCCAGACCAGAGGAGCAGTGGAGCACCAAAGCAGGACTAAAACTATATATGGGAGCAGTTTGGGGGCCTACAGCTATATTTGGGGGCACAGAGGTGGCCTAACAACTTTATGGGGACGCAAAGCAGGTACTATTACTGTGTGTGACAATGAACATGGGGAGTTTCTAAATACTGTAAGTGGGTATTGTACTGCAGAAAGGAGCCTAAAATGCTTTTTTGGCTGGTCTTGTGGTGAAGTCTTGTATGGGAAAAATCTTAATGGTGATTTAGGTCATATAGTGAAGAAAAGAAAAGTAAAGAACTCCGATTAGAGAAGACGTCACCTGTAAATCGGTGGACTGGGGAGATCGGGAGAGGAACAGGGGACCTGTTATAGACAGTCCAACCATATGTGTTGAGGGAACCTCCTCCCAGAACCGGGATCATTATTATGCTGTAACAACCTTTATGGAAGGGTTCGGAACTGACCAGCATTATTTTTCAACTCCAGTCCATCTTTTTTCTATTCTTGCTTGGGGCACTTTCTTGCTGAAACAAAAAAGGTACCACAAGGCTGAAAGCAAATATAGTAGATATGTTTACTGACACGAGTCCCTATGTTCTCATAAATTGGGTTGGATCCTTATTTCAGCTCCTCCAGAATTGATGCTGCTCATTTAACCAACTCCTGGCACCTACAGTACCAAGCTACAGTAAATTTCCCTTAAGTTCCAGTCACACCCCCTGCCCCTTCCACAATTAATGCTAGCCACATGCTTTCTATTTAGGTCACCAAGCAATGACAATGCCCGCAAAGCAAATGACAGCTTGTAGTGCCCCATTAATAGCAACACACACCATGCCTCCATAGCATTGGCAGCCACAGTGTTCCCCCAAAGAAATGATAGCCACAATGCCTTAAAAATAATGACAGCAACAGCAATCCCTTGAGAAGTGACAACCCAAATACTCCAAAAAGAGTGTCATAAATACCAGTGACAGCCACCATGCCCCTAGATTACTTCAGCCCCTAGTTTATGGTCCAAGCCACAGGGCCTCCATTTGGTTCCATCAACCCTAATGCTCCAGTTAATATCACCTGCTTTCACAATGCTTCTCTGATGTGCAGGAGCTAGGAGATGTACAGGTTGGTCCATTTATATGGATACACCTTAATAAAATGGGAATGGTTGGTGATATTAACTTCCTGTTTGTGGCACATTAGTATATGTGAGGGGGGTAACTTTTCAAGATGGGTGGGGACCATGGTGGCCATTTTGAAGTCGTCCATTTTGAATCATGGGTCATGTGACACATCAAACTTCACAAGAAAAACACTGGTGTGCTTGGTTTTAACGTAACTTTATTCTTTCATGAGTTATTTACAATGTTCTCTTTGTTTACAGCCATTGACATGTCGTCGAGGTTAACACGTGAGGAGTGGATAGAAATTGTGTTGATGTCTGGTGAACGCAGTAACCGGGTCATTGCAGCAGATTTCAATGCAGACACCCTACGAAACCACCCATCTCCCATGCTACAGTTAGCAAACTGCTTGCTAAGTTTCGTGAAACTGGTTCAGTGATGGATTTGCCAAAATGGGGACACGGGAAATCTGTCACTAATGAAGAAACATCAATGGCTGTCCTAGCTTCATTCAGCAAGAGCCCAGAGTGTAACACTCACCGCATGTCACTGGAGAGTGGCATTAGTCGAACATCCCTTCGGTGGATTTTAGCTACTCACAAATGGCACCCTTACAAACTCCAGCTCCTGCAGTATCTCAACGAGGATGACCCAGATCGGCGCAGTGAATTTGCAGAATGGGCAAAACAAAAATTGGAACAGGACCCTCAGTTTACGCAGAAGATTTTGTTCAGTGATGAGGCAAACTTTTATGTGAATGGTGAAGTTAACAAACAAAACCACCGCTATTGGTCTGACACTAATCCACATTGGATAGATCCCTCCAAGACTGTTGGAACACAAAAATTGATGGTATGGTGTGGTATATGGGGTACAAAGATAGTGGGGGGATTCTTCACCAATGGAAACCTCAAGGCCACTGGATATGAGAAATTGCTACATGATGATGTGTTTCCCTTTTAATGCACTGAAGCTGGCACGTTCCCTGAGTTTTTCCAGCAAGATGGTGCACCACCACATTATGGGTGTCAGGTCCGAGCATTCCTAGATGAACAGTTTCCTGGAAAGTGGATTGGTCGTCGTGGGCCAGTTGAATGGCCCCCAAGGTCTCCTCATCTGACCCCCTTAGACTTTTATCTTTAGGGTCATCTGAAGGCAATTGTCTATGCTGTGAAGATACAAGATGTGCAGCACCTGAAACTACCGATACTGGAAGCCTGTGCTAGCATTTCTCCTGCGGTGTTGCTATCAGTGTGTGAAGAGTGGGAGAAGAGGGTTGCATTGACAATCCAACACAATGGGCAGCACATTGAACACATTTTATAAGTGGTCAGAAACTTGTAAATAACTTATGAAAGAATAAAGTTACGTTAAAACCAAGCACATCATTGTTTTTCTTTTGAAATTCCCAATAAGTTTGATGTGTCACATGACCCTCTTCCTATTGAAAAAACAAAAGTTGTATTCAAAATATCCGACTTCAAAATGGCCGCCATGGTCACCACCCATCTTGAAAAGTTCCCCCCCTCACATATACTAATGTGCCACAAACAGGAAGTTAATATCACCAACCATTCCCATTTTATTAAGGTGTATCCATATAAATGGCCCACCCTGTACTGTATGGGAGCTTCCCCTTGTAGCTTAAAAGGGTACTTCAGTGGAAAACAATTTTTTTAAATCAACTGGTGCCAGAAAGTTAAACAGATTTGTAAATGACTTCTATTTAAAAATCTTAATCCTTCCAGTACTTATCAGCTGCTGTAATCTACAAATGAAGTTCTTTTCTTTTTGAATTTCTTTTCTGTCTGACCACAGTGCTCTCTGCTTACTCCTCTGTCCATGTCAGGAACTGTCCAGAGCAGGATAGGTTGCTATTTTCTCCCGCTCTGGACAGTTCTTGAAATGGACAGAGGTGTCAGCAGAGAGCACTGTGGTCATAGAGAAAAAAAAATTCAAAAAGGAAAGAACTTCCTGTGGAGCATACATCAGCTGCGAAGTACTGATAGAATTAAGATATTTTTTATAGAAGTAGTTTACAATTCTGTTTAACTTTCTGGAGCCAGTTGCTTTAAAAAAATAATAATTTTTCACCGGAGTACCCCTTTAAAGGCATTTTCCAGGTCCTGCAGAATATTGGAGTCACTCCAGTCTCTGAATAGGAAAGATATAACTCTTTTCTGACAACTACATCTTTCTGTACATTTGAACCATAGGTAAGCATTTCTGTGTCGCGAGGGGCAGCCAGGGGCAGACTTGTCATTGGACCTTCTAGAAGAAGAGGTATTTTATTTTATGCGTGCATTATAGTCTATAATCGGTAAAAATAAAGTGGCCCTTTTGTTTGCTCATTAGAAATGAAAGTGCCCTAGATAAATAAAATGCGTCACTACATTTTACAATGTGTGAACTTGAGCCAGAGAGTTACCCATCTATGTCAATGCTGACACGTGCCTATCCTTGCGGCAGAGTGAGGAGCTCATTCTCTGTGAGTTGTGTCACCAATAAATGTAGTAGCTGAAGGGCTTATTGTTGTGTAGTTTGGGATGACTATGGGCTTGGCGTGACATGTTACAGGATTCAAGGGTATGCTGTGACTGTTAGTTGCATATCTACATCTCTGAAGGTATAGTATGACTAGGGTTGCCACCTGGACGGTATTTTACCGGCACAGCTGGTATTTTGGCCACCCTGTCAGTATTTTTATATTAAAAATACCGGCAATGCAATGGCCGGTATTTATCCAACCAATCCTACAACTCCTGGAATGTTGCACCGTATACTATACCAGTGTTCCCAACCTGGGGTGCCTCCTGCTGTTGCAAAACTGCAACTCCCAGCATGCCCGGACAGCCAACGGCTGTCCGGGCATTCTGGGAATTGTAGTTTTGCATTAGCTGGAGGCACCCCTGGTTGGGAACCACTGATCTATACTATTATATAGTCCAACATGCTAGGAGGTGTAGTTTTGCAACAGCTGGAGGCACCCCTGGTTGGAAAACACTGACCTACACTATATACTACTATACAGTCCAACATGCTGGGAGTTGTAGTTTTCCTTTGGGGCAGCTGCTGAGCCACAGGCTGTATCAGGGAGTCTGCTGGGAGTTGTAGTTAGAAACTAACTGCAACTCCCAAATTTAATTAAAAAAAAAAAGTGATCAAAAAGTCCCATCAAAACAAACATGGTACTGTTAAAAACTACATATCTAAACTTGCTCCACCGATTTTTCTACCTTTCTTTTTAATTTATCTATGGTTGTTATACTTTATTTATATATTTTCCTATGATGTTCGCATACTTCAGGATATGTGTTCTATTCTCCGGTTATTGTAAAATTGTTAAAATTCTTCTGAAATAAGCAGTTATACTAAAAAAAAAAAAAAAATACAGATGGAGGGGGGGGGGGGGGCAAAAATTGAGGCCCATATAAGGAGAAATAAAAAAGTTACGCATATACAATTAATTATGCAAATGAGCATGGCCAGTATTTTTTGGGGCAAGAAAGGTTGCATCCCTAAGTATGACTTGTATTTAAAGTGGTATCCAGATATTACATTGTACATTTAAAGAATGTCTATTAGGGCTGTAAAATATAAGAAAAGTGTCCCTGCTAAATGCCGTTCAGCAGGGACTGTTGCCGCTGCAGTCCTGTGCTTACGTCACTCTGGATATCATTGTGCTGGTCTATCTATCTACACACACTCCAAGGTTAGTTTTACACTTAATAATAAAAATGACAATACAACTACAGCTGGAGTGAAGGAATCTATGCACAGTAATTCTTCCACAGACAGACTATGTGATGTATGGGGAAACTAATGTGCTGCGCAAGACATTACAAAGCAGCCAGGAGAATCACGAAAAATTACTCACTTAAAAAATATTTGGTCTGTTCATCAAACACTGTTGTAATGCTATAAAAGCCCTGATAAAGCGTTAGTGTGGGATCAAAGTATGGATCTTTGCCCTTTATCTCTTTCTGTTGCCAGATGTGGCAGCTATGTTCTGGTGCAGCTGATAAAATACATGAGTATGGGTTCAATTAGGGACTGCAGCCCAGACACAAGGCGGACAATATCCCTCTGTATATCTTTCTCAGACTGTTTACTGCAGCAAATCTGTAAATTACCATTTTGTTCCGCCTGGAGAACGTTATTCTACGGCCATCATATTTTGTGTTTTAATGCATGTCAGGAAGAATGTAAGGGGCTAAAAATTATACTCCTCCCCATTACATCAAATACTGCAGATATACCAAATATTTATTGATGTTATTGGCATGTATAATATACAGTGGTTCCTCCCCTAGAAAATATTGCATCTTAAGACCGAAACTCTATGAAAACTAATGTCGATCCTTGATGCTTCTTCAGCTGGTCCTGTACATCACACAGTCGGGGAGGTATTTAAAAACTACTGTAATTTCTGTTACAGTGATTTTAACACACTTTTTTTTTTTCGCCTCACATTTTCAAAGGCCTCTTTGAAAAAATACAAAATAAATAACTGTATGAGAACTGTATGAGAAAAACATTTCCAGGGGTTTAATGGGAGTGCAGGTGCAGTGAGTGACAATAAAAAAAAAAATATTAACATTTGCCAATCATTTCCATTTTGATTGGTTGGATCTTCCAACAATGCACACACACTGCAGATCCATGCTGTTCATGGTATTGTATGTGGAGCATGGTTTCACATTACCATGGCTTAGAAAAGGCCATGGTATGTTGAAAATATTGTAAACGAGTCCATGGTAACTTAAGGGGCCACTGTATACTGTGTAGATAATATAGATAGATAGCTAAGACTGGGTTCACATATGTCCGGCATCAGGCATAGTTTCCCTCCTGCATGCACTGGAGGGAAACTGATGCTAGAACTGATCCCATTCATTTGAATGGGACAGTTCACAATCATCCAGCAGCTCAATTCTGACACCGGATGGTTAAGCACACAAGACTACATTCCTGTTGCTGCCTTCTCCTGTCCGGTATACAGAAACAATGGACGCCGTATGCCATGCAACTGATGACAACTGATGCAAATTGTCATCAGTTATGGCATCAGTTGCGTTGAAATCTAGACTGAGTTCACCTATGCCGGATGCTGGACATATGTGAACCCAGACTAAGAGTGTCAGCATCAGTTTGCCCCAGAAAGAGCCCAATGCTGACATAGGTGTGCAATTTGTGGCACTGGAACACTAAACCACAATGATGGTATGAATGGAACTGAAAGACAGTAACAAATATTGTACATTAATCATGCAGGGCAGGGTGGGGTGGGGGAGCGGGAAGGCATTCATGCTACAGCCAAATGCTGCCTCTATGGACCTTGAGCTTTGATCTGCAAAGAAAAAAGATGTTTTCAAACTTTACAAACAGCCATTAAAAGAAATAAAAGGTATAGTTAATTTGATCTCTGACCTACATATGATTCACCCATGTGACCTGCAACCATCAAGCTTATTGTGCCTCTGTGTGTGATCATAACCATGAAGCTTTGTGCCACAGTTGTGAAAGTGCAGTATTCTGCAGTCACTCTTAAAGAGGAACTCACAAATCGCCACTTACAAGATATTCTTCCAGTTAGTGACAAGTGACTTTCTTTTATTGCTTCAGAGCTCATGTATACGGTGTCCATTTTAGGACATCGTCAGTCATCAGCCGTAATTCCGTCCTCCGTCAGGTGAAACGGCATCCCGCCTCCTCCCTCGGACCAATCTCTGTCAGTCGTCACCTGCAATTCCATCCTCCGTCAGGTGAAACGACGTCCCACCTCCTCCCTCCCACCAATCGCCATCATCCTTCAGCCACAACTCCACTCTCCCTCATCCGAAACTCCCTCGTCCAAAACACCGTCATGCCTCAGACGATTCTCCCTCAGATGCAACTTCCTGCCACATAGCAGCGCCGACACTGCACACCATGTATAGGAGAGTCGAAACTGTGAAACTTGCACGTGTCTACTACAGACACTACATGTGCTACAGAGTCGGTATAGCAGGGCCGACATTGAATAGCGTGTACAGCAGAACCCGTATTGCAGAGAGCCTTCACTGACTCGGCTCTGCTACACGGCAGGAAAGTTTTTAGTCTGAGGGATCACGGAGTTTCAGATGAGAAACTTTAGGGTGACAAAGGAGGGAGTTGCAGCTGACGCCTGACGGAGATTGGCCCGAAGGAGGAGGCGGGACGCCGTTTCACCTGACGGAGGACGGAGTTACGGCTGAAGACTGAAGATGTCCTAAAATGGACAACCTACGTGTAGTTCCACAAGAAGATGATTTATTGCAGGCTTCAGCTACTCTGACTATAATATATAGACTTCATATCATAGATGGCAAGAGCTATTTTTTTACAACTATATATTTTTTTAAAATGATACCTTCAGGTCTTGTAACTTCTTTGCTTGATCTTGAGAATTCGGTACAAACTGCTTAAACCACTGGAGACAGCCTGGTAAGCATAAACAGTAGGTTTATGAAACACGCATGCCACACATACATTCCTATTCTGACTTTCTTTTCAGTAAGAAATCTCAAGCCAACAATTATTGCACACATAGCTGAGATTGATGTTTGCAATGGATACAAGAATTCCATTCCTCCTTAAAAAGTAAGCAGTGTGTAAATTTTAGGGTCAGACTTTAAAGGGCGCATTTGACCTTATTGTACAATGCAGACTACTGACAGAAATATATTTGGATGTCTGTCCAAATGTCGAGACAACACACTTTGAGGCACACCATGAATTTAATGAGGTGTAGAAAATTCCTAGCTCTAAATCAATCTTGCCTGCTATTAACACATGCATTGTTGACACTACATGACACTACATGTATGGTTCACAGGCCTGTGTATAGGGTCCCTTTTCAGCATCTAAGTTCTAACACTCCATTGTATTTGATCATTGTTTCCTGCATTGTAAGACCTTTGTAATTTCTATTCTATGTTTTTGTGATTTAGTTGTTTTTAATATTTTTTAGCATTGACATGAAAATGCCTTAGGGCAGCGGTACTCAACCCGCGGACCGCGGTCCAGATCCAGACTGCAACCGCCAATCATCTGGACCTCCTGCTGGTTCAGGGAACCTGCCAGAGGGGGCATTCACTGTCCCAGCATTCATATGTATCGGTTTCTTTAAGACACAGATACAAATAAATAGCTGAATGCCGCCGGAGCGAGGGAGCAGTCTGCTCCCTGCACGGCCAGCGATTCCCCTATGATGCAGGCGGCACCATTATTGCTGCCTGTATCATCTGCTCTGGCCAGGCCTAACTAGAAGAGGAGCAGCGCTAGGACAGAGGAGTATGTATTTTTCAAGTGCTTCCCAACCTTTATCTCTACAGTTGTTACAAAACTGCAGCTTCCATCGTGCTCTTCTGTCTGCATGAAGGGAGTTGTAGTTTTGCAACAGCTGGGGAGTTAATATGGGAAATAGCTCAGTGGCAAATTTCATATTGGGGAATAGCTCATTGTGGCACTTTTCATATGGGGGACAGACATTGTGGCACAGTTTATATGTGGGGGGAGTCAGGCATAGTGGCACATTTTACATGGGGACGACGACAGTGGCACAGTTCATATGGGGGGGAGGCATTGTGGCACAGTTCATATGGGGGAGGCATTGTGGAGGAGTTCATAGTCTGCATGATTCATTGAGGGGGGTACAGACACCTCATTCATTGTTTAAAGGGATACAGAGGTATAATTTGGTTCATGGCACAGTGGCAATATAATATTTGGGGGCTCAGCATGGGGCAGTAGTTTACTCAGGAGCATAGTGTGTGGTAGTATTATATATAGAGGAACAGTGTGGGTCAGTATTATAGTCAGGGGCACAATGTGTGGCAGTATTGTACTCGGGCACGGTATGTGGCAGTATTTTCCTCAGGGGCACGACGTGGGGTAATATTATACTGTGTGGTAGTATTATATTCGGGCACAGTGTGTGGCAGTATTATACTCAGGGCCACGGTGTGTGGTAGTATTATACTCGGGACAGGGTGTGTGTCAATATTATATCACAGTGTTTGACAGCATTCTTTTTAGGTATACAGTGTGTGGCAATAATATACTCAGGGACAGGGAGTTTGGCTGTATTATATCAGGGGCACTGTGTTTGACAGCATTCTATTTAGGTAGACAGTGTGTGGCAGTATTATACCAGGAGCACAATGTGTGGCAGTTGGGGAAGCATAATGACTTATAGTGCCTTGCAAAAGTATTCACCCCCCCCCTTGACTTTTTTCATATTTTTGGTACATTACAGCCTTAAGTTCAAAATTTTGTTAATCTGAATTTTATGTGATGGATCAAAACACAATAGTCTAAGTTGGTGAAGTGAAATGAGAAAAATATATAAATAAAACTATTGTTTAGAAATAGAACAGAGAAAATTGGCATGTGCGTATGTATTCACCCCCTTTGTTAGGAATCCCATAAAAAGCTTTGGCAACCAATTACCTTCAGAAGTCACATAATTAGTGAAATCATGTCCACCTGTGTGCAATCTAAGAGTCACATGATCTGTCTTTACATATACACACCTCTTTTGAAAGGCCCCAGAAGCTGCAACACCTAAGCAAGAGGCATCAGTAACCAAACTCTGCCATGAAGGAACTCTCCAAACAAGTAAGGGACATTGTTGTTGAGAAGTATAGGGTTAGGTTATAAAAAAAATATCCAAATCTTTGATGAATCACAGGAGCACCATCAAATCTATTATAACCAAATGGAAATAACGTGGCACAACAGCAAACCTGCCAAGAGACAACCGCCCACCAAAATTCACGGACCGGGCAAGGAGGGTCAGAGAGGCAGCACAGAGACCTAAGGTAACCGTGAAGGAGCTGCAGAATTCCGCAGCCGAGACTGAAGTATCTGTACATAGGATGACAATAAGTCGTACGCTCCATAGAGTTGGGGTTTATGGCAGAGTGGTCAGAAGAAAGCCCTTACTTTCAGCTAAAAACAAAAAGGCATGTGGTAGACTCCCAAAATGTATGGAGGAAGGTGCTGATTGAACTTTTTGGCCATCAAAGAATATGCTATGTCTGGCGCAAAACCAACACCTCGCATCACCCATAACTGTCCAGAGTAGGAGAAAATCCCCATAGAAAACATAACTCCTCTTCTAAAATGGACAAAGATGTCAGCGTGTCACTGTGGTCATGATGTCAGCAGAGAGCACTGTGTTCCAAAAAGAAAATAATTTCCTCTGTAGTATTAAGCAGCTAATAAGTACTGGAATGATTAAGATTTTCGAAGTAATTTACAAATCTGTTTAACTTTCTGGCACCAGTTGATAAAAAAAAAAAAAAAAAAGATTTCTACCGGAGTACCCCTTTAACTCCTTGGGACGGAGCCCATTATAACCCTAAGGACGGGAGCATTTTTTGCAATTCTGACCACTGTCACTTTAAGCATTAATAACTCTGGGATGCTTTTAATTTTCATTCTGATTCCGAGATTTTTCACAAAATCGGAATTTTTCAGGGACCAATTCAGCTTTGAAGTGGATTTGAAGGGTTATTAGAAATACCCCACAAATTACCCCATTATAAAAACGGCACCCCTCAAAGTATTCAAAATGACATTCAGTCAGCGTTTTAACCCTTTAGGTGTTTCACAGGAATAGCAGCAAAGTGAAGGAGAAAATTCGAAATCTTCATTTTTTACACTCACATGTTCTTGTAGACCCAGTTTATGAAATTTTACAAGGGGTAATAGGAGAAAAAGCCCCCCAAAATTTGTAACCTAATTTCTCTCGAGTAAGGAAATACCTCAGATGTGTATGTCAACTGTTCGGCGGGCGCAGTAGAGGGCTCAGAAGGGAAGGAGCGACAATGGGATTTTGGAGGCTGAATTTTAATGAAATGGTTTTTGGGGGCATGTCGCATTTAGGAAGCCCCTATGGTGCCAGAACAGCAAAAAAAAAAAAACACATGGCATACTATTTTGGAAACTACACCCCTCAAGGCATGTAACAAGGGGTCTGGTGAGCCTTAACATCCCACAGGTGTGTGACGACTTTTCGTTAAATTCGGATGACGTGTAAGGCGGTGGACGACGTGTAAGGGGGTGTATGTGTAGTGTTTTATTTTTTATTATTTGTTAGTGTAGTGTAGTGTTTTTAGGGTACATTCACACAGGCAGGGGTTCACAGTAAGTTTCCTTGAAGGAAACCCACTGTAAACCTGCCCGTGTGAGTGTTCCCTGTACATTCACATGGGAGGGGGGGGGGGGGGGGGGGCAAACCTTCAGCTGTGGCAAAATGACAACTCCCAGACAGACTGTACATGCTGGGAGTTGAAGTTTTACAACAGCTGTAGGCGCACTGGTGGGGAACTACTGATTTAGAAAACAGACTCTAGCTCAGTGATTCCAACCCATGTGCCTCCAGCTGTTGCAATACTACAACTCACAGCATGTACGGTCTGTCAGTGCACTCTGGGAGTTGTAGTTTTGCAACAGCTGGAGGCACACGGGTTGGAATCACTGAGTTAGGAAACAGACTCTAACTCAGTGTTTCCCAACCAGTGTGCCTACAGCTGTTGCAAAACTACAATTCCCAGCAAGGCCAGACAGTCAGGGATGCTGGGCGTGTAGTTCTGCAATATCTGGCCCTTCAGATGTTGCAGAACTACAACTCCCAGCATGACTGGACAGTCTGGTCATGTTAGGAGTTGTAGTTATGCAACAACTGGGGAAGAACAGTTTGGAGACCGCTAAGTAGTGGCCTCCAAACTGTAGCACTCCAGACTACAACTCCAAGCATGCCTAGACTGTCCAGGCATGCTGGGAGTTGTAGTTCTGCAACATCTGAATGGCCAGATATTGCAGAACTACATGCCCAGCATCCCTGACTGTTTGGCCATGCTGGGAATTGTAGTTTTGCAACATCTGGAGGGCTACAGTTTGGAGACCACCATATAGTGGTCTCCAAACTGTGCCACTTCAGATGTTGCAAAACTACAACTCCCAGCATGTCCAGACAGTCAGTGCATGCTGAAAGTTGTAGTTTTGCAACATCTGGAGGACCACAGTTTAGAGACCACTACACAGTGGTCTCCAAACTGTGACCCTCCAGATGTTGCAAAACTACAACTCTCAGCATGCCCAGACAGCCTCTGGCTGTGTGGGCATGCTGGGAGTTGTAGTTTTGCAGCTTTTAGAAGGCCACAGTGAAGATCACTTATCGCGATCTTCACTGCAGCCTTCTCCGCCGCACTTTCCGGCCGCGGTTCCTCCTGCTGCAGCCGCTGGTTCCTGATGCCGCCTCCGCCGCCTCTGAAGGTCCGGGTAAGCCGGACCATGCTCCCCCCTCTCCGCCCGTGTTTCTCCCGCTCTGCACCGACTTCGATGTCGAGGTTCTCTGGTTTGAATGATGGGATAGTGCAAGCAGACATTCCCCCTCTATTTTGTAGGTACCGAGTAACAGGAGACTTAATAACTAGGGTTGTGGACACTACCGGAATGATGACAGCAGACTTGGGTACTGGAGACTCTATATTGATGATCGGGGATACTTGCAGAAATTGCAGCGCAGCACTGACTTTGTGGGCAACAGCTGGAGACGAGCACAGCAGCCGGAATTTCCAAGATGGCTGAGCCCGGAACTTCCTGCTTGAGTCTGGTCGGGAAAGTTTTCCCCTGTGCAACACAGGGTGGTAATTATAGTTTCTCCTCGCTGTGTTAAAGAGGCATCAATGCTGGAGACTGACATTGGTATGAGCTGTGACCGCTCGCAATCGCGGGAATTTCTGGACCAGATTAACCCTTACAGGTGCGGACTTTACAAAGGGCTGCACGGCTTCCACACTGTTCACAATGGCAGACAATAAACTGGAGTTCACCTCCCCCTATGTTTCACAAGCTCGCCTCAACATGCAAGTTTAACTGAAAAAATCCCGTACACTTTCTGGCACAATTTCTTTTCGCATTGGCATGCAAATTTTCGGCAGTACAGGCACAGTCGCATAAGACGCACACCCGTAACCTGTTGTAACACCAAAAGTTGTGAGGGTGCGATGAAAGGACAGATGTTATTACCCTAGGGGCAGATGGCCTTCACCCCTTGTGTTTGTGATGCTAGGGTGTGGTTATCCTCTACACCACCCGAGATATGGCCACTGGTTCCTGGGCCAGGTGCAGCGCAAATAATTACTCCGATGCAAGGTTACGGAACAACAGCAGCTTTATTGAGGCAGACAGATGTGAAAAGTCTTTACAGCTCCGTTAATGAAAGTTCAAAGAAGGTCGACACTGCAAATAGGTAGTTGGTGCCCGAGGACCAAATATAACAATGATCCAAATGAAGAAAGGGTCCCGACACTCAATTGCTTGTGAAATCTCAGTAATTTATTTATGCAAAATGCATAGCATACAGGCAGGTACGCGTTACGGCTCAATAGCCTTTGTCAACCATGTGCAGGTAACTGTTGAGATACACCTTATATAATTGCACCCGGTTCACAGTAACCACGTCATCAATAATTACTATTGTCATTCAAAACATAGTATAGATTTAAACATAACGCATGTAAATAAAAAAATAACATAGTACTTGAAAAGTTTCTCATAGCGGAGATTCATTGTAGAATGTGGACTCATTTTCCGCTCTGTAAAAAAATCTGCAAAATAGACACATTAACTCATGCAATGCCAGTCACTATACCTCTATCATTATAGTAGCTGTGAGAGCTCATAGTCACGGTTCATACCGCGCGGTTCCAGAGTCCCTAAACGGTGTATCCAAAAGGCTTCCTTCTGGATGAGCAATTTTTTTTAAATCGCCCCCTCTTCGTGGTTGCACAACTTCATCAATAACCTGATAATGTAACTGTGATATGGAGTGATTTTTACTTTTAAAATGTGCAGGAATGGGAAGAAGGAGGTTTTGACATCTGATGCTTGATTTATGGCGATTGATGCGGTCTCCCACACGCTGGTTAGTCTCTCCAACGTATAGGAGACCGCAAGGACATTTTATTAAATATACAACATTGCGAGACTGACATGTGAAAAACTTGGTGATAAAGAATTTTTTTCCAGTGTGGGGGATGTAAAATTTGATTTCCTTTTATCACATTATTGCATTGAGCGCAATTCAGACATGGGAAGGTACCAGTGCGTTTTGTTCCTAAGAAGGTTTGCCTGCTCATTTGTTTTCCACCAATGTCTGCTCTGATTAAAGTATCTTTAATGTTTTTTGGTCGTTTATTGCAGATCAAAGGGGGAGTTTTAAATTCTTCTATTTGGGGATAAGATTTTTGAAGTATGTTCCAGTAGTTTCTGATAATGTTATCTATTTTGTATGTCAGGGGATGATATGTACGAATAAATGGAATGATTTTGGATTCTTTACTGCGAGTTGTTTTATTTTGGGGGTAGGAGGAATGGAATTTTTTTTTAGGGTAACCCCTTTTGCTAAATTTATCCTCCAATTCTTTAATTCTCAAAGTACGTAATTCTGGATCCATCACTATCCTCTCTATTCTTTCTTTCTGGGAGATAGGAATAGATTTTTTGATGGACGGGGGACTTTCACCTGAAGGGGTACACGGTTGATGGAAGCTTGGCTGCGTGGTTAGGCCTTGGTCTCCCTTAGGACTCTTGACACTCTCAGGTCTTGACTGTACTGCTCCTCAGCATGCATAGAACTGCAGCTAACTAGCTCCTCCCAAGTATTTAAGGGAGCAATTTGGAGGGGTCCTATAGGTCACCCACAAGTCACCTGGTCACTGACACCTTCCCTGGTTACTTGACTTGGAAACAACATTTAAAGGCACAGTAACATCAGAAAGACAAATTAATAAATAACATAAGGCATTGTTAACCATTTAGGGTCTGTAGAATGGAGGTGGACCCAGGGGGACTGAAACAGAGTCCGCCAAACAGGACAGAAAAGGGTACAGGAGGGCACCTACCACACAAGCTTAAAATTGTACTCACTGCTCAGTATCCTCCCAGGGGTGTATCTAATGCACATTTTTGCAGACAATAGCGCAGGATCCCAAACCAACTGTAGGACCTTGAGGCAACAGTTTTTTTCTGTTGGCAATCAGGCCCATGAAACTTCTCCTGACTGCACCCTTTAGGTTTTGTTGTGGACACCCTGGCAGCATGGATTTAGCTAGGTGAAAATGCAGCTTGGTCTCTTTCCTGGGTCTCTACTCAACGTCTCACCTCAGGACAGGTGACCAGGGTTTTTATAGATCCACACTCACATGTGCTTGACATATGCTTTTGCTCTTAAATTGAACCATATGTTTTTTTTTCTGCACTTTCTATGGGAAAACACTACCATACATTTTGGCCAGTTGGTGGCGCTGTTATGTAACTTATGTACAAACTGTATGTAAACTCTGCAGCACATATCTGTGGTGTGGAACAGTAACTCTTTTACTGCCTTGCAGCTGTAACCAGACTGGGAAATAAATACATAAAGCATGCGCAAAATGGTGGCACATGGGGTATTCTGGCTTTATGCATTGGGTTGTGGATGAGCCCTACTGCCTTTAAAGGGGTATTATGGAATAGTAACCCTTTTATTGCCTTGCAGCTGTTACCAGACTGGGAAACAAATATATAAAGCATTCACATAATGGTGGCACATTTTTAAATGCACCTTATTCACTATCCAAAGGATAGGGGATAAGATGTATGATTGCAGGGGTCCCACTGCTGGGGACCCCCGCGATCTTGGTGCAGCCCCCGGCATTCTGTGCCGGGCGCTGCCTCGAAGAATGGAGGGGGCGTGGCATGACATCACTAGGGGGCGTGGCCGTGACATCACCTTACCGTCTCGGAGACAGCGCACGGCGCAGAATGCCGGGGGGCTGCACCGAGATTTCAGTGGGACCCCTGCGATCATACATCTTATCCCCTATCCTTTGGATAGTGAATAAGGTGCATTTAAAAATCTGCCACCATTATGTGCATGCTTTATATATTTGTTTCCCAGTCTGGTAACAGCTGCAAGGCAATAAAAGGGGTTACTATTCCATAATACCCCTTTAAAGGCAGTAGGGCTCATCCACAACCCAATATTTCATTTATGGGGAATTACAGCAGCAACTAAATGCATTTAGGAATGTAGACATGGTCAAGACAATTTTCCAAAGTACAAACTGAGCATCAGAATGAGGTAGAAAGGGGATTTAACCCCTTAAGGACTTTTCCGTTTTCTCACTTTTTTCTCCTCACCTTTTAAAAACCATAACCCTTTCAATTTTGCACCTACAGACCCATATAAGGGCTTTTTTTTGTGCCACCAATTCTACTTTGCAATGACATCAGTCATTTTACCCAAAGATCTATGACAAAACAAAAAAATAAAAATAATAAAAACATTTTGTGACTTTCTGGGGCTTCTGTTTGTACGCAGTGCATTTTTCAGTAAAAATTACACCTTATATTTATTCTGTAGGTCCATATGATTAAAATGATACCCTACTTAATTCTGTCTTCTGGAAAAATACATAACTACATGCACAAAACTTTATACGTTTAAAAATGTCCTCTTCTGACCTCTATAACTTTTTTTTATTTTTTCACATACAGGGATGTATGAGGGCAAATTTTTTTGCACCATGATCTGAAGTTACCATTTTTGTTTTGATCGGACTTTTTGATTAATTGTTTTTTATTCATTTTTTTATGGTATAAAAAGTGACCAAAAATGTGCTATTTTGGACTTTGGAATTTTTTTTGCGTGTACGCCATTTACCGTGATGTTTAATTAATTATATATTTTTATAGTTCGGACATTTACGCATGCGGCGATACCATATATATATATATATATATATTATATATATATTTTTTTTTATTTATTTTTTTATTTACATAGTTTATTTTTTATGGGAAAAGGGGGATTCAAACTTTTATTAAGGAAAGGGGGTTAAATCACATTTATTAACTATTTTTTTACACATTTTTTGCAATGTTATAGCCCCCATAGGGGGCATGCAATACGTTGATTACCAGCACTGATCAATGCTATGCTATAGCATTGTATTGCTCAGTGTTATTGGTGGTCGATTGCTCAAGCCTGGATCTCAGGCTTGGAGCAATCAATCGCCGATCGGACGCGCAGGAGGCAGGTAAGGGACCCTCCTCGTGCGTCCTAGCTGATGGGGGCACCCAACTGAGCAGCCAGGAATGCTTTTCTTTTCATTTTTTTCATTTATCAAAGTTGATCGCTGCATCTAAAGGGTTAATACCGGACATCACTGCCATCAGTGATGTCCGGAATTAGCCCCAGGTCCCGGCTACTGTTAGCCACTGGGACCGACCCGATATGTCACGGGGTCACCACGTGACCCCGTGTTATATCGCGGGAGTGGACGCAGGGCGTACAGGTGCGCCCTGCGTCCTTAAGAGGTTAAGGGACTTCGAATTTGGTATGGTTGTTGGTGCCAAACACACTGGTCTGAGTATTGCAGAAACTGACGATCCACTGGTATTTTTAAGCACAAACAGGGGGAGATTTATCAAAACCTGTCCAGAGGAAAAGTTGCCCAGTTGACTATAGCAACCAATCAGCTTGTCTCTTTCATTTTTAACAAAGCCTCAGCAAAATGAAAGAAGCAATCGGATTGATTGCTATGGGCAACTGGGCAATTTTTCCTCTGGACAGGTTTTGATAAATCTCCCCCAAACAATCTCTAGGGTTTACAGAAAATTGTCCAAAAAAGAGAAAATATCCAGTGAGTAGCAGTTGCGTGAACAAAAATACCTTGCTTATGTCAGAGGAGAATGGGCAGACTGGATGACAGAAAGGCAACAGTAACTCAAATTATCACTTAATAAAACAAAGAAAGGATGCAGAATACCTTCTCTGAACGTACAACACATCCAACCATGAAGCAAATGGGCTACAGCAATAGATGGGCTACAGCCGTGGAGCACAGTGGGTGCCAATTATGTACCAAAATTGGACAATGGAAGACTGGAATGCTGCCTTTTCTGATGAGTCTTTATTCCAGCTTTGACATACCGATGGCAGGGTCAGAATTTGGTGTAAACATGAAGGCATGAATTGTGTCAGTGGTTTAGGCTGGGGGTGTTGAAATGGTGTGAGGGACATTTTCTTGGTACATTTTGGGTCCTTTAGCACCAACTGAGTATTGTTTGAATGTGACATTTAACTGCATCATAGATATGCAGCTGACTAATCTGCAGCAAATGTGTGATGCCATCATGTGCTAATGGACCCAAATCTCTAGAAAGTTACCAGCACCTTGTAGAAAGTATGCCACAGAAAAGGAGGACAGTTCTGAAGGCAAAAGGGGGTCCAACTTTTTACTAGCAAGGTGTGCCTAATAAAATGGCCAGTTATATTCAGTATAGACAAGGGGGGAAATTTATCAAAACCTGTGTAGATGAAAAGCAGGGCAGTTGCCCACAGCAACCAATCAGATTGCTTCTTTCATTTTTGACAAGTCCTGTGCAAAATGAAAGAAGCAATCTGATTGGTTGCTATGGGCAAGATGGCAACTTTTCCTCTACACAGGTTTTGATAAATCTCCACAGTGCCCAAAGAATGTCATACTTTTCCCACATATTGCCAGTTTGTAGAGATTGCTTTCCTTGGCTACATACAGTCAAACCATGCCCACAATGATCCCAATGGTTTCCTGTAAAGTGCAGATCCCAAATGGCAGATCAACAGTCAACTTCAGGTGGATCCCTAGGAATCACCTTCCTGAGTTTTTTGCCTTAATTTTATGGAAATATTACCTAAATTTCTTTAGATGACACAGCGCAAACTAGTAGAAAACACTAAACAAATTGAATAGACAGTAAGAGGGGAATTTATTACTGTATTTAGAGCTTTTTTTAATGTGTTTTTTAACGTAAAAATTTGCGCAAGAGGTTTTTTGCTTTTTTCTTGGTGCAAAATCTGATAGAATTCTTCATAGCCATGTCTATGGTTAAGTTTACCATAGAGCACTTTCTACTGTAGAATCAAATTTATTAACTGCTTTTTTTCTTTTTTTAAATGCAAAAAAATGCGCAAAAGCACTTTTCTTGCTCAAATATACACCACCTCAGAGGACACGTATCAAAGTGTCAGAAAGCATCTGAGAATGTGAAATTTGTGTTCCCCTTTGCATTTTGGAAACATAATCTATTAACTATTTTGGGACAGTTAGGACTACTACTCCCATCGTGGACAGACTCTGCCCATGATGGGAGTTATAATCATTGGGCTGAGGGGAAGATCGCACTTGGTCATTCTCCAGAGACCGGCTGCGATACGCATTTATTAACTGTAAAAGCCTGCGGCACATGCGGCTACACTGCGCTCCCGGCGGGGAATACTGTACGCGCTGTAATCATTTATAATCCCTGCCGCCTGAAGACGGGAGCTCTGATTGGGGAAAAGCTATTCACCAATCAGAGCTCCCATCTCCCGGCGGCGGGGATTATGAATTATGAGAGCTGTATACAGGAGCCAGCGGGGAGCGCAGTGGAGCCACCGGCTTGTACAGTTAATAAATGCAGATCGCAGCAGGTTTCAGGAGAATGACCTGCTGCGATCTGTCCATCAGCCCCTGTACTATAACTCCCATCATGGATTAATGAAGATTTGAGATACTTCATACAAGTTTGACAAAATTACTAGAAGACCCAATACTGGTGCCCTCAGGGCCAGCCCTACCATGGATCCCGGTAGGGCCATGGTCCCAGGTGGCACTTTTTAGGGGCAGCACTCTTGTGCCACTGCACTGCCACTAGCCCCCCATCCCACAGCAGCCATCCGGGGGGGTACCCCCCAGGAAGTACCCCCCTGCGGCAGCCGGAGCAAAGAAGCAGAAGACCGCTGTGAAAACAGCGGTCTCCTGCTTCTGCATACCTCCGGTGAGTGATTGATCACTCACAAGAGGCCGGAACTTCCTCTGCGCTCCAGCGCATTAGTGACTTCATCAGACGCCGGAGCGCAGATGAAGAGGCAAGAAGATGCCTGAGGGAGCCGCCGGGAAAGAAGAAGAAAGATTCGAAGGAGGTAAGCATGTGTGTCGGGGGGCTGTGGGGTGCCTAACTTATGTGGGGAAGCATCTGCCTCACTAATGCGGGGGAGCATCTGCCTTACTAATGTGGGGGAGCCCCTGCTTTACTAATGTTGGGGAACATCTGCCTTACTAATGTGGGGGAACATTTGCCTAACTAATGTGGGAGAACATCTTCCTAACTAATGTGGGGGAACAATAGTCTAATGTGGGGGAACATTTGCTGCCTAATGTGGGGGAACATCTGCTTACCTAATGTGGGGTTACATCTGCCGCCTAATCTATTGTAGGGGAACATCTGCCTACCTAATGTGAGGGAACATCTGCCACCTAATTTGGGGGAACATCTGCTTACCTAATGTAGGGGAACCTCTGCTTTCTAACCTATTGTGGGGGAACATCTGCCGCCTGACCTATTGTGGGGGAATACAGCACAGGGGGATCAGAGGTGGGGGGTAACTAAAATGGCATGGGGGGGTGACAATTAAATGGCACAGGGGGGGGTAATTAAAATGGCACATGCTGATCAGAGTGGCCACTTCAATTCCCAATCCCCCCTCTGACCCCCTGTGCCATTTTAATCCCCTTCATCCACCCTTTGCCATTTAAATTCCCAACCCCCCCTTTCATCCCCATGTACCATTTCAATCCCCCCCCCTTTGATCCCCCTCTGCCATTTCAATAAAGTTATTTATCTAATCTCCAATCCATAGGATTGGTGCCTACCCCCTGCGATCTCGGGGCTGACACCATGGCTTGGAGCTTCCCTGTTCATGACATCGCGCCACGTATTATCCATCCATGTCTATGGGAGGGGGCGTGGCCATCATGCCTCCTCCCATAGACAAGAATGTAGAGAAGGGGGTGATGTCTGGTGTCACCCGCCATTGGGCCCGGAGCAGAGTTTGCTCTGTGCACTGGATGACTGGGGTGCAGCGCCACAAGATTCCGGGGGATCCCAGCAGACATCTTATCCCCTATTCTTTGCATAGGAGACATGATGTCTATGGACAGAATACATCTTTTATCTTACATTCAACTCTGCAATAAATTGATAAGCCATAGTCTTGTATTTTGACTTTCAACCACATCTACTTCTTTCTGCAGTTGTTTTATCGGTCTTTGAATACTGAGATGTGACTAGGGAAAAAGCAGACACCAACACAGACATTAAAAAACAAATTTATAGAACAACACGTGTGATAAAGGTTATCAAGAGGCAACACAAACTATGTAACAAAGAGGAAATAATGTGTCAGGTAAAGTTTCACTTGAATTAAAGGGGTTATCCAGGAAAAAACTATTTTTATATATATCAACTGGCTCCAGAAAGTTAAACAGATTTGTAAATTGCTTCTCTTAAAAAATCTTAATCCTTTCAGTACTTATGAGCTACTGAAGTTGAGTTGTTCTTTTCTGTCTAAGTGCTCTCTGATGACACCTGTCTCGGGAACTGTCCAGAGTAGAATCAAATCCCCATAGAAAACCTCTTCTACTCCATGCAGTTCCCGAGACAAGCAGAGATGTCAGCAGAGAGCACTGTTGCCAGACAGAAAAGAACAACTCAACTTCAGGAGCTGATAATTATTGGAAGGATAAAGATTTTGTAATAGTAGTAATTTACAAATCTGTTTATCTTTCTGTAGCCAGTTGATATATATAAAAATTTTTTTTCCTGGAAATTGATTTATTCTTGTTAGGAACCAAGGCAATGCTGCTTGTCCCATTAGTTTCCTCTGTATGCTTTGATGTAAAACATAATTGTCATAATATACATAAGTATATAGTAGTGTAAAATATATTTTACAGAGACATCTAAATTTGACAACTGTGAGAAAGCCCTATTCACCACTGACAGTACGTCATGTGCATTGGTACTGGAAAGAATAATGTTATATGAGGACAACCTATGTTAATATGTTGCAGTGTCTGTAAATCTACGTATCCAAGTGCTGAGTCAGCCTATGCAATCACATTCTGCCACCTGCCGCATTAGAATTATTTTCCACTCATCGCCAAATGATTCTGTCTGCTTCATTCTTTGACAAATTGTTGTGGAATGCAGACGGTGGTCACGCAGATTTTCCTCCATAAGTGGTGGACTAATACTGTGAAGTCAATAAAGGAATTCAGGCCATCTGTTGTAGAGCTGTTGGAGGGAATACCCCCTGAGGACTAAGAGCATTTAAATGCACTTGATGTTCTATCATTTGAACCCAAAGTAGTAGAAGACACATAATGACACCTCCGCTATTCAAACACAACGCTTTCATGGTTCTTCTGGCAAGGACCATACCTGGCAAGGCCTTCACATGTTTCGTGTAGTCATCTATCAACATTTTGGTTTCATTTCAATGTTTCATTGCTGTGCTGTTTATGCTGTCCAGTCTGGGAATTAAGTTCCTTATTGGGTGGCAGCCAGAAGCTCTCCAGCTTTACTTGCCAATGTCACCAGCTGCTACTGTAAGTAAATATAAGGTACAAAGGCATATTTAAGATGAAAAATGACAGGAAATCCAAACATAATATGGATTTGGAAACAGCAAGGATTATTTATGAAAGCTAATAGTAAACAATAAGATTACAGCTGTGAAGTGTATTTCACAAGTAGAAGCAGAGATTTTATTATTTACGATGGGTGACTTGTGGCCATTCACATTGGCATTCTATTGCAGTGAGAGAGGGACAAAGAGCAGTGTGTGATGCACAGAAAAGCATTTTTACAGCAGCGATTCACCTCAAGCCCAAATCCAGACTAGAAGCACTGATAGAGAAGGGAGAGCGATTAACCTCTTCAGGACATAGGGCATATGGATACGCCCTGCATCCCGAGTCCTTAAGGACCGAGGGCGTATCCATACGCCCGTGGGAATTCCGGCCCCCACCGCTAGCCGGTTGGGGACCGGAGCCGGATGCCTGCTGAAATCATTCAGCAGGCATCCCGGCATATCGCCCAGGGGGGGTCATTATGCCCCCCCATGTCGGCGATCGCCGCAGATCGCTGGACAATTCAGTCCAGCGATCTGCGGCGATTCCGGGTCAATCGGGTCTCCAGTGACCCGGTGACCCAGAATTACTGGCTGTTCGGGGCTGTCTCTGACGGCCCCGAACAACCAGAGCCTGAAGGGGTGAGGTGGCACTGGTGCCACCTCACGATCGCCCTGATTCATCGCCCTGATTACCGGCCGACCAATCAGGGCACCTGCTGCGGGTGTCACTCCCGCACCCGCTCCGCCCCTCTTCCGGAGGACGTGAGCGGGTGCGGGACGTGCACCCCGGGTGCTGGGGACCCCGATCCCCGGCGTCAATGTTGGGATCGGGGCCCCAGGAGCAGCGGCGGCAGCGGGACTGACTCTCCGGCGCTGGATCGTTGGAGGTGAGTGACAGCCTCCTGCTGTTGCTTAGCAACAGCTCCCAGCATGCAAAAAGGGCATGCTGGGAGCTGTAGTTATGCAACAGCAGGAGGCAGACAACCACAACTCCCAGCATTCCCTTATGGGCATGCTGGGACTTATGGTTTTGCAACAGCTGGAGGCACATGTTTTCTATGGAAAAGTGTACCTTCAGCTGTTGTATAACTACAACTCCCAGCTTGCACAAACAGCTAAAGTGCATGCTGGGAGTTGTAGTGGTGCATCTGCTGGTTGCATAACTACAACTCCCAGCATTCCCGTTGGCTGTCGGTGACTGCTGAGAGTTGTAGTTTTGCAACAGCTGAAGGCACACTGGTTGTGAAACTCAGAGTTTTTTTTTTTTTACTTAACTTAGTGTTTCACGACCGGTGTGCCTCCAGCTGTTGCAAACTACAACTCAGCAGTCACCGTACACCATGCACCGTACATGCTGGGAGTTGTAGTTTTGCAACAGCTGGAGGCACACTGGTTGTGAAACACTGAGTTGGGTCACAAACTCAGTGATACATAACCAGTGTGCCTACAGTTGTTGCAAAACTACAACTCTCAGCAGTCACCGACAGCCAACGGGCATGCTGGGAGTTGTAGTTTTGCAACAGCTGGATGTCCCCCCCCCAATGTGAACGTAAAGGGTACACTCACATGGGCGGAGGATTACAGTAAGTATCTGGCTGCAAGTTTGAGCTGCTGCAAACTTTCTGCTGCAACTCAAACTGCCAGCGAGAAACTACTGTGAACCCCCCGCCCGTGTGACTGTACCCTAAAAACACTACACTACACTAACAAAAAATAAAATAAAAAGTTAAAAACACTACATATACACATACCCCTATACAACCCCCCTCCCCTCCCCAATAAAAATGAAAAACGTCTGGTACGCCACTGTTTCCAGAACGGAGCCTCCAACTGTTGCAAAACAACTCCCAGTATTGTCGGACAGCCGTTGACTGTCCAGGCATGCTGGGAGTTTTGCAACAGCTGGAGGCACCCTGTTTGGGAATCACTGGCGTAGAATTCCCCTATGTCCACCCCTATGCAAGTCCCTAATTTAGGCCTCAAATGCGCATGGCGCTCTCACTTTGGAGCCCTGCCGTATTTCAAGGCAACAGTTTAGGGTCACATATGGGGTATCGCCGTACTCGGGAGAAATTGTGTTACAAATTTTGGGGGGTATTTTCTGCTTTTACCAGACACACCATGGCTGTATGCAGTGGAGATGGAGTCTCTCCGAGTCACTTGCACAAATGGCATGATGCATGCTCAATTGCTTGTATAGTAATCGCCAAATTGTCACCATTTGGCATCGGGATGACTTCTGGCTCTCCACCTTATTGGACCCTCGCTACCGCCACAAAATGGGGGCCTTTTTTACTCCCACTTAGAGGGAGGACAAACTGACCTACTACAGAGACATCCTACTGTTACGCCGAGCGCTCCGGGTCCCTGCTCCTCCCCGGAGCGCTCACGGCGTCTCTCTCTCTGCAGCGCCCCGGTCAGACCCGCTGACCGGGAGTGCTGCACTGACATTGCCGGCGGGGATGCGATTCGCATAGCGGGACGCGCCCGCTCGCGAATCGCATCCCAAAGCACTTACCCGTCCCGGTCCCCGGCTGTCATGTGCTGGCGCGCGCGGCTCCGCTCTCTAGGGCGCGCGCGCGCCAGCTCTCTAATATTTAAAGGGCCAGTGCACCAATGATTGGTGCCTGGCCCAATCAGCCTAATTAGCTTCCACCTGCTCCCTGGCTATAATACCTCACTTCCCCTGCACTCCCTTGCCGGATCTTGTTGCCTTGTGCCAGTGAAAGCGTTTAGTGTTGTCCAAAGCCTGTGTTTCCAGATCTTCTGCTATCCACATTGACTACGAACCTTGCCGCCTGCCCCGACCTTCTGCTACGTCTGACCTTGCCTCTGCCTAGTCCTTCTGTCCCACGCCTTCTCAGCAGTCAGCGAGGTTGAGCCGTTGCCAGTGGATACGACCTGGTTGATACCGCCGCAGCAAGACCATCCCGCTTTGCGGTGGGCTCTGGTGAATACCAGTAGCATCTTAGAACCGGTCCACCGACACGGTCCACGCCAATCCCTCGCTGACACAGAGGATCCACATCCAGCTAGCTGAATCATGACACCTACCTGTTACACTCTGCGCTCTGGCCGCAAGCACCGATTGTGAGCCCAGAGTCCCCATGTCCCCGTCTGCTGGCAAGGCCGGGATTCTTATTGCGGGACATGCCCGCATGCGAATCCCGGCCTGTCACTCACCATGCTCCGCTGCCGCCTCCATCCCTGTGTCTCAGCTCTGGTGCGCTCGTCCCCGTCTCCAAGGGCGCGCGCGCCGGAGCTCTGAAATTTAAAGGGCCAGTATGCCAATAATTACTGTTTGCACCTGACGCTACTTTATAAAGTCCCTGTACCTCCCACACTTCCCTGCCGGATCTTCAGTGCCCCTAGCCTGAGATTAAGCGTCCCTTATAGGTTGTTAGCCTTACCCGTGTATCCAGACCTTTCACTACATTGTTAGACTCCGCACCTTTGCCGTCTGCCTTGACCTTCTGCTACGTTTGACTACGCTACTGTCTTTGGTACCTCGCCTTGCTCAGGTACCTGTGTGGTTGAGCCGTGTCGGGGGGTAGCGACCTGGGTGTCACCTGCTGCGGCAAGCCCATCCTGCCTTGCGGCGGGCTCTGGTGAAGACCAGCGGCAACTTAGACTCAGCTCCCCGATGTGGTCCGAGCCATCTGCCACACAGGTTAGAGGATCCACATCCAGCTCTGTTACACTACACTGTGCCATCGTCCATCCTCTTCCAGGTCTTACTCGGGAGGCCCTCTGCACTCACCTTCCACTGCCATGGCTGCTGGGGAGGGGTGAGGTGGCAGGAGCAGTACCAACTCCATCAGCAGAAATCTGAGTCTATAGTCGCCGACGAGTAGCTTTCTTCACCAGCATAGTGAAGCAACTCATCAGTAGCGGGTAGATCTGGAGCAGGACCTGAACCAGCAGGTGGTGGAATACCTTGACATGACCATGCCATCACACCTTGAAGATCCGCTGGACTTCTGAGCAGCCAAACTTGATTTGTGGCCTCAACTAGCAAAGTTTGCCCTGGAAAAGCTGTCCTGCCCAGCCAGTAGTGTGCCATCAGAGCGGGTGTTTAGTACGGCGGGGGCCACAGTCACCCCAAGGAGAACTCGTCTGTCCACGAAAATTGTGGAGAGTCTGATCTTTGTGAAGATGAATCAGGCATGGATAAGCCAGGATTTCCACCCACCACTGTCTGATGCATCAGAGTAGATTGACCATGGTGCCACACCAACACTTCACAAATATGGATAGTGCAAAACATATTTAGGGTGCTGCTCCCCAGTTACAGACATTCCTCCTCATCAGACAACAAGAAAGTTTTGAGGATATGCATTAGCTAAAACTTACATTTTCTTAGGATTAAATATATGGACCCCAATGTTTTTATATCTAAGAAAAGGAAATGCAAAGAGTAACACTTGCCAAGAGGGGAATTAATAATGCGAGAGTGGGGCCTTACAGGGGAAATTTTACCCCCACCAGTTACAATGAACCATACATTGTTCCCTTCCACCTTTTAGAGGTCTTTGCATTACATCAATACTTGGTGGTATAGGTGGCGTATGGTGTTTTTTGCACACCTTTCCTTTTGTTTGATTTAAAAAAAAATTGGGTACATATATTTTATCTAAAGAATATTATTAAAAGTTAAGCTTTACATAATGCATATCCTCAATACTTACTTGTGCACACTAACACTTTTAGGAAAGGGACTGTTTTCTTCTGCTACTATTCTGATCCTGCCACCCACCTGATGCCACACATCTGATGCCAGGTTTCCTTTTTTCACCCACCTTCATCACCGGGTACTGGTATTGCCACTCACAGCCCCACTATGTCATCTGGTTATTTTCAGGACTCCTGATGCTGCTGATACCCCCTCCAGGCTGTCTCATTCTGCCACCATGTGTTCTCCTCATCCTGATGCCAGCTCCAGGCTGTCTCATTCTGACACCATATGTTCTCATGCTGATGCCACCTCCAGGCTGTCTCATTCTGCAACTATATGGTCTCCTCATGCTGCCGCCAACTCCAGGCTGTGTCATTCAGCCACTATATGGTCTCCTTTAGCTGCGGCTAACTCCAGACTGTGCCATTCAGCCACTATATGGTCTACTCATGCTTCCGCCACCTCCAGGCTGTGTCATTTAGCCATTATATGGTCTTGTCATGCTGCCGCCAACTCCAGGCTGTGTCATTCAGCCACTTTATGGTCTCGTCATGCTGCCAATACCTCCAGACTGTGTCATTCATCCACTGTATGGTCTCCTCATGATTCCGCCACCTCCAGACTGTGTCATTCAGCCATTATATGGTTTCCTCCTGCTGCCGCCAACTCCACACTGTGCCATTCAGCCACTTTATGGTCTACTCACCTCCAGGCTGTTTCATTCAGCCACTATATGGTCTCCTCTTGCTGCCGCCAACTCCAGGCTGTGTCACTCAACCGCCATGTGGCCATTAAATAAGTTAAATAAAACTTTTTAGGTTCATCTATTTGAAATCTTCAATTTAAATGTTAAAAAGTATCTTTAATCTTTTAAATTGTGAGGCCCTATGGTCTCGTCAGGATGTTGCCACCTCCAGGCTGGGTCATTCAGCCACAATATAGACACCTCATGCTGCCACCACCTCCATGCTCTCTCATTCAGCCACAATATGGTCTTCTCATGCTGCCACCACCTCCACGCTGTGTCATTCAGCCACTATATGGTCTCCTCATGCTGCCGCCACCTCCACGCTGTGTCATTCAAGCACTATATGATCTCCTCTTGTTGCCGCCACCTCCACGCTGTGTTTTTTAGCCACTATATGGTCTCCTCATACTGATGCCACCTCCAGGCTCTGTCATTGTGCTGCTCTGCGACAGTGATTCTAATAGCAATGCCTTTAATCTGCATGTCATACTGAATAACAGTACTATTTCACTAACCCAGCACACACCCTATGTGTGTTACAGAAAGGCAAAGTGTTCTACACTTTTTTTTTCAGAAAATTTGGCAAATCGGCCAAATCGAATTTTTAAAAAATTCACTCATCTCTAATTTTAAGTATTAAGGTCCACCGTGTTTCTTGTCAGTATTTTAACAGCATAAACAGCACCACTCAACTGCAGTAAAAACAATGCTGATAATAATGTTCCAATGTTTCAATATGAAGGGGGGGGGAGATTAGTCCTGTGCGTCATGCAGAATGATGTAAATCATGGAATAAACATACGGTATGTATGTGAAGATTGTGACGATTGTTAACAATGTTCATCAATATTGCGCAAATTAAATAAGAGATGATCCTGTAATAGATACTGGTACACTGTACCGCTCACCCTTAGCCGTTGAAGCGAGTCCTCCCTGGTTCTTGCAGTGAGAGCAGCTGCTAGCGGAGTCCCGCGAGCCCTCTCAGTATGCAGACCTAGATGTGGCGAAGCGGGGGTATCTCGCTAAGTCTGCGGTGCTGGCTATGGTGTGTAGTTCTTCTTGCGCTGCGTTATGTGGTTCTTGTTGTGTTGGCCGGCACATATGGTAAAATTCTCATACTCAGTGACTACACGGTCACTACATACATCAGCATACATGCACTTATATATGCCCCTTGTGTAAAATACTTTTACAGTCAGAGGAAAGAGAATATTGCGCCCTGTTTGTAGTTTATTAGTAGCTACCAAGATAAGATTCTCATCCTCGGTGCTGATGTCTCTCTTGCTTCTGCAGTTGTGCCCGGGTCAGGGTTATTAAAGCGGCTCTTTCAGCTTAATAAATCCTCAGTATAAGTCAGCAAAAAAAGTCAGAATCAAGTTAGTAAATGAGGGCCATAGAGTTCAACACGACAGACATGAAAACAGATTAGTCTGAACAGACTCCAGAACAAACAGGCATAAGCTTAATCCCCTAGAAAACCCTCCAGTAGACACAGGAATAACAATACTATGTGAGTCCCCACGGACAAAGGTAAACGGGATATCTAGATCAGAGCCTCCAGTAGACACAGGAATGTCCCCATGGAGCGATAGCACAGAAAATGGATACAACAGGATATAAATATAGAACCCTGTTCACACTGAACACCAGGCAGGAAAAGCAATCCCTAGAACACCTCCAGTAGAAAAGGAGTCCCCATGGAACGGTAAAAGGGATGCAAACATCTGGACTGTTCACACTGGACACACAAACTGGACACTCCATTCCACTATAGGAGTAGCCATTAATAATAAATCCAAATAGACTACTGGCCAGCGGCACACTCCACCGTGCGGTTAGAATGCTGGCACAGTAGGAAAACAGAAATATAAAACACAGAACTTCATATAAACGGATACAAGAGAAAACACAGTGTGAACAGACAGATAGCAGAAAGGATATACAAATCCTAAAACCAACTAAACAAACACAGCTTAAAATCCACTAAGAGCATGCCACCTTACCATGGCTAAACCAGAACATACAAGGTGTATGCTAAAACAGAGATAGTAATTAAAAGCTCAAATAAGGAGTGTTTAACCCAAAGCCTCCATTAGCAGAATGGCCAGCATGTTAGCAGCTAGACATAAGGAAGTCCATTAATAAATGCAGTATCACCAGCCCTGAGGCTAGGCTGGACTGATCTCAAGTAGACACACCTTAAAGGTTATTGGCTGAAAAAGCCTGAGACATTAACTATTCCCTGACCAGGGAACATAAAACTGTTCACACACAGCAAATCCAATAGCTGTGTGTGAACACAGACAAAGACAGACATGACACAAGCAGGATGCCCTTCATGTAAATATGAAAAGGCTGCTGCTGAAATGGACCAAAATGCAGCTTTTTATTTTCAATGAATCTTCAATTTTCCTTTAACATTTCTTGCCTCCTGTATTTTTAAAGAAGTGGTCTTATAAAGACAACTCCTTTATTTATGTCCTATTTTGGCATATTGACCCCAAAGAGGGAGGGCCTGAATGGAGGATGTCTTTCTAGGCTGTCAATATTCCGCTAAAATACCCCCATATGATAAGGTATAAGATTAGATAACCCTTTTATACAGTCAGACATGATGAAAACAGAGACTATATAGTAAACCTCAACAAGTGTGTTTGCATGTTTATTTTCAAATAAAACAGAAAAAAGTGAACTTATGAATGGTAGGGTAGGACTTGTAGTCAACAGTTATTATTAAGTATCAGTTAATTTAATAGGTCTATCCTTTGTTTCGTAACAAAAAATTGTGGACAGAAAATCAAATACGTTTTTATGTGTTTAGTTTGCGTGTCTATAAAGTCATGGCGCTACACCCTTTAAGAAAGCAGGGCATTGTTCCAGACAGCTTAAATATTGTAGATGGAAGCCATGATTCTATATTTCTTATTCCACATTCTCCCTTGATGAAGGATAACTGTAAAGTATATTCTGTCCTCCTATCATTATCACAAACTATGGTAAATCAGTCAGTATTGGTAATAAGCAATATCCTAAATTATATCCTGGCCTGCGGACCGTCAAATTATATTAAACACTTATGCAAGTTAAAATGCCAAAAACATGAAACGGCTCACATAGGGATTGCAGGAAAGTATGCATTCATCTCCTTTGATATAAATACACTGACATAATATGGCTAACACCCTTCCACACACAGTACTCATACTGACTGTTTAACAGTGAATTGCCAACTGGAATTGCTAGAAAAATTGAGGTAGGCAACAACACCTTTCAGATTTCATGGCCATTGCAGCTGGTTTTAACAAAAGTGCCATTTGTTTTGCAATGCTAAACCCCATATGCAGGGTTATGGGGCCCAATGATTTAAATAGCTAGAGTTAAGGATTGCAGATTTCAGTCTTTGTGTAAATCTAAAAAAAGTCTGGATACACAATACCTCACTGTATAGACTGGGCAGTGTTATGACACATTTGGATTTAATAAAAAATACTTGGTGGCTATTCTTTCTGAAGTTACTGAAGCACAAAGGCTAAATGCATTGCAGTTTTATTAGTATCTCTAAAGTGATCCTCTGGGAAAAAAGCTGAAAATTCATCTTCTGCCTTGAGTAAAAGGGGGGCCACCGCAAAAGTTATATTTAGTTGGCACCAACCAGACTCAGATCCATGGGGGTCTTCATATAGATGACTCATTTACCACGGCAGCATGTTTGGGTCCTTAACATGAGCTGCCCAAGAACCTGTACAGAATGTACTATATAACACTGAAACCAGAACTTGCAGCTGTGGTGAAGGAGCTGCCTGAATACATTTCTTTTTGTTTCCATCTTTTGAGTTACACAATTTCTATGAATTATCAGGATTTAAATTTTCTGTTTGCAAATTAGATTTAATTTTTTTAAACTATTTTATGTCTTAAGTTAGCAGGTAGACATTTTTTATTTATTTGACCAATTGTGCTTTAATTGGATTTTATTTCTATTGTATTATAATTACAATATATTCTCATTCAAAGATTTCATGATGTCTTTCAGTCATGTCTTTCATTGTAACACTTAGGAAATTATAGATAAGTGCAAGTCTGTGTATGTACTTTTACTGTACCTGTATATGTCTCTAATTAAATATAGAGGAATAAAGATATATTTTTTGATAGATTTTGTACTAATCATATTTCATCTAACTTTCTCTGTATATTGGTATTCTCTCAAGCACCATAGTCCGACAGTCCGTCCATAGTAGGGGGCTATACGGCTCCATAGTAGGGCTGTACGGCCCCACAGTAGGGGGCTATGCAAGCCCTGCCCACAATGATTTGCCATGTGTGTGAACCTTTAGGAAGTTTCTGTGAGTTTTTCAATGGCAGCTTTGTCCAAATACATAGATTAGTGCATGGAAGTGAAGGGGAGGTCACAGAACACTCCAATGGGCCTTTGACTTTTAGAAGTATGGTGGAACCCATAATGAATATCCATTGACAGGCAACGTGATTAAAATACACAGGAGAAATTCAGGAAGATCACAGTATTGGTTATGTTCACACCGGGAGGATTCCGCAATTCTGTTGAAATTCCAAGCCCTGTTGAAATCAAGGGGGTTCTGCCCACAAACCCACAAAATTTTAAAAGTACCTGTCACCAAATAAACTTTTCTAAACTTGTTCCGTAACAACTCCTTACACCCCTTCCACTCTTAGAAAAAATGTCATAGCTTTAAAAAGCTCTGTATCTTACCTTTTTTCTTGCTCACATTGCTGAAACCTGCTGGGGGACCACTTCAGCCCTCACATTGTTGCTGTGCTGTGATGAATAGAACACCTCAGACTCTGTGCATCTTTCAGTGAGTCTCTATGCCTGTTTCAATGAGGCTCTTTGCAGCTTTCAATTAGGCTCTTTGCAGCTTTCAGTGAGGATCTATGCAGCTGTTAATCAAGCTCAGTGTAGGGAGAAGTGTGGTAGCCTCGTCGTTTTATTAAGAGTACCTGTTTAAGTCGTGAAGCCAGGGCACCGTTATCCTATACACGGTCGGGGGTTGGAGGCAGCTTCTCCTGGGCCAGACACGATGAGCAAATAAACACACTGTCTTTACTGAGCAAATGCAGGTGGAATTGCACAGACAACTGGCCTTTGGGGCAAGAGTGCAGCGTAATCCCTTGGGAGCCCTGTTGCCGTTCTGAGACTTGTAGTAGTTGAATGAAGGAATTCTGGTATCTAGAATCCTGCCAATATAGGAGCATGGACTTCCAACACTCGAGTATATTCTTGCAGGATGACTAGGATAGAGATTAGGGTATAAGTAGGCTCTCCTCAGAGCACACAACACACAGCATACCTGAGCCAAGCTGTTGCTCCGGAGCCTTGCTGGGGTGAAACTAGACTGGACTAGTACCATCAGTGGACTAAGTACTCCCCTGCACCTCACTATACAGGGGGAGACTTTGGTGTCTCATTGGCAGGCAGGGTCACATGGGTTTCATTGGTAACACCCTTAAAGACACAATAACATGTTAAACATACACATACACATAGCACAATTATGAAATTAATTTTAGAAATTCTATTATTCTTATTTTACAATATACATACAATCAATTCAACAATAGGACTTTAGTTGGCCTAACATCCTATGCTGTCAGGCTGCCCGAGACAATCCAAAACCATGGGAAAGCCACTGGTGCTGGGACACCACAGAAGCACTTCCTGAGTTTGGTCTCCTGGCAGGCCGGGAGGAAACCAAACTCACTGTATTAATTGTGGCAGGGAACAGAACAGAGCCACCTAGTGGCCGATTTTTCAACATATTTACATTACATTTTAAACATATTTATGTTGATAATTTTAAAAGCAAGTGAATGGGAAAGTGTCTACTAATTACATAAGGAACACTATATTAAAAGTTTTATTTGATGACAGGTACTCTTTAAAGACAGGTCTTTAAATTTTGCGCAATGCAGAATTTCCATGGCAGAATTTCCATAGTGGAAATTCCACTGTGTGAAAGGGACAGTAGAATTCCCTTTGAACATAATGTTCTTTAAATTTCGTTGAGGTGGCGTGGCCGTGATGTTCCGACCCCTGCAGCCTGCACCCAGCATTCGGAACTAAATGTTTGAATGCTGGGGTAGTGGAGTACCCCTTTAAGGGGTAAGAGGTAAGATGGGAATGGGTTAACAACAATTATATAGAGATGTCAGGAAGGGCAAAGCCTCTTCATGGTTGATACATGAAGTAAAAATGTTTCCACCCCACCTTCCTGATTTGTGTTAGTCCAGGACAATATTTTCCAACTGATGTGCCTCCAGCTGTTGCAAAACTACAACTCC
This sequence comes from Hyla sarda, assembly GCF_029499605.1. Taxonomy (NCBI): domain Eukaryota; kingdom Metazoa; phylum Chordata; class Amphibia; order Anura; family Hylidae; genus Hyla; species Hyla sarda. The sequence goes on from NC_079189.1 coordinate 168,245,313, forward strand.
CAGCATGCCGGTACCATTTTTGTTTTGATGGGACTTTTTGATCACTTTTTATACATTTTTTTAGGTTATACAAAGTGACCAAAAAGACGCAATTTTGGACTTGCGGTTTACTTAACATTATATTTTCATATTTCGGACATTTACACATGCCGCGATACCACATTTTTAATATCGAAGGGGTTAATGGGTGTTTTTTTTTTACTTTTTATATAACTTTTTCTTTTACACTTTTAGTCCCCTTAGGGGACTTTTAGGGGGAATCAGTAGGTTCCTCATACAGATCAATGTGATTCCATAGAACCACATTGATCTATGTGCTCTGCGCCTGATTGATAAAGCCTAGTTCATCAAGGCTTTATCAATCACAGAGCTTGGACAGACATCCGAGCAAAGGTAAGCCCACCGTCTGCCTGCACAGTGGACTGCCTCCCCTTGCGATTGCGATGCGGAGGGGCGATCCACCCCACTGGACCACCAGGGATGGTTTAAATGTCCCTTTAGACAGCAGCAATCTAGAGGGTTAATAGCTGGCTGTGGCGACCACCGCATGTCAGCTATTAATGGAAGCCAACAGATAGAGGAATGATCTGTGGGCCGCGTGGTATGGAGAGTCAGGAGCCCGCGTCATACACCGTTTGCCGTGTAAGGAAGAACCCGCTCGTCCTTAGACGGAAACCGGTGAAAGTGGAAATGCTGAGCTGTGAGGGTGCTAGAGTTGGACTTTGTTTTTTCATTTTGTCTCCCTGATTTATTGTCGGTGACTAAGGGTAATGGTTCAGAAAACATTGTAGATGAGAATGAAGTGTTGGATGAGGACAGCAAGACTTTCTTAAAGGAACATACCAGTAAAAATTTACCAATCTTTTAAGGATGTAATTTTGCCCGGGTTAGTATATTAATAATACTAAATGGTACGGATGATGTCTTAACACATTTTTTATTATCAATGTAAAGTATTGATGTGTTTTTTTTTTTAACTATGGTATTAAAAATGTTGACTGCTGTGGCTTTTTCTACCACACCAAGTGTCCGTATGTTTTATGCATGGGTTACTAAGTTATGGAGAAGGCAAGTTTAGTCACAGAATGCACGTGTATAGTCCATACCTTCAGAGATGCTCTTAAAAGCTAATGTGACCCTTACAGCTGATGAGTAACTGGTTAACCAACGTCTGGAGTTGGGTGTTACTAGTAAGTAATTGGCTAGGCTTGTGAATGCTTTGTACCTTGTATTTTTATTTTTCATAAAATATTCTATTTAGAATATAGATCAAAGGTTATCCGACGTAAAGTGACTTTAGTAATTAGTGTCATACAGTAATGGATATGCTTACCAAAAATCTGTGCTTGTGTAAGTGGTAAATGGCCATGTCCTGTGCACCCCATCATGCTGCTAGCTTGTTTTTGAGGGACTGGCTACATTCTGTTTATGTGGCCTCCCTCAGACTACAATCCCCAGGATCCTTTGTTTCAAGGTGGGTAGTGACTTATTAATCTCCAACACATCGGTATCCACACCCATTGCAGCATGGACAACCTGACACACAAGCTTAGGATCTGTGTAAAGATGAATGGATGCCCATGAGCGCCGTAAATGTCATCAGGGCACTGGCTTCACTCATAACAGATGAAGCAGCCAAGCCCCCTTTTAGGACCTGACTTGAGATGTATTTAACAGCAAGCTGGGAAAGGTCCGAGGCAACACTAATTTTGTAGGCTGCAGAAAATGGACTTACTGGGAAAAGAAATACAAAGAAATTCAATACGAGCCACCGAACACAGGTAAGTGAAGTATTTTAGTAACTAGACTAACTTTACTGCCTCTTTCTTATATATATTTTTTTATAAATCATGGAATGCCCCGTTTAAATACATGCAAAATATGACAGGTTGCTTGGTATTTACACCTTCTATAGAAACACCAAGTACGTTATGTGCTCCGGACGTACACGTTGTCCCTGACACCTGCTGCCGCCGGCGCGGCTGGGATTTGCATCGCAGGATGCGCCCGCATGCGAATCCCAGCCCGTCACTCACCTACTGCTTCTCCTTTCCCCGCCTCTGCTCCAGCGTGCGTGTCCCCGACCCGCGCGTGCACCCGACCCCGTGCGTGCACCAGAGCTCTGAGATTTAAAGGGCCAGTGCGCCCATTAATTAAGTAACACCTGTGGCTCACTTAATAAATTCCTCCACCTCCCACACTTCCCTGCCAGATCTTTGTTGCCCTAGCGCGCTCTCTGCCGAAAGTACTGCGCAGGAGCACTGAGGAGGCAGACGGCGGGAGCGAGTGCTCGCTGGGGGAGCGAGTGCTTGCCAGGATAACACATGCCGTGGCATGCACGGGGGATATCACACAGTAGTCCCAACGCTGACGTACAGGGCATAGGCATGGCGGCGGCAGGGCAATGCGAACCTCGCGTCATGCCTATCTGACTGTGTGCAGCTGCTATCAAAACTTTTTTGGGGTGATAAAAGCAGGGAGAACTATATAAAACACTACTGTAGACACAATCTGCACATAGTACAAAGGCTGTGTGTATGTTATATAGCCCCAAGTTCATGACAGTTGCGTTTTAACATTGCAGTTAGATGAATGGACACATGGGTTCTTCTGTGGGTCAAATTTCAGTCCAAAGATACAGTTTCAGATGTCTTTAATATATGTCTTAATATGTTCTCATATGCAGAAGCAATGTGTCTTCACATGAGCCTCCTGGTGGAATTGGATATGGTGCACTATTTAAACGTGCAGATATGGTATTAACCAACATCGAGATCACAATATATGAGCAGAAAATCGAGAATGAATAGGGTTTGTGGTTACTGAATGTTATTTCTATTACCACTAAGGACTGCTTAAAAGTGTTAAGTCATTAATGTTATATATGTTTTGGATGTGTACTTAATATTAATCTAAATATATACATGTAAGTGCTTTATGAGTTGACTGTTGCCCAATTTATAAAGCACACACTTTCACAGTTGCACAATAAGCATCTATCTTACACCCAACTTTCATAATTTCCATTTCTTATAAATAGTTTAATGTTCTTGGAAATACACACACATATAAATAAATATATATATATATATATATATATATATATATATATATAACTATATATATATATATATATATATATATATATATATATATATATATATATATATATATACTCCTATATTACACATAAATAGAGCCGGTGTAAAATAACAGACAGTTATTAAAGTTAACCAATAAGTCTAATTTACACAAACTCCTTTTTAATAGGGGTGGGGGAATTCAAGGTCTATAAAATAAAATAGAAGGCAGTTCACTTACACCTTGTTGTCATTGGCCAACTATATGGTCTCTCTCTACTAGTTTTAATGGTGGTTTTCTAGAAATATGGAAACTGAGGTCACACCATTAAATTCTTCAGAATATTTTTATAAGTCTTTTCTGAGTTTAGGTGAACCTGAAATGAATGAACTAATTGGCACCAGCCTGGCATGTATATTGCTTGCTATATGCTTTACTAAACTTATGTATTAATAAATAATGTTTGTATGTTTATTTTATTAATGTAATTTTAAAAATCATCATAAATATTTAAAATACATTTTAAAATATTTCCTACTACTGTAAACCGTTATTAGAAAAAAATGTTTTCCATTAACTCCCTGTTTAAAAAAAAGTAATAATTTAGGTGCACCCACAAAAAAAATGTTCAATGACCCTAATGCAGCTCTCCCTAAATTGTTTATGTGCTATAAACTACTAAGGTGTAATTAAAATACTACAGTATTTATTAGCAAACATTTATTTTGGATTCTGAGTCTGCAATGTTATCCAACACAACTTAAAATGAATAGGCTTCTAAAAATCAGATAGACATAGATTTACATTCCCCATATTTTTGCCAGGCACGTTACAAAGTAGTATGGTACTGTTTTGATTCATTGCTTCATATCCAGAGACAAATCCTTATAGGGGTGGATTCTCACAGTATTTTAGTCAGTATTTGTTCCTTCTTGTTTGCCAAAACCAGGGCATGTAAATTTGGTATTATTGGAATCGTGTTGACCTGAAGAATAAAGTTAAAGGAGTAGTCCAGTCCTGCAAAACGTATCCCCTATTCTAAGTTTCAGATAGCGGGGTCCCACTGCTGGGACCCCCCCCCCCGCGATCTCTCATACGGGGCCCTGGGTCTCTGACCCGATAGTGTTTGTCGACCACCGCACAAAGCAGCGGCCGACACACCCTCTCAATACAGTACTCCGGCTCTGCCATAGAGTTGTATTGAGAGGGCGTGTCAGTCGCCACTTTGTGCAGTGGTCGACCAGGCCCCTTCCCGCGGGCTGCTGGGGCCCCTTACAGGAGATTGCTGCGGTCCCTGCGGTTGGACCCCCCCGCTATCTAAAACTTAGCCCCTATCCTTAGGATAGGGGATAAGTTTTTCAGAACTGATCTACTACTTTAACTTGTCATTTTTTTGCCATTTATTGAACAATGAAATGAATAAACAAATTGGAGCAATTGTATTTGTTTTTCTCACACTAATTCATCACACAAATACTTGCATTTTCAAGTGTTACTTATATTGGTGACAGTGTTTGCCATTGTATATCGCATAAACTATATATGACTTTTAATGGTCCAGTTGTCCCAACCCGATGGTTAAAATCCCAACAGAACTGGCTGCTGGCTTAGTCCCTGAGTTTGACTGTTACTACTAGCTGCTGACCTTAATCTAACCCCTTTAACAACTGCTTTATCTAGTTTACATTTCTTTGAGTATTGAGTATGCCAGCCACAGGGTCTTTGGTCGAAGTGATTATGCTATAGTGGAAAACAATAATTCTTACTGAAGTTGTGGCAACAGGCACAACAAGTGCAGGGCTGAGAATGTACATTTGAAGGCTCAGTCTCTTAATGAACTAAGGAACATGGTAACATTCTTTTAGCATATATAGAAAGATAAATATGTCCCTCTCCTCAGTCTTTGGTGCTCAAGTAGGTCACCCAAACCATATTTCACAATAGAAGGAAAACTTGGCACTCAAAATACTTGAAGTATAGAGAATTTTATTGCAGGCAATTTTATTAACAATACTGACATTTCGGTCCAACTTTAGGACCTTCTTCAGAGTTTGATTGCTGAGGAGATAAAACTGCAGCACAGCACAACTGCTCACGGCAGCTAGCCGCTCTTCTAAATCCACACCTCCGCAGCAATCAAACTCTGAAGAAGGTCCTAAAGTTGGACCAAAAAGTCAGTATTGTTAATAAGATTGCCTGCAAGCATTTTGAGTGCCAAGCTTTCCTTCTAGTCTTTTAGTATATCCATGCTTGGTAAATAGTTCACTGCAAAATATCTTACACTTGGGGCCCTTGTGTTTCAGGTGGTCCGCACTGTCCTACAGACTCTTCCCAGTAGTGACTTTACCTTAGCTTTAGGCTGGCTACAACTTTTCTAATGTGTGCACTGGGCCTCTGAGCTAGCTTCTCCTCTGAGGCTGCAGGAAGAGAAAACAAATTTAACCATTCCAGACATTGATTGTCAGGTGACTGCTAATGCTGTTCATGGGTACACATATTTGACACAGAAATGCTAAGAAACCCTGGCCAAGGGGCATTGATAGAGCAAAGAAAAAATCTGAAAAATGTTTAGAATGTTAACTGTTACTGAAAAAAGATGTATTTGGAGTGCTATATTGAAGTGCCACTGAGAGATTTTCTCACATACTGTATATCTATGACAGAGGAAGATGATTTTGAACCAGTCATTGGCAACAAAGTTCTTGCAGCATTACAAGCAGTGCAATACAGTTTCTACAAATTGACCTGTTTTCAACTAAGTACCCCACATTCTGCTCCAGATAAAAGTGAGCGGTACTATAACTAAAAGTGAATGTAGCATACTATGTAGCATAGTATTAACCCCTTAAGGACCAACACAAATAAACCTGTACGCCCCTGAAAGACCAGGCCTGTTTTTTCAAATCGGGGATGTCTGTCTTTCTTAGAGAATAACTCTGGTAATGTTTTGCCAATCACGATAATTCTGACATTGTTTTTTTGTCACAAGTTGTCCTTCATGTACATAGTAAAAGTAAGCCAATATCATTTGTAGTTTTTTTTTACAATGCAAAAAATCATGAAATTTTTACAAAAAATTACGATTTTTTGCTATTTTAACACTAATAGGTTGCATATATTTATACATACTGACCAAATAGTTTATGAAACTTATACTTTCAGATGTCTACTTTATTTTGACATCATTTTTTTGTTTTTAATTAACATTTTAAATTCGTTAGAAGCCTAACAATTTAACTTGAAATTTTGAAAATTTTGAAAATTTGAAAAGTACATCTTTTTTTGTGTGCTATGCAAGGTTTGCAGAAATTAAAAGGTAGTAGAACATAGGAACACCCCCCCAAAATGACCCCATTTTAAAAACTAGACCCCTCAAGGTATTCGCTAGGGGGTACAGTGAGTATTTTAACACCATAGTTTTTTGGCAGGAATTATTACAAAGTCAGTGTTAAAAATTCGAAATTTGCAATTTTTCACAAATGCATCATTTGGGGGGCATATTTTTTGTACATCACTTCTGATATTGAAAGAAATGCACCCTATATTTTATTTAGCTGCTTGTCCCATGTTCGCAAATACCCCCGCTTTGGCCATATATGGTTCCTTGGCCGCGTGGTAGGACTCAGAAGGAGAGGAGCGCCATTTGGCTTTCAGGGCAGAACAGTACCCCCCACCCCCACAAGTGACCCCATTTATATACTGCACCCCTACAAGTTATTGGCTGGACCAGGGACCTCTCTGATTGGTCCTTGGTCGGCTGGCAGTATAACGCGTCTGTTTGTGACAGTTAAGGCTCCTGATGGATATATCCGCCATGTTGTGGGAATAAGCATGGCGAATATATCCATCACTGCTGCGGCTGGGTAGCTCAGTGTGTCCGCTCATGACTGCTGGCAGGAAATCTGCCGCTATGAGTGGACACACAAAGCTACCCAGCCGCAGCAGGGAGCTCATTACCGTGACTGCTGCATAATGTGTAGGATCACATGGTGGACATCCGCAGCATATTACATGCTGCGGATGTCCGCCAATGCGATCCTACACATTATAAATTTTTTTAAATTAGATTAATTTAATAAATGTATTTTTAATATATATATATATATATATATATATTATTATTTTTTTTTAATTTTTTTATTTTTATTTTTACACTTTTATTACATTTTTATTTTTTTTTACACTTTTATTTTATTTATTTATTTATTTTTACACTTTTTAATGCTTTGGAATACTTAGTATTCCAAAGCATTGCAGTTATATGCTGCCTGCCAGTTTTCACTAGCAGGCAGCATATTAGGACGTGCCTCTGGCACGTCCTTTCAGGCAATACCCAGGGCAGACCTGGGGGTCTTTGTAGGACCCCCGGCTGCCCAGGTATGCAGCAGCACCCCGCGATCGCACTGCGGGGTGCTGCAGAGGAGACAGAGGGAGCCCCTTCTGACCGCGGCTGTAAGGGTTAAACTGCCGGGAGTGAAGTGAACTTCACTCCCGGCAGTGCTGCAGGTCCCGGCCAGCCGCGGCCACGCACAGCACCCCGCGATCATGCTGCGGGGTGCTGCAGGAGTGACAGAGGGAGCTCCCTCCCTCTGTCATAACACTTACAGCCCGCGGTCACTTCCGACCGCGGCTGTAAGGGTTAAAACTGCCGGGACCAAAGTTTACTTCGGTCCTGGCAGTGCAGCAGGGTCCCGGCTGTGTGATACAGCCGAGTCCCTGCCGCGATCTCGTGGGTGCACTGGGCAGCACCCACGAGAATAATGGACGAGTATAGACGTCCAGGTGCGGGAACGCCCGCCAACCTGGACGTCTATACTTGTCCATGGTCGTTATCGGGTTAATTAGATTACATATATAGTGCATGCAGGGACAGGCAACACATCAGCCAATAGGTGCATAAATTGATGTCAGACACTGGGATTAGTGGTCGGTTTTGCAGAATATGCTGCAGAATTGAAAATTCACATGAAAAGTCATCATCAAATTCATTGTTGTAAATATGGTTATAGAAGTGTACACTATGGGGGAGATTTGTCAAAATTTGTCAAAATTTTGCAACTTTTGGGTGGTTTTGTTTTTACAGAGTGCACTTTATGGTAAAAATTATACAGTACTTTATTCTGTAGGTCAATGTGATTAAATCAATACCCAATTCATGTGGGGAGAGATTTATCAAAACCTGTCCAGAGGATAAGTTACCCAGTTGCCCATAGCAACCAATCATATTGCTTCTTTCATTTTCAACAAGGCCTGTGCAAAATGAAAGAAGTGATCTGATTGGTTGCTATAGGCAACTGGGCAACTTTTCCTTTGCACAGTTTTTGATAAATCTCCCCCATAGTTTTTCTATTACTGTACTATTAAAAAAAAAAATGCTAACTTTTTAAAAACAAAATTCACATGCATAAAATTCTCCTTTTCTGACACCTATAACTTTTTCCATATATGGGGATGTATGAGGGCAATTTTTTTGCGCTGTGATCTGTAGCTTTTATTGGTACCATTTTTGCTTTGATGGGACTTTATGATAGCTTTTTATAATTTTTTTACTGATATTTGATGTGATTAAAAATTTTTTGGGGTGTTTGATAATTTTTTTATGTTTATCACCACATATTTAACACTATATTATATTAAATATTGTATGTGAATAGTTTGGACATTTACGCATTCAGCGATACTGAACATGTAAAAAAATTTTTGGAGTAGGGGACCGATGATCTTTACTAGAAACAGAGGGGGAAGAGAGGGGAGGGCACGCCACTATGTAGCTAATCCACTGTCTATACAGGAGAGTGATAAGACAAGTACTGCCGCGGTCCGGGATCCAGCAATGTAACAAGGCCGGAGGCCGGCAGAAGCACACACTGATGTGTGAAATAGCTGGCGTTGCCTCTGAGCGCTCCCGAACGTCCACCAATGCCTTCATGCGATCCTGGACTTCTGGACTCATAAATACGTACTGTGCGGTGAGTGCATGTATTCGTTTTTAATGTTTTGGCTTACCAATGATCTTTAACTTTCACTTCAGATGCCATGAGCGGCATCAATCACTGCGTCTAAATGGTTAATGACCCGCAGTGGCGAAATCGTCGATGCCTGTCATTAGCAGTGAGTGTTTGGCTGCTGATAGTAGCCGACACTGCTCTGAAGCGAGCACAGCTCCTGTGCTTGCTTCAGAGCCGCTTAAAGGGGTACTCCGCCCCTAGACATCTTATCCCCTATCCAAAGGATAGGGGATAAGATGTCAGATCACCGCGGTCCCGCTGCTGGGGACCCCGGGGATCGCCGCTGCGGCATCCCGCCATCATTACAGCACAGAGCGAGTTCGCTCTGTGCGTAATGACGGGCGATACAGGGGCGGGGCAGCGTGACGTGATGGCTCCGCCCCTCATGACATCACGGCCCGTCCCCTTAATGCAAGTCTATGGCAGGGGGCGTGACGAACGTCACGCCCCCTCCCATAGACTTGTATTAATAGGGGCGGGCCGTGACATCACGAGGGGCGGAGCCGTGACGTAAGGATGCTCCGGCCCCTGTATTGCCCGTCATTACGTGCAGAGCGATCTCGCTCTGCGCAGTAATGATAGAGGGGTGCTGCAGCAGCGATCCCCGGGGTCCCCAGCAGCGGGACCCCGGCGATCTGACATCTTATCCCCTATCCTTTGGATAGGGGATAAGATGTCTAGGGGCGGAGTACCCCTTTAAGGATTCAGTGCTTACAGGTACGCCCTTGGTCTTTAACAGGTTAAGCAATGAAAATGTTATATGGATAATACACAGCAATATTGACCAGAAAACAGATTGTATCCAAAAACATACAGATGCCAGCAAATAACTGCAAGAAATAACTGTATTTATCAACCTTATCAAGAATTCTTCTTTCAACACTGGGCTTTATAGTTACACTGTTAGCTGTTTGCTTCTCACTAGTTCTATTTTTAATCATTTTACATTTGCCAGCTTTAACACATAATGAATCCATGCACTGAACACAAAGCTAAGAGCTCATACATGAAACCCCTTTGTAATGTTGCTACTCAGCATATAGTGTACATAGATTTGTATTGTGTAATATCTCTAGAGAGCATTTTTCCATTGTGATGTATCCCTGAAACATTGTGGTCTGCAGTAACTGTTTACTCTGCCAATTATCCCTGACAGGGAAATGATAGAATATGAAGCAAAAGGAGAAACTGTGTTGTTCCTCATATTGGAATTTTGGCCTTGTTTTCAATACGAACAGTACTACTAAATTTGGCTTTTTTTTTCTTAAAAAAATATACTGTACATTTATGAAGCTTAGAAATAACACAGATTTCTGTAGAGATTCCAGTAATAAAAATGACTACAATTTTCACTTAAGATGAGAAATTAACCAGTAAATGATTGCATGGTTTTCATCACTACATGACCAAGCATATGCTCCTTTTGAGAAGGTACTGTAAAATCTTAAGCAAAGGCTAGAACAGGGAATGAAATAATAACTGGCCCCCGATTGGACAATCCCTTCTTAACACACAACCAAACCCCTCCAATGATCAGGTGGAGGACAACAGCTAAATCTATGGGAGGCAACATACTTCTGCAGAAGAAATGTTGTGTAACAGCTCATTCTCCCAAATAAAAGAGGTCCCTATATATGTTGGTCTTTCTGCCTTAGGGTATGTTCACACGGAGGAATTGGAGAGGAATTTCCACGAGTAATTCTGCTCGCTTTTCCTCTCCAAATCATTCAGCAGTGAAAATCCGCATAGAGTTGTACAGAATTTCTGCCCCTCAGTTCACACTGAGGAATTTCCTCAAGCAGAATTCTGACGAGGAAGTCTGTTCCGCTTGAATAAAAAACATGTTCTTTCTTTCAGGCGGAATCAGCGTTGTTCTCCCATAGAGATCAATGTTATTTTTTTTTTTTAGTCAGAAGCATTTCCACGCGGAATTGGCATGGAATTTCCCCATGAAAAAAAAAATTATTTTATGAATAGAAATACTTGATACTCCTCCTCCGCATGAAACCTGCATTTCCGTGCGGAATTCCGCGCGAATTCCGCACAATTTCCACGCCAATTCCGCGCGAAATTCCGCGCAAAATCTCTGTGAGTTCTTGTGGAAAAGTAACAATATTTTGAGGCAGAAAATTTCTGCTTGATTTCCGCCCCAATTCCTCAGTGTGAACATACCCTTAGGGTGCATTCACACCACGTTTTTGCAATACAGTTCCCGAATTAGGTGTTTGATCAAAAAGGATTCCTCAAAACCATACTTAACTGTATCAATACGTGTGTACAATTTTTAACCTGTATATGGTTTGCAAAATGATGTCTGGTTACATCCGTTTTTAAAGAAAAAAGGTATACGTTTTTAACTTTTCACTCCATTATGAATAAAGTTTCACATGTTTGATTGAAATTTCCAAGAAAAAAGCTGCAGTGCAAAGTCAAAAACCGTATGGTACAAACCGGATGGAACTGTACGCACATACGGTTCTCTACGGTTCCTATTAAACTCCCATGTTTTAAAAAAAAATGTATACCGTTTCAATACGGTTTTTCACCCAGACCAAAAACCATGGTAGTGTAGCAGACTCCTCTTGTTTTCAGTGGGATTCTGCCACACCATGGTCACTACAAAATTATTTTCCAACATGAAAATTCAAAGTATGGCTGTGCCGAAAGAATGCGCAAGTTATTTCTCTTAGTGGATCCGTTCAGATATACATTGCTGTCAAAACTAATGGCGCATTTGAAAGTGGTCCTAGCAGCTGCTGAATTTCTCCAGCAGACATTCCGTAGTTTGAATGCACTCTTACTGTACAGGGAACTGAAAAGAAATGATTGCCCCAAAAACGTGTGCAATTTCAATTATACTTTAATTTCACCCCACATATAGGGCCTCATTTACTAAGCTGAAATCGACCATTTTTTGTCAGGTTATCCTGGCGCAGAGTGTCTGCGACATGTCTGCGCCAGTGTGCGTCAGGAAAATCCGACGGGATTATCTGGCAGCACCATCACCACCAGCCATCCTTCCATCTTTTGCCCCCCATCGTCCCCTGATGATTGGGGCAAGAAACGGGACATTTTAGACTTTTACACTTACCAAGCCCTGGGTTCAGTTAAGTACTATCAGTCTATATTGGACATACCCATATATCTAACACTTATAGGTCTTATCTTTGGTTTATGCATGTCCATGTTTGTCAATGAACTGTATTTATATTATCGATATCTACTTATGTAAACCAGATTACTGTCATTGATTAGTTTATGTGTATACAAGTGTAAATAAACATTCTGCTGCCCACATACCTAGTGGACATTCGTGTTGATCCGTATGAAAAACTAGGACATAAATAACCTTATATTGATTCATCATCTGTATGTATAAGTAGGCTGCACTGATACAGTACCATCATCCATCTAGACCTAGTATCTCCCTGGGTTTACTCTGGGAGGCTCATCTAACCTATCATTAAGACCAAAGGTCTGTCTCCCCTTCTCCTATCCAATCATAGCTAGATAGCAACATATAAGCGAAACAGTGAGCCTCCTAACTGGAGTACTTGTTTTTGGTTTTAGTGGAAACAAATAAAAGTTACATTCTAGTGTCTTGTGATTTTGAAAATCCGACAAACCCAACATTGCCCTGTGAAAAGCCGAAAAGGGGCATGGTCTGTCACAAAGGGGGTGTGGCAGGTCCAAAAGGGGTGTGGTTTCACAACCTGACCTATTTACTATTGAATTTACAAAACATCCTATGGATAAAGGGCTGGAAATTTCCACCTAGAAAAAGCTGGTCAGAAAATATTCCCGACTTTTCCCTATAGTAAATAGAGTGGAATCCTGCAAGTCTGAAACAACATTTCCCACTAGTAAAAACCTGACACTCTTAGTAAATGAGGCCCATAATTTTTTTCTGGTTTACCTTATGTGGTATGGTAATGGTAAATGGAGGCATTAAAAAGAACAAATTGTTCTGCAAAAAAAATAAGCCCTCAAATGGTTATGGTAAAAAAAAGTAATGAGACTAAACATATATCTTGTCTTAGGCTAGGATAAGGGCCTATAGTGTCTGAAAGACTAATCTGTTTCTGTACCTGGTTGTAAGCATTGACTAATTTGTACCATATTTATCAGTTAGCTATGCTATTTTAAATGCTGTCGTTCTTCGATCTGACCAATCATCCAGAGGTCACTGTGCTTGAAGGTACATCTCACATTAAACAGTCAAGGAGTTTTTCCCCTCTTGTGTGGCAGCAGTGACAATTCTAAATGATATGAAGATGTGTTCTAGGTTATTACTAGGTTCTAATAAATCTTACGTTTAGTGGTGCCCATTGAGTAAGAAGAACATTACGTACTCTGAGAATATTTGGTACTGAAACGGCTCATTTTACATAAAAGAAATAATGAGATCATGTGCAATGCACAAATCTTTGTTATTTCTGCCAAACAGCTACTTTTTGTAAGATCTTTTGTTGCATTTGATGGTAATGACTGCTGGTATACAGTATATGATCAAACAAATCATATTGTTGGCAAGTATGCCTAAAGGAGCATCACAAACAGAATAAATTGGATAAAGGTGCAGAACTTATTGAACTTTGGTTTTCTAGATGTTGCTGTTGCATTTACAATATATTTGCATAATCCCTTATGACTGATAATTGAAAGACTGGATCATTTTGTTGAAATATAACTTTGTGTTTACATGATACTTCTCCAAATCCTTTAATTAATTTCTCTCTCTTCTTTTATTAATTCCAGATGAGAATTGGAAGACATATGCAATGTATACTTCTCTCATTAAAAAAACATTGCGTTCCTAAATTTGGGTTTTATTTAAAGGAACACTAAACCAAGAGATATTAATTTATCAGTCTGTAACATTATCTACATGCTCCTCGTATAGAAATCTTGTATATAAGACAAGAATTAATTTCCTTCCTATCGCTTTTTATTTTTTTTTACAGACTTTGAAGCAGTTGCCCTAGAGGAGGTATATATTGTCTCCTCTCTTAAAAAGGCCATGGTTGAAGACTCTTTCCACAGCCTTATGTATTTTCTGAGCTGAATTCCACTCCGATGTGGAAAATAAAGTGCAGCAGTCTCCAATTGTTTTCAATGGGATTTTTTACATAAAAATACGGAATTTTCCACCTAAAAATTCTGGATCCCAGACTCCATGTTCATTCTTTTGGCTGAGAATGCTAAGAAATGCATTGCCGTTTATGGAGATCACGCATATCAGAGCGGTCCTGTCGCTGGCTTGTTCTGGTACAGATGGAGTTTCTGACAGGAATATCTCCTGGTGGAGATTACTTAGTGTGAATAAGCCCTTACAGCCACACAGAAGTTTGTTAGAATGAGTAGGGTAAAACGACTCATTATCTAGGATAGACATAGAAGTATTTATACATTTGCTCACAGTTTTGACTGCTATGTTAAACAGAATAGGTGAAAAAGCCCTGGCAAACCCATTCTTTGTCTGGTCCATGAAGACCAAACTGGCTTCTTGCTGGGCAAATCCCCTTTTATAATACTGAGTAGAGTCTCCTTTGGTGTGTCATTGGGACAATGGGGTTTGACCACTTTTATATGTCTTGGCTGAAATTACTATTTATCAGACCAAGGGCTAGGATAAGGGTGAATATGGACCTTCTTGAAAATTGGCCTTCTTTGATCTGGGAGGTACAACCACCAATATTTCCCTCTTTCTCCACTGCTTTTTGCCCCTGCATTGAGTTAGTGGCTTAACTTATATATATATGCATCATCAGAGATTAAGGGATTCAGTTCAGCTCATATGTAGAGCACAGTTTAAAGAAACAAGATGATATTAAAGGTAATATGTCACCTATTTGTCTCTATTTTCTGATTGTTATCTATATTATGACAGCAGCCATCTTGCCTGAGCTGTTTTAACAACATTTAGAGATAAGCTTTACAGCAGTCCCATGGGCATAGTAAACAATAGACTGATAGCTGATTTTATTGACTTTTGTCTATGAATTTTTTAAGCATGCTCTGTGACCTGTGCAGGAGTCATTGTGCAGAAAGGGGGAAAGTTGAACTTTGATCATCACCTATTGTGAATGGCCTGATCCGGTCCCATTTATATGATGTAACAATAACTATATATTTATCAAGATGTTTAGAGCCATTTTTGCTTACTCCAGATGCACAAAAAGTCATAGGTGCGACTAAGCATTTTTATTCTTTTATGTCAAATAAAATCCTTTTGCCTATATATCATTTCCCACTCTTGATTTGATTTGCATCCGACCCTGGATTGATCTACACTTGCGAGGAGAGCGCCTAAACGCACCGGCATTTTCTGCTGCAATGCAGACCACAGTTCCTTCTATTCCCAAGACCGCCTAGGATCATCCTAAGACGGGGAAGGTGATGTTGGCAGCACTCCCAAACTTTCCATTCACTACGCTATATGGTGTTGTACCCGTAGTGCAACACCCAAAGGTGAGCAGAACTGCTTTTCTTCACATTTACTCTCAGTTACTAGGAGTAACGGCACATTGCTGCGCTTTTTTTCTGTTCCCTCTTTTTTTTCTATAGTTTCTCTAAGCATTTTTTGCGTGACTTTTATGGGTAAGCAAAAAGTTGCAAACATTCTTACCTAAGCAATTTTCAGTTTTCACTTTGCAGTGGTCACATATTTTTGATGTGAGAATGTCGCACGTATGTTTAAAAAGCCCCCTTAAAAAAGTTGCAAGTCTGTTCCAGATCTGACCTGAAGTATAATACTCCCGCACATCAGCAAATTCAAAAAGTCACAAAAAAGTCTCACTAAAGTCTCACAAAAATCTCACTTTGGTGTTTTGCTTATGTGCTCCAAATTTATCAACCCCTGTGACAGTATGATAAATATGTAGCACATAAGCAAAACTAAAGCAATAAAAAAAAAAAAATGACTTCAGAACTCACTTAACAAAGCAACAATGATAAATGTCCCCCATAGAGAGTAGACTAATAAAAAGTTTTGACAACATAACAGGAAGTGCTTATCAGGCTTAATGGTCAAAATAAAAACTGTAAAATTTTGAAATTATTTAAAATATAGATTAGAAATTTTTTTTTTAAATAAATATTTAACATAACATTATGATTTAACCCCTTAAGGACCGGAGGTTTTTCCGTTTTTGCATTTTCGTTTTTTGCTCCTTGCCTTTAAAAAATCATAACTCTTTCAAATTTACACCTAAAAATCCATATGATGGCTTATTTTTTGCGCCACCAATTCTACTTTGTAATGACGTCAGTCATTTTGCCCAAAAATCTATGGTGAAGCGGGAAAAAAAATCATTGTGCGACAAAATTGAAAAAAAAAACGCTGTTTTGTAACTTTTGGGGGCTTCCGTTTCTACGTAGTACATTTTTCGGTAAAAATGACACCTGATATGTATTCTGTAGGTCCATACGATTAAAATGATCCCCTACTTATATAGGTTTGATTTTGTCGGACTTCTGGAAAAAATCATAACTACATGCAGGAAAATTAATACGTTTAAAATTGTCATCTTCTGACCCCTATAACTTTTTTATTTTTCCGTGTATGGGGCGGTATGAGGGCTCATTTTTTGCGCCGTGATCTGAAGTTTTTAACGGTACCATTTTTGCATTGATAGGACTTATTGATCACTTTTTATTCATTTTTAAATGATATAAAAAGTGACCAAAAATGCACTATTTTGGACTTTGGAATTTTTTTGCGCGCACGCCATTGACCGAGCGGTTTAATTAATGATATATTTTTATAATTCGGACATTTCCGCACGCGGTGATACCACATATGTTTATTTTTATTTTTATTTACACTGTGTTTTTTTTTTTATTGGAAAAGGGGGGTGATTCAAACTTTTAATAGGGGAGGAGTTAAATGATCTTTATTCACTTTTTTTTTTCACTTTTTTTTTGCAGTGTTATAGGTCCCATAGGGACCTATAACACTGCACACACTGATCTTCTATGTTGATCACTGGTTTCTCATAAGAAACCAGTGATCAACGATTCTGCCGGATGACTGCTCATGCCTGGATCTCAGGCACTGAGCAGTCATTCGGCGATCGGACAGCGAGGAGGCAGGAAGGGGCCCTCCCGCTGTCCTGTCAGCTGTTCGGGATGCCGCGATTTCACCGCGGCTATCCCGAACAGCCCACTGAGCTAGCCGGGATGCTTTCGGTTTCACTTTAGACGCGGCGTTCAACTTTGAACGCCGCGTCTAAAGGGTTAATAGCGCGCGGCACAGCGATCAATGCCGCGCGCTATTAGCCACGGGTCCCGGCCGTTGTTAGAGGCCGGGCCCGACCCGCTATGACGCGGGGCCACGCCGTGGCCCCGCGTTATAGATCGGGAGTGGACACATGACGTTCCAGTACGTCATGTGTCCTTAAGGGGTTAAACAATGGGTAATTTTCTCATTACACATTTCTTTAAGAGGGAATACATATACAGTACAGACCAAAAGTTTGGACACACCTTCTCATTCAAAGTTTTCTTTATTTTCATGACTGAAAATTGTAGATTCACACTGAAGGCATCAAACTTATGAATTAACACATGTGGAATTATATACATAACAAAAAAGTTTGAAGCAACTGAAAATATGTCATATTCTAGGTTCTTCAAAGTAGCCACCTTTTGCTTTGATTACTGCTTTGCACACTCTTGGCATTCTCTTGTTGAGCTTCAAGAGGTAGTCACCTGAAATGGTTTTCACTTCACAGGTGTGTTGGTGTAGAGGAGGAGGTATGATGGTGTGGGGGTGCTTTGCTGGTTACACTGTTGGGGATTTATTCAAAATTGAAGGCATACTGAACCAGCATGGCTACCACAAAATCTTGCAGCGGCATGCTATTCCATCGGGTTTGCATTTAGTTGGACCATCATTTATTTTTCAACAGGACAATGACCCCAAACACACCTCCAGGCTGTGTAAGGACTATTTGACCAAGAAGGAGAGTGATGGGGTGCTGCGCCAGATGACCTGGCCTCCACAGTCGCCGGACCTGAACCCAATCGAGATGGTTTGGGGTGAGCTGGACTGCAGAGGCAAAAGGGCCAACAATTGCTAAGGATCTCTGGGAACTCCTTCAAGACTGTTGGAAGACCATTTCAGGTGACTGCCTCTTGAAGCTCATCAAGAGAATGAGTGTGCAAAGCAGTAATCAAAGCAAAAGGTGGCTACTTTGAAGAACCTAGAATATGACATATTTTCAGTTGTTTCACACTCTTTTGTTATGTCTATAATTTCACATGTGTTTGTTTATTCATAGTTTTGATGCCTTCAGTGTGAATCTACAATTTTCATAGTCATGAAAATAAAGAAAACTTTGAGAAGGTGTGTCCAAACTTTTGGTCTGTACTGTAGGAAAAGAGACAGATAAGTATAGTCGTGGTATTTATTGGGATATATATCACTATTTTTGGAGGTGCAATGTGTGGCACTATTGTTGGGATCATTCTTTTCAAAAGTTCTGTGGTAATTGTTGATTACTATTTATGTGGGCATTGTGTAGACTGATCGACTCTTCCTTGATGGCAATATGGCAATCCTATAGAGATAAAAAGAGCTGGAGAGGAGGCCCTTTGTGTCTCTTATGTTAAATCCATTGGAGTTGCTGGCTAAGCTGTCTCTTTAGCTTTCAAAGTTCAGGACATAACAATAGTTTTACATGTTATTTATATTACATGAGAAAAATGCAAAGCACAATAATGATCAAATGTACCTATATCCTTTATCGGTTAAAGAATCTCCAATATGATGCTCAAAGTGAATATACTGTGAATGTTTTTTTTCTAAAAATTGTAATCATGTGTTTAATATTTCACTTATAGAATATTCAGCTTTGTATGTTGTTTTTTTAAGGGTTATCCACCATAAGGTAATTTTAGTACTTACCTGACAGACGGTAATAGACATGTGTAGGAAGGATATGTGCTTGTCTTGGAGCTAAACGGATGTTCTGAGTCAATTATAACGCTGTGGCTTTCTATTTGTGAAAAAGCTATTTCCTGTTGGTGTTCGCTCCCTCCAATTACAAGTCCCATGATTCCTCGTTTGTAATTGTGAGGTCTATTTTCTCCCTCCTACATATCAGCCACCCCAACCATTGAAACACACCTGTGATCACTTTTATGAAATAGACCAGTGTTTTCTAACCAGGGTTGCTCCAGCTGTTGCAAAAACCACAATTCCTCACAGAGTAATCTCCCTCCCACTCAACAGTTGCTCCATCCATTGAAGCAAAGACAGGCTCACTCTGAACACCTAACTAGTGATGTAATGTCTTGGGGCACACTGCAACCTGGGAAAACCTGAGATGACACTCCTTTTCTGTGCTGTTAAATATAAAAATCACAGAAGAATTGCGAGACCACCATCAAGCACAGGCACGGACACCATATTATGAACTTCATTTACTTTACAGCCCCTGTAGCACAATGAAATAAAAAAAATGGAATACCTCTTTAAGTATTTTATCACACTGTTCCCATTGTCATCTATTTTGCTTATGGAGAGCTCCCATACTTCAAGGACACCAATACTATATAATATAATTTACTGCATTAACTACTTAAACCTAAATGCAAGTGAAGAATGTGTTCTTGGCTAGAGGAAAGTATTGGTACTGTGAATCACTGCTTTTAGAACACTATGTTCCAAGTATGTGATTCAGTGAAAATAGGGGCTGTCAAAATGTGCCTACATGTCCTGCTTAAGATTCAAATCATGTGTCCACTGAGAATAAGTAGAGTATTTACTACATAGACGTTGAGAGAAAGCTTCCTTTTCATTGTGAAAACAAAAAAAACTTAACAAAGCTGATTTATTTTTATAAAGCAACTTAGCACAATAGATAAGTTGTGTATATTGTAAGTGTATTTCTTTCTGTATATGATATGAATATGGATCTATTTTACTTTTGGTTAATCAACAAAAATGAAGTTATCATGGACAGTACATAGGGTTCCTGGATAAAGTCGTCTAAAATAACAATCAAATTTAGTTTGGATAATATTTCTACAGTATCTCCCATAAGTGAGTACACCCCTCACATTTATGTAAATATTTTACTATATTATTGTATCTTTTATACTATATCTTTTGATGTGATTATACACAGCGTATATAATAATGTTTAATGCTGTGTCCCCTTAAAATAATTCAACACAACACAGCCATTATGTTGAAACCTGGGCAACGTAAGTGAGTATACTCCTAAGTGGAAATGTCCAAATTGGTCCGGATAAGCTATTTTCGCTTTTCGTGCTCAGTGCCAAATCCAGAAGTTGTCTATGGGAAATAGACATATGAATGCTGCCAGCATTTTTGCAGAGGTCGAAGGGATGGAGATTCAGCCCGTCAGTGCTCAGACCATACGTCGAACACTGCATCAAATTTATCTACATAGTTGTCGTCCCAGAAGGAAGCCTCTTCTGAAGATGATGCACAAGAAAGCCTGCAAACAGTTTGCTGAAGACAAGCAGACTACGGACATGGATACTGGAACCATGTCCTGTGGTCCAATGAGACCAAAATATACTTATTTGCTTCAGATGGTGTCAAGCATGTGATGGCAAGCAGGGGAGAAGTAAAAATACAAGTGCATCTTGCCTATAGTCAAGCATGGTGGTGGGAGTGTCATGTTCTGGGCCTCTCTTTGGAGACTGGGTCACGGGGCAGTTTGCCAACATGATAACGACCCCCAAATATACCTCAAAGATGACTACTGCTCTGTTAAAGAATCTTAGGGTAAAAGTGATGGACGTGCCAAGAATGTCTCCAGACCTAAACCTTAGTAAGCATCTGTGGGGCATCCTTAAATGAAAGGTGGGGGAGCGCAACATTTCAAATTTCTGGCCTATAGAGAGCCTCGATAGGGGTATAGAACACTTTGCCTTGCTATAACACGCATAGTGTGTGTGCTGAGTTAATGAAATTATACTGTTATTCAGTATGACATGCAGATTAGAGGCATCACTATTAGAATCACTGTCGCAGAGCGGCACAATGACAGAGCCTGAAGGTAGCATCAGTGTGAGGATACCATATAGTGGCTAAATGACACAGCATGGAGGTGGCGACAGCATGAGGAGACCATATAGTGCCTGAATGACACAGTGTGGAGGTGGTGGCAGCATGAGAAGACCATAGAGTGGCCGAATGACACAGCGTGGAGGTGGCGGCAGCATGAGGAGACCATATAGTGGCTAAATGACACAGCCTGGAGGTGGCAGAAGCATGAGGAGACCATATCGTGGCTGAATGACACAGCATGGAGGTGGCGGCAGCATGAGGAGACCATATAGTGGCGGAATGACAGCCTGGAGGTGGCGGAAGCATGAGTAGACCTTATAGTGACTGAATGGCACTGCCTGAAGTTGGCAGCAGCAAGAGGAGACCATATAGTGGCTGAATAACACAGCCTGGAGGTGGCGGAATCATGAGGAGACCATATAGTGGCTGAATGGCACAGCCTGGAGTTGGTGGCAGCAAGAGGAGACCATATAGTGACTGAATGACACAGCCTATAGTTGGCAACAGCATGAGGAGACCATATGGTGGCTGAATAACACAGCTTAGAGTTGGCGGCAGCATGAAGAGTAGTGATGTCGCGAACATGAAATTTTCTGTTCGCGAACCGCGAATGCGAACTTCTGCAAAAGTTCGCGAACCGGCGAACCGGGCGAACCGCCATTGACTTCAATGGGCAGGCAAATTTAAAAACCCACAGGGACTCTTTCTGGCCACAATAGTGATTTAAAAGTTGTTTCAAGGGGGCTGTTTGAACCCAAGGCCCCAGCGCTGCAAGGCAGCAGTGCTAACCTCTGAGCCACCATGCTACCCTTAGCATACATCTAATATCCACGGTTGCTAAAATGGACAGAGATGTCAGCAGAGAGTACCAGAAAAATTAGGCATGTACACATAGATGAAAAATTGGGTATTGTCGCAGCCGCAGCTGTAGCAGCGGCCAGAAAAATTGCAGCACCATAACAAGTGCAGCAGCAGAGGCCAGAAAAATTAGGCATGTACACATGGATGAAAAATTTGGTAATTGTCGCAGCCGCATCTGTAGCAGCAGCCAGAAAAATTGCAGCACCAGAAAAAGTGCTGCAGCAGAGGCCAGAAAAATTAGGCATGTACACCTGGCTGGAAAATTTGGTATTGTTGCAGCTGTAGCAGCGGCCAGAAAAATTGCAGCACCATAACAAGTGCAGCAGCAGAGGCTAGAAAAATTAGGCATGTACACATGAATGAAAATTTGGTATTGTCGCAGCCGCAGCTGTAGCAGCGGCCAGAAAAATTGCAGCACCATAACAAGTGCAGCAGCAGAGGCCAGAAAAATTAGGCATGTACACATGGATGAAAAATTTGGTAATTGTCGCAGCCGCATCTGTAGCAGCAGCCAGAAAAATTGCAGCACCAGAAAAAGTGCTGCAGCAGAGGCCAGAAAAATTAGGCATGTACACCTGGCTGGAAAATTTGGTATTGTTGCAGCTGTAGCAGCGGCCAGAAAAATTGCAGCACCATAACAAGTTCAGCAGCAGAGGCTAGAAAAATTAGGCATGTACACATGAATGAAAATTTGGTATTGTCGCAGCCGCTGCTGTAGCAGCGGGCAGAAAAATTTCTGTTTGTTTCGCCATGCAGAAAGTGCCCTAAAACATTGCGGCTTGAACCCTACTTGGTGGCGGATAAGTCACGCAAGTCATCCGGCATTCAGAGTTCAAATACAGCAGCGTGTGGGCCATTTTTAGCCCAAGGCAGCTCATCTGATCAGGCCTTGTTCAATCAAACATATCGCCCAGTGTCAGTCCCTTTGGGATCCATCCCTCATTCATCTTAATAAAGGTGAGGTAATCCAGACTTTTTTGACCAAGGCGACTCCTCTTCTCAGTGACAATACCTCCTGCTGCACTGAAGGTACTTTCTGACAGGACACTTGAAGCGGGACAGGCCAGAAGTTTGAGCGCAAATTGGGATAGCTCAGGCCACAAGTCAAGCCGGCACACCCAGTAGACAAGGGGTTCATCGCTCCTCAGAGTGTCGATATCTGCGATTAAGGCCAGATAGTCTGCTACCTGTCGGTCAAGTCGTTCTCTGATGGTGGACCCCGAAGGGCTGTGGCGTTGCGTAGGACTTAAAAAGCTCTGCATGTCCTCCATCAACAGCATGTCTGTAAGGCATCCTGTCCTTGCCGGCGTGTTCGTGGGAGGAGGAGGAGGATTACTTTCACCTCTTCCCCTGTTAGATCCCTGTTGTGCTGTGACATGACTCTTATGCGCTGTGTACAGCATACTTCTTAATTTATTTTGGACCTGCTGAATCCTTTCCGCCTTGCTGTAATGCGGTAACATGTCAGGCACTTTATGTTTATACCGGGGGTCTAGTAGCGTGGACACCCAGCACAGGTCGTTCTCCTTCATCCTTTTTATACGAGGGTCCCTCAACAGGCACGACAGCATGAAAGACCCCATTTGCACAAGGACGGATGCCGAGCTACTCATGTCCCCTTCCTCGTCCTCACTGATGTCAGGGAAGGTATAATCTTCTTCCCCCCAGCTACGTACAACACCACGGGAACCAGATAGGTGACAAGGAGCACCCTGGGATGCCTGCTGTGGTTGGTCTTCCTCCTCCTTTTCAAAGCCACATTCCTCCTCTGACTCCTCTTCCTCACAATCCTCTTCCAGCGTTGCCGCAGGTCCAGCAAGCAATGCTGATAAGGCTGTTTCTGGTGGTGATGGTGTCCACAACTCTTCCTCTTCACGCTCATCTACTGCCTGATCCAGCACTCTTCGCCGGGCACGCTCCAGGAAGAAAACAAACGGTATGATGTCGCTGATGGTGCCTTCGGTGCCTTCGGTGCGACTGACCAGGTTTGTCACCTCCTCAAAAGGACCCATGAGCCTACAGGCATTGCGCATGAGCCTCCAGTAACGTGGCAAAAAAATTCCCAGCTCTGCAGATGATGTCCTAGCACCCCGGTCATACAAATATTCGTTGACAGCTTTTTCTTGATGGAGCAGGCGGCAAACATTAGGAGTGTTGGATTCCAACGTTTTGGGCTGTAGCAAATCAAGCGCCTCACTGGCATGTTGTTTTGCCGCTGGATATCTGACAAGTGCGCCATGGCCGTGTAGGAACGCCTGAAATGGCCACACACCTCCCTGGACTGCTTCAGGACATCCTGTAAGCCTGGGTACTTGAGCACAAAGCGTTGTACAATCAAATTACATACATGTGCCATGCACGACACATGTGTCAACTTGCCCAACAACAATGCCACCAACAAATTTGTTCCGTTGTCACAAACCACCTTGCCGATCTCCAGTTGGTGCGGAGTCAGCCACTGGTCCACCTGTGCGTTCAGGGCCGACAGGAGCGCTGGTGCGGTGTGACTCTCCGCTTTGAGGCAAGTCAACCCTAAGATGGCGTGACAGTGCCGTATCCGGGATGTGGAATAGCACCTGGGGAGCTGGGGGGGGGTGCCGGTGATGTGGAGCAAGACGCAGCAGTGGAAGAGGACTCGGCCAAGGATATTATGGAAGAGGATGAAGTAGGAGGAGTAGAGGAAGTGGCAGCAGGCCTGCCTGCAAGTCGTGGCGGTGTCACCAACTCCTCTGCAGAGCCACGCATTCCATGCTTGGCAGCCATCACCAGGTTTACCCAATGTGCAGTGTAGGTGATATACCTGCCCTGACCATGCTTTGCAGACCAGGTATCAGTGGTCAGATGGATCCTTGCCCCTACACTGTGTGCCAGACATGCCATAATTTCCTTTTGCACAATGGAGTAAAGGTTAGGGATGGCCTTTTGTGCAAAAAAATTTCGTCCGGTTACCTTCCACTGCGGTGTCCCAATGGCTACAAATTTTCCTCAGACTCCACCAGCTTATATGGTAAATGCTGGCGGGCTAGCAGTTCCGACAAGCCAGCTGTCAGACGCCGGGCTAGGGGTGACTTTGAGACATTGGCTTCTTGTGCTCAAACATCTTCTTGACAGACACCTGACTGTGGGCAGATGAGCAGGAACTGCTCAAGGCGAGAGACGGAGAGGCGGATGGTTGAGAGGGGGCAAGGAGGGCAGCAGTGGTTGACCTGGCTGAAGATGCTGGACCAGGAGGAGGATGCCGGCTTTGACTTTGTGTGCTGCTTGTACTGACGTGTTGATCCCATAGGCGTTTGTGATGTGACATCATGTGCGTTCGCAAAGCAGTTGTGCATAGGTGGGTGTTGGACTTCCCACGACTCAGTTTCTTCTGGCACAGGTTGCAAATGGCCTCGCTGTTGTCAAAGGCAGACACACAAACAAAATGCCACACTGCTGAGCTCTGCGATGACGGAACTCTGGTGGTGGCAACAGCATGCATTGATTGGCGTCCCGTCTGGCTGACCCCGGGTGCCGATGCATGCTGTCTGACGGTGCCACTAGCTCCTTGTGACGACCTCACCCTGCTTCCAACTCGTCTCTTCCTCCTCTCTGTCTCCCCATCTGAACTTTCCCTTCTAGCGGGCACCCACTTCTTTTCTAGCGGGCACCCACGTGGCATCCACGGACACATCGTCATCATCAACACCTTCACCGCTATCTGACACCTCAAGAAAGGAAGCAGCAGGGGGTACAACATCATCATCACACCGTACGTCCATGTGTGTAATGCTGCCTGACTGAGACATATCCCTGTTAACTACATCATCTGGAATTAATGGTTGTGCATCACTCATGTCTTCAAACTGATGTGTAAATAACTCCTCTGACGGATCAAGTAAAGCTGCTGTGGTGCTAGCGTTGGTGGTGGTGGCAGGCAGGCAAGTGGTAGCATAAGAAGTGCCCGAGGCTAAGCTAGAGGAGGAGAAGGATGGTGCGTCAAGGTTCCAAGTGGAAGCTGTAGTAGGTTGAGTGTCTTGTGATAGCCAGTCAACTAAGTCCTCAGAACTTTGGAGGTTCAGGGTACGTGGCCTCTGAACACTGGCCATTCTAGGGCCAAAGGGAATCCCAGCATCACGACGGCCCCTGCGGGGTAGCCTTCCTCTGCCTGTAACTTTTTTGATTAAATTTGCACAAGTGTCACACTAAGTGTGATTTGCACTAGGGTGACACAGTTTGCCCTGCAGGCAAAAAAAAAAACTGGCAACTGTGACGTGAACTGACAGTGACGACTGGTTTTATTTAACAGCCAAAAAGGTATTTTTTTTTAAATTTGCACAACTGTCACACCTAATGTGATTTGCACTAGGGTGACACAATTTGCCCTGCAGGCAAAAAGACTTGCAACTGTGACGTGAACTGACAGTGACGACTGGTTTTATTTAACAGCCAAAAAAGGTTTTTTTTTTTATTTGCACAACTGTCACACCAAATGTGATTTGCACTAGTGTGACAATGAGCAAAAAAGCTTGCCAGCGGAGTTCCCCTTTTAAGCAGTGGTTCCCAACCAGGGTGCCTCCAGCTGTTGCAAAACACACGGATTGATATATTTCAGCCCTTTGAATACTGTAGTAGTTAGTTGCTTTAAAGAAAAAAAGCTTGCCAGCAGAGTTCCCCTTTTATGCAGTGGTCCCCAACCAGGGTGCCTCAAGCTGTTGCAAAACATACGGACTGATATATTTCAGCCCTTTGAATACTGTAGTAGTTAGTTGCTTTAAAGAAAAAAAGCTTGCCAGCGGAGTTCCCCTTTTATGCAGTGGTCCCCAACCAGGGTGCCTCCAGCTGTTGCAAAACACACGGACTGATATATTTCAGCCCTTTAAATACTGTAGTAGTTAGTTGCTTGAAGGAACTTAAGTTTTATACTGGAGTACCCCTTTTAACCACCGGTTCCCTTCCAACCAGGGTGCCTCCAGCTGTTGCAAAACAAACGGACTGATATATTTCCGCCCTTTGAATACTGTAGTAGTTAGTTGCTTTAAAGAAAAAAAGCTTGCCAGCGGAGTTCCCCTTTTAAGCAGTGGTCCCCAACCAGGGTGCCTCCAGCTGTTGCAAAACACACGGACTGATATCTTTCAGCCCTTTGAATACTGTAGTAGTTAGTTGCTTGAAGGAACTTAAGTTTGATTCTGGAGTACCCCTTTTAGCCAGCGGTTCCCTCCCAACCAGGGTGCCTCCAGCTGTTGCAAGACACACGGACTGATATCTTTCAGCCCTTTCAATACTGTAGTAGTTAGTTGCTTGAAGGAACTTAAGTTTGATTCTGGAGTACCCCTTTTAACCAGCGGTTCCTTCCCAACCAGGGTGCCTCCAGCTGTTGCAAGACACACAGACTTATATCTTTCAGCCCTGAAAAGGGCTTTTTTGGGTGCTGTCCTTAAAGCAGATGTTACACTAGTGCTTTAGAAGTAAACTGGACCCTGAATACACCACCTAGCAGCAACCTACCTATTGCTTTCCCTATACAGCAAGAGCAGCTTCTCTGACCCTCCTCTTCCTAAGCCTGCAGCATGCTGAATGAGGGTAAAATGGCGTCTGTGCAAGAGGTAGGAGGGTCTGGAAGGGAGGGACTGCTGCTGATTGGCTGTAATATGTCTGCTGACTCTGACTCACAGGGTCAAAGTTTATTGCAATGTTAAAGTATAGGGGGCAGATCGAACTTCACATATGTTCGCCCGGCGATGCGAACGCGAACATGCTAAATTCGCCGGGAACTGTTCGCCGGTGAACTATTCGCGACATCTCTAATGAGGAGACCATATAGTGGCTGAATGACACAGCCTGGAGTGGGCAGCAACATGAAGAGACCATATAGTGACTGAATGACACAGCCTGGAGGTGGCAGCAGCATGCGGAGAACATATGGGGGCAGTAAGAGACAGCTTGGAGCTGGCATTAGCTTGAGGAGAACATATGGTGGCAGAATGAGACAGCCTGGAGGTGGCATCAACATAAGGAGAACATATGGTGGCAGTATGAGACAGCTTGGAGCTTGCATCAACATAAGGAGAACATATGGTGGCAGTATGAGACAGCCTGGAGCTGGAATCAACATAAGGAGAACATATGGTGGCAGTGTGAGACAGCCTGGAGCTGGCATCAGCTTGAGGAGAACATATGGTGGCAGAATGAGACAGCCTGGAGGTGGCATCAGCATAAGGAGAACATATGGTGGCAGTATGAGACAGCCTGGAGGTGGCATCAGCATAAGGAGAACATATGGTGGCAGTATGAGACAGCTTGGAGCTTGCATCAACATAAGGAGAATATATGGTGGCAGTATGAGACAGCCTGGAGCTGGAATCAGCGTGAGGAGAACATATAGTGGCAGAATGAGACAGCCTGGAGGTGGCATCAGCAGCATCAGGAGTTCTGAGAGTGACCCGGTGACATAGTGGGGCGGTGGGTGGCAATACCAGTACTCAGTGACTAAGGTGGGTGAAAAAGGAGAACTTGGCATCAGATGTGTGACATCAGGCGGGTGGCAGGATCAGAATAGTAGCTGAGTAACAGTCTCTTTTGTAAAAGTGTTAGTGTGCACAAGTAAGTATTGAGGATATGCATTACGTAAAAGTTAACTTTTAATAATATTCTTAGGATAAAATATATGTACTCAATTTTTTTTTTATCAAACAAAAGGAAAGGTGTGCAAAAAACACCATCTGCCACCTACACCACCAAGTATTGATGTGATGCAAAGACCTCTAAAAGGTGGAAGGGAACAAAGTATGGTTCATTGTAACCGGTGGGGGTAAAAACTTCCCCTGTAAGGTCTTACTCTAGCATTATTAATTCCCTTCTTGGCAAGTATTACTCACCCTAAAAAGGGCAGCCCCACACAGGAACCTCTCCCTATTTCCACCTGCAAACACTGCCATTTCCCAGGGTTTTTAGGTGGAAATAGACTTCCCATGTGGCTGGCCTTTCACAGTAACTAGGCCCTTGAGACTTTAACAGAACAAAATGGTACACCACTTAGATGTATGTATGTGGTATGCACATACGAGGAGAGTACAATGCGCTCCACTGCGCTTAAAACATTATTTGTCTACAACACCAGCAGGTGTGTACTTTTGGTGCTGGCCTTTTACAGTAACTAGGCCCTTGAGATTTTAACAGGAACAAAATGGTACACCACTTAGATGTACGCACAGGTAACACTTAATGGAGGACAATACGCTTTTAGTGCTCTGCTCACCCTAACTGGCTGGCTACTATTAACTTTTCAGTTGTTGCACACACCAGTGCTGCAGCACACAGTCTCTGTGTACTACACCCAAGATTGCACTTTCTCTCTCAATCTCACTCCCGTCCTTATCAGTTCTTCTAGGCTTGATTTGGGCTTGAGGTGAATCACTGCTTTAATACACCCAAAATTGCACTATCTCTCAATCTCACTGCCTTCCCTGTCAGTCCTTCTAGGCTGGATTTGGGCTTGAGGTGAATCACTGCTGTAATACACTTACAGTTGCACTTTCTCTCTCAATCTCTCTCCCTTCCCTATCTGTGCTTCTAGGTTGGATTTGGGCTTGAGGTGAATCGCTGGTGTAAAAAAGCTTTTCTGTGCAATACACTGCTCTCTGTCCCTCTTTCTCTCTCTGCAATAGACTGCTGATGCGAGATGCTGCAAGATGTCTGCCGATTATATAGGGGTGGCTGGCTGCTGATAGGCTGCATGCTGCATGTGACGCAGGGTCATCTTGCTGACCCTTGTTTCCACCTTCCCAGGATTCTTGCCCCACGTCCTCACATGTGGATCCGCCATTTTAGATGCCCTGGAGCCTGTACCCTGGACCACACTAAATGGAGTTTAAAGAAGCGTTTAGCGCAATCGAATTGCAGCGATATTCGCATTAGTTGCAAATAAAATTTTTCCTGAAATTCGTAACAAATTCGGATTTGTCAGATTCGATTTGCTTATCCCTAGAGTAGTCCAGTTAAATAAAATATCAGTTATTTAATTTCCTCATGTAATGATAAATATATCTTCCCAAGCGGCAATATTCGCATTCGATGCAAATTAAATTTTTCCTGAAATTCGTAACAAATTCGGATTTGTCAGATTCGATTTGCTTATCCCTAGAGTAGTCCAGTTAAGTAAAATATCATTTATTTAATTTCCTCATGTAATGATAAATATATCTTGCTTTATAAAGCACTAATAAAGCGAAATGCAGCAAAATTAGCTATCCTGTGTCCACTCTGTGTCGGCTTTCTTCCCCTAACTGCCTCTGGCGTCCACTCTTGGAGACAGAGACCATGTGACTTTTATGCTGTCTATGGGGCCTGTCTTGCAGTTCTGTCTCTGAGACCATGCAAGCCCCACCCCTGGAGGCATCTGCACAGAAGAAAGATCTTGACAACTCTGAGGAAGTTCAGAGGCCGAGGACTTGGCTGCAGAAATCTTTAGAGGATGCTGTGTTTGGAGAAAGTGTCAAATGTGGGGGAAGCAGGAGAGATCTTATGTGTGATGAGACAAACTGTGTCTCTTATGAAGTAGAGGTGTGTGTCTGTCTGTCTCATGAAGTAGAGCTGTGTGTGTGTCTCTTATGAAGCAGAACTCTGTGTGTGTGTCTTATAAAGCAGAGCAGTGTTTATGGAGCAGAACTGTGTGTTTGTGTATCTTATGAAGCAGAGTTATAGTCAGCTATGTTACCTCAGAGACCTGGACCATACTACCTCCGAGGCTGGGACCTCTGTGCCTGCAACATGCTCTGGGGCCTGGCTTAAAGGGGTACTCCGGCCCTGAGACATCTTATCCCCTATCCCGCAATCTTGTATTCGCCACCCACCTGTTTGAGCTGCACGCCGCGGTGCCAGCTCACAAACAGCCGGGTGGCGACCACGGAGCCGGAGTATTGTGACGTCACCCCGCGACTCCGCCCTTGTGTGATGTCACCCCCGCTATGCAAGTCTATGGGAGGGGGCGTGTCGGGTTTAGTGTGGGTGAACTGGCTGACAGTTTTCCTTTAATGTTTTATGTTTTTTTTTTTTTTTTTTTATAAAGAAACAAGTGCAAGCGACAGTCGCATTCTTTTGGTGAAGTTTCAATAAATGAGGAGCAAATCAGTACAAATAATGAGATGTTTTATATCAATATAAAGCTTTATCACACAT
This sequence comes from Hyla sarda, assembly GCF_029499605.1. Lineage (NCBI taxonomy): Eukaryota > Metazoa > Chordata > Amphibia > Anura > Hylidae > Hyla > Hyla sarda. Next base: position 168,276,465 of record NC_079189.1, read on the forward strand.
TTGAAAATGCTTAAAACTTATATATGACACAGTCACATATATTTTTCTTACACAAAGAGAAACACTGAGTCACATTATTAAAAGTCCACTTTAAGTGTTCCTATAAGTCATAGAGACATGTCAAGTATTATTATTGGTAGGGTGCAGATTCTGAGAAACCCACTGATGTTTAGAATGAATGTGAAAAAAGCTTTACCGATTAATTATATGTTGTTCATATTTTTAAGACTTTTTGGTAAAAAATTTCAAACTCTCCATTTTGATATCTATAGATAAAAAGATAATTTCCCAGCAGCACCCTCCTTATCAACACAGATAAGATGACAGTAACATTTACACCAGGGTATAGATGTCCAAACAATAGGTCCAAACAATAGAAGATGGTCACAGATCAACCTCTCCCTCCCTTAAGAATGACCTCTGTAAAGGTCACAGAGAATGTCAAGTAATGTTTTCGATACATGTGAATACAAGTTCCTGTATACTGTTGTCCATGTCCAAAAAATACATTCAGAAAATAGAAACAGAAAAGAAAAAAAGAACATACTTTAGTATCTGGCTCTATTTAGTAAATGAATCAAGGTGATACATTCCCTTTAAGGCAGTTCTACACACACTTTATAAAATCTAATAAAAACATAGTAGTATATTGTGTGCTGGAAATCTTATTTTCATCCTAATTGTCTTCAATTCATATGCTTTTTAAGTAAGTACTGTTAGTACTATAAAGTTTATCAATGCAAAACCTGTCTATTTATTAAGCTAAAATACAATGAGGAACTTTGTGGAAATATATACCTGAACATTTACACTAGTCGAAAGACAAACAACATCAGTCTATTAAATGCTTAGAGTAATGGAAACTATTCTACTAATGGATGTTTTCAACAACATTTGAGTTGCCTGGCAAAAGCATGTGCATTGCTATAGGAAATGTTCCCATATACAGCACAATAATATTCATTTTGGCAGAAGTGGTTTCTCCAGGGCTCAGTGCTTGGATAGATAATATAGTGATGATCTGCAGAGTAGGGGTAAGAATGATCAGTCTGATCCACTGGGGCTAACACTGCCCATTGCTGAAAATGCAATTAGTATTATATGACATAAACAAATTTTATTGTGTATTTATAAAAATGTCACTAATGATAAAACTTATGTAGATACATGTACTGTACTGTACATATTGACTTCCAGCAGGCAGATGTATTTCAAGGGGGGTATCTTTTAGGCATACATGAGAGTGATTTATATCTAGACTAGCTGAGTATACGGCGTTGCCCGGTTTTTCCTTCCTAATCGTTGTTGGGGAGGAAAATCAAAAAGGGAGGAAGCTTTTGACTTCATATCCCATCCTCATATATTGCTGTCATATCCCAACCCCCCCACACCTCGTCCCCATATCCCATCCTCATATCTGAAACTCATATCCCATCCTCATATCTCCACCTCATATCCTGACCTCCTATCCCGACCTCCTATCCCATCCTCATATCTCGATCCATATCCCGTCCTCATATTTTGTCCTCATATCCTGACCTCCTATCCCGTCCTCCTATCTCGACCGCAAATCCCGTCCTCATATCCTGACCTCATATCCTGTCCTCATTTCCCGACCTCCTATCCCATCCTCCTATCTCAATCTCATATCCCAACCTCATATCCCATCCCGATATCCCGCCCTCATATCCCGACCTAATATCTGTCCTCATAGCTCGACCCCGTATCCCATCCCCATATCCCGACCTCATATCCCGTCTTCATATCCTGTCCTCCTATCTCGACCTCATATCCCGTTCTCATATTCCGTCCTCATATCCCAACCTCATATCCCATCCTCATATCCTGACCTCATATCCTGTCCTCATATCCCGACCTCTTATCCCAACCTCATATGCTGTCCTCATATCCCTTCCTTATGTCCCATCTTCATATCCTGTAATTTCCATACATTTCCCATAGATTTGCATGGGACTTTAAACAAAAAACCCCAACACTCACAAATGGGGGTAGTTAAGAGTTAATTTACGTATCCTATATTTTTTTTGTGGACATATAAGTAACATGGGGCCAAGTATTATCGAAATATCTCCTGGAAGTTAGGCAATAACATATATTTCCCATAGACTTCTATGGGACTTTAAACAAAAGCCCCCGACCTTGGCAAATGGGGGTGAGTAAGGGTTAAATTACCTATCCTATGTTTGTAGTTGACATATAAGTAACATGTGTGCCAAGTTTCATGTTAATATCTTTAGCCGTTCGGACGTGATGTTGGAACATACATACATAAACACATACATACACACATATCAAAACCTGTCCAGAAGTAAAGTTGCTGAGTTACCGATAGCAACCAATCAGATCACTTCTTTCATTTTTGAAAAGGCCTGTGAAAAATGAAAGAAACAATCTGATTGGTTGCTATGGGCAACTTAGCAACTTCCCCCAGACTAGACCAGGGGGAATCGCTGTATGTTGTATATCTGGATTTTTCCAAAGCATTTGATACGGTGCCACATAAAAGGTTGGTGCATAAAATGAGAGGGATTGGGCTGGGGGAGAATGTGTGTAAGTGGGTAAGTAACTGGCTCAGTGATAGGAAACAGGGTGGTTGTTAATGGTACTTATTCTGATTGAGTGACTGTTACTAGTGGGGTACCACAGGGGTCTGTCTTGGGTCCTGTTTACTATATTTATTAATGACCTTGTAGAGGGGTTGAATAGTAAAGTAGCAATCTTTGCAGATGATATTAAACTCTGTAAAGCGGTAAACACTATAGAGGACAGTGCACTAATACAAATGGATATTGATAGGTTGGAGGTTTGGGCTGGGAAGTGGAAGATGAGGTTCAACACTGATAAATGTAGGATAATGCACATGGGGAAGAAAAATCCGGGCTGGGATTATGTATAAAATGGGAGCACACTTGGGACGACAGACGTGGAAAAGGACTTGGGAGTCTTAATTAACAGTAAATTTAGCTTTAATGACCAGTGTCGGGCAGCTGCTGCCTAAGCTAATAAAATCATGGGGTGCATCACGCCCACGACAAGGAAATTATTCTACCGCTGTACAAATCACTAGTCAGACCACACATAGAATAGTGTGTACAGTACTGGGCACCAGTGTACAAGAAAGATATAGTGGAGCTGGAAAGGGTTCAAAGATGGGCAACCAGGGTAATACGGGGAATGGGAGGACTACAGTACCCAGAAAGATTATCAGAATTAGGGTTATTTAGTTTAGAAAAAAGAAGGCTTAGGGGCGACCTAATAACTATGTATAAATATATAACAGGGGACAGTACAGAGATCTCTCCCATGATCTATTTATACCCAGGACTGTATCTATAACAAGGGGGCATCCCCTACATCTTGAGGAAAGAAGGTTTCTACACCAGCACAGATGGGGGTTCTTTACAGTAAGAGCAGTGAGACTATGGAACTCTCATGGTGGTCATGGTGAACTCTGTAAAAGAGTTCAAAAAGGGTCTGGATGCATTTTTGGTGAGTAATAACATCGCTGGTTATGTATACTAGATTGATAGGGACAGAACGTTGATCCAGGGATTTATTCTGACTGCCATATTTGGAGTCAGGAAGGAATTTTTACCTCTAGTATGAGGTTTTTTGCCTTACTATGGAACAACTTAACTCAGTAGGGACTTATTAGGGGGATAGGTTGAACTTGATGGACTCTGGTCTTTTTTCAACCTTATGAACTATGTTACTTTGTTTACCTCTGGACAGGTTTTGATAAATCTCCCCCATTGAGTTTTATATATATATATATATATAAATATATATATATATATATGATTTATTTACAGTACAACTCTTAGACAGCACACTTCTAAAATCCACAGAAGAAATTTGCATTCAAAAGTATATGTTTTTACATATATAATTTATATCTATGTATACCAGTACTGGAAGTAAATGACGATGGGATCCTCTACATAGAAAAGAGGAGATTATTTACTATATATAGTATTAAGGGGATTGTATTAAAAAGCAGAAAGGTGTCATTGACAATTTGCCTAAGGCTGCCTTCTTGTATGAACTCCCGATGTCCGTAGTACTGCACTTCCAAGGCAATGATGTCCTGCCTAAGTCAGGGATAAGCTAAGTGGTAATGCACTGTGCAGCTCTGTGGAAGTGAAAGGGATCAAGTGAGGTAAGTAAAGCCCTTTTTTGATTTATGAAACATCACAAACTCACTGTTTAACCCCCCCCCCCCAAAAAAAAAATTGCTGGCACATCAAGGTAAATATTTTTGCAAATACAGAGACCCCCCCCACCGACCTATGAAGGTCCCAACATACGATAATTTCAACATACAATGGCCTCTCAGAGGCCATCCCATGTTGAAGGCAGCATCAACATATGATGTATGTCGGGGCCATCGCATAAACGGCTATCTGGCAGCGCAGACTGCTTCAGCTGCCCCCGGATAGCCATTTAAGGTGCCCCAAGTGCTGCGGTGATGATCACTCAACTGTCCCCGGTGCTCAGGACCATCCTATTCAGGATCCCCGGCATGGCCGTCGCTCTCCTTCATCGTCATCACGTTGCCGCGCACGCCGTCCCGTCATCCAATAGGAGTGGCGTGCGCAGCGACGTGATGACGGCGATGAAGAGCGATGATCCAGGGCAGCGGTGATGGTCCGGAGCGGCGGGGACAGATGAGTATAACTTCCTATACTTATCATTGCACGGATCCCTCAACATACGATTGTTTCAACTAACGATGGTTCATTTGGAATGAATTACCATCGTATGTTGAGGGATCACTGTAGATTAATTAAGCAAATTTGCCTTTCCCTCTATATATTCTTGTTCTTTCCTCCTCTCGCTAGATTTACACAAACACACTAATCAACCCAACCACCACTTCTAAAGTCGAGTGATGGTCTGTAACCAAGTTGTCAAGAGGAGGAAAGGGGTAGGAATATCAGGAGAAGGAGGCAAATTAGCTAAATTAATATATTTGCAAATATATTTAACTTGACATGTCCTACAAGTTAATCTATGTTACTTGAGATGGAAATACCTCTTTCAGAGAGTTAATCAAATCAAGCCAAGCAAACCCCTTCTCGTTTCTAACTTTGGGGTGACAGCGTCCTGCGGAACTTTCGAACATTTTCATGAAAGAAAACATTTTAGATCATACTAAGTAAAGTCAATCAATGATTTTTATTATAGATTCTTCTTAAAAATGTATGGTCATTTTTATAAAAAGCAAACTTTACATCATCGTCCACTAGAGGTGGAAATAATATAAAGTCTCAACGCTGACGTGTCCTGATTTTTGCAGCACACTGGGGGCTGGCCTTAAGGCACACTGGTATCTAGTGCTGATAATTGTAGCTGTGCAAGCTATTGTTTCGGTGTGGGCACATTACGCAAATGACCTGCCTGTGAGTGAGCGTAGGAAGTGCGCCAGCCCAGAGACAGTCAGTGCCGCTGATAGCTCCATATAGGGAAGACTAGAGATGTTGCGAATTGTTCACCGGCGAACAGTTCCGGCATACTTAGCATTTTCGCGTTCGCATCGCCGGGCGAACATATGTGAAGTTCGATTCGCCCCCTATACTTTAACATTGCGGTAAACTTTGACCCTGTGAGACAGCAGATACATTGCAGCCAATCAGCAGCAGTCCCTCCCTTCCAGACCCTCCTACCTCCTGCACTGACGCCATTTTACCTTCATTCGGCATGCTGCAGGCTTAGAAAGTGGAGGGAAAGAGAAACTGCTCCTACTGTAATAGGGGAAGCGATAGCTAGGTTGCTGCTAGGTGGTGTATTCAGGGTCCACTTTACTCCTAAAGCACTAGTCTAACATCTGCTTTAAGGACAGCACCCAAAAAAAGCCCTTTTTAGGACTCAAATATCAGTCCGTGTGTCTTACAACAGCTGGAGGCACCCTGGTTGGGAGGGAACCACTGGTTAAAAGGGGTACTCGAGTGTAAAACTTAAGTTCCTTCAAGCAACTAACTACAGTATTAAAAGGGCTATAAGTTCAGTCCGTGTGTCTTGCAACTGCTGGAGGCACCCTGGTTGGGGACCTCTGCTAAAAAGGGGAACTCCACTGGCAACCTATTTTGCTCATTGTCACCCTAGTGCAAATCACATTTGGTGTGACAGTTGTTAAAAAAAAATAAAAAAATTTTGGCTGTGAAATAACAACAGCCAGTTCACGTCACAGTTGTGAGTTTTTTTTGCCTGCAGGGCTAATTGTGTCACCCTAGTGCAAATGATATGTGGGTTGACAGTTGTGTAAAACAAAAAACAAAAAAACAAAACCTTTTTTGGCTGTGAAATAAAATCAGTCAGTTCACTTCACACTTGGGAGTTTTTGGGCCTGCTGGGCTCATTGTCTCATAGTGCAAATCATATGTGGTGTGACAGTTGTGTAAATTTAACAAAAAAAATACAATTTTGACTGTAATAGATTGAATAGCAGTTAGTTGTCTGCAAGCGTGTGTGTCAGGCCTACAGCGTCTACTCTACGTCTGTCAAGGACATGTTTGAGCATAAGATGCCAGTCACAAGGTCACCCCCTAGCCCGGGGTCTGACAGCTGGCTTGTCTGAACTCATAGCCCGCCAGCTTTTAAAAAATGTATTAAAAATGTAAAAAAAAAATGTAAAAAAATATCTAAACATTTTTTTTTAGCTATTGGGACCCGGCCAAAATTTCTTTGCACAAAAGGCAATCCCCAACCGGTACTCGATTGTGCAACAGGAAGTAATGGCATGTCTGGCACACAGTGTTGGGGCAAGGGTCCATCTGACCACTGATACCTGGTCAGGGCATGGTCAGGGCAGGTATATCACTTACACTGCGCATTGGGTAAACCTGGTCACGCTGTGCAGGGTTGCCACGGTGATTTTGAATGAAGACGGGCCTCTTGAAGCTGATTGGTCGCTCGCTGCTGGATGGTATGGGGGCGAGCAATCAGGAATGTGCCGTACATGGCTGTGTACAGTTACGCTGTCATAGGAAAAAGTCGGTGAGGGGATGTCATCCAAACATGGGCATAGGGATGGTAGGCTCAACTCTGATTGGCTGTTCAGGATTTCGATGGAAGTCAATCAGAGAGGGGACGTATGAGTTCAGGTTGCAAGTCTTTAACGCTGGTGGCGGCAGGATGTCTTTCAAATCTTTCAGCCAATTGCTGCTGGGAAGGTCCGGGCGGCGACCAATCAGGTTAAAGACGTATAATTCCTCTTTGGGGGATTTCTAAAGGCATCAGCGGCAAATCTTTTTTGAAGAATTCGACCAATCGCTGCTGGGCAGGTCCGGGCGGCGACCAATCAGGGATGAGACGTGTATTTCCTCTTTGGAGAATTCCAAGAGGCATCGGCGGCAACATTTTTTTAAAGAATCCGACCAATCACGTTCCGTCTGGGTAAGGTGGCGACCAAGGATGACTTGCATGACCACCAAATATGGTTCAAGCCGCAATGTTTTAGGGTACTTTCTGGCTGCCAATACCAAATACCAAATTTTTCAGCCATGTGTACATGCCTAATTTATCTGGTACTCTCTGCTGACATCTCTGTCCATCATGCCAGTGAGGCGCTTGATTTGCGACAGCCCAACACGTTGGAATTCAACACTCCTAATGTTCGACCGCCTGCTCCAACAAGAAAAAGCCGTTAACGAATATTTGTATGACAGGGGTGCTAGGACATCATCTGCGGAGCTGGGAATTTTTTTTGCCACGTTACTGGACGCTCATGCGCAATGACTGTAGGCTCATGTGTCCTTTTGAGGAGGTGACAAACCTAGTCAGTTGCACTGAAGGCACCATCAGCGACATCATACCATTTGTTTTCCTCCTGGAGTGTGCCGTGCGAAGAGTGCTGGATCAGGCAGTAGATGAGCGTAAAACGGAAGAGTTGTCACCATCACCACCAGAAACAGCCTTATCAGCATCGCTTGCTGGACCTGCGGCAATGCTGGAAGAGGATTGTGAGGAAGAGGAGTCAGAGGAGGAATGTGGCTTTGAAGAGGAGGAGGAAGACCAACCACAACAGGCATCCCAGGGTGCTCATTGTCACCTATCTGGCTCCCGTGGTGTTGTACTTGGCTGGGGGGAAGAAGATGATACCTTCCCTGACATCACTGAGGACGAGGAACGGGACATGAGTAGCTCGGCATCCAACCTTGAGCAAATGGGGTCTTTCATGCTGTCGTGCCTTTTGAGGGACCCTTTTATTTTGAAAAGGATTTCTTCATGTTTTTCACCGTCCTGCATTATAGAGTCTTCTGGACTTTATGATAATTTAAACTTGAATTTTCAAGAGTACTAACCATTACACAAAAGAACGCTTGTTGCGTGTGATTTTTTAACTTACATTTTCAAAAGTAAAATAAAGAGAGGGAAGAACTCTGTTTCTTTATTTGATGAAAAATTTTATTTAGAAAATAATTTCTTTGACTGTTTCTCCATCCTGCATTATAGAGTCTTCTGGACTCTTGGATATGCGCTTGCTCTTATATTTCAGCCATGTGTACATGCCTAATTTTTTTGGCCTCTGGTGCTGCACTTTTTATGCTGCCGCAATTTTTCTGGGCGCTGCTACAGCTGCGGCTGCAACAATACCAAATTTTTGAGCCATGTGTACATGCCTAATTTGTCTGGTACTCTCTGCTGACATCTCTGTCCATTTTAGCAACCGCGCATATTAGATGTATGGTAAGGGTAGCATGGTGGCTCAGATGTTAGCACTGCTGACTTGCAGCGCTGGGGCCTTGGGTTCTAATCCCATTATGTGCTGTCTAAAGGGGGGCTCTAACTATGTGCTGCCTAATATGGGGTAATCTATGTGCTGCCTAAAGGGGGACTCTAACAATGTGCTGCCTAATATGGGGGAATCTATGTGCTGCCTAAAGGGGGGATCTAACTATGTGATGCCTAAAGGGGGCTAAAGCACGTTATTCCAAAGAATTTAGGAATAATAGGTGATTTATGCCCTTTATGGATTAAAACCAGACTCTGCATCAACTATTCCATGGGAGTTTTGCCATGGATCCCCCTCCAGCATGCCACAGTCCAGGTATTAGTCCCCTTGAAACAACTTTTAAGTCACTATTGTGGCCAGAAAGAGTCCCTGTGGGTTTTAAAATTCGCCTGCCCATTGAAGTCAATGGCGGTTCGCCAGTTCGCGAACATTTGCGGAAGTTCGCGTTCGCCGTTCGCGAACCGAAAATTTTATGTTCGCGACATCACTAGTGAAGACTGCCCAGCATCTCAGCACATCGGAGATGGGAAAAACATCTCTGTTTTCCACTGCCCATCAGTGTTGCGCCATCGCCGATTTAGAAAAGGGAAGAGAAAGCACAGGGTAGGGCACTAGGTTGTCTCCTTTGTTCACTTTATCCTATGGCTCCGCTTCTCATTTTAAAATATGGCCACTTTTGCCATGTGTGTTTTTCCTGGTGGTGGTGGATGATCAGTAGCCAAAAATATGAATGCCCCCTCTGGTTTACTACACAGTAAACTTTGGATATGAAAGCAGTCTACATAGGAGATTGGATATTATCCCATGAATCATCAGATGAAAGGAAGGAAGGTTCACATATTGTAGAGTTCATTTTGCCAGTTTTGTCTCAGATTCCATAAGAGCTTATTCTATCTCTGCTCACCTTGGTATACATGAATTGTAGATGTCAGTGCTCCTATGCCATGATGCTCAACATCTTCTTTGCTAAATCATTAGGCGTATACTTGAATTGCTTACTTTCCTGTCCTTCTAAGTTTAGGTCATTAATATACTATGTGTTATATCATATAACTGTACCTCTAAACTGTGCAGATGGTTAAAACTGTACACATAGGATTTGTACAAATTACATTTACAGACATGTCAGTTGCCTTCACAGATATGCCAAGTAGCTCAATAAACCTGCACATACAAATTCATAACACATAGTTTACAGTCCAAACCACAAAGCACTAAAACAAAAATTCATATACACGGCGGATGTTTGGAAGCAGATGTGCTTTGTAGCCAATAGTGCAGTGAATGCAAGTAGACCCATACATTAGATATTCATAAATAGGCAGTTTGAAATAGTGGGAAACATTGAGAGGAATTTATCAAACCATTTCGACTGCTTTTTTTGTCTAAATGTGTTGCATTAAAATGTGCAAGCTGGCCACGGGCAACATTTTCTACGACATTTCATTTAGAACATTTAAATTTCATTACCATGAAGTGATCTTACTTAGATCACTTTGTACAGTGGTCACTGATTTAGTACGTGCAACTTTTTGTGAAATGTCTCAACTTTTTGTGAAATGTTGCACAAGCCAGATTTCGAAGTTAGCACAGGGCAGTTCAACCCTGCCCTACAGAACTATAGAAATGGCTCTATGCGACAATTGTTTTAAGGTCTATGCAATGCCATCACTTTACTGCGACATGTAACCAGACTAAAGTAGAACAGTTCTCTGGTGATTTATCAAAGTCTGTGAGCCACTTCATAAATTTGGTGCACGTCCACCACTTTCTCCGCAACATATGCAGACTAATTACAGCAAAATCTCACAACAGATTTGATAAATTCCCCTTATTGTCCCAAAACAGCTACAATATTTATCGGCATATAACACTCACTTTTTAAACAAAAATATTTATCAGAAACCATACCTGCGTGTTATATGCCAATAAATCCAAGCGCACCCTGAGACAAAAGGCCAGCTAAGAAAAAAAAACAAGCAGGGGAATAGACTGAGGAGGAGGAGGAAAGATGTGGCACAGGGGAAATCATACAGAGGAGGGGGGGATGTGGCACAAGGGGGATCAGACTGAGGAGGAGGGGCGGAAAGATGTGACACAGGGGGATCAGACTGAGGAGGAGGGGGAAAGATGTGACACAGGGGGATCAGACTGAGGAGGATTGGCGGAAAGATGTGACACAGGGAGATCAGACTAAGGAGGAGGGGGAAAGATGTGGCACAGGGAAATCAGACTAAGGAGGAGGGGGAAAGATGTGACACAGGGAGATCAGACTAAGGAGGAGGGGGAAAGATGTGACACAGGGAGATCAGACTAAGGAGGAGGGGGAAAGATGTGACACAGGGAGATCAGACTAAGGAGGAGGGGGAAAGATGTGGCACAGGGAAAATCATACAGAGGAGGGGGGGATGTGGCACAAGGGGGATCAGACTGAGGAGGAGGGGCGGAAAGATGTGACACAGGGGGATCAGACTGAGGAGGAGGGGGAAAGATGTGCCACAGGGGGATCAGACTGAGGAGGATTGGCGGAAAGATGTGACAGAGGGAGATCAGACTGAGGAGGAGGGGGAAAGATGTGGCACAGGGAAAATCATACAGAGGAGGAGGGGATGTGGCACAAGGGGGATCAGACTGAGGAGGAGGGGCGGAAAGATGTGACACAGGGGGATCAGACTGAGGAGGAGGGGGAAAGATGTGCCACAGGGGGATCAGACTGAGGAGGATTGGCGGAAAGATGTGACACATGGAGATCAGACTGAGGAGGAGGGGGAAAGATGGGGCACAGGGGAAATCATACAGAGGAGGGGGGGGATGTGGCACAAGGGGGATCAGACTGAGGAGGAGGGGCGGAAAGATGTGACACAGGGGGATCAGACTGAGGAGGAGGGGGAAAGATGTGGCACAGGGGGATAAGACTGAGGAGGAGGGGGAAAGATGTGACACAGGGGGATCAGACTGAGGAGGAGGGGTGGAAATATGTGACACAGGGAGATCAGACTGAGGAGGAGGGGGGAAAGATGTGGCACAGGGGGATCAGACTGAGGAGGAGGGGCGGAAAGATGTGACACAGGGGGATCAGACTGAGGAGGAGGGGGGAAAGATGTGGCACAGGGAAAATCATACAGAGGAGGAGGGGATGTGGCACAAGGGGGATCAGACTGAGGAGGAGGGGCGGAAAGATGTGACACAGGGGGATCAGACTGAGGAGGAGGGGGAAAGATGTGCCACAGGGGGATCAGACTGAGGAGGATTGGCGGAAAGATGTGACACATGGAGATCAGACTGAGGAGGAGGGGGAAAGATGGGGCACAGGGAAAATCATACAGAGGAGGGGGGGGGATGTGGCACAAGGGGGATCAGACTGAGGAGGAGGGGCGGAAAGATGTGACACAGGGGGATCAGACTGAGGAGGAGGGGGAAAGATGTGGCACAGGGGGATAAGACTGAGGAGGAGGGGGAAAGATGTGACACAGGGGGATCAGACTGAGGAGGAGGAATGGAAATATGTGACACAGGGAGATCAGACTGAGGAGGAGGGGGGAAAGATGTGGCACAGGGGGATCAAACTGAGGAGGAGGGGTGGAAAGATGTGACACAGGGGGATCAGACTGAGGAGGAGGGGCGGAAAGATGTGGCACAGGGGGATAAGACTGAGGAGGAGGGGGAAAGATGTGACACAGGGGGATCAGACTGAGGAGGAGGGGCGGAAAGATGTGACACAGGGAGATCAGACTGAGGAGGAGGGGGGAAAGATGTGGCACAGGGGGATCAGACTGAGGAGGAGGGGTGGAAAGATGTGACACAGGGGGATCAGACTGAGGAGGAGGGGCGGAAAGATGTGGCACAGGGGGATAAGACTGAGGAGGAGGGGGAAAGACGTGACACAGGGGGATCAGACTGAGGAGGAGGGGCGGAAAGATGTGACACAGGGAGATCAGACTGAGGAGGAGGGGGGAAAGATGTGGCACAGGGGGATCAGACTGAGGAGGAGGGGCGGAAAGATGTGACACATGGAGATCAGACTGAGGAGGAGGGGGAAAGATGGGGCACAGGGAAAATCATACAGAGGAGGGGGGGGGATGTGGCACAAGGGGGATCAGACTGAGGAGGAGGGGCGGAAAGATGTGACACAGGGGGATCAGACTGAGGAGGAGGGGGAAAGATGTGGCACAGGGGGATAAGACTGAGGAGGAGGGGGAAAGATGTGACACAGGGGGATCAGACTGAGGAGGAGGAATGGAAATATGTGACACAGGGAGATCAGACTGAGGAGGAGGGGGGAAAGATGTGGCACAGGGGGATCAAACTGAGGAGGAGGGGTGGAAAGATGTGACACAGGGGGATCAGACTGAGGAGGAGGGGCGGAAAGATGTGGCACAGGGGGATAAGACTGAGGAGGAGGGGGAAAGACGTGACACAGGGGGATCAGACTGAGGAGGAGGGGCGGAAAGATGTGACACAGGAAGATCAGACTGAGGAGGAGGGGGGAAAGATGGGGCACAGGGGGATCAGACTGAGGAGGAGGGGTGGAAAGATGTGACACAGGGGGATCAGACTGAGGAGGAGGGGCGGAAAGATGTGGCACAGGGGGATAAGACTGAGGAGGAGGGGGAAAGATGTGACACAGGGGGATCAGACTGAGGAGGAGGGGCGGAAAGATGTGACACAGGGAGATCAGACTGAGGAGGAGGGGGGAAAGATGTGGCACAGGGGGATCAGACTGAGGAGGAGGGGTGGAAAGATGTGACACAGGGGGATCAGACTGAGGAGGAGGGGCGGAAAGATGTGGCACAGGGGGATAAGACTGAGGAGGAGGGGGAAAGACGTGACACAGGGGGATCAGACTGAGGAGGAGGGGCGGAAAGATGTGACACAGGGAGATCAGACTGAGGAGGAGGGGGGAAAGATGTGGCACAGGGGGATCAGACTGAGGAGGAGGGGCGGAAAGATGTGACACAGGGGGATCAGACTGAGGAGGAGGGGCGGAAAGATGTGACACAGGGGGATCAGACTGAGGAGGAGGGGCGGAAAGATGTGACACAGGGAGATCAGACTGAGGAGGAGGGGGGAAAGATGTGGCACAGGGGGATCAGACTGAGGAGGAGGGGCGGAAAGATGTGACACAGGGGATCAGACTGAGGAGGAGGGGCGGAAAGATGTGACACAGGGGGATCAGACTGAGGAGGAGGGGCGGAAAGATGTGGCACAGGGGGATAAGACTGAGGAGGAGGGGGAAAGATGTGACACAGGGGGATCAGACTGAGGAGGAGGGGCGGAAAGATGTGACACAGGGAGATCAGACTGAGGAGGAGGGGGGAAAGATGTGGCACAGGGGGATCAGACTGAGGAGGAGGGGCGTAAAGATGTGACACAGGGAGATCAGACTGAGGAGGAGGGGTGGAAAGATGTGGCACAGGGGGATAAGACTGAGGAGGAGGGGGAAAGACGTGACACAGGGGGATCAGACTGAGGAGGAGGGGCGGAAAGATGTTATACAGGGGGATCAGACTGAGGAGGAGGGGCGGAAAGATGTGGCACAGGGAGATCAGACTGAGGAGGAGGGGCGGAAAGATGTGGCACAGGGGGATAAGACTGAGGAGGAGGGGGAAAGATGTGACACAGGGGGATCAGACTGAGGAGGAGGGGCGGAAAGATGTGACACAGGGAGATCAGACTGAGGAGGAAGGGGGAAAGATGTGGCACAGGGGGATCAGATTGAGGAGGAGGGGGAAAGATGTGACACAGGAAGATCAGACTGAGGAGGAGGGGCGGAAAGATGTGGCACAGGGGGATAAGACTGAGGAGGAGGGGGAAAGACGTGACACACGGGGATCAGACTGAGGAGGAGGGGCGGAAAGAAGTGACACAGGGAGATCAGACTGAGGAGGAGGGGGGAAAGATGTGGCACAGGGGGATCAGACTGAGGAGGAGGGGCGGAAAGATGTGGCACAGGGGGATAAGACTGAGGAGGAGGGGGAAAGATGTGACACAGGGAGATCAGACAGAGGAAGAGGGGCGGAAAGATGTGGCACAGGGGGATAAGAATGAGGAGGAGGGGGAAAGACGTGACACAGGGGGATCAGACTGAGGAGGAGGGGCGGAAAGATGTGACACAGGGAGATCAGACTGAGGAGGAGGGGGGAAAGATGTGGCACAGGGGGATCAGACTGTGAAGGAGGGGCGGAAAGATGTGACACAGGGGGATCAGACTGAGGAGGAGGGGCGGAAAGATGTGGCACAGGGGGATAAGACTGAGGAGGAGGGGCGGAAAGATGTGACACAGGGGGATCAGACTGAGGAGGAGGGGCAGAAAGATGTGGCACAGGGAGATCAGACTGAGGAGGAGGGGCGGAAAGATGTGGCACAGGGGGATCAGACTGTGGAGGAGGGGCGGAAAGATGTGACACAGGGGGATCAGACTGAGGAGGAGGGGCGGAAAGATGTGGCACAGGGGGATCAGACTGAGGAGGAGGGGCGGAAAGATGTGACACAGGGTGATCAGACTGAGGAGGAGGGGCGGAAAGATGTGGCACAGGGGGATAAGACTGAGGAGGAGGGGGAAAGACGTGACACAGGGGGATCAGACTGAGGAGGAGGGGCGGAAAGATGTGACACAGGGAGATCAGACTGAGGAGGAGGGGGGAAAGATGTGGCACAGGGGGATCAGACTGAGGAGGAGGGGCGGAAAGATGTGGCACAGGGGGATAAGACTGAGGAGGAGGGGGAAAGATGTGACACAGGGAGATCAGACTGAGGAGGAGGGGCGGAAAGATGTGGCACAGGGGGATAAGACGATAAGACTGAGGAGGAGGGGGAAAGACATGACAGGGGGATCAGACTGAGGAGGAGGGACGGAAAGATGTGACACAGGGAGATCAGACTGAGGAGGAGGGGGGAAAGATGTGGCACAGGGGGATCAGACTGTGGAGGAGGGGCGGAAAGATGTGACACAGGGGGATCAGACTGAGGAGGAGGGGCGGAAAGATGTGGCACAGGGGGATAAGACTGAGGAGGAGGGGCGGAAAGAAGTGACACAGGGGGATCAGACTGAGGAGGAGGGGCGGAAAGATGTGGCACAGGGAGATCAGACTGAGGAGGAGGGGGGAAAGATGTGGCACACGGGGATCAGACTGTGGAGGAGGGGCGGAAAGATGTGACACAGGGGGATCAGACTGAGGAGGAGGGGCGGAAAGATGTGGCACAGGGGGATCAGACTGAGGAGGAGGGGCGGAAAGATGTGACACAGGGGGATCAGACTGAGGAGGAGGGGCGGAAAGATGTGGCACAGGGGGATAAGACTGAGGAGGAGGGGGAAAGATGTGACACAGGGGGATCAGACTGAGGAGGAGGGGCGGAAAGATGTTACACAGGGAGATCAGACTGAGGAGGAGGGGGAAAGATGTGACACAGGGGGATCAGACTGAGGAGGAGGGGCGGAAAGATGTGACACAGGGAGATCAGACTGAGGAGGAGGGGGGAAAGATTTGGCACAGGGGGATCAGACTGAGGAGGAGGGGCGGAAAGATGTGACACAGGGAGATCAGACTGAGGAGGAGGGGGGAAAGATGTGGCACAGGGAGATCAGACTGTGGAGGAGGGGCGGAAAGATGTGACACAGGGGGATCAGACTGAGGAGGAGGGGCGGAAAGATGTGGCACAGGGGGATCAGACTGAGGAGGAGGGGGAAAGATGTGACACAGGAGGATCAGACTGAGGAGGAGGGGCGGAAAGACGTGACACAGGGGGATCAGACTGAGGAGGAGGGGCGGAAAGATGTGACACAGGGGGATCAGACTGAGGAGGAGGGGGGAAAGATGTTACACAGGGGGATCAGACTGAGGAGGAGGGGCGGAAAGATGTGACACAGGGAGATCAGACTGAGGAGGAGGGGCGGAAAGATGTGGCACAGGGGGATAAGACTGAGGAGGAGGGGGAAAGATGTGACACAGGGGGATCAGACTGAGGAGGAGGGGCGGAAAGATGTTACACAGGGAGATCAGACTGAGGAGGAGGGGGAAAGATGTGACACAGGGGGATCAGACTGAGGAGGAGGGGCGGAAAGATGTGACACAGGGAGATCAGACTGAGGAGGAGGGGGGAAAGATGTGACACAGGGGGATCAGACTGTGGAGGAGGGGCGGAAAGATGTGACACAGGGAGATCAGACTGAGGAGGAGGGGCGGAAAGATGTGGCACAGGGGGATCAGACTGAGGAGGAGGGGGAAAGATGTGACACCGGGGGATCAGACTGAGGAGGAGGGGCGGAAAGATGTGACACAGGGGGATCAGACTGAGGAGGAGGGGCGGAAAGATGTGACACAGGGGGATCAGACTGAGGAGGAGGGGGGAAAGATGTGACACAGGGAGATCAGACTGAGGAGGAGGGGGGAAAGATGTGACACAGGGGGATCAGACTGAGGAGGAGGGGGGAAAGATGTGACACAGGGGGATCAGACTGAGGAGGAGGGGCGGAAAGATGTCACTCCCGGGACACCTGCTAAATCACAGTATGGTGATTGCAATGTGCTCTATAGCCCTTGAGTTGTTACATAGCAAATACAAATAACATTGAAATAGTTTTCCACAGACAAAAAAATCTGAATGATCTACCCATATATGTGCAATACAACCTGTATAGTCAATATGCAGCTGGGAAAAAAGGGCTATGAACAGCAAATGAACTATCGCATTGCAGGTGCCCCCCTAGACCCCACACGTTCCGTTACCTGTCGGCAACTTCCTCAGGGGTGTTGTGTCCTGTTACATCCTTCCTGCTTTATATATACACATGTTAATTAATTAATACATATCAGGAGAGAGTAACTGGTGATCTATGGAGTCACTCATGTTCGCACCAATACTTCTGGGTATTCCTAGTTCACTTCCGTTCAAAACATTTGCCTGCGCACTTTAATCAGACTTTTGCGTGCACATGTACAACAGCACATGCGCCATGTGCCACCATACCGCTTGCGAATTTACATATCCATGCGCACTTCATTCAGCTCTTCGCCGCGCGCATCCTTCCCTTAAATGTCTTCCATTCATTCCACATCCTATAACACTTCATACAGCACAACCCATCAATCATATACACCACCTATATTCCCATAATGACAAACCATCATATAATAATAATACATCTCACAAAAATATGAACATTAAAATTGTACATAAAGTAAAAGATTATGTAGGGATATTAGTGTGTTAGTGTACCAGTGTATGTGAGAATGATATAATGAGTGATATAATAAGTGATTCTTTATAAGATAATGATGGCATATATACACCGGCACTAATGTAAATGTATATGGTGTACTTCTAAAATTACGTGCCTAACCAGTGATTTATAGACTATAAAATCATTCATAAATATATGTAAGATTATATAAATCAACATATGATACTCTATATCAGTACTGTCATAAGTGACAGCACTTGTTGATAAATACGTGTGTACCAGTATACATAGATGGCAAATGGTATATAAGTATACAATAATAAGCAAGTATCAAATGATACTGCATATGGATACAGAATACATTTTACTACATGGATGAGTACTGCATGATTATACGTGTAAATATAAAGGAGTGAGTAAAGGCTAGCACATAAAGTGGAATAAATACAAGCTGGCATATATGGAAAGGCCTGCGCAGCTGGCCTGTAATTGTGGGAGGAGCGGGATGACTACAAGAACCCACGGCTCTCCCCCTTCTATGACGCCGTGGGTTCTTCGCTCCGTCAGCTGACACGCATCAGCTGACCGGAAGTTGTCAGACGTCTTCCTCGTTCGGGTCCTCGCCGTTTGCGATCATCTAAACGTGAGTAGCTGGGACGCTGGGGGTTGTGCCGTGAGGCTTCCTGGTCGCGTGGATGACCGGTGAACGGCCCGGCTTCCCCCCAGCTATCCTCGCATGATGTTCGTTTTATTCCTAATCGTCCGGGGTACGGTCCCGGTGTACTGGCCTACTCTGCCAGCCCACCTGCCTTACAGTCCATCCGCATTCTCCCCATACCTCTCGGCCGCCCTACTCACTCACCCCCCCTCCCCTTTTACCTCACACACTGAAAAAAAAAAAAAAAATGTATAGAGAGGGCTTCATATATATTTAACCCACGTCAGTGCTATAAGCATCATAGGTTCCCCGCAGCTATTGGCAGGGGAGTCATATGTAATAAACTAAGATAGTGTTATAATTATTATGTATTCTCCACAGCACTACGCAGGGGGGTTAGGCTCTAGGGCGGCCAGGGTATTCATGGCGGTTACGTTACCAACGCTACCTAACAGGTCCCCCATAGGGCTGCGGTGGACTCCTTAAGGTGGCCGGGCAGTCAACTTCATAGTTTTCCTCCCGGCTTACTAATACCCCCTCCGCATGTACTAGTACGCTGTTCATACCGCAGGATATATGCATTTGCTGTCATCTTTCTCTTATCTCAGCCTCCATTATATTCTATTCGCATTCCGTACGTTCACGCATTCAATCTCATGTGTGTTGTCTCTCATGTTCAGGTGATTAGTATTTACGCCTTCTGATGCTTGTTAAGTTTAAACTGATTTTCATGAGTCTCTGTTTGTTAGGTTCATCAACTCGTCTTTACACCGCAGACCAAACCAGTTAATTCGGTAGGTTAGACTCTTGTACGTCCTGATGTTACCTGTCTAGAGTTCATTGGTAGCCATGTGTATGTAGCTTCTAGTCTTGCCAGTTTATGGTCCTTGGGGTTCCCTGTCCCTGTCTCTTGACCTTATCTGTTGTTTAGGTGGTGCCGCGGTTCAGTTGGTAGTTCCAGATATATTTCCTAGTTGGTGTTAGTCTCCCGCCACGCACGCAATTGTTTCATCAGGCAATTTGTATTATCTGCCAAGGTACGTAGTCAGCCCGTGTTAGAAGTTTCTTTGGTGATATATGTGCTATGCTATAATTAAGTTTCTTCACAGCAATCAGTTCCCGCCGGAATACTGCAACTACACTGTTTATAAGTCTCCGGCCTTCACGCTGCCTGTATCCTTTCTCAAAATCCGAAAAGTAGTTCACTGGGACATAAGGTCCAGTTAAGAGTCGCTTCTTCGGGTAAGAATTATTTTATTATCCAAGTAAGCACCTCATGAACCTGACACGTCTTCAGGTTGTGTTTACTTGTATTGTCGGTGCACCTCTTTTACGTTATAGTCACGTTCTCGAAAATTAGATTTTCACGATGTTCAGGGTTTTCATGGTGTTTGTATTAACTTTCGCGCTTTCCTCTGGGTTCTCACTTATCTAGACTCAGTCACGCATACAATTCTCGTCCAATACGTCGTCGGGTACCTTCCCTGTCTTGGTTTAATAAGTTGTTTCGTCATTGCCCAAGTAATCACCTATAAACCCGTCACACTTTCGTGATTGCTTGCATTGTCGTTGCACTCCTTTTTTTCGTATAGTCATGTTATAAAAAAAAAAAAAAAAATGTACTTTATGTTGTTATAGGTTGATATGGTACTCGTGTAAACGTTTCGCACTCATTCACCGGGCACATACTCGTCTAGGCCCGTTACGCATACGTTTCCCGTCTGACACTCCTTTGGTTGCTCTCCCTCTGTTCTGGTTAAGTGTCGTACGTCGTTGTTCAAGTAATCACCTCATGAACCTAACACGTTTTTAGGTTGTGATTGCTTGTGTTGTCGCACCATTTCTTTTTCTGTGTAGTCTCCGTCCTTAAGATGCTCTTCATGGTGTTCTAGGTTGTTAAGGTACTCATATAATGTTTCGCACTTGCCACCGGGCACATACTTGTCTAGGTCCGGTCACGTATACGATTCCCATCCGACACGTTTTCGCTTACTCTCTCTCTGTCCCGGTGTTTCACGATCATCTTTGTTTAGATAAAGTGTGGTATCTTGGTAGTTATCTCCTTAGTCGTAGCTTGTTGCAAACAGGTTACTTAGCATCGGTTTGGATTATTTTCCAGGATGTCGCACGCGTCTGACATTGAGGATTCTGCTTCGGTTTTGGAGAATGCAGCCAGAGGTTCCGATCAAGCTAGTGTCCCTTCCCTGAGAACATGGACTATTCCAAAATTGACGGCTGAGCTAGTTAGAAGGGGCATCCCCTTCCCGGCTTCTGCCCGTAAAGCGGAATTATATAGGATCCTCACTGCAGACTCCGCCGGACACAGCAGTGAAGAAGTTTCCATGTCCACCATTCAAACTTCTCTTACTCAGTTACATGCCGCTATTAATAATCTAACCTCTGATGTCAGTGACATGCGAAGTAGGATGAATGCCATGGAGTCCAGAAATACTGCAGGCACTTCTACCCCGGTTCCACCTCCTACTGTGCCATCTTCTCATGCCAGTATTTCAGGTACGCCATCTGCTGTCCCCAACATTTCGCCAGCCCATTTTATTCCTGCCCATATTAGGAAAGAGATCTTGGAAGGCAAGGATGTTAATCTGGCATCTTTGCTTATAGCGACTCATGATCTAAACGAAAATAAGACCATAGCCTGCGGAGATGTCTCCGTAGTTCTTAAATCCAAAGATGCCAGATTAAATAAGAAGCTCACCTTGTCCGAGTTCATTATGGCGTTCAGCATCTTCCGGGACGTCATATGTTCGGCCAAACCAGACAGGAGGGAAGAATTAGATCAGTACCTCTACAAAATCACTGAATTAAGCCACAAATTTGGTGGGTATTCGTTCTACGAATACCACAAGTCTTTCTCGGCCAAAGCTGCTGCCGCCCTAAGCCAGTATAACTTCAGCGTTAATTGGGCTATTGTAGACACTGAATTATACTGCAACCACTTCTCAGGGCTTAAACTCCCAGGGTGCGCCTTTTGCCATTCTTCCTTTCACACCACAGACTGGTGTGCCTCAGTCACTTCACAAGCTCCTCCAGAAACACCCAGCACGTCTAGATCTGCCCAACCTAGAGGTCCTAAGGTATCCGGTCTTACAGATAAGCTAGGCAGAGCCATAGTCTTTTTAGGAAAATCACAAATATGCAACAACTTTAACTACACTTCCTGCACTTACAGCCAGTGCCGCCTACTGCATATCTGCTCAGTCTGTTTTAGGGCTCATCCCAAGACCACGTGCAGCCAAAAATCTGAGAAGTCCTGACTAGCGGTGGTGGATTCGGACCTCTTGGGCCGTTTTCTACAGGGTCACCCAGACCAGTCTTTCGCCAGACACCTAGTCGCTGGCTTCCAGCAGGGTTTCCATGTCGGTTTCGTGGCCCTGCCGCAGATGACCCATGAGTGCGATAATCTAGCCTCCGCTACATCAGACCCAGACTCAGTTTCTACCCTTATACAGACTGAACTAGATAAGGGATTTATTATTGGCCCTTTTGTTGAATCACCCTTTGACATATATAGAGTCAGCCCTATAGGCTTAGCGACGGGCAAATTCAATAATAAAAAGCGATTAATTTATGATTTGTCTGCCCCCTATTCTTCTACAATCCCGAGTCTTAATGCACTTATTCCCGCCGAAGAATTTGCCCTTAAGTATTCTTCTGTTGACGAGGCCATAGCTATCATATTGAGCCTGGGGCGGGGAGCTTGGTTATCTAAGGCGGACATATCCGATGCCTTCAAGCTCCTCCCTATCATGCCTCAACAATGGCAATGGCATGGTCTTCGCTGGCGGAACTTGTACTATTACGCTACCAAGCTAACCTTTGGTGCACGCAGCAGTCCATGGTTATTTAACCGTTTTGCTTCAGCTCTCCACTGGATACTGGAAAATCGGTTTGAGTGTAATCACGTCATTCATTATCTCGACGATTTTCTGTTAATCGAGTCTCCCAATGCCTCGCCCAGGGATCTACAGGTTCTCCGAGCAGTCTTTGACTCTCTCGGGGTCCCAGTGTCTCCCGCTAAAACTGAAGGTCCCTCCAGGGTCATCACATTTCTAGGTATTGAGCTCGATTCTCAGAAAATGGAAGCCAGACTTCCTGAAGCTAAACTCGTGAGGATTAGAACCGCCATACATAGGCTTAGGGAACGCCCCTACATTTCCAAGGTTGAGTTACAATCCATCCTGGGGATGTTAAATTTCGCTATGCGTATCATCCCCCAGGGACGCACTTTCATATCTCGCCTCTTGGCCTTATTACCGTCAGCCTCTGAGCAAAGTAGTCTAATACATCTAGATTGCCAAGCTTTAGCAGATCTAGCTATGTGGGAGTCGTTTTTGCACAATTGGAACGGCATTTCATTTTTTATCCCTAGCATTGGGAACGAATCGCCCATGGTTTTTTCCGACGCTGCCTCTTCAACGGGTTTCGCTGCTATCTGGGGCAATCATTGGTTCGCCGGCCCTTGGCCTCCCGAGATCACCCAGATTGAAGGCTTCATAAGGAGTTCGGCAGCCTTTGAACTGTACCCGATAGTAGCCGCTGCTCAGTTGTGGGGTCCAGCTTGGAACAGGACCACTGTTCTTTTCGTGTCCGATAATGCCGCTACCGTAGATATTCTACTGAAGGGTAGGTCTAGATGCCCTATCATCATGAGTTTAGCTAGACGATTAGTTTGGCTATCCCTACATCATACATTTACTTTCACATGTGCTCACATTGAAGGTATCCAGAATATTGCTGCAGATGCCTTATCTAGGAACAACCTCTCACATTTCTTTCAGGTGATGCCGGAAGCCGATTCCATAGGGGCGCAAGTTCCCCCGTTCCATTCACTAGTCATGAATTGAACCAGCATCTTCGGATAGCCAAACGTTTGGTCAGTGATTCCTTGTCTACAAATACACGAAAAATTTATGGTACGGCATGGAACTCATTCTCCAAATTCAGATCCGAGCATGCCGAGGGCGACAAGATTTCAGTTCCTTTCCTTTTAGCATATATTGGGTTTTGCCATTCCACACTGCATTTATCACACAATACTATTAGGAGTTATTTAGCCGGTATCCAACACCATCTGTCCTTAACCAATACCTGTAGTTATTCTATATTCTCTTCCCGCCTGGTGAAGTCCGCTCTGAAGGGCATCCTCAAGAAGGAAGTCCCTCGCAGCCCAGTCAGACAACCTATCACAGGCAACATGTTCAGGCAGTTGTCCGACTTGTTAGATTCCGCACCGTTGGGTTTCCATGATAGCCTCACATTAAAAGCGGCCATGTACCTTGCCTATTATGGGTTTCTCAGACCGGGTGAGTGTACTGCTCGGTCCGTTAACGCACCCTTTCTTAAGGTCAGTCAGCTGTCTTATGTTTCTGATCGTTTCGAACTGTCCCTCACTCAGACCAAGACCTCGTCTCCGGGTCAATCCGTGACTGTCCGATTTTTCCCCACTGCGCACAAATGGTGTCCTGTCACGGTCCTCCGTGATTTGTTGAATGCCTGTGTTAACCCATCTGCTGATGACCCTTTGCTCCGTTTCAGATCCAATCCATTAACTACTTCTCAGTTCATCAAACATATACGCATTCTGGTCAGGTCGCTGGGAGGAGACCCGACCTCATTATCCGGTCACTCCTTCCGTATTGGCGCAGCTACAGCCGCTTCTAAGCACGGGGTCCCAGCTCACGTAATCAAGAAATTAGGACGTTGGAAATCCGGATGCTACATGCAGTATATCCCTAACCCTCGCAAAGAAATGGCTAGCGCATTCCAGTCTCTTGTGTTGTAATCTGCAATAAACAAATGTTTGTTTAAAACCGGGTTTTGCCCTCTTTTCCTGGCATATTCTTCACGCCGCAGTTATGGCACACTTCAGACTGCTTAGTTGAGGATGATAGGTTATTGGTTACAGTTGGTTGTTAGGTTAGTATTAGGGTTTTACGCATTTCGGTCATGTAGCAACGACCACAAATGGAAAGGCCTGCGCAGCTGGCCTGTAATTGTGGGAGGAGCGGGATGACTATAAGAACCCACGGCTCTCCCCCTTCTATGACGCCGTGGGTTCTTCGCTCCCACCCGCCCCCCCTTCTTTTCATTTCATCACATTTACCACAGGGTATGCCCTCTTTTCCTGGCATATTCTTCACGCCGCAGTTATGGCACACTTCAGACTGCTTAGTTGAGGATGATAGGTTATTGGTTACAGTTGGTTGTTAGGTTAGTATTAGGGTTTTACGCATTTCGGTCATGTAGCAACGACCACAAATATACTTCTGGTGATGTGGATGAGTATGGATAAGTGTGAAGTTCTATACATATCTAAACAGACAGTGGCATAGATAAAATTATAATTATTGCAATATTCAGACTACATTTGGGCATCGGTGTCACCCTTAGCTACCCTCAAATATAGAACCATGTAAGCAACTCCAGGTAAATAAACCCGAGGCCACAGACATGGATTCCGGGTGATACTGTTATGGCCTAGTATAGTACAAACTTACAGAAACATAGAATAGTATCATGTGAAATTATTTACATATATATTTAATAGTATGTCTGAATATACTTAATAATTTGTATGAATATAAGCCCACCAGCCATATTATTATATGATATGACCCAACATGAACACACACAGTATAATATCAATCATAATATAGCATGCCGAAGTGTAGCATGGTCAGCATTAAAAGAAAATGGTCAACATAAAAATAACATACTATAGGAGCTCTAAACCTCATTTCCATAACCTCTGGTATAAATTAACAAGACCATAATAACTTATACCTATCATTGTGCACTTAAGAGCCTTAATCCCATCAATAATCACACAAATACCTTTCATCTCCCACAATGAACTCCACATTTTAAAGGCACCATAGTTTTTCATAAATCTCTCTATTCACATTACTCAAAACATTCTCAAAATCATTCACCCATAAACTCACACCTACACCATACAGACACTCCACATCACTCATGGACCACAGGTACCCCCTCCTCCTAATTAGTACACACAGAGATCTCTACATAAAAATAAGTTCATATCTCAAACCCAAATACTATCTTAAGCACCTTTATGACCAATCCCAAGCAATGTACATCCTTAAGGCATATTGGTATAGAAATCTACTCAAAAGGCATGTGCATATTGGCTTCTGTGCAGGGACGTGCACAGACATTTTGAAGGGCATGGGGCTCAAGTAAAAAAAGAGGGCACTTTTTATCATTTAAAAAACGTCTGTTCCTGGGCAGCAGCACATCTGCCCATTAAGTCTGGCACAGTGGACTCCTGCAGGGCCTCCTCGACATTCCTAGCCCCCATAAAGGTTGGTGTTTTTGTAAAATCGAGTCAAGAACAGTTTCTCTGAGGTCTGCCATGTGTATATACACTTTGGCTGTGCTACCAGTCTTATTTACAGAAAACATGTGACAGCTGCCCTATAATATACTGT